>NC_135714.1:201981099-202645237 GCF_964656455.1 Halichoerus grypus
TTATTTACTACTAGATATAGGAATGCTAATGATTTTACCAAGTGGATCTAACAAGGACCAGTCTTGCTCAGTTATAATTGTTCCTTGATTCTCCCAGAGTTTTCTTTTTTTTTTTTTTTTTAAAGATTTTATTTATTTGACAGAGAGAGACACAGCAAGAGAGGGAACACAAGCAGGGGGAGTGGGAGAGGGAGAAGCAGACTCCCCGCCGAGCAGGGAGCCCAATGCGGGGCTCGATCCCAGGACCCTGGGATCATGACCTGAGCCGAAGGCAGACGCTTAACGACTGAGCCACCCAGGCGCCCCTCTCCCAGAGTTTTCTATGTAGACAACTGTATCGTATGCAAATATGAGGATTTGTCTCCTCCTTTATAACTCTTACATTTCCTTTGTGTGTCTCATCTTATCCCTTTGATTAGGAATTCTAGATCTCTGTTGAAAGAGTAAGGGCAGTCATATGTATTTTGTACTTGCTTAAACCTTAAGTTAAGGTTTTCATTATTAAATAAAAGATATACTGTAGGTGTTCTATAGATACTCTTTATCACATTAAGAAAGTTTTCTTTTATTCCTAGTTAATGAGTCTTTATCATGACTGGATATTGGATTTTTCTCTCTTTTTAACATCTAAGAAAACTAGTGGATTAGAAAAAAGATTTAATAATATCTATCTTTACATTCTTTGATTAAATATACTTTGCATGTTTCTTAACACACTGCTAAATTTAATTTGCAAAATATTTTATTTTGGAATTTTATATCCATATTCACAAATGAGTTTGGGCTGTAATTTAAGTAGTTTTAGTTCAAGATCATGCTAGCCTTATAAAATGAGATGAATACGTTTCCTCTTAGTTTTCTCTGCAATAATTTGTAATGTTTGGTAAAACTTACCTGTCCTAGACAGTTTTAACAGCATCTTAAAAACATTTTTTGTGGTAATACAGACATGACATGAAATTTACCATTTTAACCATTTATAAGTATACAATTAAGAACATTCATAATGCTATGTGACCATTACCACTGCTCATTTTCAGAATTGCCTCATAATCCCAAATAGAATCTCCACACTCATTAAATAATCACTCGGCAGTCCAAGTCCCACCTCCTCCTAGACCCTGGTAAACTGTATTATAATCTGTCTCTGTGGATTTGTCTATTCTAGGTAATTCAGTAAGTGGAATCATAGAATATTTGTCCTTTTGTGGCTGGCTTATTTCACTAAACATGTTTTTAGTGTTCATTCACTTTGTAGCATATATCAGAATATCATTTCTTTTTATGGCTGAATAATATTCTATTGTATGTACAGACCACATTTTGTTTATCCATTCATCATCCATCGATGGATGCTTGACTTGCTTCCACATTTTGGCTATTGTGAATAATGCTGTTATGAACACAGGTGTGCAAATATTTGTTCAATTCTTTTAGGTATATAACCACAAGTAAAATTGCTGGATTACATCATAATTCTGTTTAATTTTCTGAGGAACAACCGTACTGTCTCCCATACTGGCTGCACCATTTTACGTTCCCACCAACGGTGCACAAAGTTCTAATTTCTCCACATCCTCAACAGTGCTTGTTTTTTGTTTTTATGGTAGCCATCCTAATGGGTCTCAAGGGGTACCTCATTGTGATTTTGGTTTGCATTTCCCTAATGATTAGTGATGATGAACATCTTTTCACATGCTTATTGGCCATTTGTATATCTCCTCTGGAGGAATGTCTGGTTAAGTCCTTGGCTCATTTTTTAATCGTTTTATTGTTGTTGTTTAGCTGTAGAAATTCTTTATATTTTTTAGATATTGACCCCTATTTTAGGGGGGGTCAATTCAAATATTCTCTCCTATTCCATAGGCTGCCTTTTCACTTGATGGATTGTGTCCCTTGATACACGGAAGGTTGTTGTTGCTGTTGTTGTTGGTGGTAGTGGTGGTGGTTTTTTACCTATTTTTACGTTTGTTGCCTACCTTGTAGCTTTTAAAGGCAGTGTCTACCTTTTTTCCTGCATGTGTTATTCGAGATGAGTGAGCAAGTCAGTCTTTCTGGTATCTCCCAAGCAGACTAGAACGAATAAGGGCTGCATTCGAGGAGAGGAAACCAAGACGGTGGGGCACGAGTTAAGGAGCCACAAAGCTTCCCTACCGCCCTGAACATGGCTTTGTTTGATTGGCCTTTGGCCTGGCTGCTGTAAACCTGTGATTGTTCTCCAGCATTCCTACAGACTTGGTTCAGACAGAATCAGTTCTGTCTGGGGATTTTTGGTGTTTCTGTGGGGAAGATGGAAGCTTGGATTTTCTTAGTCTGCCATTTTGCTGACGTCACTCCATGCAGGTGTCTTTTTTGACGGAGGGTGAGAGGCATACATTTATCATTTAGTTTTTTAAATGGTTGAAATTGTTCAGATTTTCTATTTCTTGAGTCGATTCTGGTAATATTTTTTTAGAAATTGTTCATCTTACCTATTTTCAAATTTGCTGGTAAAAATTTATTCAGGTTGCTCTCATGATTTCTAAATATCCTTACTGTATCTGCAGTAGGAACCCCAGTTTGTAGTATTGTTCACTGGACCCCTTTCTCTTCCTTTCTTTTTCAGTATTGCTAGGATTTTGACTACTGATGGTTTTTTCCCCCAAAGAACTCTTTTTCAGCTCTCAAAAAACTTTTCTTGCTTTGATTTTGTTAATATTTGATACATTTTTTTAAGATTTTATTATGTTATGTTAATCACCATACATTACATCATTAGTTTTTGATGTAGTGTTCCATGATTCACTGTTTCCGTATAACACCCAGTGCTCCATTCAGTATGTGCCCTCTTTAATGCCCATCACCAGGCTAACCCATCCTGCCACCCCCCTTTCCCTCCAGAACCCTGTTTGTTTCTCAGAGTCCATAGTCTCTCATGGTTTGTCTCCCCCCTCTGATTCCCCCCCCTTCATTTTTCCCTTCCTACTATCTTCTTTTTGATACACTTTTACTATTCATTTTCTCCGACATCCTTTTGTATTTATTGCTATGTATTCATTCATCCTCAAGTATCAAAATTTAAGAAAAAGTGAATAAAAAAATGAGAATTTCATCCAAGTATTTTTTTCTCTTCCTGCAAATTGGGAACAGCTTCTTTTTTATTTTACTCGGAGGCTGGATCCTTCAGCATCAGTTTCTGTAGTGCACCAACTGAGAACCTCTACTGTTAGTGGTTGCACAGAGGAGAAGTCCCACTTACTGACAGTGGCATTAAGATCATACTTTTTACAAAGGAAGAGTCTGAATGGAGAAGAGGGTGCCTAGGAACGCTGGATCTTTAATTCACCAAGTGGCTCTGGCAGAGAAATTCAGATCTTTTAATAAAAGGCACAGATTTCTACCATGATCTCAGAATTCGTTTCCAGCAGTGTTCATCTGCTAGGGTGGCTGTTAACAAAGCACCACACACTGGGAGGCTTGAACAATAGGAATTTATGATCTCACAGCCTGGGGAGGCCAGAAGCCCAAGATTAAGGTGCCAGCAGATCTGGTTTCTCCTGAGGCCTCTCCTTGGCTTGCAGATGGCTGTCTTCTCTGTCTTCACGTGGCCTTCCCTCTGTGCACGCATCCCTGGTGTCTCTTGTCTTCTCATAAGCATGCCAGTCCTGTGAGATCAGGGCTCCACCATGATGATACTGTTTAATCACCTCTTGAGAGGCCCCTGTCTCCAAACACAGTCACATTCTAAGGTCCTGGGGGTCAAGACTTCAACATACGGATTTGGGGAGACACAATTCAGTCCATAACAAAAGGTTCATCACTTTAGGTTCTATGATGCTCAATATTAACGGCCTAACACGTAACCCTGAAAGAACTGAAGCTTCACATGCTCCAAAGACCCATGAGAACCCCTTGTCAAGAGTGTTACTATACTAGGTCAGTAAGCAAAGAGCCTAAACTACTGGCAACGTCCCACGAGGGGTTTGAGCTGTGAAGTTTCTTTATGGCCATTAACCCCCAGCCCCAGACGCAGGGCTAGAGTTCACACTCGAGCACCTACCTCTGCCCAGGAGAGCACATGCAGGGGGCCCTCCCCGCGGATCTGTGCACAAGACAGTCTTGTGCACCTGTCAAAACCCAAATGTTCAGTGCTGGCCTCTAAGTGGCCGGTGTGATTCTCCAAACCGAAGACTGCATTTCTAGTGGTGGATATAACATGTCGCAGTGCTCACATGATTTCCCGGTTCTGAGTTGAATATGTAGCCGATTCTCATCCTCCACTTTGTTTTTTTGTTTTTAAGTGAGGCTTAAAAACTGTGCCTTGGCTAGTAAGGTGCAGAGGAGGGTCTTTTATTTTCCACTTTGCTTGTCTTCATGATGCTTTTTAACTTCTATATCACCGACGATGCTCACACATGGTGACTGGAGGTCAGTTGGCATAAATGTAACAGAGAGAAGCCGAATGAGACAGGTCAGGAAAGTTCAAAGATCACCATCTAGGACCACTAGTTGACCAGTGAATACAATAAAGGGGAAATCTACTTTCTGATCGATCCAAGTTAACGCTCGCGATTTCAGAAGTTTGCAGTTAATTAAAAAAAAGAAAAGACATATATATATATATATATATATTTTAAAGTCATATATATATATTTTTAAAACTTAAACACATGAGATGTACAGTCAGTTTTAGTTCTCATTCATTTCTATCCTGGTAGATGTCATCCATTTGAGAGCAACTCAAAACAAAAATAATTCATTGTATCGTCTGTGATTGCGTCTTAAGAGTCTGCCGTCACTTTCTGACTGGTTGCTGAGCTCCTGGGTGAGGGTGGGGTCAGGCAGTGTCCTGAGGAGGGGTCAGGCTGGGGGCAGACCTGCGCCAGGTTCTTCCCTTTCTCCTCCTCTGCACATGGCCTCACCACCTGTGACTTGTTCCTTCTATGCAGTGAAAATGTAGATGAAGAGGATCTTGAGGAACCCCGACATCATCTGTTAAATCATGCACCCTAAGGGCTGAGCCCCCTCAGTGGCCTTGCTTTCACAAAATGCCACATTCGAGAGCTTTTTTCTAGGCCTAGTTCTGCGGTCAGCCATCTGGGAAACAATGATCTAGGTTAGCCTGCAAAAGGCCCACATGCTATCAGAGATCTTTTTCCTGAAAACGTTGACATGGGGAAACATTCAAATCAAATGCTTTTTATAAGTTATAAGGAAATCATGCTGAGGCTAATTTTTTCTCCCCCTTCGGCAATGCCGTGGAGCATATTACATTATGTTCCCACAATAGCATAAAATGTATGTCTTATCACTTGAACATAGCCCAGACAATAAAAGGGCGCCTGAGACTGGAAATATGTCTTCTGTGAAAGGCCAAACCAGCCGTGAGTGATAACACCAATATGGGGGATGGAGAGAGTGAAAAGACAGGGCTACAGCACAAAAATTCGCAGACCAGTGACGAATGCACTGGGGTCTCGGGGCTCCCGCCCCCGCCCCACCCCCTCCCTGAAGACCCTAGCCGAGTCACTTGGGACTCTCTCATCTTACTGTCTTGATATGCAAAATGGGAATTCTGTTCTGGGGCTGTACTGGGGTAAATAAAATTACTGGAACTTGCTTCCCTTCCAATGTCAGGTAAAGGTGATATTTTGTTTCCTGGTGCCGGGAATTTGGTTTTTGTTTTCCTGTTTATTTTCATACATATTCAAGTGCCCACAAGTATTTTCTCTCTCAAAAATCCCCATTTCTCCTTCTGGTGCAGTGATTCATCGAGAATCTTGGCCTAAGTGTACTGCTGTTTCAGGGAACATGGACTCTGGGGAATGAACTGGGAACATAATCATGACTGTTCAAATGGCCTCGTTATAAGGCGACCGAGCATGAAGGAGACTCTCCACGGAGCAAATGAGTAAGTCATGGCTTAAGTTTCACGTGGTGAGCCCTGTTTGGAGATTTCATAAATTCACACCATTCTATGCCAGCAGTACAAGGCAGGGCCAGGAGGGTGAGCTGGCTGAACGCCCCATGGTCACCCCTGGCCGATGTCCCCTGAAGGAAGAGCTGCAGGTTAGAAGAAAGTCTTATATGGGAAGAATCATTTAAGAGTTTTGTTTTTTAATATAAATGTTGGGTCAGACGGTGAAGGGATAAAAAGGCTTATCTGAAGGAATATAGTGTTAGGATGTCAGACGTCTTGGGGAAAGAGACTTTCTTTTTGGTGCTGATCATCTTTCCCTCTGCCAAAAAACAAACGAACAAACAAAACCCAAACTTCTCAGAGGTTTCTAATGGCTAAAAAAATCTGCTTGTCCGTCCCCCATGACTTTATTAGTGTCCACATAAACAAAGATCCCATAAAACATAGGAATAAATATAAAGGTACTAAAAAAAACTTGGCATCTTTTGTTTTGGAAAGCAAATGACAAATCTGAAACTGGATACAATGAGCCACTTTTTAAGACTTTTAAATACTTGATTCAAACTACTCTTAAGCCTCAGGGACCCTACCTTACACGCTGATCTTCTAGTTGGAACAAATTTAGAGTATTGCTTTTCAGAATTTGTCACAAAATAACTTTCTTTTAAATTGGTGCCTTAACATGGTTGTAATTTTAACTTTCAAGGGCTTTGATTCCAAATTTTAATTGATCGATGTTTTGGGAATAAAATATTGTCTAGATGTGCTCACAGTGGAAGCTCAGGGGAAGGAGACAAGTCTTCAGAAGAGAAAATGTTGCTGTAGCAGTGGATCCAGGCACCCCGGGGTAAGGGACTGTGCCCACTGTGGTGCGAGACACCTTGCACCCTCTTGTGCCCTCTCCTCCGACCATCACGGGGAGTAAGCAGGGCAGAGGTGATTACCTGCGTAACAGATGAAGTAACTGACGTGCGGTGAGAAGAGGTGGTTGGCCGCTGCCCCCACTCGGAGAACAAGCAGAGCCCTGATGGGAAAGGACACGCCGTGCTCGGGACCCTGTGTTTTGTGGGTCTGTGTGTATGTGGAGAGACATACAGATGAAATCTCTTTATTGGCGCAAAGCTGGGGCTATTGTATTGTCACTCAATTCAAAAAGAGAAGAATATAAACTCATAAACATGTGAAAAATGCATTTTCTAACACCCAAGTCACCAGAAGCGCCCTGGTGCGGACAGGGGCAGCGGCCAGAGAGTCAGGGGGACTCACCTTAGGGGTGAGGATCTCACCACGCCGAGAGCCAAGGATTCCAGAACACACAATACCCGGAAGTTGCCAAGGGCACACGCAGATGGTGTAATCAATGACAAATCAGAAACAGGACATGAATTATGGGAGAGGAAAGAAACTCGGGCCCGTGGCTCCAGCTCTGAAACCCAGAGAATTCCACAGGGCGTTGTGAAAGTCAAGCCCTGGGGTCAAGCAGGTAGAGATCTGCCTCCTAAAAACCCACTGGCAGGAGAGCAGAATGGCAAAACAACGGGAGGAACTGGGCCGGCGGCTGAACTGTGCATGATCTGCACACAAAAGCCACGGGCAACAGGAAGGGGCGACAGAGTTCCCCAACCTGGAAATAATAATCGTGCGGACCCAGACGCTGGCCCCGTGCACGGTACACAATTTGCAGGCGCTGTAAAGTTTAGTTGTTGATATGCACTGTTGATATCAATCGTGTGCACAGTTCCGTTAGCTGAATGAGACATTTTTTTAAAAGGCAAAATTCTGGTCTCTAGTTGGTGTCATTTTGATCCATGCACTTTTTTAAAAAACAAAACAAGAACCTCTGTTTCAGAACATAGGATGTTTTGAAGGTTATATTCTTGGCATTTAGAAAAGAGTAAACAGCCTCTTGGCTTTTGGACTGTGGCTAAAATCATAGGGTGTTTTTTTTTTTTTTTTAAATTCGTCTCCAGGCAGAAGATAAATCACTTTGCACCAGAGAGTAAAAAATTACTCTTGATGGCCATACTTTTAAAATATATCAAAGGATGACCATCAGTCATTTAAATGATATTCATAAAATGTCTGTTTGATAGATGAAGGCACCTTGGACACGGTATCTACTTATCTGTTAAAGGATATTGACTAGGAAGGGGTGAGAAAAGCCAGAAGTTTGGGATTTAGAGATGAGGGGGGCAAATAGGAGGGAGACTCTGGAACAGGGAAGCAGGAGGGGACAGAATACACTTCTCAAGTCTCCAGAGCCAGGTAAGGATCTTGGCTAAAGGTGCTGGCACCAAAGTAATTCAGTAAGAGCGGAAGAAGAAAAGTTTCAGGAGAAACCAAGTCTGACTTCCAGCCTCCAGGCTGCACGAGAATAAATCCCTGTTTAAGCCCCCTGGTCTGTGGGACTTGGTAGGACGGCCCTGGCAAACTGCTACCTTCATAAAAGCCCGTACAAGAAGGTTTAGCCCGAACGCGGGGCTCCGAGGGCACCGGCCATGTCCAGCCCTCTCACTGCACAGATGCCGCCTGTCGCCCCCGCGCCCACTCCTCCCGGCTGTCCTCGCGGCCTCTGGATCCCGCCTTGCAGTCTTGCTTAGCCCACTCCTCCTGGAGACCGCTGCAGCTCTCCCAGAGCTGGGGTCACAGCAGACAAGCGTGCCTGGCACCCCACTGTCGGCCTCTTGGAAAGCAGAGCGTATCTTCTACCACCTCTTCTCCTTCAGGATCGAGGGAAGCGTTTGGCGTTCTCTATGCTGCCATGGATGCCAATTTGTACATTATGTTCATGTCCCATTGTTTTTTTTTTTTTTTTTTTTTGAAATAAAAGCTGTAGCTCCTTTTGCACGAAAGCGTACCTTTCTGAGCCCGTGAACAAATGAGTGTGAGGAGCAGCACACACACGAGAAAGGGGTGGGACACCGGGTGGCAGGTCCTGGTTTGGGCACCAGCCCACACCCTGGACACAGAGCAAGACAGGCACCAGCGGGGGGGGGGTGGGGAGGAGCGTCTGAGCGGAGGGTGGACAGGCCTTAAGGTCTGGGGTAGCTGTGGCGAGGCTGGCTCTTTCACACTAGCTAGTGAGGTAAAGTACGTAGAGTCTAATAGGATTTCCTTTGTCCTTGTGAACTGGACTTTGGCTGACAGTCAAAAGGAGGAGGGTCTAGGTTGGCTTGTGACTGACAGTGATTACAGGATTCTGTTAAGGCAGATGCGTGGATGCTGAGAGTCCATCCAAAAGCCCCGAGGCTACATCGCCGGCGGTGTGGGCATCACGTTTCCCCCAGAAAAACCTGTTTGTGTGGCCGGGACCATAGAAGAGTGGCTCCAAAGGGGACACCAGCAGCTACTACAAGCAGAAGGCACCTTCCCCATCCATCCCTGGGTGCAGATTCCTACCTAAGATCCATGTTTCTGACAGATACTTGGTGGTCGCCTTCCTCTTTCCTTGGGAGGGTCCGATGGAGATGCCGGCCTGGCGTGGGATTCGCGTGATCTGACCCCCACACAGGAGGACCAGTTCCCGCAGCTTGGTTCTGGGGGGATTGCTGGCCGGGGTGATGAACATCACAGGCTGGTCGGCAAACAGGGTTCCCCGGTACTGCCCCGCAGACAGACCACGCTCCAGGCGGCAGAGCTGTGGGGCAGAAACAGGGGTGGTTAGCAAGGCACCCATCATTCCATTACGTGGATAGGTCGGCCATAGAGCTCACTTCTTTTTTCAGAAGAGTAGACCAAAGGTAAGGTTGTGCGTTCTCAGGTGAATTCTGAATTCTGAGGATTCAGGGGAGATCATAACATTTAATGATAATGACAGATCACAAGCAAATAAAATTGACCTTTGCTGAAGCAGCTTGCAAGCAAAAGTACAAACAAATTTATAGCCCCCACCCCCCCAAAAAAGGTTAGGCTTTTGAATTATTACAAATTCTAAACCAAAATAGTGAAAAGGAATCAACCGTTCAGTTGAGTGAGGAGAACAGCATCTGCGTCCTTAAATCCTACTCAAGCTATGAGTGTGGATGAGTGTGGAAGAGAAAGTGAGAGTGTTGGAGAAGGAAGCCCGCCTGCCCCGGACCAGCAGGGTGCTTCAGGGCTCCCAGCAGCACAGACGGTCCCAGGCCCGGAAAGGTGCCTGCCTCAGGCACCACGGTGTAGATGGGCAAAGGGAGGATGCAATTATATAAAGCAGGGATCCTAGAGCTCTTCCCGGACTCCTGAGGTGGTGGGGGGTGGGGTGGGAAGTATGCAGAGGTTGCTTTCACTGAGTCATCGTGGAAATGGTGATGAGGAGTATCGGAGACACTGGGAAACACTTCAGAAACAGGGATGTTAAATTGTTCTCCTTTTTGTTCTGATAAAGTTGTGGTCGACTGGTGGACCCAAGGGACAGTGGGAAGGCTTGCTTGTTCTAAACAAACGTTTCACTAACTACAGATTAATAAAGACTTCTTTTTAAGTGCAAATACCCTCTCGGAGATGTCAAGGGTGAACTGTCATCCACATTTTGAGTATTTTAATCAGCTTATTTCCCTGAGGATGGAACTGAACATTTGAGATAAGTGGGCTCAGAGAAACTCTGACGGGAGATATGTGGGAAGAGAGCTCGAGGGGTGCACCTCAGGGGAGTGTAAACTGCGTGGGGCAGTGTGGCGGGAAACAGGGCAACAACCAGCCCCAGAGCAGAGAGAGGGGCTGGCTCTGGAGGTAAGATACCGTCCTCCACCTACATCACTGACAAAGTCGAATGAATTCTTCTTCCACTAGGTTTTCATACTCAGAAAAGAATCTCATGATGAAAAAATTTGCTTCAACATTAATTGAATCAACCCAATATACTTAAATATGGCCATGGAATTCTCTTCACTCCTCACCAGTTTTGAATTATGCAACGTAAGACATCACATTTAAGCACCTTCATCTGATTGGGTAAGTGATACAGGATCCTGACAATGAAAGCAACAGTTTTACTCATGTGTTAACTTTGTTTAATGCTTCTAGTAATTTCTAATATTCCTCTGAGATAGGGGGTAGGAAGGGTCTCATTTAATTTTGCAGATGAAGACGCACAGGTGGAAGCCCACCAAGATATCTGCTTTGGCTAAAATGGTGAGTCAAACTGCGAGAAAAAACCCACGATCCTTCAACTTGGTGAGTCACTGGACCATGTTGCACTGTAACTAGAGATCAAGAAAGAATCTTACTAAGGTTGATACAATCCTGCATTTAAAGAACTATAAAAGTAGTTGATAATTGAAATGATACAGAAGGTTATTAAAGTAAAAGGAATTTTCCTACATTAAATACTGCTGTATGTTATTCAAATTCATTCTTTTCCTTTCTTCCTCAGGGGCAGGGCATGGTTTCTGTGGGGGGTACTAACCTCTGCAGATCCATGTGTTCAAGATAAGGGACCCTTCCCAGCTCAAGGTAAGACTCAGCATTGGTCCAAGCAAATCACAGTGATCTCATTTCCCTTGCAAAGGACTGGGTCAAGCATGCATTGGACTTGATCATGGTCAATGGGATCTGAGAATAAGTCCGCTGAGGGCAGTCTTTCCTCACTAATATAAACTAATGCATATGCAAAAATACCTCTTATTGGCTGGACTCTGTCATGTTGACAATAGGATACCTGGAATTACTGAAGCTACCTGAGGCCATAAACCATGCTGAAAATGGCCAAGTGGGAAGGCCTGGATCCTCGATCACCTTTCTATGTCACTGGATTGACCAAGCCAGGAATTGTCCTTTTTTTTTGTTCTTTCTATGTCAGGGGCGGGGGGTGGGGGGGGGGTGGGAGTATGATTTTTTTCATTTCTTTAAGCTACTTGTTTGTTGAGATTTGTGTTTCCAGGAGCCCGAAGCATCCAGATGCTGCAGTCCTCAGACCCCTGCCACCTACCAGAGGTAACCCCTGGTAAGTGTTTGCTGTGTTTTTCTAAATTCTGTACAATGTTCACACACAAAAGCATTCAGGATACAGTTTTTCTTAAAAACAAAAAAAATAGGATCAAGGATATATCTTGGTATGTGAATAAGCAGTAAATCAAACCCATATTTAACCCAAGAGAAAAGGACATATGTAAGCCTTTCAAATGGTTAGAATGTGACTTGAGTAGCTGACCGCTTTGAGTCTTCATTCCCCTCCCACATTTACTGAGTGCTTACTGTCTACCGGGCACGTGCAAGATGCTGGGGAAGCAGAGAGGATTAAGACATGGTCCCTGACCTCGGTGTAAAGCACGTAATACGAAAGTCAACAAATGAAAATACTTCCTTTTATTTATTTATTCAGCTTGAAATTAAAGGAGGCAAAGAATTACAAAGATCTTATTCTTTACTCAAAATAATTGAGACTACGTGCATGCTGACTTTCTAATCCTAAGTACAACAATTTCTGGGAAAGCTTAATCAAGATTTAGGTTACCTAAAATTAAAAATTAATTTGGGAATTTATCCTAGGAATACACTCCTTTATGTATATGAGGACACGCATGGACTGGAGTTCATTGCCATAGAAACGATGACTGGCAAGTTCTATTTATATTACGGGTATGGTAGGACCCATGACTCTCCTTATTACTGAGCTTCAGCTGTGTGCATTCTCTAAGGGATGGTCTCCAGAACTCGATCCTTCCCCAGTACTGCCCTAGGACAGACTGCCCCTGTTACTCAGCCCCGTGCCCCCCTGGCGCTTTCACATCTTCGGTCCACAGGGACACGAGTTCCAGTGCAGCCTCACCCCGGAGACCCCCATTCTGTCTCTGAAAGCACAGGTGAGACACTGGCTTTTTAAGAATTCTGACCATGCCCGGTCAGCTTTACTCTCTCGCCCAGGGCACCGCCGTGCCCCCACTGGTCCGATGACGCCCTCTGAGCATGCCCCCTTACCCCGAAAGGTTTACAGCTTATTATTACCATTGCCTTCTCCATCGCTTTTGTAGTAGCAATTCACGGCAATGTGCTCCAAATCCTGATTCCATTTCAAACTTGTCAACACACGTGCAGTGCAAATGCTGTCAGCTGCAGAAACGGGTCTGGGTGGCAGTGGGCGCTAATGGAGGCTGGTGGAGGGCATGGGCTCACTGCAGGGGTGATCGTGGCGACAGCCTCAGAGGTAACCAGGTTTATCGATACTGACCTAGAAATTTCTTGCTAACTGTGGTTAAAAGATCTTTTTAAAAAATCATAACTCTAAAAAAAATTATAACTCTTATAGTTCATTTTATTTAACTCAGATGCGATAATGTTTCCAAGGAGAATTAACACATGGATAGATTGGGAATATGGAGACGAACCTGCAAATGAGCCAAACAATTGGCTTTTCCATGGGTGTGGGGGCCTTCCCTCCACCAGACAGGATTCAGTTCATGCCCATAGACAAGATTCGGTTGCACTGCCCCTGGATCGTTACAATTTACAGAGCTGTGAAAGATTCAGAGGCAGTCTAAGCCAGAACCGGGCAGTCTGGAAAGGTGACCTCAATCTAAAAAAGTATAGTTGTCCAAGGAAGCACTAAATGTTTCCTACAAAGCCCAGGGTGTCAGCTGAAAAATGATGGAGGAAAAGGGGATTAAGCGGAGGTAAGGGACTCCTCTAGGCTTAATTATCGTCTACCATAAACGGGACAGGTCAGGAGTCTGGGTGAGTTTGGGGTAGAGTTCAGAAGAGTTCCCAATTTTCTCTATGGTGATGTAAAATCAGTACATAAATTAATATACACGTGTGTGTGTGTGTTTAAGACAAGGAGAGGGCTGACAGAAGGCAGAAATCTTTCTCTGCCAGGAGATCTTCATCTGAACCCTTGGCTGTGGAGGATGAGGACTATGGAAGGGTCTCAGTAAAACAAAGACATTATCTGTGCTTTATAAAATGTTGCCTTTGCATTTGTGTCTTCATCAAAAAAGCGATACTGATTTAATAGCTCAGAACCTTCCAATCTATTTACAAGGCAGCCAGTCAAGGCAGACTGTGCTGTTGACAAAGCTGAGCAGAGCAGAATTCCACCCACCCACCCACCCCCGTCCACGCTTCTAGCTTCGATGACTCCCAGATATTTAGCCCTGACCAAGATGTCGGCCCCATGGCGGGGAGGGTATTGACGGCTCATTTACTCCAGACACGGGGCTTAGATTTCAGTTGGTGAATGTGCCTTTCCTTCCAGGTGGAGCTCACCTTGATGATGATTCTGAATCACTGACGGTTTCCATAGGAACCAACAAGCTACATACAGACTTTTGGCTTGGAGAGTGAGTAGAAAGGTGTTTGCTCTGAGAAAAGCACAGGGAGGGGCACTTCAGGTCAATGGTGTCTGAAAGATCATAGTTCAGGATCACTGCAGGTAAGGGACGAGGGGCTTGCCAGGTGATCACAATAACAAAAACTAACTTCTAAAAGCACTGAAGTATGTGCCATGGTGACGAGGCTGAATAAGCAGGGGCCAGCTGAATCCTGATTATATAGTCAGCTACCTAGTTAACGGGGAGCCATGAAATCCTCATGTGGGGGTGGGGAAGATCACGCTGCAGACAACATGGAGGTGTGGAGAGCAGAAACAGGCGGACCCAAAGGAAAGAAGTGCGGTAATTCCTACAAGAATTGAGGCAGGGCAGGGGGAGCAGGAAGGGAAGTGTATTCAGGATGGAACAAGAAGGCAAATTCAACAAGAATCCTGTTGTCTTGTACGCTTCTATTATAATGGGGACGGGTTAGCTCCAGAGTCATGAACAGAGCCATGAATGCTGCGCGTAGCAAAGCTCAGCTGTTGGGGGTTTGAGGTTTCCAGCAAATCCTACCTCTCTTTTCCCCCAGTTCAACTGGGAGAAAAGATACAGGTGCCAAACACAGGAGAGCGAAATCACTTTCATTGGGCCTTGGACCTATGGCCATGTGAGTTTGCTAATACCGCCCTGACGACCTAGGAGGCACTCCCAAAGGCGCGGTTGGCTCTGCACCAAGCGCTTTCCTCAGGAAGGCAGGCAGGTACAAAACGGGTGCAGAAGGAGCTGCATCGGGATGCCTGTGGGGCTGCCTCTGCTGGGTGGGGGTGGGGAGGGAGGCGGCGGGAGGCCCGGCAACACGAGGCTCCTCCCAACACCAACATGAGTGTGCAAATAGCTGCGGCACAGTGAAGCTGCTCACGCTCGGTCACCTGGGGCAATCAGACTCGCGCGAAGTCCCCGCTCCGTAGGAGCCCAAAGATCCCAGCGCTACCCATGCAAAAGAGAACAAGTTAGACCCTGAGACAACTGTTTGGAAACACAAAATTGAGAAGTTTCACCTTCTAAAAATGTCAATGCCTACACCTGACCATGCTTAATGGGTTGAATATATCAGAGGTAAAATGAACTTGTTGTCTTTGGTACTGAAGAGAAAAAACAAGGTCTCTGGTCCTGGGAAATTAAAAAAAAAAAAAACTTTTATGGGATTTAGGCAAATGTAAGAAATGTTACAAAGACAAGGTCTTCAAATGATGACACAGTGACTCCTGAAACCCTGCATGAACCCCCTCAATTTTCTTTTTTTTTTTTTTTTAAAGATTTTATTTATTTGAGAGAGAGAGAGCACAAGAGGGGGGAGTGGGAGAGGGAGCAGACTCCCTGCTGAGCAGGTAGCCCGATGCGGGACTCGATCCCGGCACTCCAGGATCATGACCTGAGCCGAAGGCAGTCGCTTAACCAACTGAGCCACCCAGGCGCCCCCCCCGCCTCAATTTTCAATGAAAGTCTGTCCTTGCTTCTCTCCGCAGCTTCCACCCCCCCCCCACACTGGCCCACAGCTTTGAGTCTTACCTGCTCAGGCAGCCTGACCCCCCACCTCACTGCGACTGCCCTTCCTCTCACTGCCCGATCGCTATACCCCAGCTCGCTGTCCCTCCCGTCCTAACTCCTGGAAAGTTAAAAAGACACATAAGTGACCCTTTGAATACCCTGTATCGTCCCAAGTGCCTGGACCCCCCTTTCCTGCACCCACCTCGGGCTCTCACGCTGGGTACCAGAGTCTCATACCTGGCAATGCCCTCTCCCCTCCAAAGCTTACAGCCCATGGCCGGTCGTTACTATCGTTCCCATGACTCCTCCATCCTTCTCCCTGTTAGCCTGGTCCCAGTCAACCGCTGCCCACTCTCCCCCCCCCCCCCCGCCCACCCAAGGGCAGGAGGGGACACTGTGCGAGTTCCCTGAGACACAGCCACACCTGTTACTGTAGACAGACTGTCCCCCTTTACTGTCCGCTAGGAGTCCCTCCCCATCCATTCTCCCTTCCTCCCCGAGCATCAGAGCCTGCTTGCTGTATCCACACCTGCACACACAGTCCCGGCATCCTGCCCACCCCCAAACCTCTCCCTTGGCCAGGCATCCCCCTCTTCTTTGTGTCCTTTCCCAGCACAACTCCTTCAAAAAGCAGTCCCCGCTGGCCTCTCCTTCCCATCCTCCCTTCCATCCACAGTCACCCCACTTTTGCTCCCACGGCCCCTCCCACCACCAAGACCCCCCAGGGCTGACTCCTCTCCCAGGGATGAGCAGGACAGGACGCTGGACACCGCAGCCCCTCCCTCCACTTCAGTCACCTTCTTTGCTTGGCTTCTGGCCCATGTGCCCTAAATCTCCTCCCTTCCACCCTGGTTGCTGCAGCTGTGGTGGATCTTTCTCTTCTTGCTCCAGTGCCACAGCTCGCCACGCTGGGTCCTCGTCTGCACTCGCTCCCTGGTGACCTCGTCCAGCGTCCGGGCCTTAGACGGCTTCCGTGTGCCTGTGATGCCCACATTTTGTCTCTAGCTCAGAATCCCAAGCCAAGGCGCTCTCTTGGCCTCTCCCCGGGATCTCTAACAGAACTTGCAGGCCCAAACCAGCCTCCCCTCCTCCTGCAGCCTTCTCCATTTCTGGCCGTTCCATCCTTCCAGAGGCCCAGGCCCAAGACACGGAGGTCAGCTTCTTCTTCACAACACATGCAGATGAGGACCATTCCTCATTGTTCTGCGCTCCAGTCCAAGTGAAGCCAACACCACTCACCTGGGTTAATGCCTCTGAGCTGGTGTCCCTACTTCTAAATGTGTCCCCCCTTCAGACTCTTCTCAACAGAGTGAGAACTTTAAAAACCTGTCAGATCATGTCTCTTCTCTGCTCAAAATGCTGGTGCCTCATTTCATTTAGAAGAAGAGCTGAAACCCTTGAGCTAGGCACCATGACCACTGCTTCCCACTTACCTCTTAGCACCTACACCTAGTTCATGCCCCACCCCCTTCTCTGAACACACGGGAATACTTGTGCCTCAGGGCCTTTGCACCAACTTTCCCCTCTGCCTGGGATGTTCTTCCTTCAAATGTCCACACGGCTAATTCTTTTACTTCTTTTGAGTCTTTACTCAGCTGTCAGCATTTCCATGTGGCATCCCCCCAAAATCCCAATGCCTTTATTCTTTTTCTCTTGCCACACATTTTATTGGCTTCTAAGATAATATACAATTTATTCTATGTTTGTCATGCTAGAACCTAAGGGCAGGACTCTTTGTTTTGTTCAGCGACATATCCCTAGCACCTAGAACAGGGCCTGGCACATAGTAGGTGCTCAGTTATACCTGTTGATCAGTGAATTTATTGAGTGACTATGGAGAATTGTGTTTGGGAGTCTGATTTCAGGACAGCTTCTACTCTAGCTACCGCCCTCCCCAGGGGGATAGCACAGTAGCAGTGACAAGACAAAAAGGATTTCCAGGAAATGGCAGAGAGCAGGGTGGACAGGCACCCTGGGAGAAAGTTCCACGGCACAGTAGGGCCTTCAGCTATGGAAATGCACAGATGGGAGACCAAGTACCTCAAGTCTGGGAGGAACAAAACCGGAGAGGAGGTGGATAGGTGGAGACAGGGAGGTGGTCAGCCAAGGCACGAGCGAGCACCTGTGTCCGCGGCAGACCAGGAAAGAGGGGGCAGAGGACGGGCCAGCTGGGGGAACGGGCAGAGGGTGCCAGGGTGCAGGTGAGCATCTCGGGACACGACGCTGGGCATTGCAGAGGACGCACTGGAAAAGACAGGAGTGGTGCTGGAAGAGCAGGGGGTGGGTAAGGGTGTAAATCACGGGGGTCACAGAGAGGTTGACAAGGGGGGGTGCATCTACGGGACACCCTGAAGGCAAGAAGGTAAGAGCTGCCGATGGGCAGCATGTGGGGGACGAGAAGGGGGGGCTCCAGAGGAACTCCCGCCAAGATGGCAGGAGTGCTGATTCCACAGAGCACTGGTCCAGCTGCGGGGAGGGCAGGGGCGGGGGGTGCGAGCCAGTCAGTAGCCAGACCCACACTCAGTTGTCAGTCGCTGGCACTCAGAGTTTAAGCCTGCTGCAGCTGCTGCCCACACACCTCTGACTGGTGTCCCCCCGGGACTCACGGCAGAGCCCAAACCCCTGCACCAAGAGTGACTTTCCTTTACGGTCTCACATGGTTCTTCCACTCTGTAATACATCAGCTTGTGGTACTACTAACATGTTCTAAATCCTTATCAATAAGGAAGCACATCCCAGGGAAAGTCAGGGCATGCACAGCTCAGGTCAAGAAACACAGCTGGAGGGACCTCTGAATGCCGCTCACCTTTAGAATGAAGCACCCCAGCATCACAAGGGATTATGCACATCCAAATTCTGCATTTTATAAACAGACCAAAGCCGAGAGTAAGGAGGTGCCGGGAGCCACACAGTGAGTAAAACAAGTGGCTGCAACAGAGGGATCCAGGAGCTCACGTTCCCACATACCGACCAGGAGCGGTGCACAGGGCTGGGGTGGCAGGGAGGACAGCAACCGTGAAGAAGCATGCACGATCCCTCCAGGCAAGTCCCCTCCCTGCCACCACCACCGGTGCCACTCTGAGCTTCGGTTTGGGCTAATACCAACACGGCCCAGGGGTAAGGGGACAGGACAGGAATGCACGGGGCCACGCAGTTCAGGCAAGTCATCCTGCCCTCCTCCTGCCTGAATTCTTGACGACATCCCCGCGCTCTGAAACATCTGGTCCTCCTGGCCTGGGACGTGTCACCCCTGGCTTTCTCCCTCAGCCCTGCTCATCTTCCTCTCCAGCCCCCAGATGCTGACAACTCACAGCCCCCTCCTCTACCTCCCCAGAGTCCTCTGACACTCCCCACTTAGTACAGAGCTTTCCTCTGCCCTCTGGGACCATTTAACGAAGTGAGTGCTGGCCTCTCTTTTTGGAACATTCACAGGCCCTGGGCACCCAACCACATCTAAACCTTAACTCGTGCTCTTCATTCTCAAACCAGGTCCCACTAAATCACAGCTAAAAGTTACTAAGAGCTGACTGTGTGCCGTTAAGCACCTCCTGTGAGTTAGCTCATTGAATCCTTGAGATAACATCTGTGAGAGACACTGCCCGTGTGTAGCTGATAGTGGAGAATGACACAGACTCAACCTCCACGAGGTCACAGAGCTGGGAGGGGAAGGAGCTTGGATGCTAACCCCGCCAAGCTGTGTTCTTGATAATTACATAATACTGCTTTCAGAATCTCAGGGAAGGCGACCCGCCACCTGGGCATCATCCTTGACTTGCTTCTTGCCCGCACCTTCCAGCCCCACTTTATCACCAAGTCCAGTGGGTTTTATCTCCTGAGCATCGTTCCAAGTCCAGCCTCTTTAACAGCACCATCACCACCCTCGCCAACCTGCAGCTCGCAAACTGGGTCGGGACCTACCCGGGGTCCACTCCTGCGCCCTCACGTAGGTAAGTGCATAAAGTACCCTAACCTTAAGTTTACAGCTTACACGTATGCCCGTGTAACCGTGGCCGCCATCAGGACGCTGACCGTCTCCAGCCCTCCAGGGGGTGCCCCCTGCCAGGGAGGACTGCCACTCTGAGCGCACTCATCATCGGTGACACGGCTCTGCTCTATTACCGAACTACAGAAATGGAGTCATGTGGTATGTACCCTTTTGTATCTGGCTTCTTTCGCTCAGCACAATATCTGAACACATATCCTCTTAAAACCCTCCAATACCTTCCTACTACTCGGAGGAAGAAAAAAAAAACTCAAATGGCCTAGAAGACCCCCCATGACCCAGCCCCTACTTTTATCTGAGGCTGAATCTGACATCATCCTCTCCCTCCTCTCTGTTCTGCCTCAACTGTCTCCTTCCAGCCTCATATGCCCTTGCTGCTGCATTCTGGCCACAGGGCCTTGAAACATGCTGCTGCCTCTGCTAGGCTGGTGAGTCGATCCCTTGTTAGATTAATTCCTACACACCATCTGGATTTTGGCTCCTCGGCATCTCTTCAGGGAAGCCCATGCTGTTCCCCAGCTAAATCAAATCTGCATCATCCTTTTGTATTTAATAAACACAGGCACTGTACTAAGTGCTTTATAAATATTATTTTACCCTCATAAAAATTCTGCAGGGTAGTTACTCTTATTCTCACCCTTTTCCATATGAGAAACTGAAGACCCAGACAGGAAGCACCCTGCCTAAGGTCACAAAGCTAACGGACCAGGAGCCAGAGCTGGGAGCACTCTGCTGGCCCTGGGGACCTGTCCTTCCCCTTAGGTCACAGCGCTTCTGTGTCTTCCCAACACTGTACCAATTACACCGGGGACAGTTCCTGGCCCAGTGTGTGTGTGTGTGTGTGTGCGGGGGGGGGGGGGGGCAGGGAGTTCCTCGGTACATGAGGGAATGAACAGGTGTCGGCAACTATATGTAGAAGACACCTCTCAGGTACAACTAGCTGGTGGCTACATGTGTGTACTGAGTATGTGTATACAGTCGTCCACCCCCTTATCTACAGCTTTGCTTTCCACAGTTTAGGCTCCCTGGGGTCAACCGCGGTCAGTCCCAAAGCAGATCCTCTTCCTTGAGTATCATCAGAAGGTCAGCAGTAACTTAGGGCTAGGTGGCGCATGAAGCCTGCGTCATTCACCTCGCTTCCTCACGTCTCGTAGGCATTTTATCACCTCACATCAGCACAAGGGTAAGGTGATGAGAGTCTTGAGAGAGAAGGAAGACCACATTCATAGAACTTTTATGACGGCATATGGCTAGAGTTGGTTTTAGTGGTTGTTAATCTCATACTGTGCCCAATATAGAAACTAAATGTAATCACAGGTCCCCACGTACAGGAAAAAACATACCCTACACAGGCTTCCATAGAATCTGTGGTTTGAGGCATCCACTGGGCATTCTGGAATGTGTTCCCTCAGATAAAGAGAGGACTACTGGATATGTGCATCAGTATCTGTCTATGTTGCGGGGACAATTTTGTTTTTTGTGTGTGAGATCCTCACTTGGAAGCTGAATCTACAGAACCAGCCATGAGGTGACAGCATTGTTACTAACTCAGGTCCATGCCACACATCCCCAACCTCTGTTGGACAAGCCAAGGGTGTCTTAACTTAGTGCATCTGCAATATAAATTTTCCTCTTCCATGGGGCCGGTCGCTATGTTTAACATCCCAGAAGAGTAGGACTCCGAGGATTTTGGCTTGCACAACTTAATAGCTACTGGTCCCCTTCATTGCAATTATGAAAGCAGTGGCTATTAGAACTAACAGTTAAGATATTAAATAATAACTGTTAACATTTACTGAACATTGCATGCAAGCACATTTGCTAAAGTATGCTAGGTACGTTCCATGAAATATCCAATTTTAATTATTACAAAAATCCTGTGAGGCAGAGACCATTATTATCCATGTTTTACAGGGGTGCGGAGTCATTTGGCCAAGGTACCATACTGGTGTGTGGAGGGCCAAGCATCCAGACTGCATCTGTCTTACTCAGAGCCTGTGCCCTTCACCAGGAAACATACTGCTTTAAAGTTCATGGCCTGCAGAACTCAGGAATGACTAACAACCTCTGGATTTCTAAGTACAAATAATTGTACATCCATTAGTTCCTGTGATGGTAACTATCTGAAGATCTTCAGGTCTTTTAGAAGCATCTTGGTCTTTCAGATAGGTCCAGCTTTACAAAATTTCTCTAGTTCAAATTCAAGCTTGATTTCTTTGCTAATGTGAGATCTGAATTTATAAAGATTGCACACGGAGTCCTGGCTCCTCCACCCTGTAGCTACGTGATCTTGCCTTACATAAGCCTCTTAGATCTGGTTCCCTGGGGGCAAAATGCAGATGATGGCCCCCCGAAGTTACTGTGGGTCAATCACGTCCTCCACCTTGCTATCTTGCCATCAAACGCATGCCCAACGTTCTGAATGAATACGAGTGGGCTGTAACCGATGAGCCCCCACACAACCTGAGGGCTGAGCCAGGAACTGTGGGGGTGGCTCCCAAGACAAGCCACAGAGCCTGCACTCATGGAGAATTACAGTGCCCCTGGGGAGTTAAAAAAAGATCTATCCAGATCCTTAAGGAATCTTACACGATGCCCAGTGGGATAAGCCGATTAAGGAGAAGCATCTAGATGGTAGACAACTGCCACCCCGTGTCTGCAACTTCCCAAGTCTGAGCTCTGGGGACAGAACAGAGTGGCCTCTGTCCCCACCTCGCTCCTACAGATGGGATGAGAGACCCAGGGGCAACTCAGCCCCACACAGCTGCGTCGACTTAGGGGAAGTGGGAGCATGCAACTTTTAACAGCTTGACGATGGGGAGACTGGAGCCTGTCAAAGCAAAGAGACTCTAAAGACCAATAAACACGGTGCAAATAATTCCAAGAATCCTTATGGTTCTCAGCAGAAAAAAGCCTCACGTGAACATGAGTGTTGTCAGACTTGGGAGTGTGGTTTCCATACTCAGCACTGGTTTTAATTTGTTTTTTCCTAGCCTTATTTACGTGCAACTGACATATAAACAGCATCGGCTCTCACACTACAGTTTGAAACTGTTTTGGAAGTTAAGAGTGAAGAGAAATTCCAAAGAATTTATGCAAAAAAGAAAAAAATTAGTTAAGGGTGGAGGAGGGGTGGGGGAGACAAGCCTCTGACTGGCGGCCTGGCAAAGCACGGGTGACATGTCTTCAATGATGAAACTCCCAGGAAAAATCAAATCCATGTGCTTGTGGAAGAGGGGAACGGAAAGGCCTGTCCAGTGTGAAGGGGTTCACTCTCCTAAGACGTTTTTGTCAACGCTTCATTTTAGGCAAGAAAGTGACATAAAGTACATAAGGAGACTCCCTGTGGCTTCCTTTTCCCAAGAGTTCCACACAAATGAGCCCTGCCATCCGTTGGCCGAAACAGACGACAATGTAAGCAAAGGCAGGAGGCATTTTTCCCTTACTTTCGCTGAGCCTCAAGCCATTGCCGTTGGAACTCTGTGCCAAACTCGGGGTTTTTTTTAAAGGCGTCACTTGAGTTTTAAAGGCTACGTAAGTGATGGGAACATAACCGTCTTGGGAATCCACAAATAACTTTTTAAAAAGTCATAAATCTGCATCTCATGCCTCATAGTTTTCAACAACTGCGAGAAATAGGTCAAAGCTCGAGCTCCGTAGGTTCCTTCCCTCTTCAGCGGTTGGAGCTAGTGGCTCTGGGCCTTTTCCACGTGCTTCCACAGTAAATACCTAGGCCCTCCAGCCACACTTGGACCTCAACTGCTTTTAGGTCTCATTTTTCAAAAATCATGATAAAACACCCATGGAAATAGCTTCTTGGTTTTACAGAACTTTTTCTTTGACACTTTAACTGTCTGGTAGGTGGCAAAAAAAAAAAAAAGTTGTAAACTTATAAAAATGCTAGCGCAATTCCACAGTGTACTTTAAAGTTGGGGGGTTCTAAGCCAAGTTTTGGAAGGGGCCGACCACCAGCCACAGGGCGGTGTGGCAGGTGCTCGTTCTAGCTGCGGGTGAGAAAGGCCTGGGAGGCTTTTGAAACAGTGTTGCAAGGGCCCCACCCGGGCCAATTAAGTCCCACCACCTCTGTGGGGGGAGTGCGGCCTGAGCAGTAGGCGCTTTTAAACCGAACGTGATTCCAGCGGTTCTCAAACTGGACTGCGTACTGCAGCCACCTGGGAAGGAGAAAAAAGACTGCTGGGATCCCCAAACCCCAGACATTCTGACCTAATTAAAGGGGGCGTGGCCTGGGGAGCAGGAGTTTAAAAATCTCCCTAGGTGACTCTAAAGAGCAAGAAGCACCCCATTATACTCGAAGAGGCTCTGAATAGAAACCAGTTTCCCCGAGGACTGTTCCAACACCTATAGGCGACAAGACAAGGGGGCCTCACACTGATCCGTCTACCAAAGAAGAATGACATACATTCGCGGTCTTAGAAAGCTTGAGAGCTGGAATAAATCATGAAAGCAACTCAGTTCTGGGGATTGCAATTTCAATCCCAAAACAAATCAGCGACCCACTGAAAGATGAGCCTTCCCTGTTCCCTAGCTGTACGTCTCCACTTCTCTCTGGATTCTCCGAAGGCAGCCACCTGTCTTTCCTCCCCCTTCTCTGCATGCCCCGGGGCTCCCCACCGCATGCAGCCCCACTGAGCCAGCAGGTACAGCCTGGGGCTGGTCGGTCAGGGCTCAGGGTGGCCTCTGAGCTGCACTCCCACCTCAGCAGGTAGGCCTGCCCATCCTTCCTGGCTCCTTCTCTGGTCCCACTGGAGACGCCTGCTTGGGCCGTAGCGCGTCCTGCTGGGGGTGAGCACTGGCCACGCCCCAGCCAGCACTCACCTCCTGGGGCTGACCGGTATCCCACCTGGGTGGCCTTCCTCAACCAGAGCGCTGAGTGCGGCTGCCAGTCTCCTGCGCTGCCGCCAAGCGCATCCTGGCGAGGACCCAGCTTTACAATATGGACTCCGAGTTTCCCAGGGTTGCAATCTTTTCTGTTTGTTTTCTTTTGGTCTCCACATTTTCTCATGGGCATCTTCCTCCCTCTGAGGTATCTCCGTTCCACACTACTGTTCAGTGTGGAGGGGGGAGAGAGAAAGAGGCATTTCCTCTGTGCCCTCCTGTCCGCTGACGATCCCCAGCTGTAGGACTCAGGGAAGGCCCTCCAAATAGGGCACAGATCTTGTTTTATAGCAAATGACCAGGACACCTCACATAACTCAGGCTTTTTAAAGAAGCCTTCATTCAAAGCCACATTTTGGGTCAAGATTTATAAAATGACCTATTGTGAATTTTACTTTGAGGCCCCTTTATAAACCACTATTGTGACTTTCCAAGTTAGTGTGGCTTTTATTTGATTACTCAAAAAACATTTTTTCCTTCTCTTAATTGAGGGTTCCCAGATAATTTAGATATTTTAATTGTTATACAAGTAAATGAAACAACTTTATCATTTGAAGGTTTCAAGGATTTGTTTTTCCTTATAATCAGACATATCCTTCAAAGAATGAGGGGGAAAAGCACTCTCTAGAGTCCCGTAATACTGCTGGACTTAGCTATTCGTTGGCTGCCTACAGAAGCCACTGAACTAACCAAATGTTTAAAATCTTGTTTACAAGTTTTTTCTATTAAAGCGAAATTTACCAATCTGCATTATTTTTCTAAAAAGCAAATTAACATTTTCTTATTTTACAAAAGCAATTTCTTTGGTTTCCAGTGCTTAAAAATGAAATTTGATATTCTCTGTATCCTTCGAATGAAAGTGTAGGCCAGAGGCACCCCCCGGGGTTTTCCAAGACACCCGTCCTAGAGGCACACATCTCCCCTCCAGAATCTAGCACACATGGTCTGGCTGCTTAGGCATAAGGATTATTTTAGAAGAAACAGTGGTTTGTGGCATTACATCTCAGTTTAAGGACATGTCCTTGTTCATATCTATGATTTATTTGCTGCTGAGTCTTTGGTCAGAAATGCAACCCCGGCCATAACATTTTCCTGACGATCCGCCTTATAGTGTGGTTTCTGGGAACGCATCACAGGGAAAGGCCAGGGACTCCCTGCTCTTAAGTTTCAAAACACTTCCCCCTGGGTGAAACAAGTTCTTTTTCAATGAATATGAAGTCCCAACGGAGTAGGGGCACAGGGAAGGAGGAGAAAAAGGACAACTGACAAACTCTTGGGAAGGAAAGATCCTATCTGGATGTCAACATTTGGAAGAAGGGATAAAAGATGCCCCCCGTCCCCCACCATGAGTGACCCTTATAGATTTTAGGAGCCTGGCAAGAACGGGGGGGGGGGGGTTGCCAGGAGGGCCTGGGTTCCTTCTGGTTCTACACTCACAGCTGACTGTGAGGTCACGATCCCGAGGACCTCATTCCACCTCTACCCCACCTTAAAGGGGAGATATAAGGAGGAAAAAGGAGGGTGCCTGGGTAGCTCAGGTCGTGATCCCAGGGCCTGCTTCTCCCTCTGCCTCTCATGAATGAATGAATGAATGATAGGAAAAAGGAGTAACAGAAGTAACAGAAAGACTGTTGTTGGTAAACCACTTCTCTATGCCCAAGTTCTTAGCCTATAAAACAAAGGGCCAGTACTAGATAATTTCCGAATCTACTTTCTGTGTGGACGTTTTTGAGTTGATGGTTCCTTCTGATCAACTTCTTTCCTCTTACTCCTTTCTACTTAGCAACTCAATTTCCCACCCACCCCACCAGCTAATTTCAAAAGCTCCTACTGTACTTGGTTTTATAATTCGAAGAAACTGGGTCCATATTATAAAAATATGCTGGAAATACAGACATTCACTGGAACATTCCATTGTATTTTAACCTACTCAATCCATTAGTCCTGGAGGTTTATTAGGGGATTTGTGGGGGGGGGAGGGGTTCTATTTGATGCTGTTTTTTTAATTCATCATTAGGGTACTGGAGTCCAACCCAGAAACCATTGGAATGGTCCAGTTTCTACTTTTCTATTGGCTGTGGGTGTGTTCACCATCCTTCCGGAAGCGCTGTCCCTGGGACGGCAGAGTGCAGGAGTGATTCAACGCCTGAAAGCCCCTCTATCTGGTGCTGTGGTTGCAGGCAGTAAGGACAGCTGGGATGAGGGGGCCAAGGACCAGCCTCTCTCTGCTCCTCTACCAGACAACCTTTCCAACGAAGCCTGTTTCCTACCTGCTGGAAATGGTGTGAGAGCCAAAAGAGACAAATGCCATAGGGCTTCACAAAAGTAAAACATCACATAAAAAAGAGAAAAAGTTCTCAAACTTAAAAAAAAAAATCTTAGTTGAATACTGGCTTGTAAGCTTATAAATGTTTGATATTGTAGCCAAATTATTTTTAAAAACTGACTTGCAAATCAAGTATTATAAAAAAAGTGCACCTATTTTCATGGAGATCAAATACCTCAATAGACCTACTTTTTACTGTAGCATAGAATCACCACATTCAGAATACAGCCATACCTCCAATATATTGCTGGTTTGGTTCCAGACCACCACAATAAAGCAAATACAGCAAAACAAAGTGAGTCAAATGAATTTTTTGCTTGCCTAGTACATATAAAAGTCATGTTTATACATACTGTGGTCCACTGAGTGTGCAATAGCATTATGTCTAAAAAACCAATGTACACACTTTAACTTAAAAATACTTTGTTAAAAAAAAAAAAGAAGATAGTGGGAAGGGAAAAATGAAGGGGGGGAATCGGAGGGGGAGATGACCCATGAGAGACGATGGACTCTGAGAAACAAACTGAGGGTTCTAGAGGGGAGGGGGGTGGGAGGATGAGTTAGCCTGGTGATGGGTATTAAAGAGGGCACGTTCTGCATGGAGCACTGGGTGTTATGCACAAACAATGAATCATGGAACACTACATCAAAAACTAATGATGTAATGTATGGTGATTAACATAATAAAATAAAATTTAAAAAATTAAAAAAAAATACTTTATTACTAAAAAATGCTAGCTATCATCTGAGCTTTCCAAGTTGTAATCTTTCTGCTGGTGGAGGGTATTACCTCATTGTTGATGGTTGCTGGTTGACTGGGATGGTGGTAGCTGAAGGTGGGGTGGCTGTGACAATTCCTTAAAATAAGACAAGGAAGTTTGGCACATCGATCAACTCTTCCTTTCACGAATGATTTCTCTGAGCATGTGGTGCAGTTTGATATCATTCTATTTAAAATTTTTAATCTTAATTTCAGTGTAGTTAACGTACAGTGTTGTATTAGTTTCAGGTGTAGAAATATAGTGATTCAACAATTCCATATATTACTCAGTGCTCATCATGATGAGTGTACTCTTTTTTTTTTTTTTAAGACTTTATTTATTTGAGAGAGTGAGCGATAGAGAGTGAGAGAGAGCAAGCACGAGTGTGGGAGAAAGGGCAGAGGGAGAGTGGGAGGCAGGCTCTCCACCGAGCAGAGAGCCCGATGCGGGGCTGGATCCCAGAACCCTGAGATCATGACCTGAGCCGAAGGTAGATGCTTAACTGACTGAGCCACCCAGGCGCCCCATGATAAGTGTACTCTTAATTCCCTTCACCTATTTCAGAATATTACTACAGTGGAATGTTACTCAGCCATAAAAAATAACAAAATCGTGCCATTTGCAACAACATGGATGGAGCTAGAGAGTATAATGCTAAGCCAGTCAGAGAAAGACAAATACCGTATGATCTCACTCACATGTGGAATTTAGGAAAGAAAACAACTGAGCACTCTGGTAGCCTTTCACCCCCAGAACCTCTCCAGCCCCGCTGCTGCTGCACCGACTCAGTTTATGGCGCACACACTGGCACGTGACGCACTAACACACACGCTGCGCCAGCTCGCACACGTGAGGGGCTGGCGGCCGCACACATGCGCTCACTGTACGTGTGCACATCCTACACACAGATTTTATGTGTGTGTGTGTGTAAATATATATATATAAAATGCATTTATTGTTTTCTCCTTCAAGACCATACTTGACTTGCCAAACCATTTTTAGTTTATCACATCTCTTAAAGCAGAATGAAATCCGAAAATAAAAAACAAATATCCTTCAGCAAGTGGCAAGAGGTCAGACCCGGGAGCAGAGTTTAAAAGAGTAACTATGCAGAGTTGGGCCAAGAGGTGACTAAGAGGGAAAGAGATAAGATCTGTCTACAAATACCTGGAGGCTGTAAACAACAAGGAAAGCGACAAACCAAGCCAGCCCACAACAAAGGCTGACCAGGAATTTGCTGCGTATCAAGAAAAGGAAGTGGACGAGGGCAAGGAAGCTTTCCCACTCGGGGTTCTCTATGAGCCTGAGAGCCCCAGCCAGCCGCCACCTCCTGCCCTCCCCCTCCAGCCCTCTCCCCACGGCGCCTCAGGCCTGCCCGTCCCCCCTACTGCATGGAGCCCGCCCAGCTCTGCCCGTCCCATCCACATGAATGAATGCCGGACCCCCTCCCACCGGGACTCTGAGATCTAACCTCATCTGCCTGGAAACCCGCACAGAACTGCAGACCCTCTCTGGTTCTTAGGTTGGTATCAAGACTCCTACCATCTGGCCCCTAATGACCTTCTATTCTTCCCAAGTCTTGTCAAATCTTTTGCTCAAGGAAACTGGCCTTCCTAACCTCTTTCCATCCAGCATTTAGTACCTTGTGCCCTCCTTCCAGTCAGATTCAAGTTAAACTCAAGATATTATTGTCTTCAATGTACGATGCAGGGAATTAAAAAGAATGACAGAAATATGGACCTTGCCTTCAAGAAGCCCATAATCTAGCAGAAGACACATATATAAACAATTAAATCATGTTACATTATCTTTTTTACACTATAGTATTTATGCTGGTGATATAAAAACAGTATTATAAAACCATAAAAGAGAAATGAATGAATTTCTCAGTGAAATGAATTTTTCCAGGAAGGTTTGGAAAATATGTTCCAGAAAAGCCTGTCCTTAGAATTAGGAAAAGGGTATGTGTGTGTGAGTGTGTGTTGGGTGTATGTGTGTGCATGTGTGTGTGCTGGGCGTGTGAGTGTGTGGGTCTGTGTGTATGCGCGTGTTGGGTGTGATGGAAAGGCAAGTCAATCTGTGATCGCAGTGGTGAGGACTGGCACAAGAGTCTGAGGTACACACTTGGTTTCAGAGCGATGGGCAGCCCAGTTGGCACCAGGGGGCAGGAAGGGAATGGAGTAGGTGGGAAGGAGGGCTGAGAGCAAGCTCTCGGAAAGGTTTCATGTCTTGCTATAAAGTTTAAACTTGATCTTGCAGGCAAAGTGAAGTCACTAGAAATTTAACGGCAGAATGCAGCATGAGGAGACCAGAGTTGTGTCTCCCTCTTTCTCTCTTTTTTTTTTTTTTTTTTTTTTTTTGAGACCTGTGTTTTCTAAAGATGCATTTGTAAGGATGACTGAAAGAAGCACCAGAAGTGTTGGGAAGGGGCCCAGGGCTGACGTGTGCTGCGCTCCAGCACAGTGAGGGTTAAACACGATGCGGGGCTGCTGGTTGGAGTGGCTGCCCGGCTGCAGATCACGGGACCCTGGCTGGGAGCACAGAATGAAGACGGAGCTCAGCCCTGTCTTGCCCGGGGACGTGGGTGCCCACAGTTCTTCCTTCTCACCTCTCAGCGGCTATTTTCTCCATCTCTCCGGGGGTGCATTTAGCAATTATGAATGGACGCTCTCTTTTTTCTCACTTCAGAATATGCCCACCAAACCGTGGTAACAGGCAGCGTGGTACTTTTCTAGCTGGTGGAGTTAGCTACCGTGGGGGTTAGGTCTCATCAACAGGGACCTTTGGTGGCGGGGCGTATCTGTAGCTGTAGAAGCAACCAGAAGACATCTGGGGGCCTCCAGACCTGCCACGCAGTGCCCTGTAGCATTCCTTGAATTACCTTGTGTAGCTCTTGCACTGTTTATCAATCCAAATGATGTTTAAAAAAAACCAAGCAGGGCGCCTGGGTGGCTCAGTTGGTTAAGCAACTGTCTTCGGCTCAGGTCATGATCCTGGAGTCCCGGGATCGAGTCCCGCATCGGGCTCCCTGCTTGGCAGGGAGTCTGCTTCTCCCTCTGACCCTCCTCCCTCCCATGCTCTCTCTCTCTCAAATAAATAAATAAAATCTTTAAAAAAAAAAAAAACAAGCAAAGGGGGATTTGTACACACTCACAGAGGTTCAATCCTTTCATTCCATAGTAATATTGTTTTGTTCAGTGTTTGTCAATGAAAAACCTAGCTAAAAGAAGTATTTCAATACAGAGCCATAAAGTTTTGGCCTTGTCGATTTAGTCTCAAGGGAGTCTAAAACCTGGAGATGTAACCCTGGAGGCCTAGACCTTCTTTTGGGAGGGAGGCATGCTGGAGGTGCTCGGCGAGACAGCTGAGTGGGTGTCTGGCTGAGCCCCAGGGGAGGTGTAGGCAGGGCGCCGGCAGCCCCCTGAGCTCGGGGAGCAGAGCCCGCACTCCCACGCTTACGCCCACAATGCTGGGCAGTCACAAAGGTGCCTACAGTTGCGGGCTAATACATGTCAAAAAGAGGGACTGCCTAGACTAAAACCTGGACCACAGCGTGGACAGATACCTCACCAAGGACGACACGCAGCTGGTAAGGAAGCCCACGGCAGATGGCCCACATCACACGTCATCAGGGACATGCAAACGAAGACAACAATGAGACAGCACTACACACCCATCAGGATGACCAGAGTCCGGACACCGGCCACACCAAACGGCCACAAGGATGTGGAGTAACAGGAACTGTCACTCACTGCTGGAAGGAATGCAGAATGGCGCAACCGCAATGGAAGACAGCTTGGCAGGGTTTTGTTTTGTTTTTAAAGATTTATTTATTTATTTGAGAGAGAGAGAGAGAGAGAACATGAGTAGGGGGAGGGGCAGAGGGAGAGAAGCAGACTCCCGGCTGAGCTTGGAGCCTGCAGCCCTGGGGCTGGGTCTCATGACCCTGAGATCATGACCTGAGCCGAAATCAAGTCAGATGCTCAACCAACTGAGCCACCCAGGTGCCCCAGCTTGGCAGTTTCTTTTAAACTAAACATATTCTTACCATACGATCCAGCAATCCTGACCTGAAAACTTATGTCCACACCACTTATCTGCATGCAGATGTTTACAGCAACTTTTTCATAATTGTTGAAAACAACAAAGATGTCCTTCAGTAGGTGAATGGCTAAATAAACAGTTGGTCCATCCAGACGATGGCGTATTATTCAGCACTAAGAAGAGATGAGCTATCAAGCCATGAAAAGACATGGAGGAACCTTCAATGTATTATTACTAAGTGAAAGAAGCCAATCTGAAAGGCTACATACGGTATGATTCTGGAAAAGACAAAACTATGCAGATAGTAAAAAATCAGTGGCTGCCAGGGGTTGGATGGGGGAAGAGTGAACAGGGGAAGCACAGAGGATTTGGGGGGCAGTGAGACTACTCTGTGAGATACTGTATGGTGAATACATGACATCACATGTTTGTCCAAACCCACAGTGTGTCCAACACCAAGGGTGAACCGTATTGTACACTGTGGGCTCTGGGTGATGGTGACGTGTCCGTGTAGGTTCACAGATGGGAAGAAATGTCCCACTCTGGTGGGGGAAATGGGTCATGGGGGAAGCTGTGCGTGTGTGGGAGCAAGGAATATATGGGACTTCTCTGCACCTTCCCCTCAATTTTGCTCTTTAAAAAAAAAAGTCTTCGTGTAGACCACAAAACAGAGAGAGGCTCTACTGCTTCTTGCAGAAATACCACCTGGAAAGCACTGGCCCCCCCTCCACACCTCCCTTCACCCTGTATCCCAGCATCTCTCCAATGTACCTTTCAATGGACAGGGCACGTGGAACCGCCTGAATTTCGCAGAGGGGTGAGACTATCAGACCAGGGTCACCCAAGTGAGAGAAGAGCTGGGGGTCACTGGCAGGGACCCCGATTAACCAAGCATGGTCCCCCAGGGCCCTCTGTGTCCGTACCAACTCAGCTCAAGTCACTTCTGTAAGTTTTTAGTACATGTACACCTCAGAGACTGTGCAGGTTTGGTTCCAGGCCACCACAGTGAGTATCACAATAAAGCAAGTCAAATGAACTTTCCGGTTTCCCAGTGCATATATAAAAGCTATGTTTATATTATAGTGTAGGCTAAGTGTGCAATAGCATTATGTCTAAAACGATGTATATACCTTAATTAAAAAATACTTTATTGCTAAAAAATGCTAACTACATCTGAGCTTTCAGTGAGTCATAATCACTGATCACAGATCACTGTAACAAATACAATAACCATGAAAAAGTTCAAAATATTGCAAAAGTTACCAAAATGTGACACGGAAACATGAAGTGAGGAAATGCTGTTGGAAAAATGGCACTGATAGACTAGTTCGATGCAGAATTGCCACAAACCTTTAATTTGTAGAAAAAAAAAAAAAAAAAAGAAGAAGAAAAAGCACTATCTGTAAAATGCAATAAAATGAGCTATGTCTGCACTAGGAATCAAACTGTTATTTTGCTTCTGCTGTGAAAACATTTACTTTATCAAACACTTAGCAGCAAACAGAACATAAGTCCACAATGCTTTTCATCTTTATTAACATCTAATCCATTCCCCTAATGGTTACTTTTGAAATAGCTATAGCATTGATGTAAATGATTGTTTCACTTTGGCTTCTCTTATTTTATAGGCATACACCCACGTGTATATATATTTATACACACACACATACACACACATACATGTAAAATATATCAGGAGCGAATTCCCCCCGTTTTAGTTAATCTTGACAACTGACACATTTGTTTTAAATGTACACAATCTCTAGTTGAATCTCTATGTAACTTCCTACCCCTATCTACCCTCACTGCTTAAAAAAAAAAAAAAAAGAAAACAGAAAAGATAAAAAGTAGATCCAGGGGAAAACTACCAGGAGACTATTTCCAACAACAGATGACTCAACTAGCACCTGAGAATTTGTTGTACTTGTGTGTGCCGAGGTTCTGAACTTCCTGTTTCAATAAAATACCAAACAAGTTGTGTTTCCTTTACAAATAAGCTATTACATCAAGCCCTGTTCCTATAATTTCAGGGTTTTGTCTCCATTCCAACATTTTCTTTGGCAAATGTAGAAACATTCTAATTAAAGTGGAGAGGAAAACAAGCATCATTCATCACGATAAGAATAATGCACAAAAGAACATCCTCGTTTTTTCCTTCTTTCGCTAAGTCGTGCTCTACTTTAAACAGTTTGGGGACTGGCGTCACTTAGTCCCAGACTAATTCCTAGGTAATGACTGAAAGCAGGCCTGAGTCATATGAAAAAAAAAAAAATTCCACAGGTATCAATAATTCCTGTCACAAGTTTAACATTCTCTTAAAAATATCCTTCCGGGCCAGAGAGGAAGGCATTCCTTTAGGTAATCACGTAACAACATCAAGGATCAAGGTTTCTTTTCAAGATCCTGAGATTAGAAGAGGCCTTCCTATTTGGGACCGTGCAAGCCTGAGTTGAAAGGAATATTCTCACTTCCCAGGAGCTCTCCAAATGTCCACTTTCATCAGAACTTTTGAAAGCCGTATATTCGCTCTAAGAAGTACGATCTAAACAGGTTTAACTCATTTTAAAATACGTGTTTGAGTCCGAAGTGATCAGGATCTTCTAGCTGCTTGCCCCCCCGCCCCCCGTTACGCAGGGGTGTGGGCGTGAGAGGCAGCAGTGCTGTATCTATCTGTGCGTGCATGTTACGTCGGGGCTCCGATACAGCCAGAGCTCCATTTCTTTCAATTTTAAAGCACTGTATTTTGGAAAGCCAAAATCTGAAATGCACCCACAGGAAACCTGCAGTAAGAAACAGTCAGCTCTGGGAGGTACAAGGCTTCTCTGGTCTCATCTACGGTCGCTGAGAATTCTTTTCAGGTTCCAGTTAGGTTTTTTTGTCTTGTTTTGTTTTGTTTTGCTTGTTTTCAGTTACCACAGGCAGGAGAGACCCACCCTGAGAGCATGCTCCTTCTCTAAGGGATGCGTTTCGGCAGCAAAACACAAGAGCGTGTCCCTCCAGCTCCTGTTCTGAAGCCACCTGCTGCCCCACCACTCAGCCAGGCACACAGATGCGCGTGCTGTAGCAGAGACAGGGTCCCGCGGGGTAAACAGCGTCAATTACCTTTTCAAAGACCTTCCTGACAGTTGAGGAAGAAAGCCCTCCTTTCACTCAGTAGGAGAACCGACCTTGGAGGGCAGTCTTTCTTGGGGGCATTTACCCTCCAGCCCACCGCTTTCTCTGCTTGGATGCTCTCGGATGGGATACCCACGGGCATCTCAAGGTTAGGCGCCTGGCCTCCTTTCCTGTCCCCTTGTTATCAGAGGCTGGGCATCGAGCTCTGTCTCTAGTTCCGGGGGCTTCTGCTTGGCCTCCTACGTTCTGACCTCTCCGTTCCCTCCAGGAGCTCTGCCCCTGGCAGGGACTGAGAGGCTCAGTCCTGTGCCCCTTCCCAGATTTGTACAGACACACTCTCCTGACCTGACCCCCAGGCTAGCGTGGGAACCCACCACCATCTTTCCAAGGTGCACGCCCAGTCCCCAACGAGGCACTTTGTATCCCCTCCTTCCTGCCCCTCTGCAAAGTCTGCACCGAGGACATTCTTACTTCATTGTGGGGGACTTAGGTGCAATGTTACACTTGCAGATGTGCTAAGCTAATGTTGGCTGGAGAGTCACCTGGAAATGTGACTATTGATTTAGCAGCACGACAAGCATTTACTACGTGTAAAGCTCTGTGCAAAAGTGCCAGGGGAACAAAGACCAAAAGGCTCAGAACTTTGCCTCCAATGAGCTCCATTTCTTCCAGAGACAGACACCCTGAATGCAGGGTGAGCACCCATCTAGTGTGGTGGTTATGTGGGCTCGCTAAGGGAAAATACAGCACATTTAAGAAAGCAGTGAGTTCAGAAATAGCAGAGCCGCGTCAGAGGCTGGGAAAGTAGGCCTGTCTCGAAGGCTGTGTTGCCAGGAACAATTTAGGGAAGAGCCAGCAGCTCCTTCTGCTTCACTCCCTCCCGCCTGCAGGCACTGACTCTTGGCTGCTGTGTTCTGTCTGCAGCCGGCTCCCAGGGAGGGCCCCACAGGATCCTCGCTGGCCCCGGGGAAGTTCCAGCTGAGAGTGAGCTCTGGGCCCCAGGGCTGTTTGTTGGTATTTATCTCTGGCATCACCAGAGCCAGCTGTCACCTTTTTACAAGCAAACGAAGTCCATCTTCCACGTCAGATTTGTCCCCTGAGAATGAAGCAGCCAGTCCTTGCTCTCGAGTCTTCATGCCAGAGCTAACTCTAAAGAATCTCCTCCTAGGGGCGCCTGGGTGGCTCAGTCGGTGAAGCCTCTGCCTTCGGCTCAGGGCATGATCCCAGGGTCCTGGGATCGAGTCCTGCATCAGGCTCCCTGCTCCGCGGGGAGCCTGCTTCTCCCTCTGCCCCTCCCCCTGCTTGTGCTCTCTCTTTCTGTGTCAAATAAATAAATAAAATGTTTAAAAAAATTAAAAAAAAAAAAAGAATCACCTCCTAGACATCGAGTGTTTACCAGAGGCACGGGAAGATGATGGTAGGAAGCACTGTGTCTTGCTTCTTGGGCCTTTCCTTCCATATTCTCTCCCTCTTGACAGTGATGATGGTAAAGATAACCTACCGGAGCCTCTCTGGGCACCCGGCACGCTGCCCGGGACCAATGCTGACATGGCTGTCCACTTAGTTCTCCAGCAGGTGAGCCGGTCACCCTCACCGGGTCAGGGGAGCAATGGAAAGTGCCCAGAGTCACACCCAGGAGCTGAAGGACCAGTGTCCAGCCTCAGCGGGCTCAGCCCCGTGCTCTCAGTCATGGTCCACCATCGCCCCTTTCCTACCCGGCAGCCTAGAGCATTCTTTCAGGTTCTCTGCAGATCTAATTTACCTGTGGAACCACGATAAATGCCAAGTCTTACCAGATCATCTATACAGAGCCTTTCACATCCTTTTATTCCCCCAGGTAGAACTGACATATGGAAACTGTCTATATTTAGCTTGCCCAACGTGACGTTTTGATATACACACACACCGAGGTGATCGCCCCAGTCAAGCTAATTAACGCATCCACCACCTCATGCAGTTACATTTTCCTAAGAACACTTAGGAGCTACATTAATTCTTGACCTTTTGTCCTCCGACATTTGCACAGTTGGGCCTTGGCTGTTTCACTGTTGATGATAATTATTCTCCACTGCAATGTGTTACCTTTTCAGAAAGCTGTGAATTCCAGCACCTAAGGGGGTGTGCTGGTGTTGGTCTGGCTGGGTTGTCAGCTCTAACTTGTTGGCATCTACTCTGTTGCAGGCTCTGTGGTGGCCCCTGGGAACACCGCGTCAAATGCCGCAATCCTGTTTCCTGGGAATCCTCCCCCAGGGCTCCCCTCTGCAGCCACACAATCCCCATGGCTCCAGACTTCTGGCTCCTTCTTTGCCCATCCTAAGGCACTGGGTCAGCTAGTGTTCCAACGCCTACACTTTCTTGGCTGCCGTGTGCACAGACACATCGGTACCTAAATGATAAGCAACGGAGCCGACCATCCTGGATGGTGGTGTAACTCTCCTCAATGGAGAAATACCCTCCATTTTTTCAATGCTTAAAACCCGTGCTGATGGAAACAGCAGGCCCACTGCCCTGTGAAGGCATTCCAGAGCCGGCTGAGCTACATCACATCCTTCCCTCTACCTTCCAGCTGAGGAAACTCAAACCCAAAGCAACGACAAACTTGGGAAAAGGCACAGCTCCAGTTGGAGGCAAGAGTAAGATGGGAGCCTAATACAATGATGAAAATAACTTCCAGGATCCTTTTCATTTAGACAAAAGGTGTCACTCATGGCTTATTCTCTTCAGTGGGACTAACACACAGAGAAGCAGCACTTTGTGAACGAGTGCCAAATACCTGTGAACAACTGTGGTAACGGACTCAGAAACAGATTTTTTATTGTAAAAAAAAAAAAAAAATGCCCCTGTGACCATTCTTATTTATTGCTTAAATTCTTCATCCGACTTTCTTAGGCTCCTTTTGGGAGAGTAACATTTTCCCCTTTTGTGAAATGAAAATAACCAAGCCAACCACCTTCATGGAGCTTCATCACTGTGAGGTGATTTTATCTGCCTCCTGATGACGCTGCGACTGTCGACCTTCCTCTTCTCCGACCCCGATAGCCTCCTCCCTACACAGCACCAAGGGCGGTTCTTTCCAGATCTGAGCTTGATGGGGCCCCTCTGAACTCACACCCCCAGTGCTCGCACGCCTCGCTCAGAGCCAGAGTCCCGCGACAGCGTCTGGCCTCACGGGCTGCTCTGTCTTCCTCCCGGTGAGGGTCGGGCCTCCCTCCTCAGCCACAGCCGGCAGGCAGCCCCTCTCGAGTGTTTGCTGCGTCTGGGGCACTCTGCCTGCTCTCCACCTCTCCTAACTCCTTCACGTCCTCGGTGGGATGGGGAAGCGCTGTGCGCCCTGATGCACCTCGCACCCCTGCGCCTCTGCATGTCTTCCCTCCCTGCTTTCTTCCATGGCACTTATGCTACCTGCTTCTCCTGTTCATGCGTCACTGTCTGTCTCCTCTCCTGGAATGGAATCTCCACGAGAGCACTGCTACGGCCTGAATGTTCGTGTCCTCCCAAAACTCCTATGTTGAAGCCTAGCCCCCAAGGTGACGGTGTTAGGAGACGGGGCTTCAGAGGGTGATGAGGTCATGAAGGTGGAACATCACGAGCGGGATTCGTGCCCTCACAAAGGAGACCCCGTGGAGCTCCCGCAGACCTCCAGCATGTGAGGAAACAGCTATCCACGAACCAGGAAGCAGGCCCTTATGAGACACCCAATCTGCGGGGCCTTGATCTTGGATTTCCAGCCTCCAGAACCGTGAAAAATAAATGTTCGGTGTTTATAAGCTATGCAGTCTGTGCTGTTTTGTTACAGCAGCTGAACGGACTGAGACAGGCAGGGATCCTTGACTCTCTTGTTCCCCGACAAGTCCCAAGTATTCAGAACTATGCCTCGCACAGAGTGGGTGCTCGATAAAGGCTTCTGAATCAATGAATCATCTGTATTCTACTGACGACAGACTACCGATCCAAAAAGCAAAGCAGTTTCTCTAAAGTCACTCAGTCAGTCCTCAACTCGTCTGTTCTTGACAATTCTACTGTCCTGAGATTTACAGAAGGTTCCTAGGTGACACGTAAGTTAAAAATAGTTTAGAAAAACTTTGCTCTTAAAAAAAGTCTAAGACCAGAGGCGCCTGGGTGGCTCAGTCGATGAAGCATCTCCCTTTGGCTCAGGTCATGATCCCAAGGTCCTGGGATCAAGCCCCCCGTCAGGATCCCAGCTCAGCAGGGAGTCTGCTTCTCTCTCTGACTGCCGCTCCCCCCTGCTTGCTCTCAGTCTCTCTCTGACAGATAAATAAATGCAATCTTAAAAAAAAAAGGGCTAAGATCATTGTGGAGCCACGGAGGAGAGAGAGCTAAGACAGTGTCTGCTCTCTCCAGGCTCATTCTGATACCCAAGGCAGAACGTTACGTTACCTCTGATGCATTTATGCTCCTCATCCCTCTCTCTACAATCTCGGGGACCAGCGATGCGGCTGGGGGCCAACGCCATCTTCCCCCCTGCAGTCCTCGGCCAGAGGACATGGCGCTGCCCAGAGTCCTACTTTTCTCTTCTACAGAAAAATGCTGTTGTGTGCTCCCGACAACCTTCTCCAGGAAGCTGGCCTGATGGCAGCCGGCCCCTCCCTAATGTGGATGGACGAGATCCTACACTCACTCACTGTTTCAAATCTGGACTCGACCAGTGGCTCCTATTTCTTGGTAATGCCCTAAGAGTTCCCACAAGGGGACCACAAGTGTGTTTTTGGAAAGATTTGCGTGATCCATGCAAGTGGTACCCTATTCTGGGCTGGACTGTGATGAAAACACAGGTAAAACTCCACAGTCGTGGCCCCATCATGATGAGCGGTGCTGGTGAAACACCCACATGCCACCGCCCGGCTCACAGCCCTCTGCTGATTTGCTTCAGTGAATTTTCTTCAAACAAATAACCCTTCACAATGAACACTCTCTAGGATCCTACATGGAGAATGCACCTGACTATGTGTGCCCTGAGTGTGCAGTGGGGAGGCCGCGGAGGCAGGCCCAGCACTGTGGCCCCTCCACTCGCACCTCTCCTTGCCCCCTCCTGCAGGGCACGAAGCCAGCCTGGCCCAAATAACTAAGTGCCTGTCACAGCACTGACTACAGGAGGACGTGCGTTCACGTCAAGGAGGACGTGGGGTAAGGGGTGGCGGTGAAGCTGCGGCTCATCAAGGCTTCTGTTTGCCTGTAGGTTGCGTGACGTGCCAGCTAGCTAGGGACAGCACGTTCACACAAGAAGAAAGCAGTGAACACAGCTCTGCTCTAATTAAATGACTGCAAACTTGGCCAGAGAAAAACCTTCACTAGGGAAAGGCGATCTTCGCTAGAGAGGTCTGTGCGACAATTACATAGCATTCCCCAGACTCCTAAAAATATCCTGACAGCATCCCCCAAACCTGGATTTATGAAGGTGCCTGAGACCGCTTCTCAATCTGAGCTTGGACAAAAATCCCTCAATAAAACATAGTATCTGAACCTCAGCTTTGAGGCAGGAATTTGAGAAGACTAGAATAAAACTCTTTGTTTATTTGGAAGAAAAAAGAAGAGATAAAAACAAGTGCCTAGATCTCTTTTAAAATAAACAATTACAGCCTAAACATTAGAATGACTTTGATTTAAAAAGAGACAAGAGAGACACGGACGCTTGCAGGAAAACCGTTATGTGTTTGAATTAAGATTGAATGAGATTTATAACACATATTTATACCCGCGGTATGGAGTCTGCTGTAAGCAAGAAGCAGAAGCAAGAAGGGGGTGGCTTTTCAGCAGAGGTCTCCTTATCGGACGGGTAGAGGTGGGATGGCGCAGTGTCGGGGTTCAGAGCCCTGAGAGGGAGTCACCGCCCCATCCTATAAGGTCACCAACCAAGGTCTGAGTGGGACTGAGCCGAGCCCCTTCCCCTCTCCTGGGACCAGAGATGTCCCCAGAACACCCTGAGGCTCATTCTGCTCAAGGACACTATTACCGTGCTATTGCTTTTGAAATGACTTTAAATATCTGCAACTTTGACCTCCCACCACTTGAGGTGCTCATCATCCACGGGGAGCCACCCAAATGCTTTCCAACGTCTCCTTTCATCCTCTCACCAACCCTATAAGGCGGGATTATCAGTCCCACTTAACAGATGGAGAAACCGAGGCTCAGAAGAACCTTATCCATTTTCTAGGAAGCACTAATGTCTGCATTCCTATCCCGCGACATTTGACTCCAAACCAGTGCCCCTCATTACTACGCATGAAACCTTCCCGTTTAAAACACACATAAAAATTATGTGATAATGGGCAGAGTCAAGATTGCTGTTACCTTTAAGGGCGGGGGGAAAGGAATATGGAATCAGGTAGGGAGGGACACAGAGGGAGCTTTTAACTCTGTAATAGTTTGTAAAATTTGCAATGTTTTACTTACGGAAAGCTCACAAAAGATGGAAGCAGTGACATAAAATATTAAGATTTCATAAAGCTGAATGGCAGTTAGACTTGTACTACATACCACTTCCTCTTTCCCAAATTCTCAAGATCCTTCATCAAATATATGTATAAAGGAAAAACACTATGAATTTTTGAAAATATTTCTTGATATTCCAGCAGAGCTTCGCAGTTTTCTTTTCTCAGTTTGCGTCACAGAATTTTTTTCCGCACTTCTGTCCCATAGTTTCCCCCCAGCATTTTATCATGGAAAATTTTAAACATACAGCAAAGTTAAAAGAATTTTACCATGAACACAATGTACTTGCTGCTACTAAGATACATGCATAAAATCACTTCCCTCTGTTTCTTTTGCATTTCAATAGACACACAGTTTGCCATGGACCAAAATTAGGAACCTGATGGGTTTCAGACTGAGGTGTCCCTAGTAGAATTTGAATGCTCTTCTTTTTTTTTTTTTTAAAAATATTTTATTTATTTATTCATGAAAGACAGAGAGAGAGAGAGTGAGAGAGAGAGGTAGAGGGAGAAGCAGGCTCTCCGCTGAGCAGGGAGCCCGACGCGGGGCTCGATCCCAGGACCCGATCCCAGGACCCTGATATCATGACCTGAGTCGAAGGCAGAAGCTTAACCATCTGAGCCACCCAGGCGCCCTGAATGCTCTTCTATTCAAACACAGTGCAGAGGCTATGAGTCTCTTGATGCCACTTCTATAAAATTCAACCCTCAAAGTTCACAATAACGCTTAAGCAGGACGCATCAAAAGTATCTGTTTCTCCAAGGGCCACACGACCTAGAATACAGTATATGTCTATAGCTTGTTCCCCAACTGACAAAGCAAGCTGGAAAGGAGATGGCAAAGATGTTTCTAAAGGGCTCTTAAAATATTGCTGAGTTTATGAACATGCAGGGTTTTTAAAACCTGGAGAATAGAAGAGAAAAAATACCTTCTAGCCTAACCATGCATCCCACACAAGGGGTGATTTCAATGGGGAAAGTCTATTATTTATGTAGAGACTGGCTTCATGGGCTAGCAGAGGAAATCACTGCTACCAGGGTTGATCATTCAACATTTGATCATCTATAAACACCATTTGAGATCAAGACCTTAGTAAACAATATCCCTAGGGGTCAATTATGACATAACCCAGAAAAGAGTAAGCACACTTACTATAAAAGTAGGCACGTAGCAATCACCACACTGAGCGAGGTGGCCCTGGGGTGGGCAGGCCCGAGACGGAAGCCAGGCTTCACCGGCCCGTGAGGCATTCACAGTGACCTCACACAGCCTCCGTGTCCTGGGCTGCAAAGCACCCATCATCTGAACACCTGCCTCACAGGATTCCTGGAGGAATGACTCCGTTAATGTATGGGAATAAACTCTGAAAACTCTAAACCGCTCTTTAAAGTTTACATTTTTAAAAATGTATCATTTTTAAAAAACTTTTTGTCTTGAAAAGTTATTCGTGCAAAAAGTAAACAGGCAGGCTTTCACAGAAGATACGTGAGGAAGAAGTCTTTCCTATTGTTCACTTGGAGAGACTATGAACTACCAGCAGGAGCATCACAGGCTCTTGGGCACCAAAGCCTTCCCCTCTGCTCCTGAGCTCCTCTCTCATGTACCTATGATCAGTTATTGCTTCTGACAACGGCTCCACACAGCCTGGAACCCGACATGCCACACAAGAAAGACTGGTTCCGGAGCCACCTTCCAGATTACGTCCCTTGTCAGTCGGAACCCACAAGCGGTTGAGAGTTTGGGGAACAGCCAACCTCTCCTGCTTCCCACCCAGGATGCCTTGCTTTCTGCGTTCACTGCTCCATCTTTGGTTACATTGGCTTATGACACGTTTCAGAAAACATAAACCAAAAGTGTTTTCGCTCTTTTCACGCATGAAATGAGTATGGGCTGATAAATATTTAAGACAGTGTCTCCTCTGTCTCCCAGCTTTATTTTGCATTCTTATTTCTACATATAATTATTACACAGTGGGAAACTTCATTGTCTCCAATGAAGTTAGAACATGCTCCCATGCTATTGAAAACTCTCTGTAAAAATAAATCATTTATTCATACTTCTCACACTGCATCTGTTCCTCACCCCCCCACATACACTTTTGCTATTATGAAGAACTTTCTCACGCAAAAATGTTTAAAAAGGAAGGTAGCATTTGAAATGCAACAGAACGAGATAATGTGTGGGGACAATATGTCTTTTTTTAGGCATGTCTTTTAGATACGTTAAAGGCAAAACAGCTATTTGTGAATTGAGACTTCTTCTTATTTTCACTTCCATAAGCATAGGTGTGTGTAGAATTAGTCACTGCATACTGCTGCATCCTCGCATCGGGCTTTATGACAAATAAGACACAGAGGCACTCAAATGGCTACACGCTGGTGTACAAGTTAATAAACCCTGATGCTGCGCACGTAGCTCATGTAGTTGCCACAGGAGCACTGGAAGAGGACACGGTACATTTTGACGGACGGGGTACGGGGTTGTTATTTGTTCCTTTTGCAGAGCTTAGGAAAGCATTACCTCCAGGCGGAAGATCAAAGTGCCTGGCACATAGTAGGTACTCAATGAAGTTTTGTTTCCTTTTCCTCCCCCACCACCTTGTCTTCCTGAAAACAAAAGCTTTGTTGTTCAGGATTTCATCATTTCCAGATGCCTGCTCTTCAAATGACATCCAGAGCGAAACACACTGATGTCACAAAGCCTGGAATTTCTGGTGGGAAATCGGCAGTAGATGAACTCACTGGATACCAAGATCCTGTTTTCATGTCAATATCCTTAGTAATAAAATATGAGGAAAGAGAGGAAGTATAACATATAAATAAATATTCCTTACTCATTATCAGTCTCAATTTATGCTGAAAAAGATTCCCATAAACTGAGGTATCAGTTCTTTAAGAAGGGATAAAAAGAAAAGCATACTTAATAAATGAAAAAATATATCATTAAAGTCTGAGTTCTGTAAAACAACTTTATTTCTGTGTCACTGCATTTCTCTAATATCCATCGCTGTAGAACCAACCTGCCTTTCCTGAGACAACAGGATGAACACGTCCTGGGAAAATTCTTGTTGGTAAATATATCTTCTAGGTATTTTGATGATCTTATGCTTTAATTCTCATACATCCATTATTTCACAAAAACCTATTTGTAAATGTCTATTTTCACTGATTACCATGTTATTCTTTTAATGTAATTTCTGCCTGTCTACCCTTTTGATCACTTTTGTCCTCATGCTGTAGAAGTAACAACTCGAAAATAAACTGACCAGCAAACTGACCAGACTCACTCTCCTTCAGAAAGTAGTCTGACCGTCCCTTGTAATCCTCGCATGCCGCTGAGGGATGGGGTCTCATCTGACCCCCAAAGAGCTTATCAAACTATTGCTTCCAACCACAGTCTGTATTCCAAGGCATGTTCTCACAAATGCAATTTTCTTTTCAGAGCTTTCCTTTTCTAAACTTTTCTTTCTTTTTTTTTTTTATTATATTAAGTGAATTTTTAGTTCTTGCTCCAATAAAGGTCAGCACCTTTTATAGACTGACAGCTTCATGGTTGGCCCAAACCTCCTCTTGGCTCCGAATCATAAAGTTGCCCCGACTGTTGCAGCTACAGGCCTCCTCAGGACGACGAACAGGGTGCGTGCCGTCCCTGATTCCAGGTCACCCTGCCCAGGACCTCACCAACAGCTGCTGCTGGCACCCCCCACCCCCCACTACCATAAAGGACTCCTCAGCCTCAGTGCCCCTACAGATCTTCCCATGGCAAAGCGAAAATTCTTCTTGGACCTCTGTTTTCCCCAAATGACCAGACTTTAGAAGGCTTAAAACAAAATGCCTTGGAGATGACTCGGACTGTGGAGAGGCTGCCCTCCGTGGAACTCTGTCCCTGGGAGGGCTTTTTCAAGTGGGCTCTCCTCCAGTACATCAGCCAGAGGACGCTCACTGGCTCAGAGAGCTCAGACTCATGGAGCACAAATTCTATCATCAGCACAGGTGACAAAGAGAAGTATCCCCTGCCATACGCTTCTGGGGATTGCTAATTCATGGCCTTTTGACTGAGTGCATGCCTGAGCTCTCTGAATAGGGTCTCCACAAGTATCTGCTTATTTACCAAGGCCCCCTTGCAAGTAAGTATGCATTCTTATCAAGAAGTTCTGGGCTGCAACCTTATCCTTGTGAACTTTTAAGACCATAATAAACCAACGAGGCCCCAAGATTGCCGTTCTCCTGAAAAATTACCAAGTGATGTATAACTATATACAAATACATGCCAAAAATCGTCATCAGATTCATAATAAACAACAACTAGAAACAATCCAAATGTCCACCAACCACCAAATGAGAAACAAATAATGTTCTGTATCTTGAGTGTAGTGGTGATCATAGAGCTGTATACAGTTGCCAAAAGTCATCCAACTATGCACAGAAAGTGGTGAATTTCATTGTATGGAAATCATACTTCAGTAAGGTTGGGAGAAAAAAAAAAATCGTGAGCTGAAACAAACAACAAACAAAATCTAAACCAGAAGTAGATCCTGTGATAGCAAAGTCGAGTTGGAATTCAACGGGACCGAGCTAGAAGTCGGTTCAGAGTGCTCTGTATTCGCCAAACTTCAATGAGTCATTTTTCCTTTCAACTTATTTTTACAAAAGAAAGAGGCATTGTAGAGACTTCTGGTCTATATAATTCGGACCGCCACCAGAGATGGGCGAGCCTGCTCCTACCAAATCAATACACATCACGGACAACAAAAATCAGTGGCCACTGCCAACACTGAGAACCTGAAACATATGTCCCCAGCCCGGAATGAAAAGTGCTGGGTGTCCAAGAAAGGAAAATCGGTGGTCCCAGGGCTCCCCACCGAGGAAGGCCGCTCCCCTGGCCCTCCCTTTGTTAGTGGGAATATTTCTGTCAGGCACGAATCATCACAAGGGATTTCAAGTCAGGATGCCTCTGTTATAGGAGGTTTGTGTGAGAAACAAGGTGTGCTACTTCAGCCAAAGACACTTGTGACAATCAGAAGGTATGCTTCCAAATCTCTTATCCCTCCCACCCGTCCTGAACAGTCCTGCCAGACTCATCTCACTAAAACCCGTACACTGGTTTGCAACAGCCCCGCTGGCCACAGCCATGGACAGCTCTGGGGCTGAGTACTCCATCTTCCTTTGCCAGATGTATCCCTGTCCTTTGATCCATAATGGAGCGCTCATGGTTTCCTATACTACCCTGGACTTTTCTTGTTTGCCTTTATTTTGTTCCCTTGGCCAGAAATCCCCTAATATGTGTATTTCTAAGCCTGTGACTGGCCTACTGGCAGATACTCGGTAAGTGCTGAATGGGTGGTGGGCTTGTTCTGCAGGAGATAAATGATACACGAGGACTGAATCCGGTGGTTCTCTGCACATGGACATCATTTACAATGAAGAGCACACAGGCTGGGAGGGTTCTAGCAAGGAAACCCCAGTGGTAAACTGTAGCCCCGGGTCCCACCTTTAAAGGCAAGCATAGCAGGGAGTGTATTTGGGCTAGACAAACTCCCTTCTCCGAGTGGCTTGAGAAATTTTGTTACATTATTGCCCAACCATGTTTTTTAAAAAAGGATGTATTTGTTTGTTTTGAGGAAGACTCTGAGAGTTAATGGTACAAGTGAACTTGTGTTAACATAAAGACGTGCAATAGAAACCTCATGCCTTTACTACACTCTTGGCCAGCTTTTATGTTATAGAAACTGAAGGTACTGTTTTTTTTTTTTTTAAATCTGCTCTGCAGTCCCATGACATAAGTGGTCATAAAGAATAAACTATAGACCAAGGTGTTCAGCTACCGGGCTTAATTTTATAAAAGAGGAGAAAACAGCAGTTAAATGTAATTTCTCTGTCTTTTAGTGGGCAATAAGAAGGGGGGACATTCAAATGTGCATGGGAACCCAGACTAGATGCATGAGGTGAGAATGATGTCCGCTGTCACTAATAAATTTCAATAAAAGAGAAAAAAAATACCGCATTCTCTTATTTTGTGACATTCAGAAAGGCAAACCTGGGAAGGAGGGGCACGAAATGCTTCCAGAGCATCTTATTCATGTGAGGTGGAAGACGGGCGGTCAGAGGCCCCAGCGCTGCAGCCTGGCGCTGGGATGAGCCAGCGTCCAGGGAAGAGGCTCTGGGACAGCTGTGGCCATGCTTACAGCCGTGGTGACCACAGTCAGATTCAACTTCCCGGTAGCGTTCACCCAAACTGTCTCATTTAAACAGGAAACTCACGGGACAATTGCAGGACACACGGCTGTGGGTGGACACAGCCCTTGCCTCGCATGTCACTCACACCGCAGCTTACCCTGGGTCTGTGTTTGTGGGACCCACACCGCCTTTCCCTATGGAGTCCCAATCATGCACAAGAGCTTTCTTTGTCTTGCTGAAGAGACATTTATTTGCCTTAGGAAAATTCAGAACCCAGAGAGAAGGCTTACTAGTCTGAAAATACTAGAGAAATCGAGTTTCACCTCCAATACTCGAAACTGACCTGCTGGAAGACAGTTTATATTCATGAAATGCTGCCCCTCTCGTGCTTCCAAGAATGCTGGCAATGGGGCAGCAATGGGGCGGAGGAGGGGTTTTATCTATTGATTCCTATGGCCCCATGAATCAGACTTGCCAACACTGAGAACCTGAAACATATGTCCCCAGCCCGGAACTAGAAAGGTTCCTTATATTTTATTTGGACTTTTAGATTCTTGGGAACTTCAGAGATCGTCTCCATTTTGCTGTTTATCAAATATGGGGTAACTGTGTAAGTGGGGAACATGGCTGACCCAACCTGTTCAGCAGAACTGTGTTTACGGCAAGGGCTCCCCAGAACGGCTATATCTTGTCAGGATATCACTGTTTGGAAAACGCCAGCAGGGCAGGAAAATTTTATTGTAAAGTCACTTTAAAAAGTCACCACAAACTACTTTGTGTATTGTCAAATTTTGGAAAAGATTAAGTGACGCTGTGGCCAACACGGAGAGACGTTTGGTAAGATAACCCCGGGTTACAATGGTCTGAAAGAGCATGGCCTGGGACGGGCTGTGTTCTGGTGGTAAATTATTGTAGATGGGGAATGTGTCAGGGCAAGCATGCAAAAGGATGGGGATACAGAGAGATTATAATAAAAAAGGATTAGTCTGGTAAGACTTTTAACAATAATCTCCATCTGCTATGTCTCCTTCTAAATCCGTTGAAATATTTTTGTGGGTGATTCTGTTTGCACTAACTTCTAATGTTTTATGGTTTACTAAACCCTAGATTGTGGTAGGAATACAAACAGTAGGAAGAGGAAAGATTCACATCTCAGATGAACTTGAAACTTCCCCAACATTCCAATTCCATAGTATTAGTTTTACAGTGTGTACTGATTCTCAATTCAATCTGCAATTTTTTATTACAAATTCGATGTATGAATATGAAGGTTTCAACTACGGGCAAACCTGGGAATTGGCTAGAGTGTCTGAGAAGCGACTGTGGCAGGAATGCCGGAAGGTTTCAAGTGGATCAGACCCAGTGCTATAGACAGCAAGTCTTGTCAAATGACCCATGCATCCCTCAGACTGGTGGGAATTTCAAGGTCTAATCAAGTTTATACAATAAACTTTGAAAGAGCCACCAAAACAAAGTCCACCCACCTGGAAGTAGTAAAAACTCAAAATTAGGACAACAGAAGGTACACACAAAGTGCCGAAGATGACGATGCTAAAAACCAACCAACCACCCACCCACCCACCCCAATAACACCCTAGAAAAAAAGGGCCTTCAAGACAATGGCGCTGCGTGTGACCACCTCTTTGGGGTCAGGTTAGCCCATGAGCCTTTTCTACAGAATAACCCACCTAAGATAACTCTAGGGCTATGTATAAAATGCAAAGATGATCATTGCCCCCCAAAAGCTCGATTTCTTGCTCATTCCCAGCTTTCGGCAAGCTAGCTTCCTGCTCCTCCCTTATGGGACTTACAGGTCTTCCTCCTGAGAACTCTCCATCTACCTCACTCCTGCCCTTCATCAGGCATCGTATCTGAGAGACGGGATCACACTACATAGGTCAGCTCTGACTTGCAATATTTTTTATTCCTTTAGCCACCTTCATTCTGTAAGGCCTTTTCGTTCTTGACAATATGTAAAATTCATATTTACTTACATATTTAAATTTATATATTTGTTATTTATTAAATTCATGTGTGTAACATGTGTGCGTATCTCTTGCACTAATACAACATGCGTGTCCCACGACAGCAGGGGAGCCAGCGCCCTGCAGGTACATGGAACGTGTTTAATAAATATCTGTGTGTGTTTGTGTATATTCATAACATCTAAGGAATCTGTCATGGGACACGCAGTCAGTTACTGGTCTCAATTCTTTCTCCTTGTATCATGCTTACAAAAACTGCTGGGCACCTATACTCAGCAAGACACCGTGCTAGGCAAGATGAAGTGACATTTCACTGAAGGGGTTTTCGTTTACTACAGAATACAATGATCATGGGTCCATGGCTCAATTTCAATCCGATGAATACCCAAATGCCTGGAGTTTAATAAAGTGCAGACCTTCGGGGCAGAAAGAGACTTCTCCTCAAGGACTGTCGCCCTCAGAGAAAACTTCATGGAAAAGCATTTTATGGGGAAAAAAGTAGAACCTTAAGGATGGGGGAGGCTTTGGAAACAGAGAACCTCACATGGGCCAAAGACTCTAAGAAAGACCAGGAAGAAGAACACAAGGATGGGAGATGGCACACTCTCTGAGAAACACAGGGTTTGTGATGGGGACAAAGCAGAGAAGGAGATGGCTGGAGAGCCACACTGTGGAAGGACCCCAAGGATGAGGATCGCAGACAACGGTGTCCTTGGATGGGGGAGGGAGGGCCAGGTATCAGTGCTCTAGTTCTTGTGTTGAGTGGTGAGTTCAGAGTATTTATTAAATAAATTTTGGTATTAAAAGACAGACAAAAACAATCCAATGAAAAAGAAGGCCCCCATGCACGGAGCACTAAAGAGGGCATGTCCTGAATCAAGGATTGTGAGTAATCCGATTGTGAACATCTGAGGTTACGGAGGCAAATACGCAGACGGATTGGTTATTTGCTTTGGAGTCAGACTGGGGTTTGGATTCTAGCTCTGCAAGCTCAGTTCACTTCACTGGATTTCAGTTTCCTCGACTGTGAAACAGGGTTTCCTACCTTGAAGAGTCATTATGCGGCTGGAAACAGCGAATGTAAGTGAAGTGGCTGATTAACCCACCACTGTATCGGGGAGCATCTAGGAGTCCGTTAAGACGTGCAAAGCATTATTCCAAGTGCTGCACACACAGTAACGTGCGGCCACCATGCTGACATCAGAAGGGATGGTGGGGGCATCTGAAGCCGCGCCTCCCCGCTCTTACTCAGCCGCCCTGCTGCACCATACCTTCCCACCCCCCGATACTGAGCCTAGGGCTGGAGGCTACACAATGTGGGCAGGAATCCCATCACAGCCAATGCTGACCAGTTTAGAAAAGTTCCAACATAATTTAAAATTTATCCAAAACTACTGAAAATCAGATAGTAAACACAGAACCACACATAAGTTGGGGCATTTTCTTCACATAACTTTCTTGTAAGAGTGTCTAGTAAGAACCATCAGAAGATACTGTTCTGTTTTCACATGAGATCCTGATGTTTAGGTTACATGCTAATGATCAAAAAGAAAACCAAGGGAAGGACAGGGAATGATTGCTTTAATCCCTAACTTGTGCTCTTCTCGGTGATATTCACATGTAAAATTCCATTGCTTTTCTTGGTTCCAGAGTTACAAACAGTACAAGGGCATCGGATTTCAGAATAACAAGTAGAAACTAGCAGCAAATCCAAATCCATCCCCCATTAAAAAAGACATATATGGCTGAATCTTGAACAATGAGAGCGTTAGGAGCACCAACCCCTGTGCATTCACAAATCCACATACAACTTTTGATTCTCCAAAAACTTAATTAATAGCCTATTGTCGACCGGAAGCCTTGCTGATAACAAGCAGGTGATTAACATATATGTTGTATGTTGTATGTATTATATACTGTGTTCTTACAATAAAGTAAGCTAGAGAAAAGAAAATGTTATTAAGAAAATCAGAAGGAAGAGAAAATACATTTATAGTACGGCACTTGTCGAAAAAAAATCCACATGTAAGTGGACCTGCAGAGTTCAAACCATTATTGTTCAAAGGTCAACTGCACTTAATGGTTCTGAGTCAATAACACTCAACGTACAAAAGTATTACAAGCGTACAGTATGTATCTGTAGGAATAAGAACCAGAAGATGTGTTTACACAGTATGCTAAGTAGCACCCTAGCCCCTGGGAAGTCACCTGGCCACCCTGCAACCTTGCTTCCTCATCTGTGAATGAACGCTCTTTCTGAGTCTCTCTCCAACTTTGAGGTCCTTTTAGTTTAAAGAGATAAAGGGCCACAGGCTAGATCAAGAAAGCGTTAACACTTGACTTAATTAATACCTGTTAATGCTTGAATCATAGTCAACTTATGAAGAGAAGTATTGGCAAATGTCACATGACTTCAGTAGGATAGGGGAGACCTCTGTCTGTGGTTGGCTGGCATCCGAGCTCCAACCATTTGCTGAAACAATCCCCGCCTCATGGGTCCCGGTGGGATGCAGAGCCGCTTTCCCACCATGGAGTCGGGAAATGCCAGATTCTCACTTTCCCAGCTCACTTGGCTGCTAGGGCATGGGTAACCTAGGGGTTAAAATCTGACCCTCGTGACCGAAAGAAGCAGGAATCAGGCAATGCTCTTTGGCGGGGTTGGCCAAGTTTGGTGGGGCTGGCTGCAAATCTGGCTCCTGCTGGTTTGGGGTTTGCGGAAGTAACACCTCACTAGGCCAGCTCTGTGTAGGAATTATGAATGTAGCTTAGGCTATGTAGTGTCATTATTATTGTCATTTTTTGAACTACCCAATATCCTTTCAATCAATTCCATTTCTACATAAATCAGAAGGCATCAGTTTCTCTCACTTAGATAACTAAGGACCCTGGCTGTGAGTGCTGGTGACACCTGCTTTGGGGACATAAAGAGTTGTTGGATACCCCTTATTTGTCTTATTTTTCTAAAACCATCACATTATCTTATTTTCTCAGGATAATTTGCAAACCACTTGGCATATACAATCGAGCGTTAAATTACAGGGTCAATTTCAAGCCTGCAATAACAACAAAAGTATGAATAAAATGTCCCAAACTCTACCTGTTAATCATACGCATAGCACTTTTCATAAAGGAGCCCAAGGCAAACATTTTACTTACTGACAGACAGGGCTTGATCAGAGGGCGACAGGTCAGCTCTGACATTGTGAGGACTAATGGTGTTCAATATCTAGTTAGATCCAGTGGGGGATGGCTGCTATCAGTTATTTCTCCAGGAGATGGATCTAAAATCTCATTCAATGAAGCAACCTTTCCTTGATCATTAATCATATGGAGAATGGGACCGAGGAAGGGCAGTAAACTTTGCCCCAGACGCTGTGCCCCATACTTTGCCGATGCCCCTGAATTCTCCAGATAACCCTGTCACAACTGTTCCCAAGTAACAGATGGACAGAGTAGAGGCTGCAGGTAGTCAAGGCTGATAAGGAAGAGGCAGATGTCAGGTGGGTCTGCAGGAGATGAGAGAGGTTCTCCTACCCTCGGAGGTGGCCCCATCTGGGGCAGTTCCCAGTGTTTTGAGACACCCTCGGGCCAGTAGGGCCTTGGAATTCCACCTTGGTTTGAAACATCCAGACCTGATGACCCAGGCCCTGTGTTTGCTCTTGGAGTGCTGGCCCACTGCTAGGAGCTCCGGGCTATTTCTGCATAAAACCCAGACACTCTGCCCTGTGAAGTAGCTCCAGGAATAATCAAGTCTGTGGGCTAGAGAAGTCAAACTGTATTCCCAACATTTAAGCTATCTCATAGGAGCTAGAGTGAGCAGCACTAGGACCAGCGTCCGAGTTTGAGTCATACAAGGCATCGTTCATCTTTCGCGTTGATCTGCCCAGTTTCTTTTGAGAAGCAGTGCATCTATCTGCTCAGGCCCTGAATGAGCCCGTTTCTCACTGAGAAGCTTTCTGATGGGTCTCTTACCCTGAACTCTCCTGTGTGAATGACAGAGTTTTTGAAATGGCCAGACACCATCCCTGGGTTACAGATGTCCAAATATACATCTGGCATGCAGAATTTTGATTGCGGACCAACCTACACCTGATTCTATTCTGTGTTCTCTAATCTACTGGCCTTTTGGTAATAATGAAATAGTCTATTCTGAAAAAGGAGGAAAAAGACAATTGCATAGGGAGGTTTAGATTACGTTTAGGAAAAAATGGTCAACAAGTATTTTTCTCTTTTAATTATTAAAACATTTTAAATATATCCTAAAAAAGAAAAAAGAAAGTAAAAACAGGCCTAGAGAAGTTGGATATTAGCTCTTGTGTTCTGAAAACAGGCCTATTTTTGAGCCCTAAATAAGCACATTATGGAAAGGGGTTTCCCAAAGTTTTAGGCTTCAAATCTTATTGTTTTTTCACTTTCCTTTTGCCAACTAAAATGTTGTTTAGAATCGATACTGGATAGCGAACAGCTGCAAGTTCTGGCTGAGTGTTTTCCTAGAAATACCAGTTCCAGAAAGAATTTCCACCCGTTTCCCTCTCCCATGAGCCTTCACAGTGGATCAAACTGATTCTTCTCAAAGATCATGGTCCAAATGTTTACCAGAGCAGTCGAGCATCTGGGAAACAATACCAGGGCGGTATTTTTAGCTGTTGGTCAAAGGAGAGACCACTTCTGATCTACCCAGTGGGTGAGCAAGACAGGAAAAGCCCCCATTTCCAATTTAGAAAGAGAGGAGATATTCTGCTGTCTCACGGGAGGACATGCACGCAAAGGAGAATTTGTTCTCTGTGACACCCAATCGAGGACTGGTCTGACTTTTCTTGGAGCTACTTTGGAGGCAAGTGGAAGACACAGACACTGGATTAATTAGGCTCTGGATCACTTAGGTCCTGTGCAGGAGATTAATATGAATCCTCACCAGCTCCTTCCAGATTATAGGATTACTGATAATTCCTTAATTTGCATTTCTTCTACGTCTAGTACAATGTCTTTCATTTGTTGAACTGAATAAGAGGAAACGACTGAAAACGGACAGGGTTATAATATTATAGAACTGTGTTCCGTCACTTACTAAATCTAACACAACACTGCAGTTCAGGGGCATACTGAACATCATTCTGCCCTTAAAGAAGGGAAACGTGTTATCGTGGAAGATAACCAAATGCAAGCCCTTTGGCTTAGAGCAGTCGTCCAAAAGAAGGTCTAAACATGTTTTGAACAAGAAGGGCAGGGTAAGTGTTGCTAGCAAGCCCACAACTAAACAGCTACAGTGTTTGGGGGAGGCTGCAAGGCGGCAACACATTTTAACACCCTTGCTAATGCTAATGCTAATTTTGGGGGAAGCTGTATTAGTTTGTTGGTGTAGCTGTAACGGAGTGCCACATACTGAGTAGCTCCGACATCCCAAATGTCTTCTGTCACAGCTCTGGAGACTGGAGGTCTAAGATGAGTGTCCACAGGCTGGTTCCTTCTGAGACCGGAGGAGAATGTGCGCCAGGTCTCTCCCAGCTTCTGGTGGTTTCTGGTGATCTTTGGTGGTTCTTGGCTTGCAGAAGCATCAGCCTGACCTCAGCTTTCATCTTCACATGGTGTCCTCCCTGTGTGTGTGTGTGTGTGTGTGTCCAAATCTCCCCTTTTTATAAGGACACCAGTCATATTAGATTAGGGCCCACCCTTCTACAGTTTGGAGTCACTACTGTAATTTAACTAATTCTATTTCCAATGATCCTATTTCCAAAGAAGGCCTGATTCTGAGGTGCTGGGAGTTAGGACTTCAGTGTATGAATTTTTAGGGGACCCAACTGAATCATAGCAAAGGCCGTCAGAGAAATGACAAATCTATAAAAAAGTTACCTTGCTCCTAATTATATCTTGCAGATTTTATTTTCAATCACTTGTAGCATCTCATAGACACTACGAAGTAACTTTATACAGACCAGCCTGGGTCTTCTTTATTTACTATCTCCTCTAGAGCAGAAATCTAGAGGACAGGACAATATGCCAGAATCCACGGGACTTGCACCAGTGGAATTGTGGTCAAGGGTCAAGGCTGATGACAACACTCCGCTATTTCACTTTATCTAGAAAAACCTAGATTGTTAAGATTTATGCAATTTACGTAGCTGTTGTTTTTCATTATTTTCCTATGCTATTTAATACTAAGTCATTTAACAAAACTGGCACTGATATTGATCACGAACATTACATCACAACTGAACGTGCATGAAGGTGCGTTCATCACCTCCCCCGCCTTCCTCTGCCCCTGGGCTCCCATGTGTCACCAACCAGCTAGCTGCCATCATTCTTCACTCTTCCCTCTCACTCCTATATCTGGTCTTGTTATGATCCTGTTGGTCCACTCCTCGGGTTTTTTGAATCTGTATCTCGGTGTCCTTCATTGTTTGGGGAAAATCTGCAAAACTGCCTGCCCTGTTCTTTCTCCTCTCCACTCCTCCTCAAATTCCACCCTTGAGGTCCCTCGCCTTCTTTCCCAGCGCCCGCCTCCTGGTCTCTCCGTACTGGACTCTCAGATGAATTCCTCTGACTTACCTTTCAACTCAGTGAGTCTCTCTTCAGATCTTTAGATGCATGTAATCTTTTTGATCTCTATGAATTTCAGTTATTGCATTTTTTTTTATTTCATTAGGTTTTCTTTTTAAGTCTACCAGATTTTTTCTTCTTTAGTGTTACGACCCTTTAGGTGTTTTCAAGATTTTATATCTTTAAAGCATGGTAAGTGCTATGGGTTGAACTGTGCCCCCCTCCCCCAAGATGTAAATCTTAACCTCCAAATGTGGCCTTCTTTGGAAACAGGATTGTTGCAGATGTAACTAGTTAAGCTGAGGTCATAATGGAGTAGTATGACTGGTGCTGTTATAGGAAGAGAGGCCCATAAAGACACAGGGACACACACAGGAGAGTGACATGTGATGACCAAGGCACACAATGGGGCTACATGGTTGTAACCTAAGGAATGCCAGGGATCATCAGCAAACCACCAGACGCTATGCAGAGGCAAGGAACGGTTCCCATACAGGCTCTTCACACCTCTAGCTTCCAGGACTGGAAGAGAATACCTCTGCTGTTTTAGGCTCCCCAGTTTGTGGCATGTTGTTACAACAGCCTGAAGAAACTAATCCAGTATGGATGGTTATTTCATAAAATGTAGTTCTTTCTAGTCTGCTTTGGCCATTTCTTCTTTCTGCGGACTTTTGCTAATGAGACCATGTCTGCTTACATGTTCATTTATTCTTGCGAGTTACTCATTTTCTTTGGGAAATTATCTGTAAGAATTCTTTGAGACTTAATGATGAAGGTGCATTTTAAAAAATATATTTTATTTATCTATTTGAGAGACAGAGAGACAGAGAGACGGAGAGCACAAGTGGGGAGGAGACAGAGAAGCAGGCTCCTCGCTGAGCAGGGAGCCCGATGCGGGACTCGATCCCAGGACCCTGGGACCATGACCTGAGCCGAAGGCAGACGCTTAACGACTGAGCCACCCAGGTGCCCCATGAAGGTGCATTCTTTTGGAAAGGATTCACTTTTGCTACAAAACTGGGGGTGTGGAGGTGGTAGGGAGGGGCTGATAGCACTAGCCCGGGACCACTTTAGAAAAATTCAGCGTGACTTGGGTTTTTTTCCAACCACCTAATTTGCTCTGTAAAACTAAAAAGGGTGCTCCTGTGGTTACGATCCTCAGGGATGGGCTCCCCCTTTCTGTTTATTGCCAGGCAGCAGGGACAGGTTTCCCTCTGCCCCAGACACTGCAGGTAGAGTCCCTGGGGCCCCACCTTCATGGAGGGGGTGCCTCTCAAACTCTCCACTGGCAGGGCCTTTGTCTCCTCGCCCCACCCTCTGGGCCCTGAAAAGGGAGGTTCAGGTTTGCCATTTGCCAAATGCTTTGAGGGCAAATTTGTTGAATATTCCACTTGATTCCTTTGATCTGTGGCTCCACTTAAATTTGGGCCTGATATTTTCTATTATCTTGTCATTTTGCCGATGCCTTTTTAATGGTTTTTAGATTATTTTACTCAGCATTTTTAGTTGTTTTATTTATTTATTTTTAAGATTTTATTTATTTATTCACGAGAGACAGAGAGAGAGGCAGAGGCAGAGGGAGAAGCAGGCTTCCCGCGGAGCAGGGAGCCCGATGCGGGACTCGATCCCAGGACCCTGGGATCATGACCTGAGCTGAAGGCAGACGCTTAACGACTGAGCCACCCAGGCGTCCCACAGTTTTAGTTGTTTTAAGTGGAAAAGTCAACGCCAACAGCAAACCAATCCGATTCCCAGAATCCCCATAGCCCATTAATCTAGAATTCCTACTGATTGTCCCTCTCAAGTCTTCTCGAGCTCCAGGCTCCGTAACAGCTGAGCTGCTTGGCTGTGCAGTTTCGCATCTCACTCTCTTCCAGCCTCTCTTCCACAGGGCACTGCAGGGGCCTTTCAAAATCAGATGACTCTACTCCCTGTAGAAAACACGCCCTGTGGCTTCAGGTTCTCTCAGGGTAAAATCCGAATGCCTGAGCCCGACTCCTCAGGAGCTGATTCCGGGTGGGACCTCCAAGTTCACACCTTCCCCGAACTCTGCTGGATCACATAATTCCTCTTCAGTTCTGTGGTCTCATACTTACTACACATGTTTTCTTGGCTTGGAATGTCATTCCCTTCACTTTTGGTCTCTATTTCGTAGGAGAAATGAGATTTTTTTTTTTAAGATTTTATTTACTTGACAGAGAGAGAGAGAGAGAGAGAGAGAGAGAGCACAAGCAGGGGGAGCAGCAGGGAGAGGGAGAAGCAGGTTTCCCGCTGAGCTGGGAGCCTGACATGGGGCTTGATCCCAGGACCCTGGGATCATGACCTGAGCTGAAGGCAGACGCTTCACGGACTGAACCACCCAGGCACCCCACGAGATTCTTTTTTAAATAAGTGAAACATTTGGATCTAGACAATCACTGAAAGTACTCTTGGCTGTTGACTCAGACCACATCTCTATTCAGGAGCCTTCCCACGTGCAGTGCTCCTGCTCGGAACTACCCAGAGCCACCAGGGCAGGTGTCACGGCTCTGTCCCTGTGTGACAGAATGTGGCTCTTTCTCAGCAGACTGTAGAAAAACTGCTGCAAGGATCAGGTCTCTAAACTCACCCCTTACAGAGACAGCACAAAATTCCAGTTTTTTTCACTGTTGCTATGGCACAAGCTCATTTAGGCAGAAACCTGATCACCAGAGGATACTAAAATAGCTTCTAGCTCTGTGTGTGATAAACAAATGCTGAAAAATATTTTTCACCGTGTGTGTGTGCATGCACACAACACACACGTGTAAGTAGGTGTTAAACTTCTGCATATGGTGTGGTGTTCTCTTGCATTCAAACTATAATGAAAGCATTCCAGGTTGTATATTAACTGCTATTGATTTATGCCCTTAATTGATTGTGTGTCATTTCTATTAGGGACTGTGATAAAACATGGATGGTCTTGCCTGTTATCTGTTATGAGGCCAGCAGGGGGAGCGGGTGAGTACTACCAGTGGATGTGGTACCTGTATTCCCATACAGGTACCATCTCTAGCAGGTGTCTGTTTTAATTTTTATTGTAGTCAAGCAAGACTTTTTGACCTATAAATAAGAAAGATCACTGAAATATGCATCAGGATTTTGGGGGAAAGTAAGTAGTATTTCTTTTTGTGTAAATATTCCACTAGAAGAGTGTTAGGACTTTCATAAACCACTGTTGATATATATATGTGTGTGTGTGTGTGTGTGTGTGTGTGTGTGTGTATATATATATATATATTTTTTTTTTTTTTTTTGAGGGAAACAGATGCCAGGAATTAGGTATCTTAATGCCGCTATAAATGTCCTCTCTTTACAGGCTTTGTACAATTTACTTCCTTTCATTTTTTTTTCTTTTTAATCGGTCTTTATTTGAATTTAGATACTTTCCTTGAAATAAAACATTTTGGGAATATTAATGGAGCACCAAAGAAATTGAGATAGTGTTTAAGACAAAAAGTGGAGCATATACATATCATATTATTAGGAGAGAATTAAATCATCAGTTGACAACCATACTTAACTTGACCAAGGAACACGAATGGCATGGAGTTATTTTTATAGGCTTTAATGCAAACTGCTTCCTTTTATGCATAACTATTTGTTATATTTCTAATGTAATTCTTTAGAAACTATATATAAGTTTTCAAAAATGAGTTTTTATACTTATAAATCCATAATCAAGCCTAATTTCCCACAGGAAGATTTTTTTATATCAAGTCAGTCAGGCAGACAGGAATACCAAAAGGGGGTCATGTGCTTTTTATTTTTTTTACTTCTTTGACATAAGCAAATTTATTTATGTTAACCTATAACCAAGAGAGATAATATATCTTCATGTAAATAGCACATACGACATTTTTATCTCTTATTTTAAAAGGTTTCTCATAATTAAGATAAAAATTTTATAAATTTAGATTAAACAAAGATTAATCAAGATGGCATTAAGCCACTTTCAAAGGAAAATTCATTCTGAGAGAAATTTATATAGTCCTTTAGTAGAATGGTTATGACAAAGAGACTGGGCACATTTCCCACAAGCAAAGAATTTGAATTCTCTAAAAACATTGTTTAAATGAATTTAGGAGCATTTAACAAAAATTATAAGCCCACCTCAAAATCTCTAATGAACCACTGTGTTAGTCAAAGGAAAGAGTCTATTGACTTTATATTGGTCATGGGTATAAGAGTAATCATTGACATAAATCAACTGAAAGAAAATGTTTAGCATTTTTTTTCTATGGGGAGAAAACAGGACACAGAATTACTGGCAAAAATATTATCAGGCTAATGCACTCATCTACTGTTTTAGAATTTCATCCACTGCCTTTTTAAAGTTTTGACTTGTATCTTGACCTTTTGGGCAATTTTTTTTTTTTTTTTGATGAGAAGATAAAATACTCCATAAAAATATTAGAGAATGAAAATATTTTAAAATCAAACAGCATTTGAGATAACTTTATATAACAGGAGAATTATATAAACTAAAACATTCGTAAAAATTCAGGGAATTTATGATGAAATCTTAAAAAAAATAGTTACTTGGATATTTTCCAAGGCTCTAATAAATAAAAAGCTTTTTCTCTTCAATCTTTAAAGCTACTTATAATGGACAATGTGGCTTTAAAAAAATCAGCATTCCTTAGCAGACGCTATGCTGGTTCACGGCAGTGCAGACTATAAAAGATTCAGAATCTTTTAAGTTTCCTTAAAAAACGATCTGTCCTCTCTAAATGTCTTCTGGATGGCATTTCATAGCAAATACTCCACTAAGCTAGAAGGAATGAGTATTTGGTACCTTTTTAATTGAGCTAAGCTGAGTAAGAACGACAGTGACCTGAGAGTCACGTGAAAGAGATTTTTCTGCTATGATTAAGTCTAATTTTTCCATCGGTATAACCCTCTCCCCAAGAGCCGCTGCGGCCCCCCATCGAACAGAAGTGGTGCAGCTGCAAGAAGACAGGTAATTGTCACAGATAAGGCTCATGCTATCTGGGCCTCTGCCCTTTGGTCCCAGCGCTCACTCCCTCTGCTCTGTGAATGAAAACAGGTCTGGTAATGCAGGGGAAATGGCTGTTTCCCAGGAAAGGAAATTGCCTGAAAACACATCTGGCAAAGGGCTTTTTCTCCTCCTCTGGCAGGCAGATCCTTATTTTAACAAAATATACATTTCCTCACCTTCCACAAAGGTGAATTTTCTGCAGTGCCCCCATTGCATTCTAAGTGGGGGGCATTTAATTTGTTCTCTAAATATAATGGGCCAGCTATTTTATGTCACATGCTACCTATATTTAATTGGACGGGAAATTGTGCTAACTGGGCATCATACCTCATTTCAGAACCGTGTGTATTCTACAAGGTAAATCATCCTCTTCTAGCTATCTACATTCGATGAAACTAAAGAGGCAAAGAAAGGAGAAATCAACAGTTGGTAAAGCCAGGAAATTGAGAATGTAGCTAGAATGTATATATAAAGCTTAACTGATGCAGTTAGAGAATCGGTGGGATTTCCAGAGATTCTATCCTAAGCGAGTTCACACAATTTGATTTTTTAAGTCTGCACTGATGTGTGCACTTCTGAGAGGACCTCCCCTGCTCACGGACACCAGAGGTCCAGGATACTGAAGCAGGCACCTGGTGGGCGCCACACACGACCCAGGAGTTCCAGCTCAAGATGACCAAAGGTGCAAGAAGTCTCTGGCAGTGAAATGGAGTCCGTCACTGGGGATGTGTACCTGTGCTGCACAGGGGTGACCGCCAGGATGAAATGGCCCTCCGAAGACATTAAAGCTTTGCCATGTTAAAATCAGGGTAAAAAATCATTGCTTTAAATCCTCCTTAAACTCATCACCATTAATGGAGAAGAAAGGCCCAGAGACACACTGGGCTGAGGGGATTCTTTTTTTTTTTTTTTTTTTATTTTATTTTATTATGTTATGTTAATCACTATTTGCAACAACGCGGATGGAACTAGAGGGTATTATGCTAAGCGAAATAAGTCAATCAGGGCTGATGGGATTCTTATCACCTTACTTTACTGAGCCTTGATTTCCATGGCTATCCTGGGGGCAAGACTTATCTTCCAAGGGGATGTGTGTGTGTGTGTGTGTGTGTGTGTGTGTGTGTGTGTTCATAGTTAACGCTTTTTTTTCTTTTCCTTCTGTCTTTATGGTAACTTGAAGGGGCCTTTTCTTTGGCTCTTTTTTTTTTTTTTTTTTTCCCCAAATCTCATGGCTGGGAATTACCTTTCACCTGCCAGGTTCAAGATTTAATGGGAGTTCAACATGATTAGGAACTCGAGAGAGAGGCATCACCAAAGTTTTTGCAAATGGCTCTAGATTCCATTTGTAGATAAAGTTCAATTCAACATATATTGAAATCGAGTAGAAATAGACATCTTCCGTGAAACTTATAAAGAAATCACTACAGAGGGAGCCTCCTTTTGGAAAGGTGAGATGCTGACTTCCTTCCCTCCCTCCCTCTCCTCTTTCCTCCCTTCCAGTCTTGCCTTCATCTTTAGCTCTCCTTCATTACTGTTTACAATTTGGAAATAAAAGTAGTAAAAATAACTTTCTCTAACAACAATTTTATGTCTGCTGAACTTTCTAATGGTTTTCCCTGTGCACTGAACATTAAATTGTACATAAACATGTTGACTGATTTTATTTAGCCAATTTTTAAAAAGCCACGGAGAGGGAAGGAGATGGACAAATGTCTCCAAAGCTGCTCCTAGCTCTGGCATGCCAGGCAGGCGCCTCAGTGTCTTGAGTGTGCCTCTCCGCCTACAAATGGCTAAAAATTGAAACAGGGTGTCTCCAGCCTCATTTATTAGGGTATTTCAGTTCCACAAGTCCCTCCTATAGCAACATAGCACTTTCCAAAATTTAAGGCCACATTGGCCAGGGGGCAGGCAGTGCTGGGACGAAAGTGTTCTGCTCTGGGTGGTGGTGAGCAGAGCGGGCATGAGACAGCTCTGGAGGGTCTGGGCAGACGGGACAGCTGAAGCCTTAGGCTCAAAGGGTCAGCAGATGTGGGAGATCCGTGTGCCTCTTAGTACCTGAGTACCTTCCATGTGTTTTCCAATCAGGGATGGGCTTCTCAGAGCAGACATCTGCCAGGTTCACCTACTAGAATTTTAACAGTTCAGAAAGCTACACTCCCCCCTCTCCCTGGACTAGTCTGTCCCACTTCCATCCCTTAATTTGTCCAACAATTTAACCATCCAGTTAAATCCTGAATATTAAACTGGCTCAACTCTACAATAGAGATCACACAGGCCGACTCGAAAATTCTGTTTGGCTATCCATGGCTTGGGGGCGGCCCCACTTTGCGCTGTTCCAAAGCTTGTATCCTTTTTTTTTTTTTTTTTTTGGTTTCAGGGTCCCTGAGACATCATTCAAACAGAGCCTAATGTCTGAGATCCTCTGAGATGGCTCTGGGTGACCTGGGCCTCTCGAAGATTGTGGTAGGTCAGAGTCCATGATCCAGACAGAAGTGGATGTCCATCTACATGGACCTACATTTTGGGAGGGGACAGCGAGGCCACGAACAATGGGAGATCCTCTGGCATTTCCCACACATTAGAGCTTTCGTTCCACAGGCCAAACTGAAGCATGGTCAGAGTTCTTTGTCATGCTGACCTCTTTCAGCAATAGGGAAACGTGGTGGTTTCTCCGGGGCCATCAAACATGATTTCCCTTGTTATAGAGCAAAATGCAAGGAGAGCTTGAGACAGTTCTACTGAAAATAATGGGAGCCTCCAAAATTTCAGCTGATGACATACAGTATGGGGGAGAAAACAAACATTATTAAGAAAATAAATAATACCATGCACAGCTGTCCGGCAGAACTGTTAGGAAAAAAAATGGTTGGGCAGGAAGGCAGCTTTTGGGAAGGCTGTAATAATATTTCTCATCTCATAGCTTCATCTGCCTTTGCTATCCCACCGGCAGGGCACTGAAGAAAACTCAGCATTCTCTTTGAAAATGGACAGTTAACAACAGTTCTGAGCAGCACAGTCAGGTCTCGTTCAGAGTGGACAGGGATCTGGGCTGGGGCAGGAGTGGTCACACAGCTACCAGCGGACCACCCCCATGGGCCCCTCTGTGGCCGAGGATAGGAGGGTCACCTGTTGTTCCTGTTCTTTCATGAGGCTCCCCAACCAGCTCTGCCTCTTCCTTCTAGGCCCTCCTACTGGCTCCCCTAAGTTACTGCAGGGGCCTTGCAAGATCCTCTCCTCATTTGCTCCCTGATGGACTCTTACAGTCCTGTGGGCAGCTCTGACGCCAAGAAGGTCCCCACCGCTCTGGTGTGTTGCCCATGGTGGGACCTGCACAAACGTGATATCTGCTTTACACCAGAGTCCGGTTTCTAAGCATGCCTTCCTGGCCTTGCATTATAGATCCAGCTTCAAAGTGGCACTTTCTTTTTGGTCAAAGGTTCCTGCCCCTTTCACAAGTCCCTTCTTCCTGGCTGGTCCCATGCTTCTCAATTCTTTAAGAAGCCATGCTGCGATCTGAGACAGGGGAGAGTTGCTTGTTTACATTGGCTGTGCCTTTAGAATGGCCTCACTCCCCATGTCCCATCCCCACCCTGGCAGACTCCGTTAGGTTCTAACTCAGGGACCAGCAAACGGCAGCCCTTGGTCTGGTTTAAATGGCCAGGGAGCTAAGAACGATTTTTACATCTTTAAATGGTTGAAATTCACATTTAGGGGTCCACAAATAAAGCTTGGCTGGAACACAGTCACCCTCCCCCATCAATGGACTGTCCACGGCCACTGTTATGCTACTAGGGCAGAGTTGTGTAGCTATGACAGAGACGGGATGGCCCGCAGAGCCTCCAATATTAGGCTATCTGACTATCTGACCCTTTACCGAAATAGTTCGCCTGGTCTAAGCAGAGCTTCCCTGCAACTCTCCGGTAATAATTTCCATTTAGGAACCTACAAAGAGCTGCTCAGTGCACGTTCTGTCCTTGAAGGGACATATAAGAAAGCATCCATGTCACCGCCTGGGGGGTCAGTGCCCCGGCAGCAGCATCTCCCTCTGGATGCCCCCCAATCCCTCCTCTCACCCCGCCCTATTAGTTTATGGGTCTCCCTCATTCTCGTCTGCAGGGCAAAGCGCATTATCCATCCCCAGTACCCAGCAGAGGGCCTGATACAAACCGGCAGACTAGAAGTACTTGCTGTACAACCTCTTCCGGCAGCTACCTTTTAAAACCACCCCACTTGCCTGGAAGGCAGATGAATGATTTTTCAAATGGGGAATACCCTTAGACCAAGCACGGTGTATGTACCCTATGTTTCTGCTTCCCATTCAGAGGATAATAACACAGTTGCAATACTTGATGGTGGCAGAGGTGCTTCCCATTGAACAGAAAGTACTGACAAAGAAAGGAATATTCGGGGCACCTGGGTGGCTCAGTTGGTTAAGCGACTGCCTTGGGCTCAGGTCATGATCCTGGAGTCCCGGGATCGAGTCCCACATCGGGCTCCCTGTCAACAGGGAGTCTGCTTCTCCCTCTGACCCTCCCCCCTCTCGTGCTCTCTCTCTCTCATTCTCTCTCTCAAATAAATAAAATCTTTAAAAAAAAAAAAAAAAGGAATATTCGGACATGACTAGTCTACATCATTTCAATCCTAGAAGGCACTACAGAGAAAGAATCATTTTGTTTTCCAAGTGAGCTGAGGCTTAGAGAAGTTAGCATCTTCAAACCCAGGGCTTGTCTTCGGAGCCTACACGCCTCCCCCTACAGTTACTAGTGTGAATGGGCGCATTTTCTTTAATTTCCTCCTTCAGTGGAAACCACAGACCAGAATCATGGTGGAATCAACCTCTTCTGCTCTAGGACCCTCCCCGAGCACAAGTGCTAGCTTTCCCAAGTGACAGAACCCTCTGGGAGTCTGGCCAAGTCTATGAACCCCTTCTCAGAAAATGACATGTGCGACTTTATTCGGACATTAAGTAACAAGATCTGGGGGTGAGTCTGATGACAATGTAGTGCTGAGTGCAAGCGACAGCTTGAGACATTGTAACAAAATCAACTACAGTTTCTACTGATGAAAAAGCCACAGACATTGACCACTGTTGCTTATGACCTATATCCATAGTTAAAGAGGCTATATTTCAGTTACAGTTTCGTGAAGAATGAAGACATATTTTATGCTGAGGTTCATGGATGCCTTGAATGGAGCTCAGGTTAAGAACCCCAGCTCTGGAAGTAACCTGGGAGCCAGTCCATGCACAGGAGGGATGTTTTTAAAGGTCTAATTAGGTCTCTTGAAAACACAGGTTTCAGGAAAACAGAATTCACTACACAAATTCCATGAGCACCCAAGAATTAAAATCATAATTCTAGAATGCTCTGAAAGCTGCTCCTGCATGATTTAGACTGACTCTGACTTTCATGGGTAGAGTGGTCTGACAAGTCAGGTGCAGATACGCTTCCACTGACCGGGAAGAACAGAGCCTGTGCACTGAGATACAAACAGACCGTGGCTAAGATTCCAAGGCTTTTCCCCTTGCACACTCTGGCTGGTTAGCATACTGTTAATCCCTAAAGTATTAAGTTTTAGTTATTAAAGGAAGTCACCCAGGGGACTGACAGAGCCATAGAATTGAAATAGAAAAATCTTGGGAGTTAATGCAACCCTGGAATTTTACAGATAATGACAGTCGAGCTCAATGAAGAAAGAGAGGTGATGTGCCTGAGTGCAACACAGAGTGGGGCTGATTTAACTGATACTGGAAAAAAAAATTACAAAATGATGGGATTTGAGCAAATCCTGACCTGAAACAGAAAAAGTTTGTGTTCCTCCCTCACCATCCTCTTATTTAAATTCTGATTTCTCTGTGTATTGTAATTTGACGGACCATTAATCTGTCCAGTATATTTTACTTTGAATACTGAAGTGGATATTTTGTGTAAAAGATGAAGTGTTGGAGCTCAGAAACTTGTTTTCCCAACACAATTTAATAAAGTGTGATCTTCCTCTCTGACCCTTTTGTAAGTGAAAATTTTGTGTATGTAGCTAATAGTTCAAAAATCAAGAAATACCCCTGAAAACTATTTTCCCTATGAAAAGGCAGAGAGTTTACAAGAGCAAGACTTCTTCTTCCTCTTTGTTTGTAATAACAAAAATAAACCAAAATCCTGACATATTTGTAGTATTTTTATTCCTAAAGGAAAAAACAGGAACTTTCATTGTACTTTAAAGTTATTACCCCAGATATTTTACCAGCTAAGCAATGTGAGATCAGTCTCAGACATGAGAGACCCGCTGCTCTCTCTAGGAAATGCTCAATTAGGGTGGTGCCTCTGAAACACTCAGGGGTCCTGTAACTGATCGGTTTTTCCCAGAGGGTTTCTGCAGCATATAGCCCTGGTTGAACAGCACACATCATGCTCGGATTTTTCCTGTTGCCTGGCTAGTGACCCCCCTACAGGAAGATAACAGACACGCCAGGAGGGCGGAGCAGCTTGCTACACATGTCTGGCTGCTCTTATCAACTTATCATATAAGGAAAGGAAAGTGATTGATTCGGATCCTGACACCGCAGAATCTGGAGGAAGAGAAACAAAGCAGCATTAACGCCGGTCTGTAAAGTGAATACAGCCCTCAGGAGTGAGCAGGGTTATTCTTTCTACTGCCATCTGACAGTTCACTGCAGGACCGACCCACCGGAGGGAAGACAGCATTAACAATCAAGTTCCTGCTGGAAAGGGAGGGAAGAGACTCCCACTGATGGTCCTTAAACCATGGCCGCAGAGCCCCGCATCTGAGAAGGCAGCTTAGGACTGGGATTCCCATGTGCCTTCGAGTTTGCTAAGCTGCTGGTTTATTACCAAAAGAAAGAAAGAATGTGGCAGATTGTTTTCTTTACTTTGAGCTGTGATCTTGTCCTAGCGGCAGCCTATAACAACTTTCGGAGAAGCATGGACAGCATCGGGAGAAGGCAGTATCAGGTTCAGCACGGAGCCTGCAGCTACACTTTCCTCCTCCCAGAGACAGACAACTGTCGCTCTTCTAGCTCCTACGTGCCCAACGCCGTGCAGAGGGACGCACCACTAGATTACGATGACTCGGTGCAGAGGCTACAAGTGCTGGAGAACATCATGGAAAACAACACTCAGTGGCTAATGAAGGTAGGAAAAAAAAATCATTTTTACTTGGTGAACAGTTGAAGCTAATAAGATCAGCTTGGTTTTAACAGCCAAAGGCAATGAGCACAGGAGATAGTTAGATGGTGGCTAATACCTTCGAATGAATTATCATTTCTTTTATTCTATCCCAGGGTGTAAATTAGTCCAGGGTGGGAAGTGAAAAGGATTATTTGAGAAGAATGCCAGAATCCACAGAGAAAGAGATCTCCGAGTTCAGAATCTTTATTTAATAAAGTAGAGAAAGTGCACTTCTCTGCAAAATGTGTAGGCTGTGTTGTTTGTGTAAGTGGTTTAAACTCAGTAACACCCCGTTACCAGGGATGTTATAAACTGGTTGCAGGCAAGCGGGGTCGGGGCAAGCTGTAAGCAACAGCGGTGCCGGAGCCAGGAGCCAGGAAAAACGTGACAATCATGCTAATTACTGAGACATAACGGATGGAGTAAAGTGCTTTACCAATTTCCTGAATTTATTTACTAAAATAGACTGCGACTCTTGGTAAATGGAAGGAAATTTAATAAAGCAGACTTTACGTTTCTCAGAACCTGAGGGCTTTACCCTGAAGGGTTTGTCATTTTGTAAATGGGGTAAGTTTTGCAAGGGTCTGAGGGTCTGTCCGGCACCCAGCCCCTCAGCTGCAGCCACAGGCTGTGAAGGTCACCCACGTGGGACGGGTGCGCAGGGCATTTGCTGCAGCTGGTCATGTTCGCAGGGCTATCATGATACACAGTTTCACAGACATTTCAGTGGGGGTTTAACCCAAACAGGATATTGAAAGCTCAGTTTTTCTTTCACAAGTGATCATTTTCCTCATGTACATGTGGGGGCTATTTCTACAAAACCCAGTCTCCCTGAAATTTTTCTTGACATGGACTATGTATATATATTCTAAAGGAGGCTTAAATTGTGGCAATAGACTAATCATTAAATATTATAATGACAGTACATCATGGTGCTTACACAGTACAGAAGGTAATTCACTTCATTCAAGACCTTGCCCCAGAAAGAATTCTCAGCCTTTCATTTCCCCATAAACTTTGTTAGGATACTTTATCTTAATCTTAGAATAGATCGTGGCTCCAAATCTGTGTTTCTCATTAGCTGTCCTCTTCAGAGAGGAAGGACCAAGTTACGACTGGCGTCTAAGCCGGAATGAATGAGCGCCCTCAGCACTGCATTTGCTGAGACCAGAGTAGCTGCCGCAACGCAGACACAGAAAACAACAAACGCCCACCAGGAAGGCCTGCTGTGTAATACTCAGCTCATTACTAATTATCTTTGAAGGCACTAGCCCTTCTGGGCAAATTCTCCCCCAGGTTTTCCTCTTTTCCAAAGAAGGTCCCTGGGGTGTGCACTTTTAAAATCTTCAATAATTCATACATGTACATAAAAAGAAGCTGTTCATTCACAGATGGACTTTTATAAAAAGTACACAGCAACACAGGTTCAAATACTTGGAAGACAAAATACGTGAAAGACAAACTGCATCCTAAATGCCTGCTCACTCTGACATCCTATTTAATTTTAAATTGTCATGCTTACGCTGAACCACATCCCTACATCCACAGTGTGGTTATGCCAGGGCTAATAGCCACGGCGAGAGATGAAAGATACATCGTACATAGTAAACATCCTAATCTGCCCGACTGGTACATCCTCTCTTAAAATAAACAGTCGAGAAACCTGGAGGAATGTTTTGCCAAATGCAAGATTGTTAAATTGTATTTGCTTAATGAAGCCCACAGTTAGGATACCTGAAAAACTCCATGGTCAAGGCTCATATTTCTTTCTTAGATAAACAACCCCCTTCTCTTGGACCTTTGAGACGCTGTTTAAAGAAGGAAAGGGACAAGAAATTCTACATGAAGAGACTAACATTTTTTCCTTTCCCGGTTCAATTAGTCAATATTTGAACAGTGGTACAATGGCATTTCTAGATTCTTTCTTTAGCTATCTGCTAAATTATCACCAACAATGATGTCATGTTTATCTTTTCATCGGCTCAGTACCTGTTCACCTGGCCTATCTGGGTGATGTGCACCTGAGAGTCTGTGTTCACTCACTCTGTTCACAGCCTTCTCGTTGGGAATGAAAGCAAAAAAAGCAAATATGAAACCTGTTTAAAGTGGTTAAATGTAACCTCTCTGCTTGTTTTTTATTGCTGTGTTTTGTCACCTGTGATAATAAACACTGCTTTTCTCATAAGAGAGAAAATAATATATAATGGGATGATAGATAAGCCACGGGATTAAAGGTTCAACACCACAATCTAACACATATTGCTAGACTATCCCAGAGAGAAAAAGCACAATTCCGTGTTTTTCATTGTTTCTCATATTTCCTTTTCTTTTTTTTGTTTTTAATGGTTTCATATTTCCTTTCTTCCCCTGATCAACACTAAAAATTAGAGGGGTCTGTGGGGGGTGGCAGAGTGGGAAACCTTTAAGATTTTAAGAAAACTTGTTAAGAAGGAAAATAAGACCAGGTTTCTGGTTAATTTCACGGCAGATGACTAGCAGTTCATCTCCTGAGTGGCTAGCATCCCCTAAGGAGCTTGGACTAAGAAAGCTGTTTTACACATCATCAAAAGATGCCACACTGCCCCTTTAATCTGCCAGGCAAAGGAAGTGTCAGACTTCTGAATGAGTGCAGAGTAATATGAATGGAACAATATAGGGAGGGCTCACTTTCTGCTCAGTGGTTAAACAAGGATAAGATAAATGCATGACAGTTTACCAAATACACCACGATGACCTAAAAAAACATCCTAAGTCACATTCCCTTGCTAATCCTGCAACTATTCTAAACCTCTGCCCCAGTGATATTAAACTCACTTTATAAAAACTGACAAATAACTTAGAAAAGTGGGTTTTATCTTGCCTGGAGACCAAATGTATTTTTTTTTCCGATAAGAGGAAATAAGGAAAGGAAATAAACAATTATTTCACACTGATGAATACCTCAAATTTATAAACAACTGCAAAGCCTATTGTGCTTTAAAACAGAATGTTTTGAAAAATAAAGCTAATGCCTATTAAACTGATGTAAACATTTCCTCTTTTTTTTTTTTTTTTTTTGATGAAAGAAGTACAGGGTAGGCACTATAAACCTGAATCTAGATTTTTTTCTTTCTCTAAAACTAATAATAATATATCCTTTTAATAAGGTAGGAAGAACTACTCTTCTTCAGTGGATGTATAGGGGACAATACACTTTTGCTGCTAAAAACAAAATTGCTGTCAATGGGAAAAACCGATGGTGAGAGGTTCAGGTGCACGGAGACCACCAGTCCCTCCCCCATCCCTGCGTGGTGGGGGCGGGGGAAGGTGGAGAGGGAGTGTGTGTGTATTTTATCATGTGTGGCTGCAAAACACTCCTTAGCTGTATATTCAAACAAACAAATAAACCAGAGCTTGGTTCACTAAAGGAAATAAAAAAAAAAAATCCTACCATATCCATAGCCAATGGCCCTACTGCAGGACTGGAGCAGAACCACCGCTCCTATGCTGTATCTGTGAATCTTGAATCATGAAATATGTGCTCAGGATTAGCAGCAAATTTTGTGCATTCAGACAAGCTGAATAAAGCCACTATTTCAGATGGCAGGGAAATGATTACTATTGTTATTTAATTATATACTCACATCACTATAAGAAGGAATGAAGAGATGATTAAAGTTTCACTACGGGAAGGGAAGGACAACATATTTAAGTTTGGAAAATGCAGGTATAATATAATGTTTACTATGTATCATGTAAGATATATAGTACAATGTGTGCTTACTATGTATATTATATAAAACATACTAAATATTTAGTATACATAGTATATGTTGTTTATATAATATTTGCTTTCCATGGTCAAGTAGTCTCTGCTTATTAAACGAGGCTTCTGGCATGCTGAACGATGTAGGCACCACCCTATGGGGAGATGATTATTTGCTTGCAGAGTCTAGAACTAGGAAATGGAGCTGTACACAACTTCCATAATATCTTACTTCCTGTTTAGACACTAGGTAATCCATAAAGTCTCCAAAGTAAAATTTGAAAAATGGTTTATTTTCATCAATGTAGTTCTTTACAGTTTACAAACAGGTTGTGATCCAAAAGTTTATCTGTAAACCAGTGGCTATAAAGCAGGAATATGAAAGGGATAATGACCTTGTAAATGGTGATCCTATGCTCAGGCTGGCCCAGAGTGCTGGTTTTAATCTATAACTGAAATCTTGTGTATTTATAATTGAAAAACAACAGTTTCAATCAACCCTACCATCATATGGATAACTTACAAAAAAAAGCAAAAATGTTATGAAAGTTAACATATGGGCAATGTAAAATAAACAAGTCAAACCATTAAAACAGTAGAAAGTAGGAAGTAAAATTCTCCCTCTCCCTAATCTTCAGCTTCCAGATGAGCACTTAAGAGAGTTATAGTAGCTCTTTACTGTAACAAATTTAATATGAAAACGTATGAATTTCCCTCTTCTTAAAATCTGTGCGGTGGCATACCACTGTGACATGATCAGAACCCTTGTCTGGACCATGAATGATGTGGAAAGAGGTTGAAAGAGGTTTTATTTAGGGGAAAAAGCAAAATTTGGAAGACTGAGGTAAAGGAGATGAAGTAAAGGAGTGCGTGTGACACGTGTGCATGAGAGAGAGAGACAGAGATAGAGACAGAGGCAGAGAGAGACAGAGATAGAGAGACAGAGACAGAGAGGGAGAGACAGAGCGAGGGGGAGAGACACTACCCACAAGGGCTCAATCAAGGTAAGGAAAAGGGGCAATATTACTGCATGACTGTTTGGACAGAAGAAAGGTAGTTAATATTGCCCCGTATTCTGGCCCCCAGACAACACCATGGCCTGCGCAGCACTGTGGGTTCCTGAACTGAGACCCAGAGGGTACATGCAATGAATCATGGACATGTACAGATTTTCCAAATCAGGTGCTCATAATTTGCAGAACATCTGTATTATTTAATGACAATGACAACTCTGCAAACTATTCTCTCTTACAATATACATATATATATATATATGCTTCTTACATACATCTATACCTATAAAATTTATTTTTTATTAAACATAAAATAAGTTATATATATATGTATCTATATATGCTTTTCACTACATCCTTCTCTGACTTGAATGAACCTGACAATAAGATTTTTCTCCTAAATTATTCTAGAATTCTTCTGATAGAAAGAGAGCTACTCAACTTCCCAGTCACACTTTTCTCGCGAAAGTAGTATTAGTGATACAGTCATTGGGTGTTGCTACCAGGTAGCGCTGAATCACTTTAAAGCACTTTCCACACCTTAGCCCATCATTTTGTCCCAAGACTATCTCTAGAACACAAGCATGGGAGATATAATCCTATCTATTTTTAATCAGTTACAAACATGGGTCAAGATAACATCAACGTGCTTTGCAGTTTGGAAGTCTTGTATGGATTACCTAGAGAGGAAAACAAACACGGAAAGGCACGTACATCTCCCCCTTTGACAAAAAACAGAATTTTCCACGGGGCTGAAAAAACTACAGCAAATTGTTGGGAGAAGTGTGAATGAACATGAATATAGTGTTATTTCTTAGTCTGCTCTACCCCCTCCTACTCCTTTTGGGCAGGAGCCATTAAAGTTCATTTATTTGTTCAACAAATATTTATTGAAAGCCTCCGTGTGTCCGGGCGGCACTCTAGCACTCGGAATAAATCAGTGAGGCGAAGTCAATGACCAAGGGTCTGGCCCTGGTGGGGCCTTGCTACGTTATAGACAGCACTGCGGGCAGGACGTGTGTCCCTAGGTAGGAAGCGCCACACAAAATGAGTGAGCGACAAGAGAAAGACCTGGTAAAGGAGATCTAGAGTGGGGGAGAGCAGGGGTGGAGCAGGGCAGTGTTACCAGTTTGGTCACTGCACTGAAACCTCTTTCATAAAAGGAAAATCAATGCAAACTCCTTCTGAATGGTCATTTTTCCTTGTCACCAAAGGGATACATGGTCATTATAAAAAACAGAGCATACAAAGGATGCACAGAAGATACATAGTATGCATAATTCCATCATTCTGAAATGACCATCCTCAATATTTAGTGCATATAGATGCATATATGTAGGATTATTTTAAAATGTGCTGTATATATTGTAATATTATATACACTTATACCTACCTGACAGCTTGTATTTTTCTTATTAAAAATAAAAAAGAGGGACGCCTGGGTGGCTCAGTTGTTAAGCGTCTGCCTTCGGCTCAGGTCGTGATCCCAGGGTTCTGGGATCGAGCCCCGCATCGGGCTCCCTGCTCCACGGGAAGCCTGCTTCTCCCTCTCCCACTCCCCCTGCTTGTGTTCCCTCTCTCGCTGTCTCTCTCTGTCAAATAAGTAAATAAAATCTTTAAAAAAAATTTTTAAAAAATAAAGTAGGTCTGAGAGGTTAAGTAACTTGGTTGACATCCCAAGTCAGCAATAAGTAATTGCCACCACCTACGAGTCCCACCTCAGACAAGCGCGGGGCAGGCGTTCCTGGGCAGACCTTCGCACCCGAATGCCCGAGCACATCAGCAGGCTTAGCACATGATGGCTAGGGACTGGACAGCCTCGTTACCCAATGTTTACAGGAAAGATGTGCCATCGTTTCTATATGAGAATGGTGCCAAACCTGCTAAGAAGAAAAAAATAAAAAGCAATTGGGAATATCTTGGGTATAAAGTAATTACTCAAAATTCTACTTTGTGTTTCAGAAGAGTAAAAACAAATTCTGTGATAGCCAAGGGGAGGTACATGTGCACATTCTCACACGGTGTACATACAGTAACAACCCTTTTCTGGATGTTGCCTGAGGGCGACAGCCTGAATTTCACTAACACTTGGAAGGTCAGACAAAATTCAGTCCCAGGAAAGTAATGTGTGACCTGCTCTGTCCTCTAATTCGATTTTAAAATCATCCAGCATTCTATAGATAGGTATCACCAGAAATACCTTGACGTCAGCATGGTATTAATGTTTAAAATGAGAAATGATCAGTGATCTGATGTAATCAAAAATGGTAAAAAAAAATTTTTTTTTTTCACAGATACTGTTTTAGAATAAAAGTTTTCTACATTTACTGGGGTTAAAATGACTGTTTACGTATGCTTTGGCAATAAAGGGATGAACTCTCCTCCACCACCTGAACTCTGAGTCAGGTATGCTAGCTGTCTGCAAATTAATATTTTAATTAGATATTTCCCCATGAAATCACCTTTCTTTCTTATCCTAATCTTGGCACGCACCAGCTGATGAAAGATGTGAAACCTATTAAAATCCCCTGAGGAGTGGGCCTAATCCTTTTAACCATCATAGCTCCTTCAACCAGATACAAGCATTATCTTTGCCATTCAACTAGAACCTAATTAAAACCTCCATGGGACCAGCCCCGGGGGGTGTCTGGGACGGTAATTACTTTGCTCCAAAATCAGCCTCAGTCCTCCCTTTGAGCAACTTTTCAGAGCCTATGAATTGCTTTTGAAATCTTGACATTAACCTGACAACACTACAAAGCATTCGCATCCAATATTTAATATTTAAAAAACCAACAAATCAAGCCAACTAAGTATACACGTTAAGAATATAACCTGATATTTATTAATATGTCACGTTCCATTTTTCTGTGGACAATGGTGATTTTTAAGGGAAGAGATGTCAAGATACATAGGTCTTAGAAAATACATTATTTTATCATGTTGACACAGTTTCTTTGAGAATGCATCATTTTATATGTGAATATTCGTTTTTTTTTTTTTTTTTTAGGTAGAGAATATCAAAGTCTTAAAAGGAGGCAAGCATTCAGCCTCCCTATTTCTCAATGTTGTCACATTCCGTGTAGGCCATATTAATACTTGTTCACATATTAGCTGTGTTCTCCATGTGAGGTTGACTTAATGTGCTGATTAGCCTGGTGACAGAACCTACCATCTGCATCGTCTGTCTTAAGTACTCAGTATTCCAGGCTGGACACCGGGATCCTCATTACGATTGTTCCAGAAATGCCAGCAATGAAGGGTAAACCTGAACTGTGCAGTAGCTTCTGTGTATGCCACTAATTCACACTTGGTTCTAGGCTCAAGATGCTCCACCTGGAAGTTTCTACTTTGGCAGCCAAAAGCACATCTTGGTAGTTAGGTTCAAAGCGAAAAGGAAAAAAAAAAAAAAAAATAGTGTCGTGAAATTGTCTCATTTCATGAATCCCCAACAAGGAGGCCATACTCTTTGGTATAACCTTATGAATTGTGTGGGACTCCGTGAAAGACAGTGAGTCTGACAGTTTTTCTGTTCCAAGACGTGGAAGAGGGACATGGGAGCCACTATTCCCCTTGTCTGAGGAACCTCTGAGGAACAAGGAAGAGATGAAAAAACTCAGCCCACTTTAGGGGTTTCATTTCTGGCCCAAGCCAGCCCCAGAAATTCAGCCAACCTAGAACAAAGGGAATGACATGTTCATGTTCTCCTGAATTTGGAATAAAGGCATTTTACGTGGGGGCATCTGGGCGGCTCAGTTGGTTAAGCATTTGCCTTGGGCTCCGGGTCACGATCCCAGTCCCGCATCAGGCTCCCTCCTCAGTGGGGAGCCTGCTTCTTCCTCTATCCACCCCCCTCCCCAGCTCATGCTCTCTCTCTCACAAAAATAAAAATAAAATCTTTTTTAAAAAAAGGCATTTTATACCAAAAGAAGACATATCTTGGGCACAACTATTCAGATTCAAAGAAATCTAAATATAAAATAAATCATGTTTACATGTGAAGTCAATATATTATTGATAGACAAGCATACCTTTTTTTTTTTTTTTTAAAGATTTTATTTATTTTATTGAGAGAGAGAGAGCACAAGAGGGGGGAAGCGGGAGAGGGAGAAGCAGACTCCCTGCCGAGCAGGGAGCCCGATGCGGGACTCGATCCCGGGACTCCAGGATCATGACCTGAGCCGAAGGCAGTTGCTTAACCAACTGAGCCACCCAGGCACCCTAGACAAGCATACCTTTGAAGTTACTTTCCTGGGTTTTGATGTCTGCATGTTTATTTTTTATTTTTTTTAAAGGTTTTATTTATTTATTAGAGAGAGAGAGAAAGAGAGAACACGAGTTGGGTGAGGGGCAGAGGGAGAAGCAGGCTCTCTGCTGAGCCGGGAGCCAGATGCGGGACTCGATCCCAGGACTCGATCCCAGGACTCGATCCCAGGACTGAGTCCTGGGACTCTGGGATCATGACCTGAGCTGAAGACTTAGCTGACTGAGCCACCCAGGCGGCCCTGTGTCTGCATATTTAGTTAACTATATAACCCATGCAATCTGAAGCTACAGAATACCAGTTTTTTATTGTTATTTCATTTGTTCCTCTGTATATGTAGTAAACAACTTTAAAGACTTATTTTTTAAGAGCAATTTTAGGTTCGCAGCAAAATTGAGCAGAAGCTACAGAGATTTCCCATATGCCCACTGTACCCACATACATGCATAGCTTCCCCCCAATATCAGTGACCCCCACCAAGTGCTCCATTTGTTATAACTGATGAGCTTACATAACACACCATCATCGCCCAGAGTCCACAGTTTACATCAGAGTTTACTCTTGGTGTTGTGCACCTGTAGGTTTGGACAAATGTATCCGCTATTACAGTGCCGTGCGGAGTATTTTCACTGCCCTAAAAACCCTCTGTGCTCCAACTATTCATCCTCCCCTTCCTCCAAACCTCTGCCAACCACTGATCTTTTCACTGTCTCCATAGTTTTGTCTTTTCTAGAACGTCATATAGTTGGAATCATGCAGTATGTAGCCTTTTCACTTAGGAAGTGACCTTTTTCTTTTCTTTTCTTTTTTTTTTTTTAGCATGATTGACTATGTTTGTTTAGTGACCCCTTGCCTTATTTAACTAAGTTAACTGGCTAAAACCCCCACTGTGCACCTTCAGAAACATAAGGCAACAGCAGGGACTTTAAGGGATTATGTGTTTCAAATAGGGTAATGAATGCAAAATTGAGTTGGAAACTGTAAGGAGCTACACTATTGCAGGTATTATAATTATAATTAATTTTAATCTATTTTATTATCGGTTGTTCTGAATATCTTACTGTGCCTAATTTAGCAGTTAAAATTATATTATATCGGTTGTTCTGAATATCTTACTGTGCCTAATTTAGCAGTTAAACTTTATCATAAGTATGTATGTATAAGACAAAACATAGAGTATATAGCGTTACAGAAACACAGTTAATAAGATCTGCACTCTCTCTCACATTCAAGATTATAAATTCATTCACTCTCATCAGGTTAAATGATCTGACCTCATACCTTTGAGTTGTACACCTCAAAACTCATCTTCACTGTAAAATAATGAATTTCCTTTCAACACGGAAAAGGACCATTGCCAAGTGCATATGTAAAGTGTCTATACCATACGGCTGGGTGCCTCTCTAGAAACACCCTGCTCTGAAATCGTCCATGACCTCTTTTCCTATACCAGCCAGCTTATGCGGCTCCATCATGCTCACGAATAAAGCTATGGGGCCCGTTATAACAGTCAAAACGTTATTGTTAAGTGTATTTTTTATCACTTCAGCTTCCAATAAGTTATAAGCAATGCTGCCCTTCTGAGCGGGCATTCTGGAGTTAACTCGTCAACCCACATGTCTGGGTAAAAAAGATTCAAAATTCCTAAGAGGTATCATTTCTCTGGGCTCCTGTAAGTATCTTCTCTGCCATTAGATTTGTGGAATCAACAGATACTATCAACTCTTGGTTGTCTGCTGGATAATTATAAACATTAGTCTGAAGATAATCGGAATATTCCTTTGAGTTTTATTAACTACTATCTAGTCTTTGGAATCTTGGAAAATTATTACATACAGATGTAGCTTAAAACTTCCCTAAGCAAACTGGTCTTCTTAATGAGAAATTCTGGTGCAAAAATGCTGCTAGAGAGAGGATATTTTGCTGAATAACATAATCAAATTCTGACCACAAGCTATTTATCTATGCTTAACCTTTGGTGCATGTATATGAAATTCCTTATTATTTTTAGTTACTAAGAAACGGATTGTTAAATTCACTAAAACATTTTTAAAACTCATCCAGATTTAAACTTACTGAAGTGTTACTAACAGGAATTCCCAACCAGAATTGGTTTTAACCTAACTATAACAGTAAAATGCTCTTAAAAGCACCGATGGCTGGGATAATTGGGTTATAAGTTAAAGAATCAAGATTAATCAGAACACCATTCCCTCAAATAACCATTGGTCATTTTGTGATCTGTGATTAATTGTCCATATTTTCAACTATGGTCCCCTTCTGGGTTGCAACACAGTAAATCCATATGCGCTTTTTCCACTAATTGGGCAATGTTTAATACATACAACCTATTTATTACTACATGACTAGCCTGCCCCAAGCCAAGAAGGTTTTACAGCAACACACAGAGTTAACGTATAGAATGCTCCTTTCCTTTACCCATCATCACCCTGAAATGCCATTACCATTCAAGTCAGTGGTCTCTGAATGAGAAAGAAGAAATAGTGAAAATATTTGTTGAATAAACAATTCTCTCTTAGAGCTGGAATCCCTTCTCTCTCCATTTCAGTTTTAAGGGATTCAAAATCCTAAGCTGGCAACTCAGGTCACCCACAACAGCCATGCGATAAGCTAGCACCACTCACTCACCTCTTCAAAAACAAGGGGGCTGCTGGCTCATTACCATGATGCCAGCATCTTTCACTTGTTTGTTTAAAAAAGTCTACAGAGTTCTTGCAAAACGTTCATGCAACGGCAGTCAGTGCAGGTCAAAACAGAGAAAGGCGCTGCCCCCTTGGTGGCGCTGTGTAGTCACTGCTGTACAGTGAGGGGCAGCGATCGTCATCATGACGGCAGCTGGAACGCCTCACAGGTATGACGGAGTGACAGCCGCGGAAGGTAGATACTCTCTTCCCCCTTTACAGAAAAAACTCAAGCTCAGAGCGCTATCAGATGGTAACAGCGGGCAAAACCACAGTCCAGTTTCTTTATTTCAGAGCTCCTTATCATAACACACATTTTCGAAAGATTTAAATGGAAGTCCACGCATCTTCTTGTGTGGGTCGGGAGAGCTGGCAGGCTTTGTGGTGTTCGCCCGACACCTGCCATTCTGACACGACATAGGACGGTCACACGCAGAGCATGCCCACACCGCAAGGAAGAACAAATACGGGGAAGACGGGAAACAGTGAGAAGACCAATCTGGTGGATCTTCTTGCTGCCATCTTACTGCTGGAGGTGTGCTGAGATGGGAAGTGACTTGCTGGGCTCCAGAGATACCAGGCTGCCAGCAGACCCAGTACACCTTCTTTCAAAGCCCTTCAATCAACGGCAGTGTCCCACCTCCTCCCAAGCTTCGCTTTCTCACTCTCAGGGCTGGAACCTACACTCATACGAATGGTAAAATCCACATGACTTAAACGTTCATACGACGCTGTGTAAGCACACACGGTAGCTGCCGCCCTTTGGCATCAACAGACACACATGCATCGTAACAGCAAGAGGGCAGCCAGCCAAGTTTGGAGAGAAACGGCACATACTGGCTGTTTTCAGACAACGGAAGGGATTCGTGAATAAGCAAGGGCAGGTGCTAAAGTCAACAGGTAACTCTTCTGTAGGCAGCCCTGTAGGCATAAGGGATGGGCCAAGCCTTAAAGAGCAGGAACTTATTCCATGCACACATACACACCGCTCCCCAACACGTGGATGGACAAGGTCAGCCCTTGCCTTCACATTTATTCATTTATGCAGCTGCATGAGACATGCCTCAGATGGCACTGAGCCACAGTCTGGAAGCAGATGCTCCTCCTACCCACCTACCCTCGAAGGTCAGTATTAGCCCAGCACTCAGTCAAAATGTCTACACTGTTCACTCACTCCATCTCATCACGGAGGCACTGTCCCACCACACATCGGCACGAGTAGGGTGAGTCCGGACAAAAGATACGAGACTACATTTACATAACTTCTACTATAGCATATTGTTATAACTGTTCTATTTTATTATCGGTTGTTCTGAATATCTTACTGTGCCTAATTTAGCAGTTAAACTTTATCATAAGTATGTATGTATAAGACAAAACATAGAGTATATAGCGTTTGGTACTATCTCTGGTTTCAAGCTTCCACTGGGGGTTTGGGACTGTGCCCCCCACAGAGAAGGTGTACTACTCTCTCTTCCTCCCAAGGCTAACCACCATTCTGCCCTCTGTCACTACAGGTTAATTTTGCTAAGTTTTAAATTTCATATTCTTTTTTGGCCCGTTTTATTACTTTTCTTTCTTTTTTTTTTTTTTTTTAAAGACTTATTTATTTATTTATTTGAGAGAGAGAGAGAATGAGAGAGAGCACATGAGAGGGGGGAGGGTTAGAGGGAGAAGCAGGCTCCTTGCTGAGCAGGGAGCCCAAGGCAGGACTCGATCCAGGGACTCCAGGATCATGACCTGAGCCGAAGGCAGTCGCTTAACCAACTGAGCCACCCAGGCGCCCCTGTTTTATTACTTTTCTGATTCATCCATGTTGTTGTATTAAAATTTGCCCTTTTCCATTACTGTGTAATGTTTCATTGTATGAGTATGACACAATTTATGTACCCATTGTACTGTTATAGATAGATATTTGGGTTATTTTATGAAAGTCAACACTTCTTAATTGGACACACCCATGTACTATTTTTCTTGTACTGTTATCTTTGGAATCTATACAATCGGACTGACTTAAAGCTGTCTTGAATGATTTCCAAGACTAATCTGCCCTCAAATGGAATCTACTCTGCAGAAAATATGTTGAGGGGTGGTCTTTTCCTCCATGTGTAATTCCATAACCTCCATTATCGGAGGTTAACAAGAAGATAGGGTGGGGATTAAAAAAAAAAGGGCCTGTCAAGTAGCCATCCATGACTTTCTCTGGCCTTTCCAATCTTCCCCTCTTCCCTGACACCTTAATTTTCAGCCTCATCAGACAGAGATGGTTCCACACTTGACAGTTTTCCAGATTAGAGCTTGCGTCTGGGAGCAGCACGGTTTCCTTCTGTTTTCAAGTCTTTCTATAATAGCATTATGCTTCAATTTGTATGAATTACGGTCATCCTTATGAAAATCCATAAGGTGCACTTTCTGTGCCATAGCTCAGCTCCTTTATCAGTGGGGGCTGGCCTGAGCTTGCTTCTTGGGCAGTTGTGGGACCACTGAGATGCACAGCACAAGGGCCATGAAAAACCAAGAGCTGCTTTCCTGATGTGGGACAGAGTAAAGCTCCTGGCCACCGGGGATAAGGGTTAGGATGAGGATTCACATCCCAGCTTTGAGTTCATCACTGATTTTCAGTAAATTTCCTAAGCTGGCATGAACTTTTCCCCCGAAGTCATCCATGCTCCAGGGGACTAGTGGTGCAAGGGTTGAGGTCTACATATACCTGGAAAATGCCAGGATGCAGGACCAACATTTTGGACAAATCCTTTACTTAAGTTCTAACTCTGACCTCCTTAGGCCAAAGTACTCCCGAAGTCACTCCAGAAGAGGGCCAAGATTCCTCTGGAACCAACTGCTCATAATTTGAATCCCACAGAGCAGCCAAAACTCCAGTGTAGGTCCTTCTGCTGAGGGGATTCAACAGAGATGCTAAGCCACAAAGTTTAAGCTGGCATTTAGACCACTTTAATTTGAAACCAGATTTCTACATCTGAGGGAAACTTTCAAGAATTCACGACCACTGATAAAATTAAACTGGCTTATAGGAGTCAAGACCAAATCATAGCAGCAACCACACTGATTTCTGGCTAAAAAATGAGGGTGAGATGACTCATACTTTGATTGAAACAAACAAACCCTAACAATAGGAAAACCTCTGCTACTGCTCCTTTCTTCCTGTGTGCCCCCCACCCTCATTCCCACTTCCTGTGTGCCCCCCACCCTCATTCCCACTTCCTGTGTGCCCCCCACCCTCATTCCCACTTCCTGTGTGCCCCCCACTCATTCCCACTTCCTGTGTGTCCCCCACCCTCATTCCCACTTCCTGTGTGCCCCCCACCCTCATTCCCACTTCCTGTGTGCCCCCCACTCATTCCCACTTCCTGTGTGTCCCCCACCCTCATTCCCACTTCCTGTGTGCCCCCCACCCATTCCCACTTCCTGTGTGTCCCCCACCCTCATTCCCACTTCCTGTGTCCCCTCACCCCTCATTCCCACTTCCTGTGTGTCCCCTCACCCTCATTCCCACTTCTTGTGTGTCCCCTCACTCTCATTCCCACTTCCTGTGTGTCCCCTCACCCTCATTCCCACTTCCTGTGTGCCCCCCACCCTCATTCCCACTTCCTGTGTGCCCCCCACTCATTCCCACTTCCTGTGTGTCCCCTCACCCTCATTCCCACTTCTTGTGTGTCCCCTCACTCTCATTCCCACTTCCTGTGTGTCCCCTCACCCTCATTCCCACTTCCTGTGTGCCCCCCACCCTCATTCCCACTTCCTGTGTGCCCCCACCCTCATTCCCACTTCCTGTGTGCCCCCCACTCATTCCCACTTCCTGTGTGTCCCCTCACCCCTCATTCCCACTTCCTGTGTGTCCCCTCACCCTCATTCCCACTTCCTGTGTGTCCCCTCACCCTCATTCCCACTTCCTGTGTACACCCCACCCTCATTCCCACTTCCCGTGTCCCCTCACCCCTCATTCCCACTTCCTGTGTGTCCTCATCCCTCATTCCCACTTCCTGTGTGTCCCCTCACCCCTCATTCCCACTTCTTCCTTGTCCCCTCACCCCTCAGTCCTATTTCCCTGTGTCCTCCCCCCTCATTCCCACTTTCTACTTGTCCCTCTCTCCTCATGCCCACTTCCTGTGCCCCCTCACCCCTCATTCCCACTTCCCCTGTGTCTTCCCCCCTTACTCCCACTTCCTGCTTGTCCCTTCACCCCTTAGCCCTACTTCCTATGCCCCCTCACCCCTCATTCCCACTTTCTGCTTGTCCCCTCCCCCCTCAGTCCCACTTCCTGTGTCCTCCCCCACCATTCCCACTTCCTGCTTGTACCCTCCCCCCCGCAGTCCCACTTCCTGTGCCCCCAGTTCCTCATTCCCACCAGTTCCTTTGCATGGCCTTACCCCTCATCCTCACTTGCATGTGAGCTGCTTGTTCCCACTGAATTGGTCAGTGAAGATGTGCATCTTCAGTGCCTTGTGTGAATGAGAGCCACTGCAGCTCTGAGAAAGAGGTGGTGGTGTGCTGCATCAGCATGTACTACCTCTTAAAAAGCACTCGATGTAAACATCTGACCCCTGAAGATGAAGCAAAGTGAGTCAGTCATTTCATGGTGGCTCAAAGTGATGCTGGGCCCCTCACCCCATTGAAAGAGAAATATCTCCTGAAAGGATTTTTTCCCCCTTTAAGTTGTGAGTAAAAATTCAAGCATGCAGAAGAAAAAGTCAATTCTGAATGACATGCTTTTTATAACTCATGGCAGTAGAGTGAAAGGGGATAGGAATTTTCCACTAGCTTCCATTGGAATAGACATGCATGCAAGGCAGTAGGGTTAGGGAGAAGGGGCAGACCTCCAGAACTGAAACTAATTATGGGAAAATGATTCAAGTCCCTTGTACTTTTACCACAAACATTTGGAGAATCACACTGAAAAGTTACTTCCCAAATTGCTTTGGTATTCAAGAAAATTTGGCTTTTCTACATGTTATAAAACTAGTTCGACTTTGAACAAGTGAGGATGGCAAGCATGCAAACTATAACTTACATGCAGAAGTGGACCACCTTACTTTTGTAAAACGGGCACAAACTCTGTCCTTCCGCTGCCCCACCAAACTCACATCAGCCCGAGGCAACCATTGCTCTCCCCTAGAACATACATCTGAAGCTCTAAGGGTGTCCCTCTACAGCACACTATGCTTATAAAAGCTGTCAGCCTGAAAGCAGACGCGGTGCCAAACAAGCTGGCGAGAAACCGGGCTGTTTTTCTTAATGGTTTCGGAACTTAGGAATATTCAAGTATGTGTCTTCAGGAAGATCTTACATAATTACCAGTTCTTTTTGATTTACTGATTTTCTAATCAACACTTCAAATCCTAGAGATCGCAGTTAAAGACAACAGATGGATTGAGGGAAAGGAGGAGAGGAGGTAGATTGAGTATACACTGTACTAAATGCAGGAGTCTATAAAGATGTTCTAAGACTGAAGTTAACACCGCTGATTTAGCAGTGGGATATACTGGCCAGCTAGGCATCACTCAGCTTCTCAAACTTTGGAATCAAACTGGACACTGCCACCCTCATTTCGAGTTTCATGCCGATTGTCATGCAATACTTGCCTTTTGCAGCAGGGACCACCAAAAACCCGGCTTTGCACAGCGACAGAATCTAACAGCGCTGAAACTGTGAGCTACTTTTCTTCTCTGATACTAATTCTTCTAGATGGCTGGCAGCCATCTCCTGTGGCTCCTATGGGTTTGCTGCAGGGACCCAGGGTGCCCTGGCAAACCGCCTGGGAACGGTGCTAATTTCTTCCACTTAATTTTTATGCTAACATAGCTCAGTGGGTATTTATATACCTGTTTTACCAATGAGAAACCTGAGGTTAAAAAAAGTTGACTTGGTAGCTAGTACGTAGTCAAGCTAGTATTCATACGCAGGTGTGTCTGAGTCTCAGAATCTATGCTGGAATGACAAGTCCACAATCACAATAGCTTCAAGAATCACAACCTCTTCCCCACCTTCATCCAACACAAACAAAGCCACTTTATTTAGGTTTTTTTTATCAGGTTGCTCAAGCAAGAACTATTTGAATTGGTAAAACTCAAAATATGATCAAATTCAACGGACTAATTCATGGATTTCACTTTTCTCGGAGTAATTCTGTTTTCATTCCAATGGGCAATGGGTAGAACAACTATTCAGAGAATAAATCATTTTCTCCCTACACTTGAAGCCACTGAACTCCAACAAAATGCAACCCATGACTCAGACATTTATTTATTTATTATTTATTTTTAGACTAATGGGAACTGCATGAATTCTTTCTTGGTCTTCCAAGAGCAAATGCCTTTTATGCTTGATCCGGAAAGAATTGAGTTTCGGAATGTGAAATCACTAATTTACCTAACTGAATACTTTTAACCCTCTTTGGGCAGCTGAAACAGTTTAATCTATAGCTCTCTGCAGTTGCTGTGAAATCACTTTTTCAAAGTTCATTTCTTTAGGCGGTATTTAGGAACAAGCAGATGAAAGCTGCAGAAAGAGGTAAATAAAATCACTCATAGCAACTAGGGTCATGGTGTCACAGCAAAATTCATCAAATGTTTCATTTCTAATATTCTTACCTTTAAAAAAAAACACCTCTTTCTTGAGGTCTAAAACACCTAAAGTGTATAAAGTATACAATTCTTAATAGATTTGTGAACTTTTAAAATATGAATTTAGTCAGGCAACCACCTCTGAGATTAAGATACAAAATATTTCTAGCACCTCAGAAGTTTCCCTCCTGTTCCTTCCCAGTTAATAACCTCGCCTGCACCACCACCAGCCCCCCACTCCCAACATCTCCCACCCAGAAATCATTATTCTGACTTCGGTCACCATCAGTAAATTTGGTCTATTCTTGAATGTGATATAAATGGGATCATGTAATAAGTATTCTTTGGTGTGTGGCTTCTTTTGTTCCATGATGCCTGTGACAGCATTTCATTTTAGCAGTAACCTATAATGTTATTTTTAAAAGTTAAATTGCAGTACATTAGCACATCAAATCCATCCCCAAGGAGCAAAATTTAGAAATCAAAATAATCATTCTATTGTGAGAAAGCAACTGGTGGAAAGTGTTCATTAAAGAATGTTCTTTAGCCCTTTTCAATCTGGTACCATATAATTGGCCACAAAACATATCTCAAGTCCTCCTGATTTGGACATCAACAGATTTTATATATAGCAAGTCAATATGTATGTCAGTATGCAAAGTATAACTCTATATGCCATATCTGTGTCTTCATCCAAATGGATTCCTTCCTACACTGAAATTTTATGCAAAAATTACTTTAGGATAAGTTAGTAATTCTATAGAAATAGAATAGTGTGCATTTAAACTCCATATGAATCAGTAGCACCTTCATTTTAATGGCCAATTTTGTGTATCTAGTCTTACTTAACCATTGGAGAGAAAGCGACTCCCCCAATATATGAATGGCATGCCCCTGGAACAAAAGATTGAAATAAACTCCCTCTAAAAATGAATCAGAAACATCATCCCCAGAACTGGTATTTTGTAAAGAGAAGTTTGATACAACATGTATTTTTTAGGAGGATACTCTCTTATTTCAGGTCAGGAGGCCTTGGAAGACATAATTAGAAGCTCACTGATTTGTCCAAAGTCATAATCACTATTTGCAGTTCCCAGCTGAGACTCTGTTCTCGTGAAGTCAAACTATAGCCATCCCCAGAGCACTGTGTGTGTGGCTTTTGGAACAGTTTCCCTGGACTGCGAGCCACAGACAGAAGTGGAATGTGCTTAGAGCTCTTGTATGGCCTTCCAAAGTGAACAGCAGTCCCACTTGGCTGTCAACATTTCAGAGGTGAACAGTAAATACTTTGAAACATAATACACTTCTTATCAAATTTCAGATCAAGAAATGAAGATGAGTTAAAATTAGTTAAAAAAAAAAAGCCATACTATTCTGTCTTGCCACATAATTTGGGCACTGAAAATTGTTTTGCTTTTGCTGTACTGTTTCTGATTAGAAAAAAATTCTACTGTTGATCAGGTTTTAAAATAAGTTGTTAACATGCTTAAAAATGCATTGCAGCTTTAAAAATTAATGTACAGCTTTAAAGATTAACACAGCCTAATTAAACAAATAATTTCTATTCTCTAATGTGAGTTAAAAAAAAAAGAAGATTGATCACTTTGCTTCTGCAAAGCCCACGTAAGTACAATTTCTTAAAGTATGTGCACACAGGCCACTGAATCATGTGAATAAATAGGAAAATATGAAAAATAGATAGCTTTAAACACTTGTGAGAATGAAGACTGAACCAGAGGTCAAATTAGAGGCAATCTAATATTAGACTTGAGAAGAGGTACACTTTCCCTCCTAAATGGCTCAGAAAAGTATGAACTTCAGCTGTTATAAACTCATAAAATTTAAAAAGCTGCAGCTACAGCTTTATGAAAATGAGACGAACACACTTGCCTAAATATTTCCCAGGATTTTTACTGCAGCAACTAGTGTTTGTGGTTTGGGTGGCTTTGTTCAGCTTCAGTGTGTGATGCAGACTGAAGCTCACACAGCCCTCCCCCACCGTACACAGGGCACTGTCACACTGTGCTCCCAGAAATGTCGCATCAGCTGAAGAGAGGATACAGAAGTATACTGTATCCCTTTATCCTAATCCACAGTAGAGGAGACAGAACGATGTTCTGGCAAGAGAATATGAACAGGTCAGAAGAGAGCTATCGGCCATACTGGGAAAATAACCTCAGAAGTACATTTTGCTGACAGTGGGTCAGTGGTACATCATACACAGAAGGTGGGATACTTCATCGCTAAATGCTCATATAAATTAATCCAATGTACTCTGAGAGTCTTCCAAGGTTATCCCCCAAATTCTCTCCACCTTTGGGTTTGCTAGCCACAGGAGGTAAAGCAGCAAAGCGTGGCTGGAGGTCTGCTCTGATGTGCAGCACTCCGCAGGGTGCCCAGGCCCAATGCTGAGACTCCCCAAGCATGCCCATCTGCATTCTCAAATCCCCCTCCCTCCCTTTCTGTGAAAGAAACAACACAGGCTTCCTGCCTCCTTATAAAGAACGAGTTTGCCTTGAAAGTATCTTCAAGACAAAAATCATTTAAATTCTTTTAGCCTTTTCTCTCCTTTCTGGGCCATCTAGTTTAGTAATTGTGACGGTGTACATTTATTTCATGTTAAAAAGAAAAGAAAGAAAAAAAAAAAAAAGCCTGCTCCATAGATGATCACACTGTCCCTAGAAATCTCCGCAGGATTTCAGCAAAGCCATAGGAATACAGAAAGAGACAGCAGAAAAAGAGCAGATAAAAGATGGAAACAAGCTTTGGGATCTGAATACTTCATCACAGAATTGAAAAAGTAACCCTGTTAACACCCGTTGGCACATTTTTTTAGGTGAGCACAGGTACATCAGTGCCGCGGAGGGTGCTGGACCCGGCTGTGGGCCACCAGGGTATTAATCTTTACTCGGCTATGAGCTTGCACTGGTGATCCAGGCCCTGGTACCTTCATTCAGAAAATGAGAGAGTTCAACAATATCATTGATTTCTAAAGCCTTTTTTCCCCTCAGCTTTTGACAGTTTATCATGCTACAGAGGAGTGAAAATGGATGGATATATCTATATCTATCTATTTCCATCTCCACACATGAGGACATACGTGTGTTTATAAATATGCATATGTCTATGAATATACACGTTTCAAAGGTACTATCTGCCATAGAAAGACACTAAAGTAATTTACTCACTTTATTTTTTCTCTCAGTGCACCTTAGTTTTAGAAAGGCAAGAACATGGTGGTTTCATTAAAAGAGAAATCTCCAGTTGTATTGTAGCCTAAATGCATCAATCTCATTCCCAGGATTTCAACTGTTCCCATTTGTAATAATTGATAATTCAGTTTATTTTATAAAGAGAATAGTTTTCTCTTCCCTTTCCATCTCTGTGGGAAGCGTCACTACCATCTCCTAAGCTGAGAACAAAATACCCCAAGAACTAGAGCAATGCAAAAGTCTGCAGAATGTCTAACGTGTAGACAGTATTTGTGAGGTTGAAAGTGAAGTTCTCCTCACTCTCTTTAGCTGCTCCAACCTTGTCAGGCTCCTGGGTTCCGCGGATGGCACTCTGTGCCTGGGTTTCTGGTCTCCAGCCACACCCCCCTCTCTAGCATCAGGAAGAGTCAATGTCAGAATGGCTGCTCGCCTGGCAGCTCTCCTCCGCAGCACCCCATGAGCAGGAACAAGGTCCCCACTGCACCGAACTGCTGGTGCCAGGCCCTTCCCACCAGGGATCCCCTGCAACACGGGTCTGGCGTCACTCCAGTGAAGCGTCCTCCTCTGTCACAGCGGACCCTGGCCCATGACTCTGTGGGTAGGAGGCACGTGAGTGCTCTGGCCTCAGTTTCTCCTCTGGAAACTAGGCCAGTAGCGCCACCCTGCTGTCTCAGGGAACACCTCCTCCAGCCACTCCCAGGCCTGCCGGTGGCCAGCATCACAGACTGGGGCTCCCTGCAGCCCCCCACGCTGGCTGAGGATGCCGGTGCAGCCTCCCCAGAGCTCCTGCAAGCAGCCCTCAGGTGTGGGAGAGCGGATGCCCTGGAGACTATCCCTGCCCAAAGGGACGGGAGCCTTCCCCTTCTCGCCACAGGTGGAGGGTTCGGTGCTGAAACACATTTCCTACAGCTCCTCAGAAGGTTTTGTGGGACTTTTCACTGGTCGCCGCCACAGCGCTGGCCAACCAAGTCCACACGTCTGAACCAGCCTCAGCCTCCCTGCTTCCCTGGCCTGTCTTCCACGTCTGCTCCCTGGGACCACTTCCTAAATAAACTTCCTGCCACATGCCTTTGTCTCCGGCTCTGGTTTGGGGGAAACCCAAGCTAAGGCACTAGGAGAATCAAGTGAAATTACTCTATTAACTAATTAATAAAGATATATTTAATATATACAGAAATATAAGATATACATAATAAAATATATAATATTTATATATTCATACATAAAGAAGTTAATATGTATAAAATCATTTTGCAATTGTAAATTGCTATTACCACTCTTGCTTTATATAAACATATACATCACCTTATAATATCTGCTGCATTTATGTGCTCCCTGCCTCAGGAGTATCTATAAGGTGTTGTGAGCCAGAGCACTAGTAAATAAATGGATAAATATATATGTACCTTAAGAACCCTCTAAAAAGTCACGCATATGTAAAATGTGACACCTTTTCCCATATGAAATGCCCAAACTCAATTATGTTCCTATATACCAGCCTCATTATATTTAAGCTGGCGTGTATTTAAAATGACTGCCATTGATGAAAAAAACAGCCATTTTATCAGTAGGAAATGACTGGAATGCTTGAGGGGAAAAATACACTTTCTCCTTGGATTCTGGAGCGATGGTAAGGGAAACACACAAAGAGGCAAAGAGATGGAGTTTATGGGATGAAGACCCCCAATTAAATAACAAAGAGAGAGTAGTTACATTCGCAAATAAAAGCAAAGAAATACAGCTTGAGGGAGCACAGATATGCTGGTATTCAAATTATTTAAAATTTTATCAGTCACAGGAGGAGGGGGGCAAGCTATTAGCTTTAGCACGGCACCAACTGGTGCCTGCAACTCTGTCTGTTCCTGATCATGTTTTCAAGTTTATAGTCCTCAACAAGCACACTTTCAGTCTCTTTATGACCAGTGAAAAGAGGAAAGGGGTTATCTAGACACAGTATCAGATAACAAAAAGTCACTCGTAAATTATTAATAGAAAAAAGCTGAAAAGGTAGAGCAGAACAAATTAGTTAATAGGACTGGCTGTGGAGAGAAAGGGCGAAAATTACAGACAGTCAATGGAAGGCACGTGGCTTTGGTATGGACTGTTCTAGGCTGGATAAATTCAACTAGAGAATCAATATAAAGAGGCAACAGAGGAACTTTCCAGCTGACGGGGCATTTGAACATTATCTCCAATGTATGGGCAACATATTTGCCCACCGACTACTGCAAGTGTTTCAGAGGACAAAGATGTGCTTGAGTCATGCATCTCTCAGCCTTTCCCTCTTTAACCTCTGCATCTCTCCTTAAATACTGCTGAGTACATAACTGCTTAGGAAGTAAAATCTCTAGATTAAAAAAGAAAAACACACACACACACACACAAACTTTATAAGGAGCGGGAGGAAAGCCTATTCTGCCACTTTTCTGTCTGAAAACCTCAGGAGATGTTTCAGTTTTTTCATGACAGGGAACCAAGAACATTAGGTCAAAAGCTTTCCAAACAGAAAATCCCTGGATTTAATAATCTTGCCTCCAAGTTTTCAAGCTAATTTTAAGAGCACATGCTTTGCGTGTTGTTACTAGGGGGTGTGGCTGAAGAAGGGCTACAGATGTCCATATCCCGAGCAAACAAGAACATAAATCTATAGTTGTAGGAGATTAAAAAATCAATGAAACAAGTACAAAATGGTTTTTTGGGATATCAAAAGGCAACACAAGAGTGCGGTGGAGATCTCTGAGGAGGGCATGTGATGGGGTAGGGTGTAACTGCAGAAGGGGGAAAGGGATCCAGCCAAGGGAGATGGCAGACAAAGGCGGGAGGTCTGAAGCAGCCTAAGGGGTCTGGCGCAGCCAGGAGGAAGGTGCACAGAGGAAACTAGGCTGGGAGATTCGAGAGATCAGAAGGAGTATGTGCTGCCAAGCGAGGGAATCTGCACTTCATCTGCACTTCATCTTACAGGCACAACCACGAGGGAGTAATGTGAGTTGCAGAGCGACCACAACACTCGGGGTGGGGTTGCCGGAGCACAGTTAGGGGCTCTGTGAGAATCCAGAAGACAGAAGATGGTAGACACTGGGCAGGAAGAAGGGATCAAGTCAGGAGGAATTACTGAGGTAGAAAAAAAAACATCCTTTTTGGGGATGTGTGTGGGCAAGAGAGAACAGTTATAGTAACTTGTTTCTAAATTGCAATGCTAGAGATAAAATGTTTCCAGTGAAGCCTCCCATAATTTGTTAATTTCCCAGGGAAGTCAGAGCATTCAGAGGACAAAAACTAATTAATTAAAAGGTATCAGGGCACTGAGCTCTATTTAAAATAGAAAGGATCTCTCAACCAGGACTATGTAGTTGGTACAGGACCAAGATCAAAATCTTGAAGTTGGGGATAGTTTTCGTACACTCTCTCTGTTTTCCTTTCCCCAGCCAATTTCAAGATTACTTTCCTTTTGGTTGAAAAAAATGATGATAATCTTGGTGAGATGAAAGATAGCAAGGGAAGCATTTTAATATGTAATCAATCTGCCATAGTTACCTTGCAAACAGACTTATTTTTCCTGTCAAATTTAATCATTCCAAATGTTGGAGAAGTAATCAAAACCTTCAGGACATATTTTACATTAAAAATATATATGTATCTTTATGTATGTTAAAATAGTTTACTCTGGTTGCTTGAACTTCAATGCATTGCCAACTTTTCTGAAAGGCTATGTTTAGAGTGCATTCTTTTTTAGCAAATCAAACCAATACTGAGCAACAATCCATGCAACTACAATGACAGTGATGGCCTTGAACTGTTCCTTGAATTTGGATAATTCACTTGAACTCTAAGGAAAGAGAAACAGCTTAAGGACTTTCAGTGCTTAGACCAATAATTTAAGAGGGGGCAAAATGAATGTCCCCACCATCCTTTCAAACTGTAATGGGGACCTTTTGCGGGGGGGGAGGGCACTTAGCCTCACAAATCAGAATCAGTGCGTCATCATCTTCTGACATGAAGGCAATATCAAACATTCCTGCCAAACATGAGTGTGCGAAGCCACCCGTGTGAATGAGGAAGACCCCCGTCTCCTCCCTGGGGAGGTTCAAGTATCTTGGAACTGTTTTGAGAAGAGCAGCTAAATGCAGATGGCAAAGGCAGAAACAGCTGTCCAAGGGGGGGGGGGGGGGGGCGTGACACTGCCAGCGGAGCTGGGGAGATCCTACCCATCTCACATCTTTCCTTGAACGAAGACTTCCTTATAGTAGAAGGAATTGCACTGGGCAGATTTCTATATTGCTGGGTTTCAGTTCCAGGCAATAAAAACAAGTGACACTAAACAGAAATACATTCCAGAGCAATAAACTAGAAAGAAGGAAAAGGCAGGAATAGGGTGGCGTGGCGCCCGGGCTGAACTACCACGCCAGTCCTAGCGCACGCGCCTAGGATCCGGGGCGCCTGGAGTCCCTGGAAAGAGCGAACAGAGGAGCAGGAACATCTGCAGCATGCAGCAAACATTAACTACGGTTACTGTGGCTGTTCTTGCTGCTATTGCTTCTGGGACTAAGTATGTTCTTCTTTGTTGCTGAAGAGTACTCAGCTGTCACAGCACCCATTTCTCTTAAAATCTTAACTTATTTTCACTGCTTCAAGTGTGAGGGCACAAATCTTTTTTGAGAATCAACACAAAAACGTCTACTTCTTGATATTTCTGTTTCTGTCCCACTTTTCTCCCCAAGACTTCAATTAGCTACTGGATCAGTAGCATACAGAATTTTACCTCGTTTACTTGTGTATACTGTATAGAGATACTAGCCACATACTTACTATGCACATAAGATCGACACACACCCGGGCAGCACATGTACTCACGTATCTGTAACTTATTTCCATGAAAAACACTGACCACACCCACACATACATGTACTCCATCCTCCTGGAAAGCTGAAAAACAGTGACTTGAAAGTATTTTCTTTTCTATTGTTTTCAAGCTTAGAAAAAATTATGGCAATAAAGTTAAAATTTTTTACTTTCAAAAATTGTGTCTTTTATGTCTTTTAAAGTTCTTGAGACTAATTTTAAATGGAAAGTTGACTTTAAAATGTCAAATTATAAATAAGTTTCTCATGTGTCCCGGCGGTTGTAACCACATTTGACTCAGTAGTTCTAGAATGGGCTGGGGGAAGACTGAAGGACCCATTTTCCTCCTCTAGTAAAATGATTTAGAGTGACAAAGGACTGAATCATTTTTATATAGTTAAGTACTAAAATCAATAAGAGGATTAAGACCTTTATTTATGCTAGTTTATAAATTATTACTTTAGAGTATGGACTTAAACCAAACTCCAGCTTGAATATATCTTGAATGAGTCTAAACTTCCCAGAATAAGTCTTTCTAAATATTATCTTTGCTGGGTGTTAAGAGTAACTAGGACAACTCCTCTGGATGACTTATATAGCTTTAACTTTAACCTCAAAAATTCTATTACTCCCATGGTGATGAGAGAGAGTGAAAGAGAGAGTGTGTGTGTGAGTCTGTGAACGAGAGAGAGACAGAGGGAAAGAAAGGAGAAATAAACTTCTGAGTTCTTATAAATTGTTTAAATCATAAAAGTTAAATTTTAAAAAGGCAGGGGAGGGGAAGAAGAATACATTAAGAAAAGACACAGGCACTAAAAAGCTTGAGCTAGTCATCATCAGCTAGTTAATACAGGCTTAACAAGGGTTTCAGTCTTCCAATTTTATGAAGCCTATACTAGAGGTATTTCTTGGACTGCCAAGAAATAGCACATGATTTCATTTTTGACAGTGGTATAATCTATTTTTATTCATATGGAGAAGGAAAGGCTTCGACTATAAGATTTTACAAGAGATCAGAGCTGCAGGAATTGTCAGGATGATGCTATCTGATCTGCCCACTGACAGGGGAGAACCAGGGAGTGACCATTAACCCTCAGATAACTAGCAAGGAGGGAGATGAGAAGCACACAGGGGTAGGGACAGAGTCAATGGCAAGCAAGAAATGGAGGCAGTAAACCCAGAGTTCTAATACCAACCCTGAGACTTATTATACCACCCAAGACACAGTTTATAAAAACTGCACCAACAAAGAAGCCCTGGAACTCTAGGGGAGAAACTCCACCATTCCTATTTCTCACTTTGACAGGCAGAAATACAGAACTGCTTCGTAGTTAAGATTTTAGGAGAAACGATGTTTGATGACTGGCTCTATGAATGGTTTCTGTGCAGAGAATTACAAGTTTTAAGGAAAGGCATTATAAGCAGTTTTATAGTCATCTTTCAGGTATTCAATTTAATTTAAAAAATTCTGAGTTATAACTATGAGGAAAAAATAAGGTTTTCTGTCCTTGTGAACTTGTAGTTTGGGTTAAGAATAGAATTGTGGCTCCTATCATTGGATTACCATGAAAAACAAAGAAAGGAAATTACATTTTACGTATCCAAAGTTATGCATACACACAATGACTGTAAAAGCATAGCTTAGTTAATCCTTCAAACATTTCTCTGACCAATTAGAAACTCTATTGTATACAGGGGGACACTGGGCACCCCTAAAGTTAAGCAACATCCCTAGAGTCAAAGAAAAATAAGAGAGCAGGTGCCCATAGCCCAAAGCCCACATGCTCTTTCCCACACGCCTGGATACCCTATATTTATATTTAGTTGTATGATTTTTTTTTTTTAAAGATTTTATTTATTTATTTGAGACAGAGAGAATGAGAGAGAGAGAGCACATGAGAGGGGGGAGGGTCAGAGGGAGAAGCAGGCTCCCTGCCGAGCAGGGAGCCCGATGCGGGACTCGATCCAGGGACTCCAGGATCATGACCTGAGCCGAAGGCAGTCGCTTAACCAACTGAGCCACCCAGGCGCCCTAGTTTTATGATTTTACTGTCAAAGATAATAGGTATCTACACCTATGGCAGTGACATGAGCTTCTTCACTCTCTTGTGCTGAAGCTAATGTTAAAATGAGCTGGCATGCCCACATACCCGGCATGTGGAGTGATAAAGTCCTAGTGTAGGATTACACATTTGCCTGGTATCAGGAATAAGGAACTTGTGAAAAACGCACACACGTTAGGAAAGACTTACTAGGTCTAATGTGTGCTGAACAAGGTAAGAGGCAAGTGGGGGGGGCTGCAGAACGTGAAACTGAGGGGTGATGCTGTGAATCATGGGGTAATCCAATGGCGAGCCTTTCCTCATGCTCTATCTTACACAGTCTTCTCAAGTCTCTATTTCAAGAAACCACAAGTCTAGTATGTGGGAGAAATATGCTTCTTAATACCAAATTGTCCTCTCCTGCCTAACGAGGACAGAGCTGCAGCTGGACAGAAGGCCTGCTGATGGCACCCCCCCTCTGCCCACCTCTGAGTGGGGGCCTCACCGCCTCCCGTGCCGGCCACAGCGTGGACTTCTAGAGGTGGCTGTCTCCTACACATGATGTGACCAAGCTGCCGGTTTTAAGTCAACATAAAACCACACTGCATTGTACTACTAGCGATAAAAACACAGCAAGATTAGAGCAAGGCATGGGTCTTCTAACACATTTTTTTTTTTTAAAGGAAAAGGGAAAATACTTAGGAATGAGGTTTCTGACCATTTGACTGATGACTGTCTTTCTGACACATGTTCTCTTCTAGCTTGAGAATTACATCCAGGACAACATGAAGAGAGAAATGGTAGAGATGCAACAGAATGCGGTACAGAACCAGACCGCTGTGATGATAGAAATAGGAACAAACCTACTCAATCAAACAGCAGAGCAAACACGGAAGTTAACAGACGTTGAAGCACAAGTAAGTAATGGAACAGAAAACATGTAACGGTCCAGCTAGATTAGTGACTAGCAAGAAATCAGGATGCATGGTTACCTAATTAAATAGTGGAAAAATGAAGAAAGCTCGACGGTAGCAGGAGAAAAAAATTGATACGAAAATAAGAATTTGCGGTTAGATAAGAATTTAAAATCAGTAAATACATTTTCATCTTTTTATTTTTCTTAAAGATTTATTTATTTATTTTAGAGAGTGGGGTGGCAGGGGAGGGGTGGGGGGGGAGGGAGAGAGAATCCTAAGCAGATTCCCCACCGAGTGTGAAGCCAGACATGGGGCTCGATCCCACGACCCTGAGATCCTGACCTGAGCTGAAATCAAGATTCGGACGCTCAACTGACTGAGCTGCCCACGTGTCCCCATTCTCATCTTTAATACTGAGGTTAAATTACATTTTTTCTAACGACATGTGAATCATTTCATATGATGTATACTCAACAACTACAAGATAAATGCTCCTCTGCCTCGCTGGGTATCTTTTGGACTCTGGATAAGTCCTTAACTTTTTTTGTGCATTTGAGAAATGAAAGGCACTGAAGAGAGTGCAAGGAACTTTGTTCTTCAATCTAACTTTTAAGATAAAACCAAATCTCAAAGAACTGTGAAAACAATTTGTGGTATGAGTTCACAGACAAAGCAGCAAAGAGTTCACACGCAGCAGCCGCTGTGGTAGAGGGCTTACCCATCCGCAGAAGGCTTCGAGTCCCCTGATGGCTCTAGTCCTGCCATTAGCCGGGGGAGCGAATCTGAGCAAGGCACTCAGCTCCTGGGGGCCTCGGCGGGTTTAACTATAAAGCGAGGGCTGGGTCTTCCAACTGGCTGCTAAGTGCCCTTTTAGCTTTCAGATTTTACGAGCTGCTGATTAATAGCAGTAGGAGACAGGAATATGAAAAATAACAAAAGAATAACACCAAGACATTAAACATCAAAACACTGAAACAAAATTCATCAAGTCATGCCAAATGACACACAACGTGTGACTGAGTAAGAATAGTCTGGGGGTGGGGGGGGCACCTGGGTGACTCAGTCGGTTGGGCATTTGACTTCGGCTCAGTTCATGATCTCAGGGTCCTGGGATCCAGCCCTGCCTGGGGGGTGGGGGGGCAGTTACTGCTCAGTGGGGTCTGCTTTTCCCTTTCCCTCTGCCCCTCCCTCCACTCATGCTCTCTCTCTCAAATAAATAAAATCTTAAAAAAAAAAAAAAAAAGAAAAAGAATAGTCTGGTGGGGAAAAAAGAACTATTGGTGGAATTTATTAAGATGCTCCCAGTTCAAGTCTCTTCATTGGTGAATCTGCTTTCTGGTTCCTAACCCTGGATTCTTTATAGGCTTATGAAGTTAGTACCTTCCTACTCTGAGTTGTAAGTAATGCTTTAATAAAAAAGAGGGAGAGGAAGAAAGAGAGAGAGAAGATTTAATAGTAAATAATTTCTATAATGTATATTCCTATATGCTACTTCAGCTAAAAGAAATGCCAGACATCAACAGAAGGGGATATGAGGTAAGAGAAATGATAAGCCTCTCAACTGAAATAAGATCACGTCTAGAATGGTACAGTTATTCTTTCATTGTCCCCCTAAGGACTGTTGGATAAAGTAGGGAAAACAGTAGGAAAGTGGTTGGAGAATAAAAGATTTTTATCTGAGACAGAATAAGAAGTTACTTCTTTACCAAATCTTTCCACAATATTAGAACAATGCAGGAAAAATATAACTATATTACACGACGGATCACAAGATACGAAAATTGTAATCTCAAGATGTGATAAAAGATAAAAATTTTAAAGTAAATGTATCAATATATCCATAGTTAATTATTAAAATAAATTATTAATGTTTAAGCCACATCCCCCACCTTTTGATAGCAAAACTAGTGGGAAATCAAGCTCATCCAAAAAAATGTCTGGAGAGTATAACAGTTCTTATATTTTCAGACAATGGTAATCAAGTGTAAGACATAAAGCAATGCTGTAAACTGTTACTACGTCCTGTGTAAGGCAGGCTTTCTAGCTTTCATTTAACTTTTGTTGGGTCACACAACTTCTTTAAAAAAAATCTATTGTGAAACTAGATATCATATGATCTGTGATAACAGGAAAACTGGAAGGTGACTGGAAAGAAAACAGCCTTTAATGTCCAGCTAAACACATTAAAATGGCTGAACCTAAGCAAGGACATCAAGGGACCGAATTATGCACTAAATCTACTGTGTGAAATGGGTTTAAATCCAAACATAAAATTTTCTGATTAGAAGATTCTTGTAGCCTGTCAGAGCGAGAGGCTATTCAACTGGACAATGAGGGATAGGTGGAGGTCTGATATCTTAAGAGACAACAGACAACCACCTGACCTGGATAATTTAGATAGTCACCTACAGCTGGAGGCCTTTGGGAAAAGTGATGGAAAACATCACCATTGATCCTGGGTCAGTTTGGACCTATATGCCATCCTCCCCACCTCTGGCCCATTGTGCTCATTTTATAGCCCTTAGGAGTTGAATAAAAGATCCCAGTTTCCAGTTCATTTTAGCAATAACCAACACAGAGTATTTGGGCCCAAAGAATATGTAGGCCAAATCTATAGTCCAAGTGTTAATATTAAAACCCAACCTTTCTGCTGGCCAATGCCTTCACTCATTCATAAGACTGTTCATGGTATGAACTCATCCTGCTTTGACTAAGGACAGGACTATCCCTAAAGCTGCCCAGTGGGACCTGGCCAAGCCTTTTATGAATGACACAGACCCTGAGCAAACAATGGTTCTTTCAAGGACCCTTATTCCTGGGCAACAATTCTGCCTCACACTTACACGTGATGTCACGTCCTGAATAACCATGACCCAGAGGATGTGAGTAACGGACTCTTCCTGCTAGAAGGCAGCCAAATGCCAAAGAATTCATCCTTAAATTTGTTAGAACACAACGGGAACAGCGATATTGCATATGGCGTATGCCAGAGAGGCCCACAGAGTAAAACTGAGCTCCCACTTCATAGCGATATATTATTGTTTCTTAATTGGTCAATATGATTTTTAAAATTAAAAGAGAGAGAGAGAGAGAGAAATGGAAAAAAAAAAAAAAAAAGGCTAAACAAGTGAATACAAACTAGGAAATGCCGGGCTAAAAATGAGCTACGGTTTTATAGAATGGAAGCATGTGACTTCTAATCATGTCGTCTACTGATAAATAAGAGAACAACATTTTGTTTTGAGCGGAAGCAAAACCTTTTTCATTTATCAACAACTTCTGATGTATTAAATATGACCATTTTATACTCCAACTTGTCTCACTGTGTGAAAAGAAATACTAAAATATGGCAGAACAAGAACAGCATTATATTATTTGACACAAATACCACTGTCCGGAACTACTAAACACTTTCCAAAAAAAGACACGGTGGAAAAAAAACACATTCTGATGCAATCCAGGACTTCAAGCCTTTTCTGAAAATGAAGAATATGCCAAAATAAGATACTTGGGTAAATAAAAAAAAAATGCTTTAGTTATGTTTCCCTATAATTTAGCTGACTTAATTAAAAGGAAGTTATATGTAACTTTAAACATGACAAATAGGAATTTTATTTTGTTACATTTAGGTATTAAATCAGACAACAAGACTTGAACTTCAGCTTCTGGAACATTCCCTTTCCACCAACAAATTGGAAAAACAGATTTTGGATCAGACCAGTGAAATAAACAAATTGCAAGATAAGAACAGGTAATAAAAACACAAAAAAAATGATAATTCAGAATTGCACACTTTCTAGATCTGAAAGCCTATTTCATGTGACTATTAATTATAAGCATGGCTTCCAAAATGACATATTTCTTAATGTGTAGTATCAGGATCCAACACCTCGTGAAGGAAAGGTAGGGAGAGGGTTTGGGAAGAAATATGGAAGTGACCATGTCTTCTAATCCAGTCTTCAATTTTTTTCATTCTCCGGCCCCTTAAAGATTCTCTTCCAGTGATTCCCCAAACTCTGCCTCTAATACTGCACATTTTAATCCATGACAAAATACTGCCATTGTCATAGAGTAAAAGTAACACTGGCCTAGGCATTAATAGTTCCTTTGCCTCTGGGAACTTCGTTGTTTCCGAAGCAGAATGATCCACAGCTGGAAAACTACACTTCTACTGTAAACAATGCACATCTCATGATACAATTGTTACTCCTAAAACATATGATAAAGTAAAAACAGAAGTTAATAATAAATATAATATTGATGTTTAAACAAGGTCTAGAAAAATCCCAAGAAAACCAATACAGAAACAAACTTGGGGTGATCAGTGGGGATTGTTTTCAAAGGTTTATTGCAGTCGGGGACATATAAGGATAATTGTGCTTATTAACCTGTTTCTAACCAAGACTTGTCTACATGACAGGGAGAATGGCTAGACAACAATGTACTCTATTTCACAGCTACTTAATTTCAATTACATAATTCTTTATTCTTAAGCAAAAGTGATGATGAACTTAATGTCTTACAATCATTCTTTCCTGTTAATCAGGAACTCAGGTGAAATAATTCTTTCTGTTCTTTGGGTAACAAGTTTAACTCATTATTGATTTAGGGTTTTGAAAAGCAAACAGATTTTTTAATTTTTATTTTTTTGCAAATACATTTTTTAATTCTTTCTTTAGTGTTTCAATTCTTTTTCCTTTTGCAAATAAATAAAAGTTTGAGACCAATAATTGAGATACAACAATCCCTTCTATTTCATTTTCTTAAAATGGTCTTATTTAATAATGTTCTCTTATTTAATGATGTTGCAGTAATGGGAAGATATGGGAGCTGAATGATTACTCTAGGTGCTTGCCAGAGCAATACTGTCCAGGCTATGTCCAGTTTGTTGAATGCAGCCTGGTATTGAACACTGTCCCCTCCTTATGTTTCTAATCCTGTACGCTAAAACACTAATACCATCAGTTAAGTATGTCAGTTATGTCACCCGGGTATCAACTTTGTAAATATTTGCTAAATCATATTGCCTTTTGCCTAGAGAAGTGCAAATCTGATTTCCGAATTCAGACACACTGTTTAATGTTTTTACTTACTACAAGTAAACTTTGTTATACGCAATCAGCTGGGATTGCTTTGAAAGACAATCAGCAACTTTCCCTACAGATCTTTTGATCATCCATGATTTGGTAAAATTTCTTTGTATGTTAAAGCTTTACAATATATAAAACAGTAATTCCAACCATCCCGTAGCTTGTTGTATTTTCTGATTATTCTTGTATATGGGATCCTTCACATTTTTTTTTCACTTAAATCTTTCACATTTTCCCCCAGTTTAATCGACATTGACCAATGACACACTTTTTCGGTACTTTGAACCTACTTTTACATGACACTAAATTTAAACAACACATTTCCTCCATAAAAGCACCTTGTCAAACACCCACCTAACAAACTATAATTTTAGGTGACTTAACAACAGCAAAGCACCACGACTTGGACTGCAAACATCTCACTCAGAATGGGGTTGTACGCGGACTGTTTCTGAATGACCTGCCAAAGCACAGATCCTGAGAGGGATAGCTTGTTATCAGCTGAATTGTCATAAAAACTGTATGTAACAAATCCATACCTGCAGGAAGAGTAATCTTTTTAGCAGCTGCAGAAATCACAATCTCTTGTATCACAAATATGAAATGAAGTGACAATAATAAGATTTCCATCAATGAGTGTAAATCAATAAAAATAAGAAAACTGTGCAGACGATTTTCCATCTTTCAGTGACTTTGACATGCTGTGTTTTCAGGTGTCTTATATTTTGACTAACCTAGGATTTTATTTGTGAGAACATCATTACAATTATCTATAAATGTTTTGCACATGTGACAAACCATACCTTTAAATTACTTTCAGTATTTCCCCCAAAGTGCAACTGTTTTCATTACAAATAGTTTCAAATGAAGTCAAAGTACTTATTAGGGTCAATGTTTTTCTGAGAATTGCCACTATCCCATTTTTAGGTTCACCAGCTGAAGGTGAAAATTACTATGTGATTTTCATCTTATCATTCTTTTTTTTTTCCTTCTAAAAATAAATGATTCATTTATGGGCTACTTGTACCAGTTCAATTAAACTGTGATTATTGTTGTGGTGACTATTGTTACTGAAAAGTGCTGCCACTGTTACTGTCCCCTTCTGAAGAGCTTTGGTATTTTTTAAAATATTTTTTTAATTAAAAAAAAAAATCTATCCCCCAGTTACCCCATCCCCCCACCCACCTCCCCTCCAGCAACCCTCAGTTTGTTTCCTAGAGTTAGGAGTCATGGTTTGTCTCCCAAGCCTTGGTATTTCTGCCCACACAGGATACTTCCCCACACTTCTCACCTGACCATGAGCTATGTTAACAGAAAGATAAGCTATAGCTAAGTCCAACTTCTATGCTGATGATCCAATCGATTCTCCCATCAGAAGATCAGATACTCTGCTGAAGTGTGAGCTGTCAGACAATGTGTGTATTCCTCACACTGCTCTATCTCCTTTCTTCCACCCCCTACCACCCTCGGCCATGGCATTTATGGCAATGTGCCAAGTCCTTGCTATGAATTTACACTCTATTTTCATCTACTTTATCCTGTTTAACTTTATCCTATTTAACTTTCTCTCATTTAAAAACTGTTGATTGTCACTCATTAAATGGATTTCCCAAGCCAGTAATGGGTCCCAATCTGCATTTTGCAAAATAGTGCCCTAGATTATGATCTGAGACTCCTTGCAGCTTTAAATGCAATGCTCTGTGCTTCTGTAATTCATTACACAGTGCTGGCTCTCAGAGCCAGTGTGATTTGGGGTGACCTGATGCTGGGCTAAACTCTTCAATCCAGGCTTGTCTTTTACCTTAATATTAACTACTTTAGATCAAGATGCAACTGCCCTCTGGAGCTATACTGGTAATAGGTTTTGGAGAAAGAAACTTTTTTTTTTTTTTTTTAAATAAATATCCACCCAGGAGTGTTCACACTCTGGACCATAGGATCGTCCCATCTTTATTTTATGCCTCCTCACAGAATATTAAAGACAACAAAGAACAACTGGATAACAAATTTCAGCGATGTCACTTTGAAGGCAGTATAGGTTAGTAACTTAAAAATGCCCCATTTATTTTATGTTAATTGTCTAGGTCAAGCATCACAGGAGCACTTCCAAAGCATATTGCCTGAATGCTGATGGTACTAGAAAATGATTTTAGGGCAAAAACGGAAAAACTGTATGCCTTTATTTTTAGGTTAACTTCTGCCTACAATAAGTCATCTTGGTTTTTAAATTAATAAGAGGGATAGACAATTAAAAAGTAAGTTGGCTAATATCAAGAAAAATAATAAGAAATAACAGTTTAAAAATAAATGTGATAACACTAATGAAAGTGGAATGCAAATAAATGCATTACAGTAAGTGATTATTTTTTGACTTGGTATACTGACCGAATACTTGCTGTCATATACTGATCTGCAATGATAAATTTAAGAGCTGCAGTTGAGTTTCTAATAATTATTAAAACTGATCGTTAAAGCTTATAGGTAAGACCTACCATGGGTAGTCAGTTTCTTGGCTGAGTCATGTTGCTTGCAGGGTTAAAGATGCAGAAAATCTGAGTTTCCCCAAAAAGGCACAGCAGGCTTACAGATTATTTGAACTAGAAGGGACCTCAGAGATCATCCGCTAGTCTACTGCCTCTGTTTTCAATATTTATTTCCACAGGTGAATATTCACTTAGGTAGACATGCACCTGAGATCCAGAGTGGGGACGGCCAGGTAACACAGGGAGTCATGCACAGATGTGAGGCTCTCAGCCTGGGCTTTCTGCTCACCTCCCCACCCACCCCCGTGCGCTCCCAACACCGAGGCTGCCTTCTTGGTGCATAATTCCATGGTCCCTACAGCAAAACCACGGTCTTCAAATGCACTCCACGTGATAACTTCTAATTGCCGACCTTACATTTTTGCCAGGGTATTTTAGCCTCACATCTATGTCATACTTATTTATCTAACGTTCTCGGCAAGTTTGAGAGCTTCTTCAGGGCTGTGGCAACACCTTCACTCTGTGTGGACAGTGTCTTACAGAAGCAGAAATTCAATAAACATAAAAGATGATATAAGAATTATGAAACTGACTTGATGTCCATAAAGCAATCACTAAACTAACCATTATTTCCCTTTACAAGTTTCCTGGAAAAGAAAGTACTAGACATGGAAGACAAGCATATAGTTCAACTACGGTCAATAAAAGAAGAGAAAGATCAGCTACAGGTGTTAGTATCCAAGCAAAATTCCATCATTGAAGAACTAGAAAAACAACTGGTGACCGCCACAGTGAATAATTCGGTTCTCCAAAAGCAGCAACATGATCTGATGGAGACAGTTCATAATTTATTGACTATGATATCAACGTCAAACTGTAAGTCAAGTTTACATATCATTTTTTCCATCAGTTTTAACTGCCATTATTTTGTAAGTGAAACTCTCAAAATTCCAAAAAATTCTCATCTTTCTGAAAAGGACTATTTCTCTTACATGTTTCCTATGAAAGCTTTACAGGGTCTCATCACAGAACCAATTAAAAAAGGAGGAAGTAACTCCACTTCCAGTTATTTACCTAAAGAATACAAAAGCACTAACCCAAAAAGATATAGGCACCCCTGTGTTTATTGCAGTATTTACATTAGCCAATTATGGAAGCTACTCAAGCGTCCACAAATAGATGAATAAAGATGTGAATTATATATATATATATATTATTCCATATATATATACACATATATATATTATGGAATATCATATATATATATAATGGAATAATATATATATATGGAATAATATATATATATGGAATAATGTATATATATTATGGAATATTATTCAGCCATAAAAAAGAATGAAATCTTGCCTTTATAACAACATGGATGGAGCTACAGAGTGTTATGCTAAGTGAAATAAGCCAAAGGCAAATAAGCCAAATAAGCCAATAAGACAAAGACAAATACCATATGATTTCACTCATATGTGGAAATTTAAGAAACCAAAGAAAAAAAGAGAAAAGAAAACAAAAAAACAGACTCTTAACTATAGAGAACAAAGAGATGGTCACCAGAGGGGAGGTGGGTGAGGGGATGGGGAAAATAGGAGGTGGGGATTAAGAATACACTTGTCGTGATGAGCACTGAGTAATGTACAGAACTGTTAAATCACTATATTGTACACCTGATACTATTACAACACTGTGTGTTAACTGTACTGAAATTAAAATTTTTTAAAATGCTGTTTGGGGAGATAAAACAGAAAGAAGGAAGAAGAGGAGGCGAGAAAGAATGTATATTTATACTAATTAGTTATTGTGAGGCAAAACACCCCACACATGCTTCCTGGGCTCAAAGAGCCTACTTTGCATTAGTTCCATCGTTATCTAGATGTCTGAGCTGGGCAAGCTGCAAATCCACAGTGGACTTTATTTTTTAAGTTTGAAAAGCAAGTCTAAACCCAGAGGACTGTCGTGAAGACTGACTTAATACTTGCATTGACTGGCATAAAACTCACTCGAGAAATGTCCGCTCCCTTCTCTCAGCAAGTCCTTAGATATATTTTGCTTACTTTATTACTGTTTTACCTTTCACTTTTTTTTTTTTTTTTTTTGGAGGGAAGAAGGGAGGCATCTTCAGTCATTAATTAGAAATGGGATATACAATCTGTGTGGCATTGTCATTTTAAGTTTTTTTTTTTTTTCCGTAAGCAAATTGGGTCTAGTTCTTACTATGGTTTATTTCCCAATGTCCTTTAAACTTGGATTCTTTTGACACAGACACATTTGCATATGAATCATGTGAAGATATTCTTCACTTTCATAAGAAATATGTTCTCACATCGTCCTCAAATCATGCAGTTATCCCAGTACTTTTTCACATTCATAGAAAAGGAAAAGACAATCATCTGACATCTGGTGAGAGCAGGATAATGTGAGGTGTTAGCTCTGATGAGCCAAAGTAGAAAAATCATGCAGCTCAAATCCTGGCAGAAAAAAAGCACAGGAGAGAGTAGTAGAAGAGGCTTTCTTTTCCCCATGCGCCTCTAGCTGATGTGAAGGTAGAACCTCTGTCTACCTGTGATGCCTACCCACACATCTCATTCATACGCCTATGCTCTGCTGGGTCTCTGGAATGGATATAAATACCTGCAGGAACACACACACACACACACACACACACACACACACACACGCGCACCCTTTTTTATGGCAAAAAGGATTGGGAAGTCTAAATGTTGAGAGCAGAGTAAAAATTTGAAGGAATTTCATAATCCTAGAATTTTTAGACTTAGAGTAAGAATTTCAAAGACATAGATAAATTAATGGTAGGCTCCTCTTGAACACTAACTATAATGGGACAGTTGCTAAAAATCCAAAGAATATTTTTAATATCTTTATCCAATAGTCTAAAGAAATGTATCAAGACTTATTCTCAGATATTTACCTTTTAAAAAAAGGAGAAAACTTACATCCCCAGCCTGGATAGGATAATGGCTAATGGGACATGCCATGTAGCCTCTGTAGAGGGAACACTGTTTTTAGGTACATTCTTTTTTATTCTTTTCCAATAACTTTAAGTGATTCTACTCAAGATGGAAGATTTTTCTTAAAGTAAATGTTTACTATAGTTAATTGCAAAGTACTTGCGTTCCATATTGATGATGAAAAAAGGAAGTATGGATTACTGGTGATATAATCTTCGAGAATTAATGGAGAAAAGACTGAAGGAGTAATTTTTTTGGAAAGGATAAAAACTGGTGTGTCCTTTCTACTTATTACAAGAATTCAAATATAATAAAACTTGAGTGCATATCGAAATAATAAACTTTTATCTTTTCATGAACCCCCATTAAATGCTTTCCTCTTTTTTTTTTTTTTTAAAGCAGCTAAGAACTCCTTTGATGTTAAGGAAGAGCAAGTCATTTTCAGAGACTGTGCGGAAGTATTCAAGTCAGGACTGACAACCAACGGCATCTACACGCTCACGTTCCCTAATTCCACAGAGGAGATCAAGGTACGGTGTTAGTCTCCTGGCTTCAGCTGCCTGGCTGTAAACAGGTTATTTGAGAAGCAGAGGAACCACATAATGCAGTTCACACACCCAGACCCTTCCCAACTTCATGCAGAGCCAAGCAACAAACATTCACGGAGCGTCTGCCTCACACAAAACACCTGCCGAGGGCTCCACATCCAGTCACCACATACACATACAAACCGGGGATGTCAATGACGTAGAAGTTTCTATGGCATCATGAGAAGATACGTCATTCTCATTTTCTCCTTGCATTTGACTTAATTGTCATGCTGTCAATTGTTTCTCTTCAGGTATCAAACTCATTTCATTGCTTTTCAAGAAAATATCCTCCAAATACTAGAGTTCAAATAACCAAATAATTTGTACTTCAGTTGTTTTTTCAAGGAGCACTGGTATTCCAGCAAAAAAAGTCTCATTTAGCTCATAGCGAAAACAGACAAAAAGCTTTCCTTGGACACAACCACGGTACCTCGGTTTGCAGAAGTGATGTACAGACATTTCACATTTCATCATAGAACATATAAGAGGACAGACACATCCTCAGCAGGAGAGACTTACTAAAATTAGTGGTTTTTACTGCTTTGTCAAAGATATCCCAAAGTGAAATCGACTTATTTTTTCCCCAGTTGCGAGGGTGTGCCTAGAGCATACAGTGACTCAAATATAGGGTGGGCTATTCCCTTCATTCATTCTCGGGTGCTGGCAGTCTCCCCCCCCCCCCCCCAGCGATTCTGCCCCATCAGTGCGAACGCTGTCACAGTGTCAAATGCCAAAAAGGTCTCAGTGTCATTATGGAAACAGTGTCAGCCTTGTGGACTTGCAGCAAGGGTCTCAGGGACCCCCAGGAGTCTGCAGGCCACACTATGAGGATTGCTGGGGTTGGCTATTCGTACCCCAACTAATGTAGGCTGGAAGACTTAAAACACACCATCAAAGAGTGTGGCTCATTTTCTTCTCAAGTATTTGGAGTTTATTTCAAGGCATAAGCCCAATTACTTTGTGCAAATTGAACCAACAACTAGAACTTACCATCAGGAAAAGTTAGTACATAGCTTAACTCAATTATTCTTAGTTATTCTGGATTACTCAGTGAGCATGGCTCCTGATGTTGCTCTGGGAGACACTGAGCTTTAGATGAGGGGGGAAAAAAACCACAGCCCCAGGGAATATTACAATGTGGCTTCTCAGAGAGGTCTGATAAGGCAAAATATTACAGGAGATTCGTGTGAAGTGCTACATAATTATCAGATGACTGCATATATTATATGCTTATAAATATGTCTGCATCTCATTGTAACTGCTACAAGTTGAACCAATGTAAACTAAACACTTACAGAAAAGGCCATCGATACTGTATAAAAATGGAAATTTTAGAGGTTCCTGGAACCATTATCTCTTTGAACTCAGTATTATCCTCAGTATTTAAAATGCTAATAAGAGAAAGCACTTTCAAAAATCTAAGCATTAAGGGTTTAAGGACATAGAATTTGAAACAGTAACATATACTTTGATTATGAATTTAAAAGATAAATATTGTGCTATTGAAGATAATACTTTCCAAAGAAAATCTTTCTAATTCATTCATGCTGCTTTAAATCAACCTTGGAAATCAGTTAATGTACCCAGTGCTCTAGAAGCAGTGCATTAGCGGGAAGAAAAAAACAAAACAAAACATAAATAGTCTGCTGCAGATGAGAAAGTAACGAACAAATCCTGTAGGAAGGCTCTCAATCCCCTTTGCAATCTGGTTTTCATAACAACCCTCTGTACACTACTGTCTGTCACCAGATGTTCGTCTCTTCTTGGCCTAGAGCAATGGGGACAGGGGTGGCAGCAGGAGGGGGACAGAGGATATCGGTGCAATGTGAATGTTTTGCAAATCCAGAGGGCAACCGCCGATAACACAGCACCAACCAACTGCTCTATAAATGTTCTCCTGACTCGGTGCAATGCTCCCACCCCAGAGCACTATGTCAGCCCAATGGCCTCACTGAAACAACAAGACGAAAATATATAATACTGTGGGACGACGTGAGTCTCAGGTCATGGTTGGAAACATTAGGATTTATATTTCTTTTAAACATTTGCAGTACAAATAACTCATCGACACAGCAGAAAACAACAATCTTACCAAACCTCAAGTTTCTCATCTCTAAAATAAATGGCCCAGATTAACTCCAGATTCTAGATTCCCTTCCAGACTTAAGATCCCATAATTCACAATCTGATCGGGGCGGGGGGCGGGGAAGTCTGAGAGACTTGAGTTTATGTTCCGGCTCTGCGTATTTGTGCCTCTGAGCACATCATTTACCCTGTGTGAGGCCTCAGTTTCCTAATCTGTAATGCGATGAAGTAACCCTAGTCTTACAGAGCGATTCTGAGGTGACAATGCATATACAGCACTTAGGACAGGACTTAGTACTTAACCATCTATTTGAGAAATGGGAATTGTTTACCATTTTGACTGCCCCCAAAGACTATGAGACAACGTCTCTGCATGAAAGGGCAGCCATTTTTGCCCTGTTTCATCTAATTCAGGAAAACAATGCCCAACAGATCTTTGGGCCGACCTTTTCCAAAAGGGCCTACGTGTTTCAACTTTATTTTTGAAAAATTCATTAGGTTTCTGCAAAAGATAAAAACTGCATCAAAGGCATTTGAGTTTGTTTTTGCTGCTCAGAGACATAATAATTTCCTTCCCCAAATGTCACAGGGTACCTGTCTCCTAGTATTTATCTGTGTGATTAGTGTTTCATCAGCCATTCACCATGGCCTCCGAACCGAAGCATGACATTTAAATCAGGCATTATACACTGAAAGTCTTCAAGTTTTAGAGCAAGACACCAGCTCCCTGAACCATGCAACAGTATGCTAACAAAAGCACTAACCGCCCTCAGGTTTGTGGTAGCTGGAGCGCTGAGGTCTTGGCCATTCTCTGAGGAAGTCCGCTTTCCTGATGCTGAGATAATCCATTTCATCATTTTCACTCAGTGCCCTCTGGCTACGTGGACAACTCTCTTTGAACACTATCTTCCTCTGAAAGTTTCACGACTCAGTTAACCATGATACTTCAGTTTCTATGAACTCTTTGTTCCTTTTTTCTTTTTATCGGAACAAAGAGATATTAAGGGAATGTCCTAATCATCTCATCGTTGTCCCTGGTGGACTTAGACAACGGTAGGGCTCAACCCATTTCCACGTGGGCGGTGACTCTCAGCTAGTTTGGACTCTGATTTTCGCACGAAGACAAACTTCTTCTGTGATTTAAGTATCCGTGACTTTATAACGGTGATCTTGACAGCAAAGAATCAAATATTCTTGGAACAAGCATAGGCTCGCTAGAAACCATATCCGGTCTTTCCACCCACCAGCATGCCATTTAGGATACAGAGGAAATAACTGGTCTGTACACACAAAACTCCTTAAACTAGCTTATTCAGCTAGTTTACTAAACTTTTTTTTTTTTTTTTAGAAGACATATTGAGAGAAGTGAGCAGTATTGACCATTGGGTGGACCACAGGCAAATCAGAGGCAGTATTATAAATGAACTGATTTCAACTTGGAGCTGCACTGAGGGACTGGCCTATTAACAAAAGGGTCAAGTTTCTCTGTTTTTGGCAGCCTACTATGGTAGAAAAGAAGGTACAGAATGAGGAATTTAAGAGATCTTATTCAAGTCCTATATTCCACTTAATAACTGAATGACTCTGGTCAAATTAATCTAACTTTACTAAATATTTTCACTAAATCCTTCCTCCTTTCACAAATGCAGAATTACAGTATCACAGCAGAGTTGCTTCAAGATTGCATATAATATATGCCAAGTACCCAGTGCAGTCCTTGGAACAGAGTGGTGCATACCAATGATAACAAAATAATTAACGATAAGAATAATATCAATACAGGGAGATAATAAGGGGTCACCTTAAGCAGGTCAATTTTATTTGTCTGGTTAATTTAAAATGGGGAAATCATTTTACTCTTAATAAATGCCATCTTCTATAATGGAACATATGTTCCCAAACGTAAGGATCATCAGGGAAAATAATATAGGCCAAGGGACCTTTGTGGAGAGAGGTGGGAAGAGCGGTGGAGGGAAATCTGCTAGAGAATGGGGGGCTGGGTTCCAAGGGCAGCTCTCTGTCTCATTAGCAATGAGACATCAGACAAGGCACTGAAAATGAAAGACTGGGTCTGGGTGTGCTCTTGGTTCTCTTTTATCCCCCATTCTTTAGGATTTTAACTCACAAATGCAGAATAGTTCACATTTAAACTTACTCTGCCAAAATTATCTCCATTATTTCCCCAAAAGACTGAGGAAAACAGCAGAGGAAGACTATTTCTAATTTGTTTTGAGTGATAACGTTCATATTTACTACCTCGTATGCTGTAGGAAATTCTATCTTAACAGAATTTCTGGGAAAATTTTTCGTTCTACTATAATCTCATTATTTAAAACTATTTATGTAATCTTATTTGCAGGGGTTTTTAATTTCATAATAAAACTCCTGCTGAGTGGAAAGTGAGCATTGCATGCTCCTGGCCCAAGAAGGAATTCTGTGTTCTGGACAAAGTTTAAACCCACCAAGCCAGTTTAAAAGCAAAAATAAAAAAAGCAAGGAGGAGAAATACCATAGGCAGTGAGCAAAGTGCAAAGAAGCTTGAAGGCTTGATCTGTGGGGCAGAGCTGCCAGGCTACTCTCAGGTCACATACAACATTCTGGGTACCCAGGGGCCTCAGATCTCTCATACTGAGGGACGAACCTAGAAATCCGACTTTTCTCCCACATGGAAGAAGCCTTCTAACCCCACAGCATAACATAACAGGGGTCTTGGAAACCCTACAGTGCAAAAGTACTCCTTCTACACAACTCTCTGAGGAGTTAGTAGGGACGGGCAAGTACCATAAAGGTTTCTGGAGTCGGGAACACCAGCTTGTAGATTTCTACAGGTTGGAGATGAGGTTTGGGGCCAAACCACCAAGATGTCCCAATCACAATAAATCTCTAAGAAACAACGATCTCTGGATCAGCGATTGGGGTGGGTCTTTAGCCCAGAACAGATGATGACAAGAAAGTCCTATTCTCATTGACATTAAAATCGTGTTATATTACTGCTTATTTTTCATCATCATTTTAAATTCATGGTTTTCAATTCATTTAAAACCATCTGCTTCTTGGAAGACCACAAAGATTTACCCTGGGGAACCCCATCAGCACAAGTCATTTTGTAGGTATCCACAACTGTCTTGTTTCTGTGAGTTCAGACATAGCCCTGACTCATTGGTGTTTCCCACGCAGTAACTGTGCGCTTCCCATTGGCAGGCATACTGCGACATGGAAACCTCTGGAGGCGGGTGGACGGTCATTCAGCGGCGTGAAGATGGCAGTGTTGATTTTCAGAGGACTTGGAAAGAATATAAAGTGGTATGAATAGTCTTTAAGCCATCTGAAAATAATTTTCTTTGTGAAAACTAACTTTCAAAATCTGCAGAACCTTCCCCACAAATCCAAAACTAACCAATGACTGTTGACAACTGTTGTTATCAAAGCGTTCCTCTTAACTGGTGTCTCGGTCTCCCCACTAACGAATGACCCTGTCAATGTAAAGTAAACTATATATCAAAACAAAGGCATGCAAGTGCGAGGCTTATTTTTAATGGCAGGCTCAGCGTTTTTCAGTAAGCCAACAGTTTCACAGAACTTCCCATGTCAATAAACCGAGCTGTTTACGCTCATGTTTCTATTGGTGATTCCCCAAAGTAGTTCTAATTACTCTAGTCCTAATTTTCTTTCAGTAGAAGCTTGGTTTCTTAAAACTGACCTTTAAAAAAATCTTTCTTATATGGAAGACCCCAAATTTTCAGAGGGCAGGAAAGAATTTCTGCTGAATATTTGGCAGTCATCCCATGTTAAACGGATAGACTATTGATTTCAAATACGTGAAGAAAAAACAAATAAATGAGATGACTGAATTTTACCACTTGGGTTGCAGGGATTTGGGAACCCTTCCGGTGAACACTGGCTGGGAAATGAGTTTGTTTCCCAAGTGACCAATCAACAGCCCTATGTGCTTAAAATACACCTTAAAGACTGGGAAGGGAACGAGGCCTACTCACTGTATGAACATTTCTATCTCTCCGGTGAAGAACTTAATTACAGGTGAGTTGTATGTAACTGAAAAACATTAACAGATTTGCTGGGTGAGCATTCCATAAAGTGATAGCCCCACTGCATTAACCAGGATCTGAAGTACTCGGAGGATACCCTAAATGGAAAAACATCTCGTTTCTTACAGTTCTATGCTGTCTTTCAGGAAGTTCGTCTAGTTTTAAAATTCTAACTTGGTTTTAATGATACAAGGAAAACGTCACAAGGACAGACAGCATTTTGTTTGTTGTCTCTGCTGTGTATCCTCAAAGCATAGATGAACCCTGCCTGGCAGATAACGGGCATTCAACAAGTATTTATAAAATGTGTGAATGCTGTGTCCGTATTAGAAAATGTCATGCCAATATCATAACAGAGGTCTACCTACGACTATGTGGTTTTCTTCTAAAAGGTTTTAACAGTTGAATATATCTTTCTGCACTTAAAGCACACTTGATTGTTATGTTCCATCCCAAAGTCAGGAAGAGTTACCAAGTTTAAAAGTAGCAGAGTTAGGTGGGAGGGTTAGTCATGCAAGTCCTTTACTCTCTGCCGTAGAAACAACAGCCGATTCACAGCCCTCCCTTAGTATTTGCCTTGCCCCACGCATTTGGCGGCACTCGTGTTGAATGTTCCAAGACAAGCATGGGCATCCCTGACTCAGAATTTAGTTTCTGGCTCTAAAGCCGGAAAGAGAGTAGAGGCGGAGAGCAGCGGAGGCACTGAAAGACTGGTGCCTGACAAGCGACCGTGTATGGCAGGAAAAAGCACATCCCTGCACGTGGCCTCGTGGAAGGAGGTGCCCAGAAACCCACGTGCAAGGCCGGAGGGTGGCACCATGGGAATGGGCCTCAGATTCAGACACCAACACAGCCCTGACGGAGTCTCAAGAGCACAGGCACACACATCATGAAAGTACCCGTCCTGGGGTCAGAAATCAACCAAGTTCAGTAGGAACATCCCAGGAAACAGTCATATGTGGCCTACGGTCCCACCTAAATCTCATTAACACCCAACTCAGACCCTCTGCTCAACAGAAAATCCAAAATCCGAACAGCCTGGAAAATAAACATGATTGCAAAGTCCTTGAGCTGGCTTCCTAGGGGTCACAGTGGATGAACAGCACAGAAACACAAGGTGAACAGCTTTTGCCTCAACTACCTGAGAACCATATAACGTCCAGTAGGTCCTGCTTTAGAAACGGGGGCGGGGGTGGGGTCAAAATTTTGAAGATGGTAATGTACCACGAGCACTGACATGACTTTTAAGCAGTCAGTGAAACACAGCCCACCGATCCTCATTATGGAGAGAGCAGGGCTCCTTGGAGAGGGAACGACGCAGATGAATGAAAAGATAGGTGTTTGGGCCTCGCGGCAGCCCCAAGTTCACTCCAAAGAGATCAAAACTTCAATGAATTTTTAGACACGAGTGTTTGGTCATTGTTTTACCTCCAAGCTAAATATTTTTCCAACTGGCAACAGTTAGGAATTTACAACAGACGAATTGAAAAAAAAAAAAAAATTAAAAAAAAGAAAGAAACACAAAAATTAAGGATTAGACTTTATATAAGGAGATTTTACAAAATGGGTCATTACCCTTGTATGCTGACATTATAAAAATATTTTAAACTGAGATGGTTCTTAACAGATACTTCCTTTAGAAATGCGATCAGTTTTGGCAGACGCCATTTAAAAGAGCACACATTCATTTAAAGCTCGGTTTAATCTATGTGGCGGGATACGGCAGATACCACATAGAAACCATGACTGTCCCAGTAAAACACGGCGGTGTGATAAGGGACTGACATGGCTCAGTAAACAACACAGGGGTCTCAGAGTACCACTGTCTGCAGCCACGGACTTGGGTTTTTTCCAAAGAAGTGTCCCCCAAATGCTGGAAAACTGAAAAATAAATGTCATGAGGGAAGGACAAATGCATCGACAGAATTTTTTTTTTTTTTTTTTGCTAAAACTAAAAACTGCTTGTGTGTTAAACCTTGAAGACTGGTCACTCTTCGCAAACATTCTGGCAGCTCTAATCAAACATGCAGATTTCATTATTCAATGCTGATGTTGCTTCTTACATTCCACTGTTCTATAAATTCAAACTGATAGCAATATAAAGCAATTTCAAGAAATGTGGTTATTCTTAATAACCAAATTTAAAAGAAACCAACTATAAACCAGGGGGCCCTATAAGAGAAGGATCTAAAAATGATACAACCTTTCTCATAAAGACAAATAAAAGATAGCGTTCTCCCAGATTCTGCTTCACTTTGGGGACGTTTCATGAGTCCCACGAGAACTGACGTTGTTGTAAGGGGAGAAGAGGCTAGAAAGGAGTAAGGACAAGCAGAGTGGTTTATCTCAACCCTATCTGTGATTAATGAGAAAGGCCTGGAAAGAAATTAAAGTGTTTCAAAATCCCAGGGATGAGTAGAACTTACATAAATGCTTTGCAGCAGGTAATTAGAGGCTGTGCCAGGGACCAGGGTCATTTTTGAAATATGAGGATAACACTGAAATTCAGAAATTCAGCCAGTGCCTTATGATGGGGGTTTCTAGGGCTACAGTACTAAAAACAATTTTAAATCTAAGTCTTTAACACAAAAGCCACTTAGAACCAACACTTTATGGGGGCACCTGGGTGGCTCAGTCTTTAAGTGTCTGCCTTCGGCTCAGGTCATGATCTCAGGGTCCTGGGATCGAGCCCCGCATCGGGCTCCCTGCTCCACGGGAAGCCTGCTTCTCCTTCTCCCACTCCCCCCGCTTGTGTTGTGTCCCCTCTCTTGCTGTGTCTCTGTCAAATAAATAAATAAAATCTTAAAAAAAAAAGAACCAACACTTTATGGAACTCCATTTGGCATGCTCCATACCCCCATCTTTGCATAACCCCTCCTCAGTAAGCAAACATCCCTGGGAAAGGTCCCCCAGGGTAGAACCATAACAGAGGAGTTAGATGCATCTGGTGCAAATTCTAGCTCTACCACACTCCTATCTCAGAACCTCAACATTTTTATACATAAAAACAGGAGAAACGCCTGACTCTCAGGGCTGGTACGTGCATTCCATGCATACACCCGTGAATGGTTAGAGACAGTCCCTGGGGAACCTTTCCTCTCTTCTCTACCCTCTGTTCCAACATGAATTCTTGGAAATTATATTCCTTTCAAGGTAGTGGTTTAATGAAAGATGAGCATCATTTTGGGGACTCAGAGGACAATTCTCCCTGGGACATCACAGGGTTTCGATCTGTAGGATCCCTGGGTCATGAAGACTCAATGATCCAGGCTCCCACACTGCCATACCCCATGTCCCCACACAGTAAGTCCACGTCCCGCAGAGCCACCCACCAGCACATGAAGCCCTGCTCTGAGCTGTACTGTGCCAATCTGCCCACGGGCTCTCCTGAAGCAGTGTTACCATACTTTCTCTTTCCCTTCGCTCTCCTCCTTGGCACACAGATCACTGATGCAAGCCAGAGTTTTGCAATCTTCTAAAAGTACGGGCTATTATCTAGTGTCAAACTTAATACCTCATTTATTCCTTTCTCAATGTCTAGTGAGTTTATTACAATACTCTACAGAAATGAGGCAAGGCAGCCATAAGGATGTATTTTCTATATAGTTCTGTAGGTTTCTACTCCAAATTCAATGATCCTTTCCTTGCCTACTAGCCTGTCCATCCCTACCACCCCACTGAAAATCATGATGCTTGAAGCTGTCTGGTTATCTCAAGACTCTCATTCCTGTATGGATGATGCCTGGAGACCTGGAAAGAGGACCGTTTCACGTTGTATTCCCCCCCTCCTGTTTATCTGAAAGCAGCGGGCCCTGAAGCCCCTGCTGATGCTCGTGCAAGTGATATGAGCTGAAGGTTTCATGAAAACATTCCTCATTGCCTAAGGATTTGATGATAAGTTGGTTCCTGTTTATACCAGTGCAAAAATATTTTGTCCAGAGTACGCATTAGTACACCAACCAGTACAGAATGCATTTCTGCAGAATGGAATTCTTCATTATAAAAAATTTTCCACTACGGTAAATCAACAGCCCAAGCCAATTACGTTCTTTTCTTTTCTTTTCCTTTTTTCTTCTTTGCATGCTTGCAGGATTCACCTTAAAGGACTTACAGGCACGGCCGGCAAAATAAGCAGCATAAGCCAACCAGGAAATGATTTTAGCACAAAGGATGCAGACAACGACAAATGTATTTGCAAATGTTCACAAATGCTCACAGGAGGTGGGATGACTTTTCTCTCTTCCTATTTGTTTTGGCAAGGAAGAATTTCATAGAGTGAAAGGTTGGCTATTTGGACTTGAACTTGTGATTGGTGACAATGTCCACATTTCATAAACAGACTTACTAGATGTAGGGAGATTTGTTTTTCACCTTTTCAGACTGTTGAGTCTTAAGACTGTGATGTGGAGCTGGAATTGTCAGCAGGCCAACTGTGTCTCTTCAGGACCTCACTCTGGCACAGAGAGGGGACATCTGACATCCAGCAAGCTCTCTTGAGCTGGTGCTCACTGAGCAGCAGATGTCAGGGCCACACTTTAATTTCATTTTGTTTTATTAAGAAGGTTAAAAATTCAAAATGGCAACCAAAACAATGACATAGATTCATTAGCATAGAAGAGTTTCTAATTAATAATTCATTGTGCAAACATGGAATTTCCAGGTACCTTTCTTTAAAGATTTCATTAATATACAGCAAATACTTACAAACACAAAGAAACTAATTAGCCAACCTGCTTTTTTTTCTTTTTAGTGCACCAAATTAAAATGAACAGTTGTCCACTTTAAATCAAGGTGTTTATGCTCATGCTCTTCTTGCTCCCTACCTTTCATATCAGACTGCTCTAAAAAAAAATTGAAACCACACCCAGAAACAAGAGACTATTTTAACAGTCACTTAAAATGGCCAGATTAGTATCCAGCAACATTTAAGAGTTCAATGACAGGGACCAACTGCTAGAAAATTTACTCTTCCAATTTCTAAAAGTTTAAAAATCGAATGACCAGAACCACTTAAATGTGACCGAGACAAGAAAAAAGCTTGACAAATGCTATCAAGTGAGTTCTCAAAAATACTGAAAGACTTAAACCAGCAACAAAAATTCTGCTGAGATACAAACAACGTAAAGGCAAACAGGAAGTTGGCAGGCTTTAATTTGTAGAGACCACAAATTATATTACCAAAAATTCATTCTTTACTCACCCAGGAAAGGAAAAGGTAAAAGCTGTGGTCAATTTATTTGACAAATATAAGGTAACTACATAAACAAGACCTAAGCTTATCATGTGTTTGCACATCAGTGAAGAATCATTTACCGTCAAGAGAAAAGATTTATTTATGAAAATAGTTTGAAATTCAATAATTTTCCTATCTTTAAAATAATACTGAAAGAATTAGAATCCATTAAAAAATCAGTCCTGTGGTTCTTTAGATAATATATTTATATGTATCCACATAATATATACTGGCAACACAGGTCTTCTCTATTAGCCATATTTATTTCAATAATTATTTCAATGAAGGAAAGCTATTATATTGATTGTGTAAAAGCTGCCTGTCTCCCTCAACCTTTTTGAAGCCAACAAAAAGGGGAAAAGGGGTGGGTTGGGGGGACCAAATGCACCGAATCCTTTTTTCCCATCTGCCATTCCCACACTGAACCCAGCTGTCCACTCGAGAGGGCGGTGGTTTTCAGACCACCCGTATGTCATGAGCTACTCAAGAGACTAGGAGAAGTGCATTAATAACCAAGGAAACAATGTATTTATTTACTCGAATCAAAATTTAGGGCTGGGAGTAGAAGTGGGAGAGACTGGGGAGAAACACACAGCCCAAGAGAGAAAGTGAAGCAGTAGGATTTCAGGCCCCAGCCCATTGTCTGGGCCCTGGGCAAACCAGCCTAATGATCAGCTAGGTTTTTGCTGGGACAGCAAATTCTATAGTTACGTCAGCCAACAGGCTCTAGGGCAGACAGATCTATAAATCTGCAACATTCCTGAATATTTTCAAAGATTCTGACTAATACACACAAATTTCTTATCAAATTGACATTAATCTGAATCCGCTCAAGACATGAGCTGTAACTGGATGAAATAATCGATCATCACAGTCCAATGTGTAAATATAATAATATAATCATTACATCAAAATATTTTTTATTTAAAGAAATAAAACTTCACAGATACAACTAAAGCTGTCCTGCCAATACCTGCCTGTGGGGTGAGCAATGAATTCAGGTCCATCCACATTAGTTATTTATTGTACTAGGTATGCAGATACCATGAACAGTTGTTTTTTCCTATATCCTAAAATCTTACATAAATGGCATCGTACTGTATGTGTACTCCCAACACAATGTTTCTAAGATTTATTTAGATTATGTAGATCTAGGTCACTCCTTCTTCTTGAAAACCAGGGCTTCTGGCACACTCTTGTTTCTAGGTAAAAGCATCAAAACCCCAAGCATGGCCATTCAGGTGTCCATGCAGACCCAGCCCTCTCCCCTGCTGCTGTGCCAGGCAGCTCCCCTCACCTCAGTGAGCACACCACTATCGCTTTCAATTTCCTTTTTGTCTCTAGGACTTAAAGATTTCCTTTTCATCTAGCTTCCCCGAATTCTTAAAATTTGGAATCATTTAAAAAAAAAAAAATGTCTGGTAGAAGGAGGGAAGCCTGAATCCATCTGGCCCACTAAGTTGCTGGAACCAGAAAGTAATCCAATGAGGGTTATCCATCCATTCTTCAGTGTTTTGACTTATCCCCACTTTCCACTGTACTGTGGTGGTCACCAAATCGGGACCAGGGAAGACGTGCCATGCATGTCTATGGGTGACTGGTCTTTCCACACAAGGAAAACGGAGTACAACAGCCCATAAAAACATCTGCCATATGGAACTAGGATTTAACTTGGGTAAAGCTGGAAAACCATCGCTCTCATCTGTCAGTGGGGCACATTCTACACCCCTGAATCTTTGCATGTGTCCACTTAAAATGCACGGAATGTGAGGGGGGATGAGTCAAGTGCTCCTAATGCCACGGTGAGACAGAGTGGGTTCCCTAGCTCCTAATCCCTCCTGCGTCTCCCTTTCACAGGCTGGTGGTTTGACGCGTGTGGCCCCTCCAACCTGAACGGAATGTACTACCCACAGAAGCAGAACACGAATAAGTTCAACGGTATTAAGTGGTACTACTGGAAAGGCTCAGGCTACTCGCTTAAGGCCACAACCATGATGATCCGACCAGCAGGTTTCTAGATGCCTGCACACACCTGAGGAGTGGCGGCCAATTACGCTATTTTCAGAGACCTAATCCTGAAGATCTAAAAGACAAGGCTGCATACTGTGTCCTCATCCGCCTCAGAGAGGCAGCGTGCGCTCCGGTGCAACAGGGATCCATGAGCTCCAGCTTAGAGCCCCGTAAACCTCCTCACTCAAACCCGCATCAGTCATGCACTGACGCACAGCCCTGGTATTGTGACCTGGTAGAAGGCCTATGTGAAGATAAATCTAAGCCTGCAAATTTAAGACTGACAATTTACAGACTCTGTTGTCACAACCAAGAATGTTGTGCCGGGTTCATCCGTAAATAACTGGAAAACAGAACACTTAGGCTATATAGTAGAGATAACCTTGGAGCTACATTTTTCTAAGCCCTGTTTATAGATTGTGTAAATATCCATATGTCCTGAATTCAGCATCACTATCGTAATTGAAAGGAAGAAAAAAATCTCTAAGTCATAAAAATATATTATATATTCAGGGATTTTTCTGGGAAGTGCTTATTTGCAGTTTAATATTTGGAGAAGGAAAAAACATAGTTAACGCATTTTTGCTCCTCCTCTTAGGTGCTTTAAACTTTCATTTTGAAATCAGCATATTTACGAATGTGTTGACAGCATAGTTTTAAGTTAATGCTCAAATATATATTTCAAGTTTAAATGGTGAAAACTTCCAGGATCTCTGAAATTAATAGAAATGTGTGTTCTTTCAGTTTATATGAAGATTGTACTATTTTTTTTCTGCCTGGCTGTTAAATATGAAGGTATTTTTAGTAATTAAATATAAATTATTAGATAATTACATTTAACCTTTATGATAATATTTACGATTTTGTGATTTGATTCTGAAACAACTGGTTGTGCCTCATGACAAGGAAAGATTCGATTTTTAATGATGAAGAAAATTATACATTTAATTCCATGACAAAGAGACTTTACTATCTTTTCCTCACTATTCTATTACAAAGGTCTTTTTTTTTTTCTATTAAGTTATATTTTAGAGAAGTAGGCTACAGTTTAGTTTATGGTTGAAAAAAACCTTCTATTTAAAGCACATACAAAGCTATACTTCTCAAGCTAGATTCACTCCTAAAGTCTTTTTTTTTTTTTTTTTTTTAATGTCCACCAGCACACTTAAAAAAAAAAAAGCATTTTGGGGTACAAAACCAAAATCTGATGTTTATAAAAAATTCAAATCTTTACAGAAAATTCTGAGAGCATGGATTTAAGCTCAGGGCTGCAAAACTTTAAACCCCTAGAGTTTTAACTCCATCTGAAGTTTTCATAGTACAATTAACATTAATGTACATCGTGTAATGCTTTATAATTTGGAAGCCATTTCTCACGTATTTGCCTTGGAGTCAGCTGCTGCTAGGAAGCTTAGGGCCAAATTTGAAACCAGCATTTACCTCATGTCTGTCTTCACCTTAGGGGGTTCTACTACTATGTTTTTTCTTTATTCCGTTTTTTCTTATGTAATTTATTTTCCCTCTATATGCCTCCACCCCAACTTCATTTGAGAATACTAACATTTGTTGCATGTTTCGAGTCAGTTTATGGACTCTGGAAGAGTCCAGCATGCCACTTTCTCTACCACTTCACTGTGCTTCCCCGACAAATATATTGAGGAAAGAACCTCCCCATCTTTGAACAGTCTCTCTTGTTACATTTAAGTAGGCTTTATAAATTCAACAGAGCACAGCTTTGTGCCAAGTTAAAACATTATCTGGTAATAAGAGGATATCTCCACTGCAGAAGAAACCCTAAGTTCCTGTGATGTCTCGATGACCACACGGCAGACACTGAGGTGGACCAGTGATAAGATGGGAAAAATTGGCAACAGCATACTTGATACCGTGTGCCCACGCCGGCAGGTGAGATGCATTTCAAAGACATGCCACACTGTTACACAGAGTTACACATACTCTCTTATGACAGAGAGGAGGGGGATTTGTGTCTTTACACTTCAATTCCTTATGTGGTATATCAAACAGAGTCTTGCCAAGAAGAATGTTTTTTTCTCCTTAAGAAAATATTTATAAAGTGGAGGGAAAATCAAAATGATAATCTTAAAAATGAAAATAAAAGCAACCCAACAACCTAGATAAATCGGTGATGAGAGGGCAACGTCCTATGCATACTTCAAATAACAGCAAATAACACCAGCCCTGGTCATAGATAAAAACTGCCACTTCTCTTTCAAGTATTAATCTTCCAAAAGCATAAACTGTGTCACAAACCAGTTAACTTTTCTGAAAATGAAAGCCAACATCTATATGATCCTGCTTCCAATTAAACCTGAAATTACCTATTTAATTGTTACTTAATCTTTTAAAAAATTAGAACTTCCATTAAGCATTCAAAATATTTAAAATTTAAAATGCAGTAAAGTTGAAGCTGCATTTGGGAAGAGCATCAGAACATAAGGACCGCATCATGTTGCCAGCAGGCCATGACTTTTATACCTATCAGTTCTATCTCTAAAAGCAGTAACAGCTTTATTTCTTAAAGCAGTAAGTAAGACATCATACCACCTCCTCAAGAATCTAGTCCTTTTTCATTTCTTCTTTTTCTCAATCTTGAGGACTTTCATAATTAAAATTCTTTAAGATTTCATTCCACACGATTTTTTGCAGAATATTCTCACATTCCCACATTTGTTCTCACAAACAGATAAAAATGTATTATGAAAAATTCCATGAAAATGTGTTTTTAACTGCAAGCATAACTGGTCTTGACTTAATCAAAACTTGAGTCCATATCTATGCAAATAATAATTTCCTGAGAATTCTGAATTGTATTTACCATAATAAAATAACATCTGACTTACAGGAGCTGCAGGGAAGAAGTTAGAAAGTTCAAACGGTTCCTCAGAAATCCAGTGACCCAGTTCCAAAGACCACAGTACCTACAAGTGACACAATAAGCAGAACATTTATTATAGATTCATTAGGCTTTCGGTGGATAATAAACTACTTTGAAGACAGAGCCAAAACAACACAAAAAGCCCAGCAGTGACTATGTACTCCATAGATCTGAACCACATGTGTCTTACACAGCAAAGTACCATCAGAATCTTCATGCTGCATCAATCTTATGAATAATAAATGCTTTTCTTTAAGAAAAAAACGTTTCCAATGACTAGAAATCTGGGTTATTATTCTAGTGAGGCCAAATACTAAACACCACCCCAATAACAAACATCTGAAATACCTTTTTAAGAATTCCAAGTTTCCAATTTAAAGAGTCATTATAGACAATCCTCAGTAAATATTCCAGGATTTTATTAATTTAAAAAAAAAAACATTTATTAGGAGTAGATAGATCATAAGCTTAAACTAAAAAAGCAGCCCTTCTGGTATGTGATTTTGTTTCTAACATGGACTAATATTTTCAGAAGTTCTCCTAAAACATTTGAAAATCCTTCCCAGGCTTTGGAAGGATAAAATGTTTCATAAACAAGCCTTCAGTATTATTATTTATTATTGTTATTTGAACCCACATATTTTAAATGATCAAAATGATGTTTTTGTTTTTAATTCAACAATTTTCAAGATTCTATAGTCATCTCTACTTGATGACCAAACTCCCTGAAAATCTGTTTCTATTTCCATGCACCAATAGAATTTTATAACAAAAATAATCAACTGAATTACATATCCCATATTTATTTTTCATCTGCAATTTCATTTCTTACATTCAGTGAATCCATGCTCTTTTCTAGAGTTGCTACATAAAGTTTAAGTTTGTTTTGCTGAATTACTGGGGATGAGGAGGGAGTTTTCTTGTTTGGCAGTTTCTAAGATTAAGACCCATCTATGGGAGCTTGGTCTTAAATATTTCTAAGAAAAAGTGCACATGCTGGTGGAATAAAGACAATAACAAGATACAGAATCTGAATGATAATTCTCAGCACTGGTATGGATCTTAACTTTAAAACTGAGGCATTTATTCACTCAACACTGTTTTCTTCATCTCACTAACCGCTTGTCTGTGAACAACGTATTGAGAGCCTACGGTGAATAAGAACCCACGCTAGGTCCTGAAAACACAAACCCAATCCCAGAGGAGTTCACCCTCTGGCAGGAGGCATGAAGGCAAACCACAAATGGTGATTTCTCAAAACAGTACTGTGGGAACCTATAGAAGAAGCAAACTAACTCTAAGAGAATCAAGGAAGGGTCCACAGATGAGGTGACATTTGAAACGGAGTCTTAAAGGATGAGTAAGAGTTCATCAGGCAAAGAGAGACAAGAGTGAGGAGGGGAGAGGACATTCCAGCACAGAAAGAATGCCACATGCCAAGGCAGGATTAAAGCGGGTTCTTTTTTTTTTTTTTTTTTTTTTTTGATGGGGGGCTAAAGGGTGCTTTGGAAGAAGTGGTAAGAAAATTGGGTTGGTTAGATTCCTATGGTAAGGTATAATAATATACCCTGTTTCTATCACTGTGTCTGCAGGGCACATGGCAGAAGAACAATCCAGAAAAGACAGGAGAAAGCTCTGAGGGTGCTGAGCCCCAGATGACAGAATGGGAATGGAGTATGATGCAAGGCAATGTGTCTTCACTACAGAGACAGGGAGTGATGAGTTGTGTTCTCAAAGACCCTAATTCCATCTTCACGTAGATCTGGGTGTACACGAGCATTTTGTCAGTTAAGTCTCTTTTTGCTTACCCCTGATTTTACTGGCTAGCCAATATAGATAGATAGATAGATAGATAGATAGATAGATAGATAGATAGATAGATAGACAGATAGATATCTTCATAAGATCAATGAAAGACGGTATGAAAAAAATGGTACAGTGAAATCATGTTTCTACCTGGCTATTTAGAGGTGGTTAAAACATTTAAGTAACATAGTGTTTGCCTTACTTTTATCAATGTATGATATCATTATAGAGACACACTAACAACATCTGTGTGGTTCCCTACAAATCTGTGATTAGCCCAGGAAGTAAAATGTAAAAAGCTTCAAAATCAGGTTCATTTAAGACATGAGGCAATGTGAAAGAATTAGGATAGTGAGAAACATAATGTACCAGTGAGAGAATCCAAGGAACCAGTCTTAAAAATGCGTGTGGCATTTGAGTTCAAATGTAGTCCACATTAAAATGTCAACTGAACCTCCTGGAGAAAATTTATGTTCTCTGAGTTTGACCCTTTCTAAATGTTATGAAAATAAAGCCATAAGGCATCTATAGTAGAATTTTGGCAAGTGAATTAATAAATTGAATTTAGGTAGGCATCCCAGAAATTAATATTGAACAGAGATAGCAGAAAACACTGATTTGATTGTAATGAAATCATCAAATCAGAAATATAGTGCAAGCTTTTCACTTTGGTTCTTTCATTAACCAAAGTTATCTTTAGCTTAGTAGAGTATTCAATATTGGGAAAATCTACTCTGCAAGATCACAGTTAAGGCTGTAAGTGAACTAAAAGTTTAACCCAACATATTTCCCATCACCTATGTGATAGAATAAAAATAACTAAGATGCAACTGGGTTGCATAAATACAGAGGATCAAATCCCATGTTTATAGACCTTAAAATGAGGGCTGAGTTATTTCAGCATCCACTGAGAATGGATATAATGTTTGTGACATTTTAAAACTGTTGTTCATAAAACTTGAACCCTGTTGATGAATTTAAATAGGAACCACTTGTCTTATTATATTAACAGCTACTGACGAGACAAATTTCCACAATGTAGGCGTGACCACACAGTTAATTCCATACTAGGCAAAACACAAATGGTCTTCTCTTGTTTCATACACATCTAATCATTTCATTTGAACAATGTGAGTGAGTGGAGCCACAGTGAACCCAAGCCAGAAAATGGCACTGGTATTGAAAGCAAGTCCGTAACAGCATCATTTATAAGGAAGACAATGAAGCTGACTTAATGGTTAACACATAGCAAGATGAACACATCTTTATCTTCACCTTCTCCCCAATACTCAACTAAAAGGATAGAATTTAAAAGAATGAGAAGAGTCTACAGCAGATAAAACAGGATATTTTGGAAGTTGCAAAGCAGGTGCGTAAATGATAAATGACTCAGAAGGGCAAAAAAGGTTCAAACTTAAGTGTCTAGAGAAAGAGGTCTTTAGGAAGCAACCAATTCCCTCCACAGACTCTCTGAAAGGCAAAGAAATTGGTGATACATCTGAAGATGGGGTATAGAACAGGGTAAAAAAAAGAGATATTTCCTACCCCGTAGCCCACCCTCCCCTGGAATAAGACAGAAGTAAAGTCAAACTGGCTGTTCTGAGAGCAATGGTGGAAAGCGCTAGGGAAAACCTCTCCAGCCCTTCCCCTGGGACACCAGCCATTCTTTCCTGGAGACAGAGATCAGCCCAGGGGAAAAAAGACATACAACTACTAAAGCTTGGATCTCAAATACCTCCATTCACATCAAATTATCTATACACCACTCAGACAGGCAGAGTTTCAGTCAGCTTTTCAATGCCTCATTACTGAACATGACTTTATACCCATTTGATAAAAGCCTCTAGCTTGAAAACATAGACCAAACCAAACAAGAATGGAATTCCTGGGATCACAGTGATGGGAAGTCCCTGGCTAACAGCAGCTCTGCAGACCTAGAGAGAACCAGTCTCAAGGGAAAGAGAACAAATGGGCTGATGGGTGGTGTCTCTAAGAAAAAATTAATGGGATTGGAAGATAATCTGATGTGGAGACAGATTTGAGAGAAGAATTATAATGCTTTTAGAAATTTTTGCAGTCAGTTGGTCATAGTTGCATAGAAAACTAAGCAATCAAAATAATTGCCAATGATTAGCTCAGGAAAACCAACAAACACAAATTACCAGAGACAATCATAGTGCATTACATGGCTCAGTTCAAACAGCATCCACATACTCATTTGTGTGTGTGTGTGTGTGTGTGTGTGTGCCCGTGTGTACGCACATGTGAATGTGTATTTATATGCATATATAAAATGTTAAACAAAAATTGTAACCACATTGAGTAGACTGGGGAACAGAAGAGTAGGTAGGACTGAAAGGCAGCCATACAGGCATATTTTGATATTCCATAGAAGGAACTCTACAATGTCTCAAAGTTAATTTAAAAAAATGACAAGAAAACCATTTTATTTAGAAATATGTAGGTAAAATATCAGAAGGCTATTTTAGTGAAAAATCCAGGCTGGGAAACAACAGGGCAGGCGGTGCCATTTTTTATTATAAAGCCTCATAAATTATACTTGAGTTTTAAAAACACTTTATTTTGGATAATTTTAGACTTACAGTACAGGGAGTTCTCATTTAACTATCACCTAGATTTCTCTATTGTGTGATTATCCAACTTAACTTTGCTCTTCTGTTTCAAAAGTGCTTTGCAACTTGAACCAGCTTGTTGGTATCTACAAGAAAATCTTGCTGAGCCTGTAATTGGAACTAAGTTGAATCTATAGATCAAAATGGGGAGAACCAAAAAGAAAAATACCATCTGATTTCACTTACATGTGGAATCTAAAAAACAAAACAAACAAAACAGAAACAGACTCCTAGATACAGAGAGCAATCCAGTAGTTGCCAGAGGGGAAGAGAGTAAGTGCATGGGCAAAATAAGAGAAGGGGAGTAAAAGGTACAAATATCCAGTTATAAAATAAATAAGACACTGGAGGCAATGTACAGCATAGGGAATAGAGTTAATATGTAACAACTTTGTATACTGGCAGAGAGTAGCTAGATTTACCATGGTGATCACTTCCTAATGCATATAAATGTTGAATCACTTTGTTGTACACCTGAAACTAATACAACACTGTACGTCAACTATACTTCAAGAAAAAAAATGTGGGGGCTGGCTGACAGCTTAAAAAGTACCCATTTTCCCAATTCATGAACAAAGTATCTCTTTCTTTTTATTTAAATCTTTGATTTTTCAGTAAATATTTTGTCAAGATTTAAATATTTTAATTTCTGTGGATGCTAATATAAATGGCATTTAAAAAAAATCAGAATTCCAGTTGTTTATTGCTAGCACATAGAAATACAACTGAATTTTGTATATTGACCTTGTACCCTGTAACCTTGCTGAACTCACTAGTTGTGGGGGTTTTTTGGAGATTTGCTGATGTTTTCTGTGTAGATAAACATGTCTTCTGTGAATAAACAGTTTTATTTACTCCTTTCCCAATCTGTGTGCATACTCTTTTTAGTTCCCTTATTGCACTAAGATTCCCAATATAATACAGAAGAGAAATAGTGACAGCCTGCAATTGCTTGAACTCCTTTGTGAGGCACATTAATTTGATTTATTACAAACAAAACCAAAACCAAAACAAAACCAAAACGAAACAGGATAGCATAAACCCAAAGTGTTTCTGGGTATAAATGAAATGTACCTATGGAAAGCACAGTGTTTCTTTGTTTTGTTTTATTTTTAAATTTGAAAAGTTTATATTGTTATCTAGTACTAGTGCTGGCTAGTGGTCCTGGTGCTTTTACTAATTGCTTCAACTTCCTATTCTCCAAAGAATAATTAGAAAATTCAGAGTGATCAGAAGTACTGTAGCTTGAGATCAGTAAACGTCACTTTCTAAACCAGAACCAATCAAATTAATTTCTCTTAACATTCACCTTAATTTCCTTCTTTGTGGGAAACAACAACAATATTCTTTGTGTACAAAAGACTTCATGTTGTTCAATGTATCTGCTGATTAAAATCAAATCTGACAGTCAGAAACTTATGCCTCAGGTTTAACCTGTGGGAATCTAGTTAATTTCAAATAGTTCAAAAGTATACTTCATTCTCTACTTTAATCACTAAGAGATTGTCCTACCCATCCTTGCCCCCACCAACTGTGGTAGAAAACTTAGTTGTAAGAGTTTATGGAGGTATAAAAACATACACTCAGGATCTGCAAATCTCTTCTTTCTTATAGAAGAGGAACAATAATAGTAATTACTTAATTTTTTTGTTATTTTAAGCTAAAAAAGAAAACAGTACAAATATTTTTCTCATCAGATTTTATAAATTCTTTGTCTCAGTTATAAGAGTAGTTAATTTGCTCAAACAACACCACCTGAAGAGAATTCGCTACTATGTACATTGTTTAGACTTTTCCTACCGGGAGAATAATATTTGTGTTTTTTCCACAACTACACACTATAGGATACTGGTTAACACCACAGAATCCAGGCAACTGGGTTAAACCAATCTCCGTCTCGCTGTGGCCCTGTGACAACAGGCCAGTTAGTTAACCTTTCTGTCACGTGAAAATGTTACACGTCATTATAAATGACAAAAGGACCACGTAGCTAATGATACAGCAGTGGCAACGAGGCTATTTCTAGGTTACATTTCAGGATTAAAAAGTTGGGGCTATCGATGGTATGGTTTTTAATAACTAAAGAATAGAGTATAGGGGGCTTATGTCCTGAACACTTTGGAGCCAGAAAACTGAGGAGGTCTGGTCTTCTGAAAAGACCGACTTGGATTGGCAAAGTTTCAAGGCAATAATATTTGTTCCAAAATAAGCCATTCCTCTGCATTTCCAACACATCTCAAAACATCAGGAAATGCTTTATATGATTCCATAAAGTTATTTTAAAATACAAACCCATTCCGTAGATGTAATGCCTCTCTCAATGAGGCAATTTTCCATAGATGATTTTTAAAAATTGAGGTGAAATTCTCGTAATACACAAGTAACCATGTTAAAGTGTCCAGCTCAGTGGCATTTGGTATATTCACCATGTGTGCCACCACTTCTTTCTCGTTTCAAAACATCTTAATCACGCCGGGAGTGTACCCCATACCCGCCAAGTAACGACCCTTCATTCCCCCTGCTCCCCTCCACCCCTGGCAACTGCTAATCAGCCGGCTGTCTCTGTGGACTTGCCTATTCCACATAAACTGTAGGAGAGGAATCAGACAATATGCAACCTTTTGTGTCTGCTTTCTTTCTCTTAGCATAGTATTTTCAAGGTTCATCCAAGTTATGATATGAATGACGGCTAGGCACGAGTGTCAACAGTAAGTGATATTGAGTGCTTACCGAGCGCTTTATTTAGATGATCTTTCAATCATTTTACAGATAAGAAAACTGAGGCTTAGAGAGTTTAACTGCCTTACTGGTCACATGGCCAGTGAGTGGCAAGGTTAACATTAAAACTCACAGTCTTATCCCTTAACCTTTCAAAAACACATAAAGTGGTGTGCAGCCACAGAATAAAGATATCCACCTTTAAGGTGGCAGAAGATAAAAACATTCTCTAGGCTATCTCTAGAAGTAGATGCCAGAAAGAATACATGCTATGAATTGAGGAAAGGCTGAATTCAAATTCAAAACTCACTCATTTTCAAGCACTGTGACCATAGCGACTTACTGAAACTATTCAAGTCTCCGTGTCCACAGAGGACACAAAGGAGTCTTGTACTAACAAGCTGAGAGAGCCTAGGATGGCCAGGATGCCAGGATGGCCCCCTCCTTACATCTTCTGCGTGACTACCATCCTCTGGAAGCAGCCCTATCCCACCCTCCACATATGGCTGGCTGGTCTCTAGAACCTTCCAACTCAGCGCATGGTCGTAGGGCCAGCAACCTGTACGTCACCTGGGAACTGGGAACTGGTAGCCAGTGAAGAAAGCTTAGGACCAAGACCTACTTGTGAACCACAGTCTGCATTTAATAAGATCTCTAGGGGATTCATATGTGATTAAGTGTTTAAAAAGCACTGTTCTGGCTGTCTCAAAAAAAAGTGGCAGGAAACCAAAACCTTAATACAACCTATTTAACCAAGACAGATAAAATAAGCAATAAAGTACTAAAAATAAGTAGTTAAGAACTCTTTTTCCTTTTTAAGAGATATTAACTGACAGAGACTAAATACCAGATGGTAAGAGGAAAAGGATGTCGTACATTGATATATGCTCAAATATCCTTATTAAAACGTTTAGCTATATAGTATATGGGCATTTATGTGAGATTTATGCTGCTTGTAGTTTACCTAATCTTTTCAGCCAGAAAAAATGAAAATGGATTATTCTTGGATTTTAGAGCTTAACGGCCCACTATTAGCTACTTTTTACATATTGCTAAGCAAAGACCAGGGTGACCCAGCATTTCACCAGCATACTGACATGTGAAGTCCAAACATCTTTATAAATAACACAAGCTCGTACTTTTCTTATCAAAATGAAAACAAAGAAATAAATATAACACATTCCAATGTAACTAAAACAAACATCAGAAACATCACTTCACTGTATGAAAACACAGTAGGAATTATTATTACCATCATAGACAATAAGCCAAATATTAATATTATGGCTACTCAGAGCAATCACTGTTTCTTATTCTTTCTGTAAATTTGAGTTAAAAAGATTTTTTCTTAAATGAGCATCAGGTCATCTTATTTTCAATGAGTTTTAACAAGAAAATCATGAACTACATGGATACCTTCATAATATATAATGATGCACAATGTTTTTATACGACATTTTTAGCTCATCAGGGGCAAAAACAAATTCTGAGGTTTCTTAAAGAAGTAAGTATGTTTAGTCATGTATCTGCACACTTATTCCTTCCACAAGTAAGTGCTGTATTCCAGTTCCATCCTGGGTCCTGGACCAGGTGAGAAATGACAGGCATGGTCTCCACCCTCAAAGAGCTTGTAATTGCTCAATAACCAGGGTCTGTTAAAGAGTTTCTGCTTTTCTGTTTGAAACTTTCTTTATTTTGCCCTAGTCCCTTGTGCCAAGGAGGGTATGGCTATCTCTAAGTAAGTTTTAATACTAAAGTTACTGTTTACAATTTAACAATTGAAACAAATGTTCTACTACAATAAAGTGTACATGGCAGATCAGAAATACTTGAAGGTCAAACGGTACAAACTTCCAGCTACAAAATAAATAATTCATGCTAAAATTAATCACGAAAAAGAGCAGGTCTTAAAGTTCTCATCACAAGAAAAAAAATTTTTATAACTGTGTATGGTGACGGATGTTAGGTAGACTTATTGTGGTGATAGTTTCATAACATATACAAATCTTGAATTGTTATGTTGTATGTCTGAAACTAATAAAATGTTATATGTCAGTTATAGCTCAACTAAAAAATTGTGAATAACATTAAGTATTTGTATACTATTCTTTGTTTTGTTATTATCTAACAAAACCAAAATAAAAAAGAATTATATAAGGGGGGCGCTTGGCTAGCTCAGTTGGTAGAGCATGTGACTCTCGATCCCAAGGTTGTGAGTTTGAGTCCCACGTTGGGTGTAGAGATTACCTAAAAATAAAATCTTAAAGGAATTATATAAAACAAAATTCGGCGGAGAGGTGTTTCTCTATGTACTGAAGGTGTTTCTCTATGTACTCTCCAGCGGTGAGAAGAAAAACCAACTCCAAAGAACTAAGAAATAGATCCATCATGCACCTAAGGCGAGCTGCTATTTTAGTTGATAAAACCACTTTTAGTTACATATTTCTCATTCTCTGGTAAAGAAAAGCCTAAAAAATTTCCTGTAGAGAACATTCCAGGGCAATGAATTTAAGGAGAAATGTATTGTGTGGATTATACATAAAAAGTATCAGGTAGCAAAATGTACAATGTTGTCAACTATAGTTTTGAAGAAGATATGACAGTTGTCTAAAATCCTGTTATTTCTTACATCAGCGCTCCTCAAAACCTAGTATTATCACTAAAGCCTAATTCACAGAGGTACTTAGGCAGACAAGAGTTCAAGTGTGCTATTCTTTAGCAACTTATTTTAACTTGGGTATAGAGCTTAGCAACCTGAAAGAATGGACAGCTAACAATGTCCCCAGCATGACTGATAGATGCCTAAAATGATGTGTAAATGACGGATGTTCAAAAAGTCCCAGAGAACGAACAATGGTTGCATTTTTCTGATGAGAACCTAAAGTTAAGTGGAACATTTTGTGTTGTTACTGCAGATGAGAACGGTTTCACTGGGTGTCAGATTGAGCACAAGTGACAGCTGAGGAACTCAATGGAGAGTTGAGGAAGTGACATATCAAAGATGCACCTGTAGGTACAGCTGGAATTTTTCTAAAAATGAGCTTTGGGTTTGTGACACGACTCCACATTGACCAAGGGGAGGTCCTAGAGTCCTCAGTCATAAGACGAGAAGGAGATCATTCGAGGTTTAAAAAAACTGAAAACTGGCATCAGATGCACTAAGTTAAACAAAATAAAAACAGTGTGGTCCCTGAAGGCCAGAATTTTGAGAGGGATGGGGGGGCAATAAGTACCAAAGTCAAATCTCTTGATTTGCTGATTTGCAGCCTCACCAATTAAATTGTTTGCCAAATATAGCACCTTTGCTTTAATACACATAATACACATACATAACCTCAATCTAGTTTCTTCTTTCCTGCTTAAGCCAACAGGTCCAGGTGCTCCACAAACACACGCCTAACTCATTGGGATAAAATCAAACTGTCAAGCACTAGGAATATCGTTTCTCAACTGGCCATCTTACAAAGCTTGAATCGTCTTTTATATTGCCCCATCCAGCTACCAAGACTGATGTCTCTGATTCAGTCACAGCAAGAGGTCTAGAAATAGTTGTGCGGTTTCTACTTCTTCACTTGCTGTTTCCAAACTACCGACAGCAACCATCTAGTCGAATCCAAGGCTGTTTCTCTGCCTTCATTGTATTCATCCTTCAGTGGTGTTCCACGTGATCAAACACACTCTCCTTTCTGAGACAGTCCCTCCTCTGACAGAGTATCCCATTCACCTGCTGCTCTACCTCATCACCGCCTGATCTTTTTTGGTCTCCCTTGTTTGATCCTCCTCCTCTTTCTTGACTTTTAAATGTTGGCACAGCAGGGCTCAGTGTTAAACTTTGCTTCTCTCCTCCTTGTACACTCATCTCCTAGGTACCATGGCTTTAAGTTCCATCTATGCATAAATGGTTCCCAAAAGCATATTTGTAGTCCTAACCTTTGCTCTGAACACATGCGCATGCACGCGCACGCACACACACACACACACACGCTTAATGTGATATGTGATAGCTCTGCCTGAATGTCTAATAGGAATCTCACACCCAATATGTGTAGATCAGAATTTTTTATTTTACCCCAAACCTGCAAACATTTTCCTCTCCCAGTATTCCCTGCCTCAGTAAATGCCACCACCATGTACCCTCAGGTGCCCAAGTAAAGAATTCAGGGAGGAGCCATCTTGACTTCTCTATTGATAACATGCCATGTGTTACCAAGTCCTGTTAGATCTTCCTAAAAAATACACCAGTCTGATCTCTTCTCTCCACCTATCTGCCACTATGCTAGTCATGGCCATTATAATTTCTGACCTCGATAATCTTAACTGCCTTCTACTGGTCACTCTGCTTACTCTTACCCTCCTGCGATCCTTTCTTTACACAGAAGCCAGAGAGATCAAAGTCTGTCTCTCTCTAGTCCAAATACTCCAGTGGCTTCCCATACTCCTGAGCATGAGCTCTGCATGCCCTGGTCGCTGTCAGCCTCTCCAAACACCTATCCTTCTACTCCTCCTCACTCAAAGTGCCTCAGGGCTTTCTTTCCCATGCAAAGTCTCAGCTTCAAGACCCACGCACTTGCTTTCTTTGCTAGGCGTATTAATTAGATTCTATCTAGCCTCTTTACAAAATTAAAGAACAAATTATTGATGTAAAGATATGAATTCCCAAAATGACAATGGAATCTCATTCATGTTACAGTCCATGGTTGTGTCTAGAGTGACTTCACAGACTTCTCATACACAAAAACAGCTCTCCTTTAAACTCTGTAACTAGTCATCCTAGATGATGATCAAGTCCTGTTCACAAATCTATCTTCTCAAATGTTCTCATGAAGGGCAACTCCAAAGCCCTCGATTTTACAGGGCAATCTCTTTCTCCTATCTGTCCTCCACCATGAGTTCCCATGGAACTAGGAAAGCACAGTGCCTCCAGTGTGGAAAAACCATACCCGAGGAATGGCCAGGATGAACCAAAGGGATGGCAGAGAGGATGGAGGATCTGAGTGGGCCCACCTATGTCCTGGGGTACCAAGGGAGGTTCTACTGCAGCTTGCCCGAGGTTCTGCAGAGGAAGAGCATGGGCATTGTTCAGTAATTACCTCAGTGAAAGGAGCAACGCACTATAGACCACATGTTTCTCCACAAACGGAATCCATTACTTTAATAATGACAGTTTATAAATCAGGTGTACTTTGAGATGACTATTTACGATCACTGCCTTAGGACAATGCCTTTATCAAGACTGTTTCAAAGATTCACATTCAAGTCAGACAGGTTATTTTTTCTAGTATCTCCATCACTAAACACAAGTGCAAAATCTGTGCACTAAACACTATTGCAAAAATGTTCTGTAAGGACTCAATGAGACAGTGGGACAAAAACATTTTTTAAAGTGGAAGTAGTTTATCAGGGTATAATTATCTGTGGCACAGTAAGAAGGACTTCGGAATCAAGTCGATGTGGATTCAAAGAAACAAACAAGAGACCTTAGTCAGCTTGGTATTATAAGTGCCTAGCACACGGCTGCAGCCAACAAACATTTGCTAGACAGAACTTAAGCAAACAGCTCAAAAACCCTAGTTATAAATGTGGCACACCAAGCATTTTTTGCTTAAACATTAATCTTAGAATGTGCTCAGAAGTTAAGGTCAAAAAAAAAAAAAAAAAAAGAGAGAGAGAGAGAATGGTTTTCAAGATGATTCTCTTTAGTCTTGGGTAGACAGCATGATGGACTAGAACACCAGTGACAATCCAAGACTCCGGGTCCTGTTCTGCCTGCCACTGGTCATAATTCTAGGAGAGCAACTTAGCCTTCTTCACTAGCCAACGAGAGATCCAGGCTGCATGAACTACTCTGTTCTAACTCTGACATTTGATTCTATGTTCACACCAGTTAAATCAGACTCACCACTTACCGAATCCAGTGTGAGAAAGCCAATTGCATGCCATCATTTCAAGAAAATTAACTCATTATGACATCATTCTTTGATTTATGAGACACTTGATTATAAAGTGTTTTTTTGTTCTTTTGTTAACAGTTCAAGTGTCTTGAAATTTGGCTGTGGAACTGACCAAACTCCATATTTGCATTTACAACTAATTTAGCTCTCAGGCTCTCTACCAATCCTTATTCCTAAGCTGTTCAGAATCAATGTGTGTTGACCTGAATATAGGCTGAATCACTCCTCACTGCTATGTGGTGTCTTTGAAGCAGAGAAGGAGCTTTATGTAACAGGAGCCAGAAGGAAGAAGCCTCGGTCACAGGGCATTTCACTAGCTTTCACTGAACACAAAGCAGTATAAAGGTAAAGCAGAATTGTAGATAAGTCAGGGGAGAATGGAGGAAACACCAAATAGGTGAAAGTTAGAAGATAGGGTGTCTAAAGAATCCAAACAGCACTATGCTTAAACACAATATAACAAAAAAGCTTTGGTCTACAGGGATCCTTTGGTCAAATCAATTTATTTTTCTGTTGTGTTACTTCCTGTCTCCCATGAATAGGAAACAGAGCAACTCCTGACAGTTTTCTATTTCTCTGTATCTGCCAGACAATTCAGTCACAAAGCAGGAAAAACACAAGTTACTCTCTGCTGAAAAGAGCAAGGTTAACAATGAAAGTAGGAACCACTGTAAACACGTACAAATTGCCAACATAGTTTTCAGAATAAATTTTTTTTTTAAATAAAAATTCAAACTGAATTTTGTTATAAAATCACCATAATTTTTTTGATATGACTAACTAGGCCACATACAACCATCTAATTTTGAAGAACTACTAGAAGCCTCCTTTACAAGCAATTTCCAGAGAATACCACACAAACCCTGAAATAAAAACATTCTCAGTAATGTTTTTCTTGGAGGCAAGCTTATACAGCTAGCCAAAAGGAATATTTTAAGAATCCCCCAAATTGCATTGGGGACAAGGAAAAAGGAGGGGGACCACAGAGAGAGAGAGAGAGAGAGAGAGAGAGAGAGAGAGAGAGAGAGTCATTCCTTTACACAAAGACAATGTGGTCCTTGAAGTGTATCATATGGACACTTCAAATCTTGGCCCTAAAAGAAATTGCATCCTGAGGAATTCATATCTAAAGGCATACACAAGTTGCAGATGAACATTAAATTGTGTATTGAGCTTTAGACATTATGTCGCTTGGCTTTATAAATGACAATGGCAGCTATTCTCTCTCAAAAGAGTTTATCACGCATGAGTTCGAGCCCCATATTGGACGTAGAGATTAAAAAAGAAAAAAGCTTATCATGTTTATGCAATTGCATTTTTTAGAAAATTAAAGGAGGGAGGCCATGCAAGAAGAAATTATCTTTGTCTTATTTAAGTGAGATAAACAGGGAAAGAGATTCGGTTCGTTTCTAAACTTTTTTTTTCTTAAGAGTGCAAGTCAGCAATAATCTATTAAAATCAATAAACACGCAATACCAGTGAGAGAAAACATTTGGCAGACATCACAAGTACATCACGAATACACAAACAGGCACTTTACACCGCAGTAGATCTGGTCCTTTTCAATTTCCCAGGAATTGGTACTTCTCAGGAGTAATGAGATGTTTAGGCATCACTGGTAAAGCAATGCCCGTAGCTGCTTTCACAGAAAGATACTAACGCCAAAACTATCACTCTTAAAATCTGAGAGTGATCACTTGCAGCAACACTACTCTGACGGTTTTGGAGAAGGTTAAAATATATGAAAATCGGTACTATGGCGGCTTTTACAGAAGTGGGGTTTCCAATATACTGAATTACCTCCAGATACCCAAGGGGTACTCTTCCTAGGTCCCTCAAAGAATGAAAGCGGGCGTACTTCCCATTGCCCACCCAGACCCCACCATGTTTCCCTCTCGTCCTCACTGGGGGTTCCCCTGTCAGACCCCACTGACTCTCTTCTCCTACGTGCCCGCCGTACTCATGAGCCTTCCTGGTCATTCCTCAGGACTAGCGAGGACAGAATGGACTGCCCATGGCAAAGTTCTCACTCATCCGGAGAAAAAGTATCTTTTTTAAATTGTACGGTTAATGCATTCTGTGGACAAAACTGATGACAGTAGACAGTGAGTGATTCTCATAGCCCTTTGGGGAAATTGATACATTGTCATTTCTGTTGTAAAGCAAACATTTATTAAGTTCTTACTTCCTGCCAGTCACTGATGTGAGCATGGTGCATGTTTAACACTTAGCTTTCACACAATCCTGTGAAGGACGCATGGTCCTCAGCTCCGTGTCAGACAGGGAACCGCGGCTCAGTGAGGCGTACCGTTCTCAGCACCCAAGCAGCTGAACGGAGTCTATTCCCATTGTATGTGGGGATGGGGGTTAACTTCCAGCCTGTGAAATCTCCGGATCTGGGACCAGCCATGGAGCTCGGCATTGAACTCTCCTGTACTTAATTATTTTTCCTGTTGCTTCATGTTATCATCGTACTAGCTGTTAAAACATCAGAAGCCTGGATCTTCTGTTATACTTTTGTGAATCTTCTATTTCAAAATAACCTTGATGTAAATGTACCGCCAATCTGGACATTGTAAATGATGATGATAATATGATAGAAATACATGGGGACCTCCAAACAGAGCATACATGTATGTATTTACATATGTGTATGGATGTGTATTTTCAGAGTAGTTATTTAAATAGTAATATCCTTTTCATTCCTATTCTCTCTGAATAACTATTTGTTGATTTTGGTCTTCCTAGTAGAAGCCAAGATCAAATATATGACCCTGTCAGAAGTCATATCTTATAGAAGAAACTGGCTTAATCAGTGGTTTAGTATGGGAAAAATAATATTAAATTTTCAAGCAGCTGCTTTACCACTATATAAAATCACTATACTGGTATATTCAATGTATTATTTGAAAATATTAACTGATTGCTTTCATGCGCCATCTTGCTAGTGTAAAAACCTTGAGGAAGGCTCTCAGGGTTTAGCATTCTTACAGCTGTTTCAGTCCTGTCTTTCTCTTGTCTTATAGGTCCACATAGCTGGTCTTCCCTCTCCAGGCTAGCTTAGCTCCCCACCACCATCACCCAGTAAGCATGAAGGAACATGAACAGCTTCAAAATAGTTAGAGATCCAAGGCAAAGTATTTTATACTTTTTGTAGGCATTTCTTTATTTTTTTTTTCTTAATGTTCTCTATTTCTCAACTGTCTTTCTTCTTGTTTATAATCCACAAAGCCAGTTCTGAAGACAAGAAGTCCTAAATAAACATATTGGCAGAGCTGGTTCCTTCTGGACACTCTAAGGGAGACTCTGGTCCAAGATTCCCTTGGCTGCTGGAAATCCTTGGTGTTCCTTGGCTTGTAGATACATCACTCCAAGCTCTGCCTCTTCACATAGCCACCTACCCTCTGCATCTTTCTAAGCTTTCCTGAAGCTCATCCTTACAGAATTCATACTGATTAAAAGTTATCAACCTGGAGTCCAGTGAAGTAGATAATATAGCACTTATGGAATTAATACATTTGTACTTGTGGGATTGCAGAATGATGAACCCCCTAGAAGCTGTCCACAGCTGAACCTCAGAATCTGCGAATATGTTACCTTCCACGGTGAAGGGGACATTGCAGATGCAATGAAGTCAGGGACCTTGAGATAGGCAGCTATCCGGGTATCTAGGTTGGCCCCATGAGAACACAAGGGTCCTTATAAGTGAAAGACAGAGGCAAGAAAGCGGGGGTGTGACAAGAGAAGTCACAAGGATGTGATTGCTGCCAGGGGCCACAAGCCAAGGAATGCACGTGGCCTTTAAAGCTGGAAAAGGCAAGAAACAGACTCTGCCCTAGAGATTCTGGAAGGAATGTGGCCCTGACAACACCTGGGCTTGAGCCCCGTGAAACCTATTTTGGACTCCTGACCTCCAAAAACTGTGAGAGAATAAATTTGTGCTACTTTTAAGCTAATGAATCTGTGGCACTTTGTTACAGCAGCCACAGGAAACGAATACAGTACCATGGACTCCTCAGAAGAAAACATTATTCAAGGTGGTGCCACCTGGGCTTAGTTAAGAGAACTGCTTCTGGCTGCATGGGCTGAGTATCTGGCAAGGATCCACGGGTGACATGTGGCCTCCTGGGGCTACCACCACTTGGTACCCAGCTTGTGGGGGCCAGAGAGAGCAGAGGCCATTGCACTAAACTGGCAGGGTCCCCTGTGCCAGATTCATGGTCCGGGCAGCCCTGGTGCCAGCAGGGGACGTGCCGTCTCGACCACATCTTGTCTTGGCATTGGTTTCCCTTACAGGTTCATGATGTTGGTCTTGGTGCACAAAATGAAACGGCAGCCCACCCTAATGTATTCCTCTTAAATCATAAAGGATTTTTTTTTTTTTTTTTAAGATTTTATTTATTTATTTGACAGAGAGAGACACAGCGAGAGAGGGAACACAAGCAGGGGGAGTGGGAGAGGGAGAAGCAGGCTCCCCGCGGAGCAGGGAGCCTGATGTGGGGCTCGATCCCAGGACCCTGGGATCATGACCTGAGCCGAAGGCAGACGCTTAACGACTGAGCCACCCAGGCGCCCCTCATAAAGGATCTTTGTTAAACCATCTTGGTAACAACTTTTTTACGGCTGTTCAAGTCAGAAGCGCAGGCACCATCCGCTAACTCCTTCCCCTCACACCCTGCAGCCTATCCATGGCAAAGCCACCCAACTCCAGCCTCACGGTACTGTCCAAATCAGAGCGTCTCGCCACCCAGTCCCAGCTGCGGTTTTCTCTCACTGGACAACGAAGGAAACAGTCTGCCAGCAGGTTCCCTGATGCTACTCCTTCTTCCCCACAGTGAGCTCTCCATGCAGCAACCACCATCCTCTGAGCAACACGGCTCAGAGCATCTCACTCCCTGGACAGAAACTTCCTGATAGTTCATCATGACACAGGAAGACTATCCAAACACTGGCTCTCTCGTCTCATCGCCTACTTTTTCTCTTGGTGAGCCCTAACCGAGCCTTCTTATTATTCCTCAAACATACTGGTCCTGCCTTTGGGATCCCACCCTCACTGTAGCAGTCACTGCCTCGAGGACTGGACTTCATAGGAGCTGTCTGGGAACTCCAGCAGCCTGACACCTGGAGGCCAGGGGTTCCATGGGAGAAGGGGGGGCAGCTGGGGGGAGTGGAGCCTGGGCAGCCCTGTAAAGGGAGAAGGGGACCATCCTATCCTCCGGTCAGCTGGTTCACCAGCAGGGACTCCACAATGCAAGAGATTCATCCAAGTTGTGGCAAGAATTACGGTTGTCTTTTTTTTTTTTTTTTTTAATAAGATTTTATTTATTTACTTGAGAGAGAGAGGGAGAGAGAGGGAAAGAGTGCCAAGTGGGGTGAGGGGCAGATGGGGAGGAAGAAAAAGAGGGAAAGAAGCCCAAGCAGGCTCCACGCTGAGCGCAGAGCCCAACGTGGGGCTCGATCTCATGACCCTGAGATTAGGACCTGAGCAGTAACCAGAGTGGGACACTTAACAGACTGAGCCACCCAGGGGCCCCTATCACAGTTGTCTTTTATTACTGAGCGGTATTCCACAGCATCGAAGTTTATTTATCCCTTTACCCTATGAGGGACATTTGTGTCATTGTCAGGTTTTGGTGATTATAAGCAAAGTTGCTACAAATGTTCATGATATTCATATACAGGTTTTTGTCTGAGCGTGAGCTTTCATTTCTCTAGGGCAAACACCTGGAAGCAGGGTTGCTGAGTGACATGGTGAGTATACATTTAACATCACATGAAATTTCCCAACTATTTTTTGGAATGGCTGTACCACCTTCCACCCTCACCAGCGGTGTATGGTGCTCTGCATCTTTTCTAGAGGATTGTCGGTGGACTTTGTAATTTAGCCATTCTGTTAAATATGTGGTGGTATCTCACTGTGGTTGTAAGTCGTATTTCTCTAACGATGTTGAGCATCTTTTCATCTGCATATCTTTGGTAGAGTGTTCAAAAAAATGCTTTTGGCTATTTTTTTGTTTGGGTTGTTTCTTATTTATATATTTTGCATTTAAGTCTTTTGTCAGATGAGATGTGCAAATGTTTTCTACTGGCTTCCTTACAATGTTCTTCACAGAGTATAAGTTTTTACACTTGATGAAGTGTCATTTATCATTTTTCCTTTTATACATCATGCTTTACATGTTGTATCTAAGAACTCTAGGAACACCTGGGAGGCTCAGTCGGTTAAGCATCTGACTTCAGCTCAGGTCATGATCTCAGTGTCCTGGGATCGAGCTCTGCATCGGGCTCTGTGCTCCACAGGGAGTCTGCTTCTCCCTGTCCCACTGCCCCTCCCCCTGATCATGTTCTCTCTCTCTCTCTCAAATAAATAAATAAAATTTTAAAAAAAGAACTCTCCACCTAAACCTGGGTCATACCCTATGTACTTTTAAGCGTTTTATATTCTACATTTTAGTCTGATACATTCTGAGGTAATCTTTGTATATGGTGTGAGGCACAGGTCCAGTTTTGGTCTGCAGATGTCCAGCACCTTTTACTGAAAAGACTTACTTTCCTCCACTTAATTGCCTTTGGTTCTTGGTCAAAAACCATTGGGCCATATTTGTGGGTCTATTTCTGAACTCTCCATTCTGTTTCATTATCTGTCTTCCCAGACACTGAATTGCCTTGATTATAGAGGCTTTAAAGGATGCCTTAAAAATCAGATCATGTTAGTCCTCCAACTTTATTCTTCTCTTTCAAAATTGTTTTAACTATGCTAGTTCCTCTCTCTCTCCCTCTTTCTACATATGTGTGTGTGTACATATATGTATATATGTATGTATGTATATATGTATGTCTATATGTACATGTATGTATATGTATATAGCTTAGAATATACATATATCTGTATATTTATATACATATCTACATATACATGAATATGTATATAGTTTAGAATCAGCTTATCTGTATCTTCAATTTGGAATGGCTGTACCACCTTCCACCCTCACCAGCGGTGTATGGTGCTCTGCATCTTTTCTAGAGGATTGTCGGTCCTCTAGAAATGTCCCTCACAAATGTCCCTCATAGGGTAAAGGGATAAATAAACTTCGATGCTGTGGAATACCGCTCAGTAATAAAAGACAACTGTGATAGGGGCCCCTGGGTGGCTCAGTCTGTTAAGTGTCCCACTCTGGTATCTTCAAAGAATACTCCTGAGATTTTAATTGGGAATGTATTGAATCTATAGATTGTTTTAGGGAGGAGTGACATTTTAACTATACTGAGTCTTCTAATCCATGAACATAGTATGTCTCTCCATTTATTAGTTCTTTAATTTTTTTAAGCAGTATTTTATAGTTTTCAGCATACAGATCCTGCACATATTTTTATGTCAGATTTACACTTGAGTATTTCAATGTCAACCCTGTATTATTACATCCTTGTATCTTGGCAATTTGTTCTAAGAGCTTTTTTGTAGATTTCTTGTGATTGTCTACATGGACAATCATGGTGTCTATGAATAGAAACAATACCATTTCTTCCTCTCTAACCTAAATGTCTTTTATTTCATTTTCCTACCTTATTGCAGTTGTACTTCATTCATTCACTCATGTGACCAAGTGGCCCAGGTTCTGCCTGAGTACTGGAAGTTCACTAAATAACAGGTTTTACTTCCTGCCTTTCTCATGTGTAGTGGTTAATCCCACATATAGTTACCATATGCTAAATTTGCATCTGGCTCTGTTTCTATGTATGATTAGTGGGAGAATATTGGCAGTACACTGAGCAGAAACACGGAGGCATCAAGGGAGTTGGTCTTTACACATGGCAACAGTAAATACTGATTCTCATGTCTGACCTCTCTGCTCAAAGTCCCAGAAGAATAGATTGGGTACAGAATCAAGCACAGATGTATATCCTCATAAAAGATAAAGAACATTTTTTCCTCTGAGACATGAGGGAAGGAAGAGCTGACTGATAAAGACACAGAAACATTGTGAATTGGAGAAAAGGAAGACAGGGTATTCCTTCATGGAAGCTGGAGGTATAAATGATATTTCTTACAAATAAATGGGGATCAGTACAAATATATAATTAGGTAAGGTAGTCCCCAATTGCCACCAATGCAAATAGTACTTTTTGGGGGGAATTTCAAACTTTTCCACTTCATGACTTTAAGCACTAATGTCACAAACATCTTATACCAGAGCGCTGCGGGGTTAAGTCATGACATGAAAAAGACCACAGCAGTTCTTAAAAATACATCTGTAGTTTGTTTGCGTATTATAATTCTACTGGTTTAAATTAACACAGTATTAATATAATATATTCTTAGGGGGAGGAGGAAGGAGGGTGGATATGTAGCATATTCAATATAGCAACACAAGTAAGAAATGACAGTACTCTCATCAGATAGCAATGCTTTGCAGGGACCATAGGTTGAGGATCAAAGTAAAAATAGAAAGAGTAACTAACAATCTCAATTACTATGAATAATGAAAACAATGATTTTTTTTAAAAAACTACCTTTAATGCACAGAAATAAGGGCAAGTTATGTTACAGATAGATATGTGTAAGATAAAACATATCCAAATGGGATTAAATGAACATGTTTCATCCTAAGTAAATCCATCTGTAAAAACAATCACTGAATTCTTTTGGCTTTTTAAACCATCACTAACATAGGTCACATTATTTCTTGGTCAAACACAGAAGAAAGTTCATTTGACTGTGAGAACACGCATTTTGTGTTTTCATTCCAAGCCTGTTCTAATCTTATTTCTGCCAGTGGCTGAGGTCTGTATCCAGAAGGCCACTCTTCTGCTTTCGGTCCTCACCACACTCCCGTTCCCAAGGGATTGGCAGTGGCTGGAGGTGCTGGGCCAAAGGGAGAAGAGTTCAAGGAGAGAACAGACGGGATTCTCTGCTCACAGGGAAGTGTGCAAATTCACACGAATGCGAATCTAGTGATCTAGTGTCACCGCCTCAGAATGACCACATCTATAGAAACACCTTCTGTTTTCATATATGTATTTGCAACATCTGCTTACACAGCGGCTTACCCATTCATAAGAGAGAATCCAGCAGCCACGCGCAATTCCCAGCAGCACGTTCAGGGTGCGCAGAGGATTCCCGGCGAGCACGTGAGTAGTAGTGTCACACACTTCCCGGGCAAATGAAAAGCCCTTCAATTTATGCACCACCTGGACGATGATGTTCTGCTTTCTGTTAAATAGGAGGGGAAAAAATCAACAAAATGACTATGTTTCCTGCATATGAACATCAAGGTGACTACATTGAATAATTAAAAAAAAAAAATCTAGAAAGCTAAAAATCTACGTTGATCTCAGCTATGGAGCTCACATTTTAATTTCTTTACAATCAATGACGTAAAATTGGGGGAAATAAAAAAACTTCAGTTCTCAGCTCCAACTGTCTATTTTAATGGCTGACGAAGCTGCCCCAGGCTTAAGTGACTTCGCCAGGTGCCCATGGGCGGGAACACAGCAAGCATCAGAAATGGCCCTAGCTCTTCCCACCACCATTACTTCTCAGACAGATCTGAACCAACCTGCGCACATTCAGGACCAAGCTTATCACTTGCTTATTTTATTTGAAATATAACATTTTTGAATTCACACATACAGTTTACTCTAGTAAGGGGGAAAAGGGCCCCGTTCATTACATTATCAGATCAAACCTTAGGGCAAATTCGGCAGAGGCTCCTTATTTCTGCAAAGCCCATCATTGTTTGTCTTCTGGTCTGTCATTCCAGTAGTGCCTTAAGTACTTTTTAAGAAATATATATTCGGGGCGCCTGGGTGGCTCAGTCGTTAAGCGTCTGCCTTCGGCTCAGGTCATGATCCCAGGGTCCTGGGATCGAGCCCCACATCGGGCTCCCTGCTCAGCGGGAAGCCTGCTTCTCCCTCTCCCGCTCCCCCTGCTTGTGTTCCCTCTCTTGCTGTATCTCTCTGTCAAATAAATAAATAAAATCTTTGAAAGAAATATATATTCTTCCCAACTTCCTCAACAAATTGCTCACCATTTTTCCTCTCTTCCCTTTACAATCACCTTACTAAAAAGCCTTTGGCTCTGACACATTGCATTTCCCTCTCCCTCCAAGTCTGGGAAATCCCCCATGAAATACAAAGGACATGAAGGGCTTTCTAAGCCACACTATGACGTACCCAATGAGTTAAGAGATAAATTTCTCTCCTTTCCAAAAATTATTATGAAGAGAAAGAGGCTGTTCTTGCCCCTGCGTCGGCCACCTCTAAAAATGCCCCATGGACTTCACAGTCCTTCCTAGTTTTATCTCTACCATCTTGGGCATGTCAATCTCAAGACCTATTTCTTTACAAGTGAAATGAAAGGGCAGTACTGTATCACACTTTAAATTCTTAGAGATCCCTAGGGCAAAAAAAGACGACTGGGGCAAGACCTGGGCCCTATCACCACTTCAACCAGAGAATCTGTGCTTATTGGGGTGATGGAAAATATTAAATTTGGAGGAAACATAAAGAAAACAAAAGCATAAGGAAGTGAAAAGCTCTAAACCATACACTCTCCAGAACCCTGCATTTCCATGTATCAATGATTTTCCTTATTCCAAGTCTGGCAGCTGCCTGCTATTTGTTGGATGTGTTAATCAACAACAAGTGTCTCTTTGAGACACAGCTAATCAATGTGGCATCGGAACGTCCAGGTCTTGTTCTTAATGTCAGACAAGAAGTATATGTTGGGGGTGGGGAGAGAAAAATAATAAAAAGAGAATACGGCTTAAATAAAAAGTTTGATTTTTAAAACTTGGATGGAGAAAATAACTATTTACTAATGTGTTTTAGATTGGGGGCAAAAATATATATTTAAAAAAAATATCACACCCACCATCCTCAATTTTCACTTCCATATTAGATGATTTAGAATGTTCAGTATATTTCGTAAGAGATTAACAAAAATTGTGAGAGTGCTCCTTTTTCATTAGCTAATGTAGTGTTTGAATTATCAGTCCTTTCGATTTCATATGCCATGGGTAGGAAAAGGATCCTATGACAGAAAGTATTATAAGCATGCAATTTTTTGCAGGCTATTTTTCACTGAAATGTCCCAATGTTTTGACGAATACCTTAAAACCTTAAAATGTATGATTGATACTAAAAAAAAAAAAACAAAACACATGGTTTTCCCCTTTAAACAGGAACTCAAAAATCTGTTACAAAGAATATGGTGCTGTATTTTTGTTGGATGTGCTATATATTGTGTTAAATGTTTAAGGAAGATGATAAGAGCGTGCCAGCAAGCTATTAACTCTTTCCCAAAATGTGTAGATAGAGGGTTTAATAGAGTTGTAGAGAGCTTCCCAGCAAAGTGTTTCTTTAAGAACTTTGAGGGATTCAGCCAGTGATGCTCCATTTATTGAACTTCCTTGGGGTGTAAGTGGTGGACACACAGAGACAGTAAATACGAAGCAAGCAAGAGGAACAGCAAAATACTACAATACCTCTTAATGCTATGTAAACAACTCAAAGTCTTCAGCGCTAAACTGCTCATAGTCTTTTAACCACCTTTTTTTATTTCCAGTGTTCTTCTAACTCCAACATCAATTTTATAGAGTAACAGCAACATAGTGCAAAGCTACAAACTGCCTTAAAAGCGCAGCATCACAGTATACGAAAGAAAAATCTAAAATTTTACATTGAGTAGAAAGTTATCAAAACAATGAGTACTTACTCAGATGGCATGCTTGTCATGACTAATGTTCTTGTTGGCTAGAGATTTCAAAAGAGAAGGAACAAAAAACAGTCAGAAGTATAAAAAACATTTTTTCCCACAGAAATTAACTTTAATACATTTTTTGAAAAGTTACATCACTTAAAAAATAAACATTTAAGCATATATCAAAGTAAAAAAACTTTAAATTCCTGGAAAAAAAAAAAAAAAAAAAAAACAGCCCAAGAGATACAAACTCAGATACTATCCCCAAACCAATCCAAAATAATTCCAGAACATGAGGTAGCGGAGTGTGTGTGTGTGGGGGCCGGGGGGGGCCTGGGGGGGTACAAAAAAGCTTCCCTCCAGAAGTCTATTCTCCTAGTTAGCTAGCGGACCTCTAAATGTGCCATTCTGCTTAGGGACTTGCAAGGAAGAAGAGGGTAAGAAGGCATTTTTTGCAGGCTGAAGAGCCATTTTCCTAAGGTTTCTAGGCGACTCTAGGCCCTCTTCAGTCACACATACACAATACTACTCGTGCTCCTGGTGCCTGGGTCCCTCAAATGCTTTAACCTCTTGCACACAGAGGCTCAAATAACGGGACTGCTTCTTCATGGGTTAGCATCTGCTCTTTATTGGAACTGTAAAGTTTCTTTTTTTTTTTAAATAAGTTTTTAAATACCATTTTTACTTATATAGGTACATGTTGATGGCATAAAAACATATATATTAAATGCTTTGGAAATATGTCATTAGAAATATAAATTCCCTTATAATTCTACCAGCCAGAAAAGACTACTGTTTAATAATTTGGTATATATTCTGCCAAATGTTCTTTCCATGGGAGTATATGTATATATATAATTAAAATAAAATGGACTCACATTATCCATACATTTTTGTAACTGAGATGATACACTGAATGCAAGCAACTGTGTAGTGTAACCATGAACTAACCATCACACACTTACTGTGTCTTGAAAGGTCATGTGAATAAATGAGAAGGAACAAAAGGCATTCAAAGGACCCTATGTCGAAATGCATGGTGGAGTAGAAGGGGCCTGTGTACTGTATGGATGTATTTGGGGAAAGTAGAGGAATGAGAATGAAGAGGTAATATGAATCAAAAAGATACTCAAAGGAAGAACTCAAAGAAGTGTCAGATGAGCTAACTCAGGATGATTGCTGACCTCTTGTCAGTTGTCCCTCCAGAATAGTCTATTGTTAGCTCTCATCTGTTTTGGATACAAAGCGAACAACTACAGCACAGCTCTGTGGGCTCAGTCTGTGGAGACAAGACCTTCATGTAGGAGTCTCTAATCGCCAAGGGGGATTCTGGGGGGCCCATCACGATCTCCGATGCTATCCTTGAATGAAAGCTATGCAGGGAGATTCTGGGGGAGCCCATCACGATCTTCGATGTTATCCTTGAATGAAAGCTATGCAGGGAGATTCTGGGGGAGCCCATCACGATCTTCGATGCTATCCTTGAATGAAAGCTATGCAGGGAGATTCTGGGGGAGCCCATCACGATCTTCGATGTTATCCTTGAATGAAAGCTATGCAGGGAGATTCTGGGGGAGCCCATCACGATCTTCGATGTTATCCTTGAATGAAAGCTATGCAGGGAGATTCTGGGGGAGCCCATCACGATCTTCGATGTTATCCTTGAATGAAAGCTATGCAGGGAGATTCTGGGGGAGCCCATCACGATCTTCGATGTTATCCTTGAATGAAAGCTATGCAGGGAGATTCTGGGGGAGCCCATCACGATCTTCGATGTTATCCTTGAATGAAAGCTATGCAGGGAGATTCTGGGGGAGCCCATCACGATCTTCGATGTTATCCTTGAATGAAAGCTATGCAGGGAGATTCTGGGGGAGCCCATCACGACCTTCGATGTTATCCTTGAATGAAAGCTATGCAGGGAGATTCTGGGGAGCCTATCACGATCTTCGATGTTATCCTTGAATGAAAGCTATGCAGGGAGATTCTGGGGGAGCCTATCACGATCTTCGATGTTATCCTTGAATGAAAGCTATGCAGGGAGATTCTGGGGGAGCCTATCACGATCTTCGATGTTATCCTTGAATGAAAGCTATGCAGTGATGTGACCAGCCCCAAATAAAGTCCGAGAGGCGCTCCTTCCACGACATCTACAAAAGATGCCAGTGGAGTGTAATCTGGGGAAAGTAACCCACGGAAGGTAGGGGAAGGGAAAAGGAAATCTCCTGACTTCTCCAATGCTGGGCTACCTCTCCATGGCTTTGCCCTTCTTTACCTGCACCCCCTCTCCAGGTGATCTTTCACACAGCCTCATGGCTTTACAAATCAGCCCACATGCTCACAATCCCCAATTTTGTATCTCTAGCACAGACCTATTTCCTGATACCCAGACCTATTTCCTGATACCCAGACTACTGACTACATTAAGGAGGGCCATCTGGAGGTCTAATAAGGGTCTTGAATTCAACTTGTCCAAAACTGAGGTACTATTCCAGTCAGGCAATTAGGCAAGAAAAATGAAATAAAAGACACCCAAATTGGAAAAGAAGTAAACCTATCTCTACTCATAAATGAGATGATCTTATACACAGAAAACTCTAGAGAACACAGAAAAACTGTTAGAACTCATAAATGAATCCAGCAAAGTCACAGGATACAAAAATCAGTGTGCAAAAATCAGTTGTATTTCTATACATGAATAATGATCAGAAAAGGAAATTAAGAAATAATTTCATTTATATTAGTGTCCCAAAGAATAAAATACTTGGAAATAAAGTTAATAAAAGAGACGCAAACACCATACACCAAAAATTTAAAAAAAAAAAATCGATGAAAGAAACTTGAAAGGACCTAAATACAGGGAAAGACATCCTGTGTTTATGCACTGGGAAACTTAATATTATAAGATGACAAGACTGTCTAAAGCACCTTTAATGCAATCTCTATCAAAATCCCAATGGTGAGTTTTGTAGAAATGGAAAAACACATCCCAAAATTCATATGGAATTCCAACAAAACCCAAAATAGCCAAAATAATCTGGAAAAGGAAACACAAAGCTGGTCTGACGCTTCCCAATTACAAAACTTACTACAAAATTACAGTAATCAACACTGTATGGTATTGGCATAAGAACAGATATGAACACAGATAAGATAAGAACAGATATGAATACAGAGCTGAAAGCCCAGAAATAAACTTTCACATCTAAGGTCAACTGATTTTTGACCAGGGTGGGTGCACAGACCATTCACGTGTAAAGAATAGTCTCTTCAACAAATGGTGCTGGGAGAACAAGACAGCCACAGACAAAAACAATGTTGGACCTCTACTTTACACCACATACAAAGATTTACTCAAAGTCGATCAAAGACCTAAATTTAAGAGCTAAAGCTATAGAACTCTCAGAAGAAAATGTAAGGGAAAATCTTCATGACCCTGGATTTGGCAATAGTTCCTTAAATAGGGCACCAAAAGCACAGGCAAAAAGAAAAATAAATAAATAAATTGGAATGCATCAAAATTAAAAACTTTGATGCATCAAAAAATACTATCAGGAGAATGAAAAAGATAATCCACAGAATAGGAGAAAATATCTGCCAATCATATATCTGAGAAGGGTTTAATATCCAGAATACATAAAGAACTCCTACAACTCAACAACAACAAAAAGACAAACAACTCATTTTAAAAATGGGCAGGGGTGCTTGGGTGACTCAGTCTGTTAAGCATCTAGATGACTCTTGATTTTGACTCAGGTCGTGATCTCAGGGTCCTGGGATTGAGCCCCACATCAGGCTCTGCACTCAGCATAGAGTCTGCTTGGGATTTTCTCCCTCTCCCTCTCTACCCCTCCTACTTGTGCTCTCATTCTCTCCCTTTCTCTCTAAAATAAATAAATAAATCTTTTTAAAAAATGGGCAAATAACTTGAATAGACATTTCTTCCAAAGAAGAAAAGCAAATGGACAATGAGCACATGAAAAGATGTTCAACATCACTAAATAGGGAAATCCAAAACAAAACCTCAGTGAGATACCCCTTCATACCTGCTAGGTTGGCTACAATCAAAAATGTGAAAAATGACAAGTGTTGATTTTTAAGTATGATGCCGCTATTGTGGAAAACAGTTTGGTGGTTCCTCAAAAAGTTAAACCCAGAATTACCATACAGTCAAAACACTTACTCCAAGGTATTTACCAAAAAGGACTGAAAACAGGGACTCAGATACTTGTGTGAGAATTGTCGGCACAGCATTATTCACAAGAGCCAAAGGGTGGAAACTGCCTACGTGCCCAATAGATGAATGGATATGATTAATCTGCCGTTTACATGCAATACAATATTATTATTCAGCCATAAAAAGTAATGAATTAGCTCTAATGCATATGACGGCATGGATGACTCCGAGAACAGTGTGCTAAGTGAACAAAGCCAGACATGCAAGGCAAATATTGTGTGACTCTACTTATATAAAATATCTAGAATAGGTAAATTCACAGAGACAGAAAATAGAACAGACTCCCAGGGGCCAGGGGTGGGGTGGGGGATGGGGAGTTGTTGCTTAATGAGCTCCAAGTTTTATTCTGGAATGAAGAAAATGTTTTGGAAAGAGATAGTGATGATGACTGCATAACAGTGAACACTGACACTGAACCGTACACTTAAAAAATGGTTAAAATGGCAAATGCTATGTTGTATGTATTTTATCACAATAAAACAATTACACTACCAATCTTCTCTCCCAAACCCACTCCTTCCACAGCCTCACTGTGGCAGTTTAGTGGCAATTCCACTCCTGCTCAGGTCAAAAGCATTTTCATCATCATTCTCTTCATTATTTTCTCGTACCCCACATCCGATCCATCAACTCATCCTATCAACTCAACCTTGCAGATGTATCTAGAATCTGACCACTTCTCATCAACTCCACTTGTGACATGTCAGCATCTCACGTGGGTCACTGTCAAAGCCACTTAAATCATCTCCCTGCCAAAATCCTGGAGACTTCAGTCAATGCTCAACACACAGCCAGGGCCACACTGTGGAAACACGCGTTAGATTGAGTCACTCTAATTCTCACAGCCTCTGGTGGCTTCATGTCTCATTATTCATATATATGAACATATGAATATAATTAATCTGTTACTATCACTCAAAAAGAGAAAATCATATAAAATCAATAACCCCTGTTAAGTCTGAGTAGAGGAAGTTCAAACAGTTAAGCCAACCAGAAGCTTGACAGCCCAGGGGCATCTCTCCTAGGCTGAGGGAGAGAAACGGTTGTATATAAGGAAACTCAACCCCCAAAATAAAAGTCTAAAAAAAGAAAAAATATAAAGAAGGCAAAACAAACAATCTGACTTGTAGATATCGGATAAGGAATCTAGAAGATGAAAGGTTCACTGACACCGCCCAGCCCCAGAACCTACAAGAGACAAGCTCTCCCAGGAGTCCCACGCTAATGAGTGCCATGATAGAGAGCACACGTTCAGACTGGTGTGACAAATATTCCTGGCCTGAAATACAGTGATGAGAGAAAAGGAGCAATGTTGTTATTAAGAGTAAGCATATTTACTTATCTGTTCTTATGAATTACACATTAGAAAATATATGCAATAGAATTCCCTCGATTAATCAAGGAAGCTCCTTATACAATGACATGGATTGGTATCTGCAACTTAAAAATGAATAACAAAATAAGATGGTTGACGGAGGGAGAAATAGATACATGATAAAGTAAATATTTAAAAGAGTTAGTTGTAGAATCAAGGCTGGAGGAGAAAATTGTGAAATATTTTGAAATGGAACAAAAGATTACTGGGTGTCTCCATGGGACACCTGGGAGATGTTCAGCACACACACCCTTCAGGGTTATCTGCTTCTATGGGGTTTATGCCTTTAGTTGTCTTTGAGCTATTTTACAACTCTATTAGCTGTTGAAAATTGATAGGAATGCAAATTATTCTTGTCTATAGAAATGCAAAATCTGTCCAGTGACTTGCAAGTGACTTCCCTCTCCCAGTGGTGACAAAGCCATGTTCGCACTCCTGATGGTCCATTAACACAAGTCTCCTCTGTGGGTTCTCCTTTGAAGAGGACAAAACAACTTTGCTTTCTCATCATTAATTAATGAGTTAAATAAAATCTTTAACACACACTCATTTTCTATTAGTGAGAAAGTTATGATGTATCTTTTAAAAATTATTTTTTAACAGTTAGGAAGGTTTTCTACCAAGTTGCCCAACAAGTTCATCTGCTAAAGATTAGCTGCTTCTGTCAGAACGAGAATGTTCCACACTTCCCTTGAGCCCAGGACGGTCTATTATCGGCTCCCAGAGCTGAATGCCAAGTGGCAACAGAACTTTGCTGGTTCTGTTTCTCTAATTTTAATTTTCCTCTCCACTTGTTTTGTTTTGTTCCATTAATGGATGAATTATTCTCCATTAGTGGAGGCAATGCTTAGGAATTTGGTTTTATGGTCTGACTACTTGGTCTTCTATATAAATTAATTAATGGGCTATAGAGATTTATTCTTTTTTGGTAAGAGACCATAGAGGACTGGGTTTATTAGCCTTTTTTTTTTTTTCTCCTTTTTTCTGCTTGCTTATTTGCCCATTTTAGAGCTAAAATCAATTAAGACATTCATGCCCACAAGGAAGGAGAATAGCTCCTTGAAATCTGGACTGGTTTGAGTATTTCTGTCTTTATTCTTGACCAGTGACTGAAATTATAACTAACTCAGAAATGTTTTAAGAATTCAAATTCACATAGTTAATGTGTTTGGAAATTACTATTAGTTTAATAATTTTGGCTTAATGAAAATAGTTATGTCTTATCTGAATCTCCATGTTAACTATAATATAAACATACAGTTTATTCTACTTGAGTTTATTTTTCCTAGACTTAGGTTTACTGATCAAATAAAATAAGATGACTCCTGTATAATGTTTAAGATTTTTTTAAAAATATAAACTTGTAACAAATCATTATTCTATGAAACTTTTTATATCAATACTAATTGTGTTTTGTAATATGTCAGTGTGAAGATAATTTCCAGGATCTTTAGTGTTAAATTAATTAAACAAGGAAGCCGTTAGACTAAGGTGGCTCTAAAGCCTTAGCAGCCTATGTAAGCAAACCAAACCAGCACCTGTAAATCCCTTAAGGTTAAGCAATCAAAACCAATGAACAACCAGTCACAAACAGCCAACTAAGCTTTCCCATATAGGGCAACTGCTTAAGCTATAGCCAATCAAGTAATTTCCTTGCTTTGATTCCATCTCTTCTCTGTAAGTCTTTCCCGTAGCTCATGGCCTTGGAGCACCTCTAACCATTTCTATTTGTCACTGCCTGATTCAAATCAAATTTTGCTCAAATAAACTCATAAAATTTTTATTTTTATTATTATTTTTAAAGATTTTATTTATTTATTTGAAAGAGAGACAGAGACAGTGAGAGAGAGCACAAGCAGAGAGGGAGAAGCAGACTCCCCGCTGAGCAGGGAGCCCATCGCGGGGCTCGATCCCAGGACTCTGAGATCATGACCTGAGCTGAAGGCAGACACTTAACCGACTGAGCCGCCCAGGCGCCCCCCTCTTAAAATCTGTAATATGCATATGAAACAAAATCTCTATGTTGAAGAGATATATGCCCATATTCATTGCAGCATTATTTAAAATCGATAAGACAGGCAAACAGCCTAAATGTCCATTGACAGATAAACAGATAAAGAAGAAGTGGGATATATACACAATGGACTATCATGCAGCCATAAAAAGAAGGAAATTCTGTCATTTGCGACAACCTGGATGGACCTTGAAGGCATTATGCTACGTGAAAGTCAGACAGAGAAAAACAAATACTGTGTGACCTAATTTATATGTATGTAGAATCGAAAAAGAGAGAACAGATAAGAGATCAGATTTGTGATTACCAGAGGTGGAAAGGTGAGGAGGAATTAGGTGAAGGTAGTCAAAAGGTACATACTTCTGATAAATAAGTACTGGGGGTGTAAATTACAACATGATGACTATAGTTAGCACTGTTGTAGGATATATTTGAAAGTTCCTAAGAGAGTAAATCCTTGAAGTTCTCATCACAAAGAAAACAACTTTTTTTTTTTTGTATCTATATGAGATGATGGATGTTAACTAAACTTGCCGTGTAATCACTTCAAAATATATGTAAGTCAAGTCAAAAAAAAATTTGTAATATGCTTCAGTTTATCTTTTAATATTAGGTAACATAAACCTTGGACAGATATTACTCAAAAACTTGTTGGATGCAGGGCACTTGGGTGGCGAAGCTGGATGAGCAACCAACTCTTAGTTTCAGCTCAGGTCATGATCTCAGGGTCTTGAGATCAAACCCCGTATGGGGCTCTGTGCTCAGCACAGAGTCTGCTTGGGACTTTCTCTCCCTCTCCCTCTGCCCCTCCACCTGCTTTCTCTCTCCCTAAAATAATAAATCTTTTTAAAGAATTGTTGAATAACTTAGTAATTTATTAGAGAATACTGAAACACAGATTACTAAGCAGAGTTCTAATTTTTTCTGTATTTTTGCTTATTTTTAAATGCCACACAGAAGCTCTATCTTTGGGTCATGTCAGTGAACATGTTCATTTTTGCAAGTTTAAAAGGGTGTAAAACAGACACAGGGGTAGATGGTGTAATGGAAGCCTTGCTGGCCTGCTAACATACCTGTGTAAAATGGACATTTACAATTGTTCTCCCCAGTTTTCTGTGAAATAGAACTTAGTAATTTTGGCTAAAAAAATATAATTAATATGAATGGTTAAGGTTACATTAAGAGTAATACTGACAGAGGAATACAACTGTGCATGAGTCTGTTTTTCAAAACAAAATCATATTTCTTACAGCAGTGGTTTTCAGGTTCTATGATATCTGGAGTCCTTTATACTATTGGGACTTATTGAGGAACCCAAAGAGTCTTTGTTTTTGTAGATTATGGCCATTGATATTTAACATCATAGAAATTAAAACTGAAAAACTTTCAAAATATTTATTGACGCACTTAAAGATAGCAAGAATACACTGCCTGTTAACAGAAAATAACATCTCAGTGTTAATATTCAGTTGTTGGGACCACGTGAACGCAGCTCTGGGTTTAAGCAAAGTGTCAGTTTGCCACAGGATAAGAAAAGGCATACTCCAAAAAACTTGGAAAGTTCACTTAACCTGCTTTAGTTTATAAAACTTGAGTCTGAAGGAAAGCTCAAAATGTGTTACAATTTTATTCAATTGTGCCTGATGTTGATGGGCTGTTTTTATGGTTACTGATTATTGCCTACAATGCAAAAGATCAGTCTTAATTTTCCATATAATCTGCTTAGAAAGCAAAGACTATGTTTTAAAAGAATAATGATCTCTCCTTTATGTTGAATATATGATGCCTGTGATTAAGAAAATAAAGTTTCTTCACTTAGGTTACAGTCTATGCTTCTGTTTAAATGTTTTCTCATCCCTGTGATTAAATAACTTAGCCGGTATGGTTTCTCAGGCACACATGATCCTATCTTAAGGATCTGTGTGGATCTTGTGACTTTTTTTGATTTTTGCCTTCTCTAAATTGGATCCTAAATATATATATATATATATATATATATATATATATATATATAAATAAAACTTGAAGAATATCACTTACACCTAAAACTAGCCTTGAGATTTCTCAAAGAATCCTTGGAAATCACAAAATATATTTTGTACTTATAAGAGAACTGTAGGATAATTAGGTTGAATATGTCACTATTGCCAAATTCCATGTGAAATCAGAAGGGCCACTCAGCCTGTCTAGGTGAGTATTTAATAGTTACGTTATCAATTATTCAGAATCATAGGTGTCGAGGAAAATCCTTGGTATTGGTTATTGACCTTCTTGTCCATAATGTTGTTACCTTCAGGGACAACACTGGCCAGATGCTTTCCTAACAGCTGTGTTGACTTTCCTTCTATTTAGGGTGTTCTAGTCCTACTATGCTGCGAGTAGGCAAAGTGCAGTGTTACAATCTGTTATTAAATTGTTCATTTGGTGAGGGTCTTGCTTCTGTAATTTAAATCTAGCATCTTGTAGGCCAGTGGCTTTCACCTGGAGATGCATGTCAGACTTATCTATGATTTTTTTTAATAAAAATATAGATGTCCAGGACCTAATGTGGGCTTACTAAATCTCTTGATATTCTGACATGTTCTTAGTATATTTATTGTGTCTCAGGAACATTATACTACACTCAAGATTTGTTTCCTCCATAAAAATTGGGTTGATCCTCTTGAGATAGAGAAACTGAAGGACTCCATTTAAAAAATCTGCTTTTTGTACCATATGATCCAGCAATTGCACTCCTGGGTATTTACCCCAAAGATACAAAAGTAGGGACCCGAAAGGGTACGTGCACCCCGATGTTTATAGCAGCAATGTCCACAATAGCCAAACTGTGGAAAGAGCCAAGATGTCCATCAACAGATGAATGGATAAAGAAGATGTGGTATATATATACAATGGAATATTATGCAGCCATCAAAAGGACTGAGATCTTGCCATTTGCAACGACGTGGATAGAACTGGAGGGTATTATGCTGAGCGAAATAAGTCAAACAGAGAAAGACATGTATCATATGACCTCACTGATATGAGGAATTCTTAATCTCAGGAAACAAACTGAGGGTTGCTGGAGTGGGGGGTGGGGTGGGAGGGATGGGGTGACTGGGTGATGGACACTGGGGAGGGTATGTGTTCTGGTAAGCGCTGTGAATTGTGCAAGACTGTTGAATCTCAGATCTGTACCTCTGAAACAAATAATGCAATATATGTTAAGAAAGAAAAAAAGAAGAAGAAGAATGTAGCAGGAGGGGAAGAATGAAGGGGGGGAAATCGGAGGGGGAGAAGAACCATGAGAGACGATGGACTCTGAAAAACAAACTGAGGGTTCTAGAGGGGAGGGGGGTGGGAAGATGGGTTAGCCTGGTGATGGGTATTGAGGAGGGCACGTTCTGCATGGAGCACTGGGTGTTATGCACAAACAATGAATCATGGAACACTATATCTAAAACTAATGATGTAATGTATGGGGATTAACATAACAATAAAAAATTAAAAAAAAAAATAAAAAATCTGCTTTTTGGTCCTTTTCCTACTTCTATTCTTGCTAGGACCTGCACCCCCACATTACACATGCCTCAGAATGCAAATAGGGTATGTCCTCCTTGTAAGAGACAAGGAGTGAACGATTTCTCTAGAATAGAAAACATGTAAGAAGGGACCAGGAAAGAACGATGGGAGGAACCATCACATGTGTATTCCAGACCACCGACCCTACAATCTCACCACCAAGACCCCCTGACTCCAAGGAAGAACTGATTTATGAAGGTCACCTGGGTCCCCGTCTTTGTTCTAACAGGTTCCTGAATGCCTGAGAAGACAAGTACACCAGACCACAATCCTCGAGCAAAGACAAGACCCTCTCCTTTCTGAGTCTCCCAGACATTTTGTCAGTATACCTTCAACAACTCTGTGTTGACATGAACTCAAGCTCCCCCAGAACAGAACGAACTGCGTAGGATTAAATGAGGGAAATTCAGTGGGCTTGTGGACTTGGAATTTTGTTGATATTGCTTTAATGTTCTACTTTATGAACACTTCTCTTTCTTCTTAAGCTATCTGTAATTCAGAAGAATACAGTAGACACTGCTTCTGCAAACTGAAATAAAACATTTAAAAATGATACCTGATTTTCAAAGACTGCCTCAAAATCTGGAATCTTTTACTAAGTCCCTTTGCTTTCCAAGGCAGAATAGATTTTTGTATAGTTTCAGAATATGTTCTGCATCTTACCAGAATATAATTGGAAAACTTGGTTATGAAACCAGGCCTTGCCTAGAACGTCGTATTTGAGAATGATGCTCACTTAATCAGGTCCAGCTAGCCTCTTTGAAGGAGCTAAGGCTGGCTCTACTCAGGGAGCCAAGTCCTCCTGGGAAGACGGCCCTGTACCCAGCTTAGAGTCCCAGCCTCACAGATGCTGAGGAAGGTCACTTCTGGAACGGGCAAGACACTTAGGATATTTTGAGGACCTCCAGGAAGAGAAATCCACCTAAATTCATGGGTACAGTGGGTAAAATTTGGTGGGGAGTTGTCAGGCTTGCTATTTAACCTTGGGATAGCAGATAACAGAGGGAAACAAAGGCCAATCCAAAATCACTCGTGAAAATGCTCAGACAGACGTTAATTTTATTTGTTCAATATAGCATGACTCTGGGTTTTACAAGCATCCCCCAGAAAGCCAGTAAACACCCTTGCTGCCCCTGTGTAAATACTCGAACAGTAACTGGTTGAGAGCAGCCTGAGTTTGTAATCAAGAATAATCCTTTTTGAGATCATTTGATCACAAAAGAAAAAAAAAAAAAACTTGTGCAGAAACACTGTGGAAAAGACTCTGAGACGGAACGAAAGATTACTGGGTGACATAAACTGTGAACTGTTTGAGGACACAACCCTTGAGTTATTGGATTCTGTGGGCTTGATGTTCTTCATTGTCTTTGAGCTGCAGACAACCCTGTCAGAGAAGGCTGGTACTGCGTCATATCATTTTTGTATGTTGACCTGTTAAATCAGCCTGGTGGGGGTCCCATGGACTTCCCTTCCAGTGTGGAAAAGGCCAGTTTTGCACCTAGAAAGCAAAGGCATTTTGGCATTCTTAACGGTCTATCGGTGTGTATACTCACTGGGCTCTCCTTTGAACAACAGCTTTCTGGTTCCTTCCTTAAGACATGAGCTAAATAACACTAGTTTTTTTATTAGTAAGAAAGTCATGATCGCCGCCCTCTTAAAAAAGTACCTCACTGTACAATTCTTTTACCCTTTCTCTGCTTAAAAATGCTTCTAATACACATTTAAAAATGCAATTCTGGTACGTATCTTTTAATTGGCAAGGCACAGGACCACTAATGCAAAAACAACTCAGATCAAGGCCCTACAGCGGCCCTTCATGCAGCACAGCAGCGTTCAGCATGCTCTGTGGAGTTGAATAAAATTTCTGTATATGAAAGTCAATGTATTGTTCATCTTCGTAGAAGGCTATCACTACTGGAAAATCCACAAAATATAAGAATCAACTGTGCAAAAAGAATAAAGTACAAGAAATGCGATCGGCTGCGAGCAGACCCAGAACGAGATCTTTCTGCAGCCCACTTGTCAGCGTCTCCATATTTGACAGGGCACTTGGCCTGCCCTTACCTCATGGGTCTCATCTAAGAAAGGAGATAATGAATTACTCCCGGAGTGCTAAACGATTAATAATTCTGTTGAAAGTAAATATTAATGCTAGCAGTTTTGTAAATTATAACCTCACAGTATGTAATTTCATGAGAATACAAACCATTTCTTAACTTAGTCCTTTATTTATGTAACCTTTGCTGTGTGTCACATTTCACCGATGGTAATAAAGGCAGGGAGGAAATACGGCCATTTTATTCTCTCTAATGATGGTAACCTGATGCTCCTCCAACCCGCACCATTCTCCTCCCAGTGAAATCTGTGTGTAAGGTGATACACAGTGTGTACAAATCTAATGAGAATCAGTAAGCCTTGTTTACCGTTATTGGAAAAGACTAAAAAAGACCAGCTACATTTATTAGAACCAACCATATTCAGTGTTGAAAAATTAAACAGCTCTTTACAACTGAGACCTGGATTTACCCGTCCTGTAAGATGTGTCCTTTTTCTATTAAAAGTCGATTCTCCACAACAACTTGAACTTCACCCATGCCCTCTGCCCCAGATCATAGAGCACAAGTTAAAAAAGCTTCCCACCCTTTGTGTTCTGAGGAAAGTGTAACTGAAAGGACCACCCTTCTCTCTCATGCTGCAAGATAGGACTGTTAAAACCATAGACCCAAATGGCATCACTTGAGCCTGGCCAAGTCACCAAACCACGTTAATCCCTAACATAAGTGCAGTTTCAACCTCCCCCAGAAATGCAGTCTTAACCATCAGTCAGGGGTTTTCTGATCAGCATCAGTGAGGTAATCTGCCACAGGAGCCTCCTCAATCCCCCACAGGAAGGTGAGGTCATGTGCATAAGACCCCCTGCCCTTCCCATTAAGGGAAGGTGATCTTGCCTGAAACAATCCTTTCTTTTCTTATGCTAATAACTTCTTTGCCCTAGACTCCTTCCTATAAAAACTTCCCATTTTGTACAACTCCCAGGTGGCTTCCCTCTTCCTGCTAGATGCCATGCTGCTGGATTCATGAAAGCCCATCAGATCTTCAAATTTACTCAGCTGAATTTTGTTTTTTAACAGGATGCACGGCCACCCTTCCTCAGTGACTCAGGTAAGACCATCTCCATCCTCATCACAATTACCCTAAGACTTGCTAATGACACCCTAGTCTACCTGCCTCTGTAAAGCCCTGGGCTCCTTCCTATTCTTTGAGACATTCCTCACTAATGAAGATAACCCCTACAACAACAGTCTGCATACAAAAATCTTAATTGTCTTGTGCATTTTGTTTTTCACAGTTTTGGTGTGTGGCTCAGATGGGATTATTCCTGCTTCTTCATGGTCCCCGAGCACCACTCCTGACTGGTGATATATGGGCCCAACATTGAGTCCAGCTCCTGATTCTGTGCTCCAGACTCTTGTCCACTAATACCATGGCAAGAACTTGATTTTGATTCTTTTTGAGTATTTACTTGATTTCTGGTGCCAGCTTCCTTTGGTTTTATGATCTGTAAAGGGGATGATGGTTTATAGAGATCTTTTCTTTGTTGTGTGGAAAATAATAAAGAATCTGCCTTTTTAGTTTTTTCTGTTTATTTTCCTAGTTTGAGCTCAAGACTGTTAAGTATTTCATGCCACCAAGTAGATATCCAGACTGAGTTTTGTATTACCATGTTTATGCTTGAGCCACAAGTAAAATTCTAAAATTGAAATTACAAGCTCTGTGTCTCTATGCATATATGCCTGCAATTCACAGCTCTGAAATAAGCACATCATGAGATGTTACCAAATGAGATTATAGAATTTCTTAAAGTTTTATTGTAATCGGCTTAGAAAGAAGGACCTATAAATTGAATATTCCTAAAATCCCCAGAAATTAAGGAAAATGAACTCCCAGTATTTTCAACATTCAAAAAAAAAAAAAAAACTATTCTCATAGAAACCGAAATGTTTTAAAAATTCAAGTTCACATATTTTGGTAAATCTCTGGCAAGTAAGATTAGCTGAATATTTTTGGTTTATTAAAAATACCTATCTCTTCTCTGAGTTATCAGATATAAGTACAATAAAATAGTATATTTTTATTCTTCCTGTATATCTAATCTTACACAGGCTTACTGATTGAATAAGTAAGCATTACTTCTACTTACTGTTTAAGATTATGAAAAATGTAAATTTGTATTTAACTAAATTGAATCATTTTTTGACAAATTTTACTTTAACAGCAACTGTGTTTTACATTATGAAATCTTTAAGATAATTTCCAAGATATTTAGGTGACTTAAAACCTTCATTTAATGCTAAACTGAATTAATTAATGGATATTCATTAATCACTGCTTAGTAAGACAGAATACAGAAATTCTAACTAAGCATATACTTAGTAGCAATACTTTGAAAGAAATACAACTGTGCACATACATCTATTTTTCAAGAACAAGAATAGCTCTATCCTGAAGGGGCAGATTTTTAGTTCCTGAACCCAACTGCACTCTTCCAGCTTGTCGAAACCCCAAAAAGCTTTCTTTATGGGTTTTTAATAACTATCAACCTAGGTCCACTTGGGGATAGCCAACCATAAACCCACTGCATGTTAATATCTTACTAATATTATGAAATTATTTCTGACCCCGCAGAACCCCTGAGATTGGTCCTAAAGTGTCAGACTGTTTCAGAACACGAAAGGGCATCATAAAAGACAAAACGTGGAATGAACTTTGTCTTGGTTTATAATGTTTGAGTTTGAAAATCTACGACATGCGCAAAAACCTTATTAGCAAAGTACTGACAGGTTCATTTCCTTGGTTTATTGCTAACTGCTTTCATCTAAAATGTAAAGTGTCATTCATTCATTCATTCATTCATTCATTTCTCCGTGTAACTTGTTTAGATAACAAAGGTTCTGTGTTTTACCAGAATAACCTCCTATGGTTTATGTTGACTTTACTGCTTCCTTGACTACTTAAGAAATCTAGTCATTTAAGAAACAGGTAAGGCATTTTAAAGCTATATTATCTCTATGTTTACTTGTAAAATCTTTTCTTGTCACTTTGATTAAGGAAATAATCAAGTATTGTTTCTAAGTAACCTATGACCCTCTCTTAATCAAGTGCTCGAAATTTCCTGACAACTTTTGATATTTTGCCATCCCACATTCAGATCCCTAAAGCTGTCTTTGAGATTTCCCAGAGACACCTGGAAAATCACAAAGATTTTTTTCTTACACCATATGAAAAGAGAGATGTTAGAAATAATTAGGTCAATGTGATTATGTTACTATTGATGAATTGTATGGGTAGAGTTACCATATCAGAAACCAGTCATCCTCAAGCTAAATTTGTGTGAGTAAAATGTTATATTGGGGCGCCTGGGTGGCTCAGTTGGTTGAGCGACTGCTTTCGGCTCAGGTCATGATCCTGGAGTCCCTGGATCGAGTCCCACATCGGGCTCCCTGCTCGGCAGGGAGTCTGCTTCTCCCTCTGACCCTCCCCCCTCTCATGTGCTCTCTCTCTCTCATTCTCTCTGTCTCAAATAAATAAATAAAATCTTAAAAAAAAAAAAAAAAATGTTATTAACACAGAGATACTTAGGTCCTACTCTAGACTCATAGAATCTCTTGATTTCACAATCTTGATATAGTCTTGGTCTACTCTGAGTACATGTTCAGGATACACATGTATATTATATCTAGGGTTATTTGTTATACCTGAAGACTTTTTTCTATATAGATTATGTTCTTCCATTTTTATAATTACGTGTAATATTCACTTTTCTTTGAAAACAGTGCTAATGATTATGCTTCTAGATGTTGATTCTAGCATTTCTGGTTGCCTGTGTCTTCATACTGCAACAATGTTCCCCATCAGCTGCATTATTCTGCTCTCGTCAGACCTCTCACTTTTGAGAGTTATCAGAGTTATCAGTAATACGTTGGCCATAGCCATCTAGAACCTTTGTCACCTACAGGTCCTTATTTCACTGTGATGCTTCCTGACCAGCATCTGCAATCACCTATAGGCCAGAGTGACTTGTCTTCAAAAGAAAGACCCTCTTTAAAAGCCCATGGAAAAGGACTATGCCAAACAGTTCAGGTTCAGTGACCTGATGGCATCATTTAAACAATGCTGAGACCCCACCTGGGGACTCGGTCAGGATTTCCAGAATTCTAGTGGAGAAGCAGATAGACTCATGGCACTACTAACCCAAGATCAAGCAAAGTGAGAATTAATTACATAGGCCTAAATGAACTACTAAGGAAGGACTGTGGCTTTTATTTGGAATATTTTAATGTTCTACTTTCTGAACATAAGGAAGTCCTTGCTCTTCTTATGTTGTATCTTAAAACAATTTGGCAGATGAAGCTTTTGCAAAAACAAAGGACATATTTAGAAATGGTATCTGAGTCTCCCCGCCCAACCCCTCCAGAATTTGGGAACTCAATATTACTTAGTGTTCTTGCTTTCAGGGCAATATAATTTTTGCCTAGGTTCAAAAAGAATCTGTCTTCCTTGTTACCAGGGCATAACTGAAAAAACTGGTGAAGTAACCATGGCCTTGGCTGCAAGATCGTATTTGAGAATAATGTTCACTTAATCAACAACGACCAGACCCTTTCAAGGAACTAAGGCAGACTTCATGGCACCAATGCTTGCCCAAGCCCTCTTGGGAAAACAAGCCTGGTACCTGCCTACCAGGGTTCCCAACTTATAGATGAACAAGAAAGATAATTTTGTAGGGGCCCAAGAACTAGAGGATATGCTGGAGACCTCAGCAGAAAAGAATTTATGCAAATGTGTAGATACTGAAGGTGAAATCTGACATCAAGCTCTTGGCTTGGCTTCCTAGTCCCAAGAGGCTTTTAAATGTACAATCTAAGATTCCTTATGAAAACTTCCTGCAAACTATTCTTGCTACACCTATGTAAATAAATCTAATGAGACCAGTCTTATTTTGTGATCATAAATAATCTCTCTTTGATTATTAGAGGAGGGACTATGGGAAAAAAAAAATTGTGTCTCTGTGGGAAACTATGCATTGTTTACACTACACCATTCCAGGATATCAGATCCTGGCCATGTTCACTGTCTGAGTTATTTTGCACCTCTTTGTATGCTGCAGGGAACTGACGGATGTGAAAACTCCCATTTTCTCCGGTAGAGATTCACTTGACTTCCTTCTCCCCTACAGAAAAACCAGTTTCCATCCCTACTTGCATATTGGCTCCATTCCTGTTGCCTTGCCCAAATTATCAATCCCTACCAAATTTCCAATTCATCTGGCTTCCTAAAATATCTGGCTACAACTTCTCAAACTCATGTTCCAGATTTTTCCCCACCTGATTCGGCATCACAAAGAACTAGCACCTGACTGCCCCGATCTGTGTCTGGACTCTAATGACCTTGAAACTGACCCTTCTGTCCAGGTTTGAAGAAACCCCGAGCACTGAAGCCTGTGTGACCACACATGAGCAAGATCCTCTCTGTACAGGCCATGAAAAAGTGGGGCACAAGGCTCAGGTTATGCATGCCTTTAAGGACAGGTAACCACACCTGGCTCGACACCGTCAAGACAATAAGCCATGCTGTAAAACTGAAAGATGATCACCAACCTCTGGGACCCACTGGACTGGTTCCCTTCAGGGCTCAGCTCCTGACTCTAGACTAGAATATAACCTTCTATATAAATTTCTGCCATTCCTTTTCATTTTAGGGATCCTTAGTTTAAGATGCCTGATCTCCAGGATGCTAAAACAACTGACCTTTGCCATCACCTCTCAACAGACAGAACCAACACCAGCAAGCATCCTCAGGAGACTCATTTTTAGACTCTAGTTTGCCTCCAAGGTTATAATTGCCTCTCAGTTGTTCAGGGAGGAATGATACTCACTTTGAACAGATGGTAACACCAGCAACATGAACGTCAAGCTCTGAGCTCCTGGAAAACAGGGCTGGTCCTCCCCTTGTGTTTGAAGAAAAGGCTAACCCTAAAGGACCACTTTGCTCCCCAAAAATCCAAGAAAAGACCCATCACCACCTTTTTCCTTCATGACTCAGATAAGACTGTCTTCATCCTTATTCTTGGTTCCCAAAGACTCCCTAATGACTCCCTTGCTTACCTGACTATGAAACCCCAGCTTTTGCCTTTGGTCTGAGCACTCCTCATTAAGCAATGATTTCTGTATTATAACACTCTGAATAAAATCATCTCCTTAACTGCCTAGTACATGTTGTCTTTCATATCTTCTAAACACTTTTTTTTTTTTTTTTTTTTAACTCATGGGAACAGAGTTTGGATAAAGATTACGGTTACTCAAGGAGCAATAATCTCATTAGATCTACTGAAGTTTTAATTTCAAATGTCAAGTTTACCCTCTTTGGTCAGTTTTGAATAAAAAGTGATGAAAAGATGAGAAATCCTTGAATAATAAATGGAAGCAGAATCATCCAATTCCTAAGAAAAAATAATATAAGATACTAAATACTCATTTAATCTTTAAATACTAAATGAGCCAGAACAATTTATCAAGCACAAAACCAGAGGCTAGGGATACGATAAAAAGAGAATCCTGTTCTGGAGGGGGAAAACCTAAAGAAAAATGTGACCAAGCTAAGACTTTGAGAAGGAAAAGGAGTTTGGCAGATAGGGTAGGACAGATATCCTAGACAGGATGAACAAACAACGCAAAAAAAATATTCGTGAAATTAGTGGGTCCATGGAGAATCTGAGAGTCATTTGTACAGATTCAACAAGATGTCAGTCATGAGTTCAATTTATAAAAGCTTCCTTAAGACAGCAAAGAGGATACATTTCGGGGAGAACTGTGAAAAGATAGGTAAGGTCAAAAGATACAATAATAAGGTATTGCAAAAAAAAAAAAAAAAAAAAAAAAACAGCCTGGATGAGAGAGGGTGGAGGTCATGGGTTTAACTGCATTCATCAGACATGAGAATAAACATGAGCGTAAAGCATGTATCTTAACATTCTAGTTATAAGTATGAAGATCTCAGCAATGAAAAAAAGTACGATAAAATTATATGGACAGACTGAAGAAAAGTTGAAATCTTTATCTTATTATTTGCGATATATTAATATACAACTAAACTTTCCCACTCTTCCACTACTCACATCTACTCACACATTCAAGGGTATCAATTATAGAATGCCTATTACAGAGAGAGAAAAAACAACTGTAGGGCTCTGTTCCTTAAAAAGGAGAAGCACTTGTCCAAATACAGCTACACAGCACCGAAGAGGAATCAAAACAAACACTGAAAGGCAATCCTGTGAAATAATCTACTGAACAGTGAGAAAAAAAATCACAAATATAAAACACTGCATTTTAATTTCAGCAAAAGCATTTTCTGCAAGTTCTAAACCAGTGAGTGGTGGAAGAAAATATAAGTATTTAGGAAACAGTCTGATGGGTTTTGTTTTAGTATTATCAAGGGTAGGTCAAATTAAACAAACGTACCTGTTTTACTAGTGACAAAAACACTTTTAAAAGTTAAACATTCTTTGAAATGGGTTTTGGGTTTAGGTGCCATTTCATAAGTAAACAGTGAAACATCTCCTAAAAAGGGAGTAAAATGAAATAATCAGCACATTTGCCAAGATTATTGATTCTGTATACTAGTAATATAGCTCACATACCTACAAGGGCACTACCAGAATCAGATGTTTACATGAACCTTTAATATAGCAAAAATAAAAAAGAGCAAATCAAATATGACAAGAGATAAATTTTGGAAAATGTCCTCAAATTGCTTCCTGAGGATATTCTATTCTCTAAATCCCTAGAAGCTGCATCATTTAAAGTGTCTTAAGAAACACTCACTCTGGATCCAAGAAAATGCAGGTTTCTTAAATGCGCAGCTCCCTAGATGTATGCTTTGTACTGCTGATAACCCTTTTTTAATCTGATGATAAATTCTATGGTCTAATGCTGGGTTCGCTACAGAAAAATGGGGCAAAAAATCTTTAATTTTCTTTTATTAATCTTTTCATAACTTAACTGTCCTCCCTTATATCTTTTTTCCTTATGTGAAATTTGTTTTCCATTAGGAGGATCACAGAGACTTCATATTTCTAAAAAATATAATCCCTTTCTAAATACTCTCAAATAACACAGTAATAGTGATCAGTAATGCACCACTATCAACTCTGAATACTTACATATTGGAAAAGATTAATTTTTATAGTAAAAAAAAGAACAAGTATAGAGAAAATGTACAACCAAGGTATTCATCAATACCCAATTTGTTAAAAAAAAAAAGTAATACACACGTATCACCTCACTTATTGGGATGCTTTATCCCGCAAGCTTAATATCTAAAACTAAAACCCCCTTTGAGTCCACATATATACACATCACCTGGCTCTGGGAGGCAGTGACGCTCTAAACACAATGAGGACGCTGTTCCTGAGAGAATGTGTCCCCAAACTCCATATGGAGAAACTCTTTCCCCCAGTGTGATGGCATTTGGAGGTGGGGCCTTAGGGAGGCGAGGAGGTCATGAGGGTGGAGCCCTTATGTGTGGGATTCGTGCCCACACAAGAGTCTCCAGGGAGCAACCCTGCCCCTTGGGCCATGTGAGGACACAGGGGACGAACCAGGAAGCGGGTCCTCACCAGACACGGAATCTGCCGGACCCTGATTCCGGCCTTCCAGCCTGCAGAACTGTGAGAAATAAATGTCTGTTGTTTACACGGCACCCAGTCTAGGGTGTTCTGTTACAGCAGCCCCCAGATGAAGATGCTGAATGCCAGACCTTGTGTTTACACAATCCGTTCTCCACTCAACGGAGAAACGGGGCCAGGGCAGGGAAAGCAAATATGAGCGTAGAACACCTTCATATTCTAGAAAAAGAAGTAGTACTTAAAGAAGAACGGAGTGTGTTGGAAGGACAGCGTGCAGGGCTCTCTCGCCGGCTGAATCTGGGAGTCCACACGGTATGTGGTGGGAGAAGGGGATCTAAAGGACATAAAGGAGGGCAGGGGAGTGGAGGGCTGGTCCTGGTCAGGTGCCGTCACTGCAGAGACAGTCACTGGGCTTCTGAGCCTGAACCCTTTGGTGTGACCTTGGAAAGAAACTCAATCACTGCTCAAATCACTTAAGTCTCAGTGAAGGGCAGAAGCTCCTTTCACAAACCACTCCAAATACAGCCCTAAACTGACCAAATCTGGCCCTTAGGAAGCAAAGGGGATAAATGTGGGGGAACACAGGCAAATCCATGGGATTTCCAGGCTAGAGCTATTATTCAGAATCAAACACACACGCCTCTACCCTTGACCCACAGGGGTCACACCACAAACTGCAACCCTCCTCAACTGTCTCTGATTCCTAGTGTCCCAGGAATTGTGTCGCATTTTGTTAAATCCTCACCCAAAAAACTGGAATGACACAGTAAAAAAAAAAAAAAAATCAAAAACAAAAACGAAAAGAAAATTAAAGAGAAAAGCCATAACCTAATCAATGTTGGGAAAGATCTCAGTGCCTTTTATTAAACGAGCAGAATTAGATTATAGCCAATGGATTTATTTAAAAGAAAAAGTGGAAGACTTTTTTTTTTTTTAATTTGAGAGAGAGAGAGAGAAAGAGAGAGAGAGCATGAGAGGGGGGAGGGTCAGAGGGAGAAGCAGGCTCCCCGCCGAGCAGGGAGCCTGATGTGGGACTGGATTGCAGGAGTCCAGGATCATGACCTGAGCCAAAGGCAGTCGCCTAACCAACTGAGCCACCCAGGTGCCCGGAAGACGTTTATGCAGAAAGATAAAACCGCTTACCTTCAAAAAAAAAGAAAAGTTTTCAAAATTGAAAATCACTGATAATGAAACCAGAGTAAGAACTGCTCCAGACCGAGGCACTGCGGTTTGACAGCCATTCTATATTCTATTCTGTACTTTCACAGACTCATCACTGATACATTAACTAAATCTTAACTCACATCCAAAAGCCACAAAAGCATATGCCAAAATCTATTTGAAATGCCTCATATTTTATTTTTTCAACAAAGGCCATAATAATGCCTCATTGGTTTTGAGTTGTGGTTTTCTGTCACACTTGTAGTTAACCCCTTTCCTTCTCCATAACGGTGTTTTTACTTCTTTTTTAAAGCTACTAAAGTATCCTGGATTAATATCCAATAATTTACAGCCCTAATATTATTTGGAAAGGAATACCTTTAAAAATGAGTAAGAAGACTTGAATAGACCTCCCAAAAGGAGCAGTAATAAATATCTTATCATTGGAGGGGGTTACTGTTCCCTCGGAGAAGACAAGAAAAACCTGCTTGGAACAGCCACCCACATTTATGGTGACACCCAGCCTTTTGGACGAGTGTACACAGCTATGCATCTCTCCATGTGTATGATCTATCCCATCTTAGGAGCACGGCACATGAGACAACTTGTCCCTTGTTCACACATGTCTCTGATGTCAGTGGAAATAGGCCGTAAGATTTGCAGGCCTCCCCGCCCCCCCAGCCCGCTTCCTTTCTTTGGTTCACTCTTTGGCTTCGTCCTGAGGCTGAGGCATTTCCAGGAGATACATCCAGCCATAACAAAGCTCTGAGGAGCAGGAGAGCATTTCTTCCCAGGGCTATCTCGAGTGAGAAAACTCTTTTTCCAGAAACCTCCCAGTAAGACTTCCCTTCGCATCTCATTGGGCAGAAGTGAGTCATATTCCCAAACTAATTCCTGGTGAGAGGAACAGAGTAACTAACCATGATGAGCCTGGACTAATCGTCTGAACATCGAGTGGATGCGGGGGGGAGGTGGGGGCCGTGAGGTGGCGGGATGGGGATTAACACGTAGGCGCGCACACTTCCCTTCACGCTGACTGCCCAGCACAGAGTAAGCATTTTCACTGGGGAGACACAGGGTTGTGCGTCTTTGACTGATCGGCCGTGTCCTTTACTCACAAAGAGTCCGTTTGATTGATTTTTTTTTTTTTTATGTAAAGGTTGAGATTTGCTACTTCAGCAAATTATTTCGTTTGAGTTTCTGCATATCTGAAAGAGATTAATTTGATTATTTCTAAACCTGGTTACCATGGTTTACTATCATTTAGCAAGCCTGCCTTAGAAACCAGCAGCCCGAACTATTTACACCTGGAATGCTCATTGCTTGCCTGCCTGGCGCATCGGGAGCCTACCAGCAGCTCATGAACACATTGCTTCGAGCCTCCCCATGCGGGGCCTCACAGACATCCCCGGGTGGGGAAAGCACCACGTGGGCCTCTACCTTTTCGTGGCCCATGGTGACCACCGATGGCACAAGAGAACATGATTCAGAGCCATCCTGACTGTTCCTCATTTCCACCACTTCCAATCCAAAACAAAGCACACATTTTATAATGCACGCAAAATCCATTATTCTGTATTGAACACAGAAAACACAGTAAAGAGAGGGCGGTGCTCTTTGAAGATTCTTTTTTGATGTTTCTCATATAAATATTTTTTTCTCATATAACAAGAAAAAAAAAAATAACACACTAATGGGAGTCCAAAGCATTGTTACACCACAGAGAGGCAGCTGGTTTTCAGACAGCTTCGCAAAGTAACATCTGCCGGGGGACGCAACACCTGTCATAACGAGCGCATTCCCGTCACCAGCAACTCTGGTACACGCTGCCAAAAGCGATTTATCAAAGCAACCACAGGTCGTCATTTAAACACCCCTTAGAAATCAAGGGCACCTTCAATCTTTGTAAGCTCACCTATCAAATGATCTGCACTCAAAAGCCCTACACAGGGGATGAGTGCCTATCTGACTGCATACAACAGGTCTGAACAATGGGTAATTATTTACGGGGACATTTATAAAGGGTGTCATCCTCGAGGAAGTGTGGCAATTCCCCTAAGCGAGCAATAACAACATACTCATGCTGAATTTTCAAGAAACAAAATAAATATCACCTGTCATTTGGATGAGTCACTGCTATTTCAACTTGAAAGTTACACTTAAAAACAAAACAAGCCACAAGATTATATGCTTCCAGCCAAGTCCACTATCTAGTGGCAAACAGCCAAAGTCCTGGAATTACTGCAAATGGTAGAAGTACATTCATAAAATATCAGAGTCTTCAGTAGAGCAGTGAAGTGCTCACTCAGGGGCCTCTCAGAGGAGAGACGCTATTAGGGAAAATAATCAGTTTTTAAAAAAAGTGGCTCACACAGCCCATTTTCTCTATTCAGGAAGGCTTCTACGTCCCTCCAGCTCTCTTCATCCCTGTCCCTAGACAGACTCTCCTCTCTTCATTCCATCCTCTAGCTTCCTCCACTGCAAGCTTCCTTCTTGAGAGAAGCCAATGAGCTACGGTTCCCTCTCTACCACCTCCACGCTAAAGGCACGATCAGAACTCTCTGAAACATTCTAGCCAGCACCTCCGTGTGACGGCAAAATAGAAGACTCAATTTAAATAGAAGACTCAATCTAAAAAGAGGTCATAGTGCTCAAGAATGGCAGCTCTAGGTGGTAACAATTAGCACGTTACATAGAGCTTCCATAGGTCCATTAGTAGATCTGGGTTATTTTCAGATGGTTCTAATGATATTAGGGAAAAAACAAAAAACAAAAAATGAAGTATTTGTTTATAACTCTGAGGAAGCAAATCACCAAAACGCAAATCACTGACTACAAAACCCACGCCTTCTGCTCCCTGGCTGAGGTGACAGGGGACAATTTCCCACTAAGGCCTCAAAGAGATGCAGCTCTATCTAACAGAGCTTCTCACCAGCACAGTTGGCCATCATTTCAGAGCCACGTGGGGAAGGTTTAAAAAAAAAAAAAAAAGCCCAAATCTCCTCCCCCCTCTGCCCAGAGATCCTATTTTGGCCCGGGCATGACTGTGGTCTATAAATCCAGGGAGAGACATCGTGTGGAACATCCTGGAATTTGGAAGGCCATCTTAATTAAAGACACATGGCAGCCTCTGGGGAGTAGGAAAGTGAGCAAGGACAGTGACAGAGACCCACCGGGCCAACCGTGAGTCACAGCTGCAGAACAAGGGACAGTCAATATGTGGGCGTCCCTGTCACCCACACTTGTGCTGGGAACACTAGCTAACATTCATTGAGTGCCTCTATATATCAGATACCGTCGTTAACACTGCGTATTTCAACACATTTAATTAGCATAAAACTTCTGAGATTGGCACTATTATTATGCCTGTTTTATGTATGAGGAAGCAGAGACACAGAAATACTAAGTAACTAATTCAATGTGATAGAACCAATAATGGAGCGGAGCTGGGATCTGAACACAGGTCTGGCTCAGGAATCAATGCTTTTAGGAAAAACATACTATAGTGCAAAACCTTCCTGCTTTCATGATACAAGACTATTTTACAAGTTTAGGAAGACTACTCGAAAACAAATGAGGGACATTAAGATGATTATGACATTGTGTGATGGCTAAAGCACCAGAAATGGCATAGCATGTTCACTCAAAAATCAGAAAGGAAATGCATCCCTTATTGACTCAGCAAATACTTACTGAACACCTCTTTTGTGTGTGGTACTCAGTACTATAAGAGGAATAGGACATAGTCTGTGTCCTTAGGGGCTTTTACCCTGGTAGAAATGTAAGAATAAGCAATTATTGGAACATATGCAAGCTATTACTCATCATTTGTCCTCTATCTAAGAAACTTGTAGAAATTAAAGCATTTGTGATCTGGTGTGCAGGGTCTTTTCTTTCTCTCTTTTTCTTCTTCATCTTTTTTTTTAACCACTGTCAAAATAAGTATACTCGTATATTATGAGGTACTGGGGCCTTCGTTTCCCTCTAAGCCTCCAAGCTAACGAAAGGCAGCTAAAACGTTTCTGGGCTCCGACCCACAGCTTGTTCCCTAATGGGACACCCTTGCTTGGCAGAGGTGGCTCCCAAATGTGGTTTTATAACACAGCCACTTGTGAAAAGCCATCCAGGGGATGATTTACCTTAAAAGAAAAATTTTGCTGAGGATAATAATATTTTGAACAACAACAAAAATGACAGAAGTCGTAGAATAAACGAAAAAAACTTTGGAGAAAAAGAATTTTCATATATGTTTACCATAGGACTAGGATTCATCTTATATATAGCTTCTTCAGACTCTTTGTCTGACAATATTAAGCAAGCAACAGAAAACAGGTTCAAATTGCTCATAACATGTTATATTTCACCATCTGAAAAGATGGGAGAAATATGTCTCCTTGTCATTAATGTACATATTATAAGATTATAGAAGTCATGAAATTGCCTAACTGGATTCTCAAAATAAAAGAGGTTCAACGAATTTATAAACATGTATTTAAAGTAAGAATTCTAAAAAAGATAGTTTCCCACTGATTTACAAATTGACTTTTCCCAATAAAAATGGGTACTAAACCAAAAAACCTCCAATGATAGTTATTGTTCTGAGATTCTATAAATCTTTATTGAATTCTTTTTGTTATCAGTATTCAAGAGATGTTTTACTGTGTCTTGCAAACAGTAACTTAAATGTTCATCTTAAAAATCCTTGCCATTGACTTAGTTTCTCACTGCTCTGTTCTCAGAAAAGGATTTATTCTGTGTCCACCTTGGTTGTTTTTTTTTGGTGTTGTTTTTTAATGGCTGTTAAAATTCACTCATTATTTCCAGGAATGGTAGACTGAGTAGTTCAGAACAACCTCCCCACTGTGAATAATCAGTAAAGCTGACAAGATACAAGCAAACAAGCAAACACCAGCTATCTGAAGGTACAGATGAGCTGATGAGACAGTGAATCACGGAAGGGGACACCTTCAGAGGTGATAAGATACAAGCAAACAAGCAAACACCAGCTATCTGAAGGTACAGATGAGCTGATGAGACAGTGAATCACAGAAGGGCACACCTTCAGAGGTGACAAGATACAAGCAAACAAGCAAACACCAGCTATCTGAAGGTACAGATGAGCTGATGAGACAGTGAATCACAGAAGGGGACAACTTCAGAGGTGAGCCAGCATCGGAAGGCCATTTTCCCTAGGGGATAGTTGGCCTCACAGAGTTAGAAGCCTGACCTCAAATCATCTCAATTCCTGGTACGAAGATAAATCAAAAATAACCAGGCATATGAGAGGAACACATGACTGAAAACAAAGAGAAACAACAGATTACAAACACAGAAACTAAATGGAGCTAGAAAATGGAGTTATCTGGTAGAGACTTCAAAATAAATGTGTTTATTGTGCTGAAAGAAAGACAAGATTAATAATTTTGGCAGAGGACTGGAAAGGATAAAAAGACATCCAAATAGAATTATGAGAACTGAAAAATACAATAAATGGAATGTAAAAACTAAATTTATGTTTACCATCAGAACAGACATATAAAGAGGGAAAGGCAGAATGGAAAAGAAATAAATAGAAAATATCCAGAATGATATGAGGAGATACATAAGGACAGAAATTTGAAAAGCCATGAGGCAGGGTGCCTGTGTGGCTCAGTCAGTTAAGCATCTGACTCTTGGTTTCAGCTCAGGTCATGATCTCAGGGTCCTGAGATCAAACCCCACATCAGCTCCATACCCAGTGGGATTCTCTCTCTTGGGATTCTCTCTCCCTCTCTCTCTCTCTCTGTCTCCCTCTGACACTTTCAACCCCTGCTCACACACACAATTTCTCTCTCTCAAAAAAATAAAATAAAATAAAATAGAAATAAAAATAGGAGATGACCTGAATAGACATTTCTCCAAAGAAGACATCCAGATGGCCACCAGACACATGAAAAGATGCTCAACATCACTGATAATCAAGGAAATGCAGATTAACCACAATGAGATATCACCTCACACCTGTCAGAATGACTAGAATCAAAAAGAAATACCAAGCGTTGGCAAAGATGTAGAGGAAAAGGAACCCTTGTGCACTGTGGGTGGGACTGTCACTGTGGAAAACAGTATGGCGGGCTCCTCAAAAAATTAAAAATAAAGATACCATATGATCCAGTAATCCCACTCCTATGTATTTACCTGAAGAAAACAAAAACACTAACTCAAAAAGATATATGCACCCATGGGTTTATTGCAGCATTATTTACGATAGCCAAGATTTGGAAGCAACCCAACTGTCACTGATAGATGAATGTATAAAGAAGATATAGTATATATATAAACAATGGAATACTACTCCCGCATAAAAAAGGATGAGATCTTGCCATTTGCAATGACATGGACAGAGCTGGAGGGCGTTATGCTAAGTGAAATAAGTCAGACAGAGAGAGACAAATACCATATGATTTCACTTATATGTGGAATCTAAAAAAGAAAACTAATCAAACAAACAAACAAAAACAGAAACAGACCCATAAATACAGAGAACAGGTGGCTGCCAAAGGGGAAGGGGGTGGAAGGATGAGCAAACTGGATGAAGGGGAGTGGGAGATACAGGCTTCCTGTCACGGGATGAATAAGTCAGTAGTTGAAAGGTACAGCACAGGGAACACAGTCAATGGTGGCGTGTGTGGTGACAGATGGCAGCTACACTCGGGTGGCGAGCACAGCATAATGCATACAGTTGTCAAATCACTATGTTGTACACCTAAAACTAATGTTTCAGGGAAATAAACAGTGTGTGCCAACTATTCTTCAATAAAAAAAAGACCAAAATATAAATTTTTGAAAATAATGTGAAAAAATAAGTATTTTCAAAACAAAAGTTAAAACAAATATGAGCAAGTGACATAACTAAATTTATTAAACTATTTTTGTTCCTGAGCCTGCCAGTTAAAGGCATGTATACATTATTCTGTATTCTTTTCCCTTTTGACCACTTACTTGTTTTATTAATATCCATGACAGTGACACCATCCTACACTCCCCACTTGTGTAGCATTTATCACTCGATGCATACAATACTGCTGGGAAGGGTAAGTCACACAGGTGGTGTTCTCCCATTTTAGGGGCCCTTTAAGGCGAGAGGCTTCCTAAGAATGAAGGGGCAATGCTCCCATCCAGGATGCATGTCTCTAACCCATGTTCTTCCACAGACCCAGTTCAAGGTGATCATCAGGCAGAAGCCAGGCAAGGTCAAACGTCTGAAATATTAACTTCCAAGTTAAACCACATGCTTTGTGATCAGATAGGGTGAAGGGTTTTTATGGTAATAAGTAATCAGTGTTTACTGGGCACTGTCTCTTTTTTTTTTAAATACAGGCATAATATCAAGAAAGAGATGAGTTGGTATACCTGTTACCCTAAGAAAATACCCATGGGAGGGTGAGAAGTGGGTACATAATATCATAAAGCATGGCAGTCTAAAGTAGGGTGTGTATGGACTGCCACAGAGTGCTTCAGAAGGAGCAGGGCATAAACAGTAGTGCATCAGCCGAATAAATGTCAAAAGGTGTTTGCTTCTTCCCAAAGGAAAGAGGTGAAGTGGCCATACAGCAATTAGGAAGAAAACGAGGACACAGGGAAGCAAACATAAATGCAGCCAGAGGGTCACTGGCTTTCGACAAAGGGGCAGGTGCAGAAAGCTGTGACAGGTGCAGGGACGTTCGCGACAGCCGGAGCACAGGACCCCAGCTGCCTGGAGTCACTTACACCACTCACATGTGAGGGGACTGTGACAATTTCTCTCCCTACAGATCTACTGCTCTACCTGACAGGTGATTCTTTCCATTTGGGAAGTCCTTTTTTGTTTTTTGGGTTTTTTGTTTTGTTTTGTTTTGTTTTTTTTCTGAGACAACCCAGAATACATCGGTAAAGAAATCAAAGTTGCTGCCACTTATAACAGACGTTCATGGAATCTGTAATTTTAAACGTCTCTAACCATTGCCAGCATAAGGAAGGTGTCCCTGTTCCTCTTCCTCAGGTAGAGGATCCGCTGCTCGTGTTTGGCCGAAGACCGGGATGCCCCAGTGCCCTCTATGTGGTATCCTTGCTTCCTTTCGGATTGTTCCTTGTTCATCAGGGCTGTCTTCCCACCGTGTGGAAATCAGGTTTCACTATATTATGCTTTCCCGGCCTTGTATGAATGAGGCGTAAGATAGTGAGTGGCTGATTTTAAATTTAAGCCATGAGGGCGGATGCAGAGGAATCAGAAATGTCAAGTCCTCCGTACATTATTCACGTACGTGTGCTGCGTGAAGAGAGCAAGCGCTACAGCTTCACGAGCTGAAGCACAAAGCAACGGGCACCTTTCACTCCGATGGCTTGAAGTCAAACCTTCATTAGCTCACAAATGAACAAGGTTTGGGTTCTTCCCCTCCTACCCAGTGAGTGTTTATTCAGATTATAAAACAACAATTGTTGGCGCAACAGACACCCTCTGCTTGAGAGAAGCTGTTGGCGTTTTTATAGCAAGAACTGCATTGGCAAAGTGGTGGCAAAGCTCATTCTACCAATATTAACCGTCCGTCCTGAATGTGACCGATGCTCTCAGTTTCATGTCAGAGTTCTCCAACATCCACCCATAATTAATTTTTTAAATAAAATACAAGTTGGACAGACTAGTTTAAGTGACATTAATCCAGAGTCGAACATTATGATGGAGTAGCATTGGAAAGTTTAAAATAATATTTTCACACACCAACCTTTTGGGCTCTCCCTCTTTTCTTCGATTCTTCATGAGGTCTGGTGAGGTCCTTACAGGCTTCTAATGAGCCATCTAAAACATCATGCCTCGTTGGTCCGTTTTTAACACCTGAAATCCAAGAGGATTTGAAGATTATTTAGAACTTTACATGGACTGAATACTAATGCAACTTAAGCAAAATAAAGATTAATTTATGCATACTGGTAAGATGAAAGTACTAGTCCTTTTAAATATACATTGCATACTTGCTCTGGGAGGTCTGTTCAGAACTTTGCGTTTATTCCACTACAATGTCCCCAGCAATTCACTTAACTCAACGGTCAGAAACAATTTTTGCCTGTCAGGCGACAATGAACCAGTTCTACAGTATCCCATTTGTCCAGTGGATAATGCAAGAAAATGTATGCCCAAAACTTAGGCACTATTCCATCTCCAATTTTTAGATTTTTACATAATGATCAAAAACGAACTCAGAGAAAGCAGTTCTGTGTTAGAGGAAATAAGTAATCTCAGCTTTGGGGTCAGATTTACTCTAGAAAACAGTCTTCAGTACAGTACAAAGCTTTAGGTTTCAACCTACAAGTGACAGATGATTCTATTCCCCACAAATTTCCACCTCCGACCAGCATCTTGCCATGAAGACATACAAACCAAAAAGAAGACATTCGTCAGGTGAAATGTGGTTTCATTAGATGCTGAACAGTATAGAAATCCTACGTAACCCACAATGAAGTATGAAATGTCTGCTTTGAATCTGCTACTCATCTCTCTTTCCTCCCAAAATAGTTTGCCTATTATATGACTTAGTTGGTATTTTGAAGGAAGACTAAGAATACCAGCCATCACGTATATGGTCTCAACAGAATAATGCATAAAAGGCAAATAGCAGCCTAGGGGACACTCATGTCCTAGACATATCAAAGTGATGGCGAGCCACTCCACACAACCCACCATCAACATCATCCAACTAGTCAGTCACAGATGCTTTTATCAACAATGTCTAATAATCAGGGGTTACCCACTGGAGATGCAGACATACACAAACACTGATCCTACTCTTAGGGAGTTTACAACCCAATAGACAGTGTAGACATTGAAAGTGAATATAATACAAGGCAAAAATACACTACATGCCAACAGAAACTAAAAATCATACATCATGAGAACGACTGCTTTGCGAATACTTCAAATAAAATAGGATGCTCTAATAAAAGAGGTAAGATTAATTTTGGAGGGCCTGATTTGAAAGTTTTAACTCTTCTTTCAAAAAACAGGATGTGTATGTCCAAACTCATTAAGTTGTTACATGAAATGTGTGCAATTTTTTTGCATACCAATTACATACCAATAAAGCTTAAAAAAATAAAAACAAAATAGGATTCCTGTTAAGTGAAAACAAAATGCACAACAATGGTTAAATATTTTCTTGAATTCAAACTACTTGTTGTTATTTGCAGCTTGGACCCTAAAGGTATGTTAAGGTCAGGTTCTGAATGACCTTATACTAAACCCTAATACTAAATCCGTTTTGGAGGTACTCAAACCAATCACATGCTGACCCCACTGTCTCCTCGGTGATCTTTAATATTTGAGGTATATTCCACTTCTCTCCCAGCAAGCTAACCACAGACCTTACTGAGGAGATGGGCTACTGGACATGTATTCTGAAATTGATAGTCTGTTCTAAGATCCAGCTATGCTAAGCTTCTTTTACTCATTTCGGAGGTAAGAGTATCTATCTATCTATGCATTACTTTCCACTACATTCCACAATCACTGTTTGAAAACGCTTAGAACTTCTAATTTCTAGGGCAGGATATGGATACAATGTTTCTCATCTTTAAGATCTAAGATTACAAGTAATGAGAATATTAGAATAAATATTAATTATACCCACCATTCATTTAAAAAAATCTAAATGTTTACTCAAAGCAAGAATATAGAAAAATAAGAAAAGTAGAGGACTACAGATATAATTTGGAATCCAATGCACTCCTGTTAATGCACCATGAGTAAGTTTCCTGCTTGCTAGTGGGTCCATGTCGAAAAAGATTGTCATAGCCACCTGCCTCAGTTCTAGCCGGGAATAGGTTGTGAAGCATTTTGTAAACATAAAGATCTAAAAAATGTATCATAACCTCTTAAAACTTAAGACTAATATTACTAATGATATCTTCATGTTTTCTCACATTATGTAATCACAAAATGATACGAGTACAGATGTTCCTCAACTTAAGATGAGTTATGTCCAGGTAAATGCATTCATTCGAAGTTGAAAATATTGGAAGTCAAAATGCACTTAATACACCTAACCTACCGAGCATCATAGCTTAGCCTAGCCTACGTTAACTGTGCTCAGAACACTTAAAAGAGGCTACATTTAGGCAATGTTACCTAACACACAGCCTATTTTATAATTAAGTGTTGACTCTCTCATATAATTTAATGAATACTGTACCAAAAGTGACAAATAGAATGGTTGTATGAGGAAAGGAGGGTTGTCAGCGTGTCGGTTATCAACCGTCATGATTGCGTGGCGGCCTGGGAGCTAGGGCTTACTGCTGCTGCCCAGCATCACAAGACAGTATGGAAAGAGCATTATACTGCATATCCACGGGGTATACACCGCCTATCACCTGCCCCAGGAAAGATGCAAATTCAAAATTCCAAGTACAGTTTCTACTGAGCGCATATTGCTGCTGCACCATAGTAAAGTCAAAAAATTATTAGGTCAAATCATCATGAGTTGGGAATCCCCTGAATTATGTGGTTATGTAAAACAGCATCTTGCAAACTCATCTGCGGCAATTTGCTACTATGCTTCCTTTAAGGATGTTTCAGTAAACCACAAGCAACTGAAAATGCAAAGTAACTGTAAAAGCTAGTAGGACAGAGCGGCCAGATTTGATTACTTGCCACAGCCCAGCAACAAATACTTCCTCTCCATCTTCCCACTGGCCCACCTCTGATGACTCTTGCTGTTTGCTTCAAGTGCTACAGTTTCTCAAGGTGGTCATCAGCTCTCCTCTCACATCCCAAGGGTGGTCTCAACATGTTCCATAACGTCATCCCCTACTCAACAGTCCCAACTCCATGTCTCTTGCCAAGAGGTGTGTCCCAGCAAGGGTATAATTTGATATATCCAACTACCTAACAGACCTCCATCTTGAATGTCGCAGAGAAATTTCAAACAACACACCCCTGGTCCCTGTTTGATGAATGTTATCAGCCATCTACGGGTCAAGGTTGAAAATCCTAGACTCCTGTCCCTCCCTTCATTGTCATTCCAACTTCATGATACAAGTGATTCCCTTAGTTTTCAAAAAACGGTCAGAGAGAAGAGACCCTCACAGCCCCAAAACTTTTACTGTTAAATTATACTTCCTGAGATTTCATCAATTAGAAATTTGTTTGGGTTAACAATATCATCATATGCAAATACATCCAGGAAGGTTGGAAAGCGAACTCGTTCACTTCTCAGTGTGAATTAGTTAAATCACTACCTCCACTCACCTAACAGGGATGAGCAGGATTAAGAGGTGGTTTTGATACTAAGTGACTCTTGGAGGCAAAACCACGCTAAGGCAGCATAAAGACATACTAACCTAAGTGCTAGGAAAGGGAGAGAGGTGCAAAAAAAAAAAAAAAAAAAAAAAAATGGGTAGAGAGACTTAAGAAATGTCCTTAAGACAAACTTGGTCCATGTCGATACTGTGCTCAGGGAAGAGGAGTAAGAAATGCACTCTTATTTCCAACATCTATCCCCCTGCATATCCTACTTTTCTACTTCCAAGACACAGAATTAAGACTAACACTAGTACTAGTAATACATCTAAACACTCAGGATTCATTGGTACAAAACATTAAAACACTCTGCAAGATCAACTGTTATCAATGATGAAAAGGTTTCTGAAGGCTGATTTAAGAATCCATATATTTAACATGTAAAAGCATATCCCAAAACTTAACAATATCTCACCAGGAAATTTCTTCTGAGTCCCTAAAATCTGAATAATGAGTTATTTAAGAACAACATAGAATGTAAAATCTTAAGACGGTAGAAAAAGCCTTAAAAGACTCTTAGGAAAAATCCTTTCCATATATACTTTTGGGATTTGAGATACATGCAAGTTATTTATGTGTTCTATACAAACAAAACTCAGCTAACCAAAGGAAAAAAAAAAAAAAAATATATATATATATATATATTCATCTAATAAAATATGAATTCAAAAATAAATCTGGGGCACCTGGGTGGCTCAGATGGTTGGGCGTCTGCCTTCGGCTCAGGTCATGATCCCAGGGTCCTGGGATCTAGCCCCACATCGGGCTCCTGGCTCAGCGGGGAGCCTGCTTCTCCCTCTCTGTCTGCCTCTCCCCCTGCTCATGCTCTCTCTTTCTGTCTGTATCTCTGTGTCTCAAATGAATAAATAAAATCTTAAAAAAAAAAAAAATTAAAAAAAAAATCTAATTATGATCACCAAAAGATGTGGAATATTTTCCTTTATAATCACTGTAGAGATCATTAAAATGTGATTTTAATATGTAAACTCGTTTTAATACTATATAACCTTTACCATTGGAGCAACATCTTTCAAATTCCCCGATACTTGCATATGATTTATCTTGACTGTATCTTCCCTAAGCTCTGTTAAGGGAAAGGGATAGAGCTTCCTATCAACCTTAACTCCCCCTGTATTTATGCCAATACCTTGGACATTGTAGGTGAATAGCAAACATATTAATGAATAAATGAAATAGATGAACAAATCAATCAAATAATGAATAGATTGTGACACCTTCCTTGTAGCCAGTCTTCCGGTTAAGGCTGACCAACCTACGCTGAGCTGTTGGGATTGCTCACCTACAGTGAGTAGACTGGCAGGTTGTGGAGAAAAGGCTTGAGAGAAATACTCTTCTCAATACAACACTTGTGTATTACTTGAATTGTCAAAAGATGCAATCATTACTCTTCAATTTAAAATATTTAAGAAATACATATATAGGTATGCCTAGTTACTTGGTACAATAGTTAATTCACACTTTCTCTTGAAGAAATACTCAGAATATGCAAAATATTGAATAAGAATATCTAAATGCCTATGACTGGATGGGCTTCAGTTCTTATTAAATATTTTTTTAAGATTTTATTTATTTATTTGACAGAGAGAGAGCACACAGCAGGGGGAGCAGCAGAGAGTGAGGGAGAAGCAGGATCCCCACTAAGCAGGGAGATGGATTCAGGGCTAGATCCCAGGACCCGGGGATCATGACCCGAGCTGAAGGCAGATGCTTAACCAACTGAGCCACCCAGGCGTCCCCTTACTGAGCCATATTAATCATTCTCTAAGCAATAGTACTATTCATCATGCTTTTTCCTGTGAAGCCAGGATGAAGCCTCATAGTCCTTCCCAACCCAGAGCTACAGGCAGTGACCACTGAGCAAGGGAAGTCAGACAGACACCATGTGTTCTATCACAGGGAGGAATGCACTAAGAACAGCATCGTATCAGGAAGGCTGTGAGGTAATTTAAAATATGTGCTTCAGCATAGACAGTATGATACGAGTATGTGTGCTAATTCGCCTCCATCCAAAACAGCCACTGCAGGAGTGCTCAGTTAACAGGTTAACAAATACCACACTCAAGAGACAACTCCCAGAAATCCTTCTGCCCAATTGTTCTTAGACGTTTTGCTAACTGGCAAAATGGATCAAAGAAATGAGCTATAATTGGTGACGTCATCAGTTTGTTAATCAGCATAATGCATGTCAGAAATGTTTCTCCAGTTAAATTCATGGACTCAAGAAAACTGGAATTGACTAATATATTACAGGGGATCCCTCTCCCCACGCATGAATAATCCAGCATGAGCCGCAGCTGGTATCCCTGGGGGTGACATCCAAGACTTGATCCCTAAACGGCCCTATGAGAAACGGCAGGGTCAAAGGATATATGGTGGCCTGATGCTGACAAGTTTACAGAAATATAACCCTAGAATTTTGTCTGTGCTAGTACACCTTTCAGATAAGGCATGGAGGGTTCGCCTGAAGGACAACACCTGGGACTTCAGCATACAGGTCTGTCTTGTGGGCAGCTCTCCCTCTGCTTCCCAGTAGATGTTTAACGTCTGTGTGTCTGAGACCAGAAGAGTCTAGTCTAACCTTCATCAAACTCCAATAATTGGTGACTACTCCCTATGAAAAAGAATCTATAGTTGGCCAGGGCCAAACTGCTGAGATACAGCACATGCGTGTATCGACATGTAAAATTTTATCAAGCACAGCCAAGAAGAAAGTTGCATATTAAACCAATGGACGAGGTGAGGATGTGGGTATGAAAAGGATTTCCTTCTGTCTTGCCCGTGGCCGTGAGGCACCACGGGAGCATCTCAGCCACTTGTGTCACCGAGAAACAAGCAGGACCCAACTGTGTGCTGATTCAGCACGACCCGTCAGCTTTCATCTACTCGGCAAGGAAAATGAGTCTCAGGCGGCGGTCTCAAGGGCTCTGGTGAGCAGTGCCATGGGTGGTGGAAAGCCATCTCAACAGGTAAGTAACATCAAGCAGCTTTATACGCTTTCTGTCCTGTGGTGTCAGAGGTTAAAACAAGAAGCGAGATCTCCACTCCCATGCAAATGTGATGTGGACATACTTCCTGCACTCAAGATACCGTTCCAGGTTTTCTAGGCCTCGAGGCAAGAACATCCAAATACTGAGGAGCTTCCACCTAATCTTCACTGGAAGTGATTCATCTGCAATGTGAGAACACACTGAAAGCCACTATCAAGTGAAGACTCTAACAGATTTCCAAAACGGCTTCTATGCAATGAACGTGCTTGATGAAAACCATCTGCTATGGACTGACAGCAGTATTTGGCAGTATCTATCTGTATGAAAAGGCATTTTCAAAAGGAAAACACATAAAATCTTATTGTGTGTCCAACTCAGTAAATATTTGCCATCAGTTTTGATGATGGGAAGACTCAATTTGAACCCCAATTAAGTGAAAAGTTATTCCTCTCCTGAAAATAGAATTCTGTTCTTCTCATTAGACTTATATTACAAAAACTGCACTCAATTTTATGTGAGTTGTGTCAATAAAAATTTTGTTAAAAAATGTCTTTTTTTTCTCTTAAGGTAAGTACCTACATATCTTGATTTTGCCTCCTGGGTCACAAAGCCTGAAATAGTTACTGTCTGATTCATTACAGAAAAAATTCATTGACCCACCCAAAGTGGATTATATTAAAAAATGAAGTTAGATCTGCTACTCTATTGATGCCAGTATGGAAATATCTAACATTTTGAAAAAGCAAATCTTAAGGGGCACTTGGTTGGCTCAGTCGGTTAAGTGTCCGACTCTTGATCTCAGGGTTGTGAGATGGAGCCCTGAGTCGGGCTCCGTGCTGAGCATGGAATCTGCTTAAGATTCTCTCTCTCCCTCTGCCTCTAACCCCTGACTCAGGCTCTCTTTCTCCCTAAAATAAATAAATAAGCAAATCTTAGTAAGATAACATAATCCTGTAGATGCAATAAAATCCCCTTGAAACATCTACTTGCACCTGTTGGGCATGCGCGAGCGCACACACAGTGCCTGGAAGGAAAAACACTGAACCACTGGCACATTGTTTCTAGCAGACATTCTGACCGGTTCGTTCTCCATGAAGCATCCCCATGAAGCATCCCGGGTGATGTGTACCACAGAAATCACAACTGGCGACTCCCCTGTGTAAAACCCCCAGGTGCTTCCCATCACACTTAAAGCAAACCACTCCAAGTCTTGTCAGGTACTCGAGCCCTGGGATCTGGCTCCCGGCTGCCTTTCTAATTCATTTCTTCCCAGCCTTCCTTCAGCCCAGTGAGATGCAGCCTCACTGGCCTCTGTGCAGTCCCTGCAAGCATATTCTACCTCAGGACGTTTGTATTCGCGGTTTCCTCAGGCTGAACCGTGATTCGAGCAGTCACAGGGCTCCCTCCTCTCTGTTGCCTGGCCTGAGATCTAAGGTCGCCCCTGAGAACTGCCTGCATGGCTGTGGTTGTGCGTGTCACACGGCTCGCGGACTGACGTTGTGCTCACCTTCCTCCACTGTGCCTTCCTCACCAGGCGTGGCCTCTGTGAGGGACGCACCCCGTTCCCTCCTCCGCCATCTCCCAGCAAGCTAGACGGGTGCTCGGGACACACACGTCTTCGGGGAACCAACAGAAGGAGGTAAGCGAGCAGGAGGACTGGAAAATCTCCTCTTTTTAGCAACTTCTGTTACAGTGAGCATATATTTGCATATTGTTTATAAAATGAGAGAAGTTTAAAAACAAAAAAATTACTAGTTAATGCAATTTCAGAGATTATTAAAAAAACAAGTAAATAACAGTTTCTCTCTCTGTTCCTATTCTCCTCATATTTGTTAGTGAACCTCCCTGTAACTTGTTCTTGTGACCTTAACTGCACACTATCTACCTTAGAGATCAACAAGGGCAATGAGTACAAGTGAACTGAAAACAAAAACTGAAAAAAGACTTTTATTTCAACATAGACGATTTGGAGGCATCGCTTGATGTACAGAGTGTTTTTACCGATCCCCAATTCCAGCATATACGGACTGTCGACAGGAAGCTGCAGGCTCTACGCTTCTGTCTGCAGAAAACCCCCAGACAGAGGTGGGGAACTAGCTGGGCCAATCGTAGACAACTTAAAACATCAGGGAGTCTTGATTTTCTTACTCTAAAACAAAGGGATCAGATTTAGGCTCGACAATACATAAGTCTCTCCTGCCCTAACATGCAATGATCTTCTGTCTCTGTGGAATGACATAAAAAAAGGCGACTCTAAAAGATATCTTTATATTAGACCACACAGAATGTCTGTTCCATCTCTGAGTAAAATCGAGTGACCGCAGGGCCCTGGCTGCACCCCACTGCTGTGACAGCCCCCATCATGTGATGCTGAAATCTGAAGTCTCCTGGAAGGCCCAGTGCTTGCCCCTCATGGTCCTCCACGCGCCCCAGACCCCAGGGGACGGTGGACACGGGGCTGAGTCCTAGAACATCCTGCTTCCTAGGAGAACTGCACTCTTATCTTAACAACACTGGGGTTATGGGGTGCACCACACTGTCTGAAACCAGCCTTTTTTTCACTTAATTTATATTTGCACACCATTAAATATTATTCAGAGGCTTTAAAAATAAACAAGATAAAAACTGAGAAAAATGAGAATGTAAGCTTTAAGAACAGGATATTCTTAACTACCAAAACAATTCTATATATCTACTGATTTATAGTAACCTTAGAGTCAACAAGATTTTAAAATAAACATTTTGAAAACACATACTAAGCCTAACCCAACATAAAATATAGTTTGTCAAATTTATTTTCAGAAAGCTAAGATAAAAAAATAAGGTTAAAAACATACAAAATTAATTCTTATGTGAGACTATTTTGGGGAATTTATACCCAACCAAAAGATACACATCAGTGATTATTTCCACACCCATAACTTTTCCATCTTGAAAAGGGCGGTTAAAATCATGGCGAGAGCAGACAAATAGTGAAGAATAAAGTTGGTCTTATGAAAATTTTAGCCTAATCTTTACATAAAGATGGTTAAAGTTCAAGATTTCATCACTTTTGACTGCTGACATTTATTTGTGCTTGTAATCAGAAAGTGTGAAATGTTTTCTAATGTTGTTACTTTTGACACAATTACCACAATTACAGAATTCGTTACGACGGTCACAATTAAATTACACACAGGAGAAAATCTATTTAAGTGATACGCTTAAAGCAAAATAAATAGAAGCCAAACAGGGCCTTTTACAATGAACTTCTTACCCTGAGCAAAAAATTTTTTTTTTTTCTTTGTAACTAACATTGCCCAAAGTTTCTTCAAAATAAATACTGGTAATGTATTTCCACATTTACTTTCTTGTACCTTCTCTTTTCCTGATGGAATCAATACCTACACTGCCTTACTTTCCCTTCTAAAATAAACAGCCTCAATCCTCTAGCAGAACACTCCTGTGCACAAGGTCACGTTATCTTTGTAAGAGGCTCCAGAGACAAGGGAGTGTCCGCTCTAGTCAACTATTCACAGTAGGCATCACTGGCTCTTGGGCCCTACACGGAAAGGCTTGGGACAGATGTATTCCTAACAGCGGACTGGACCCAGGCACCTAGAAACTCCAGAGGGGGGTGAGCACCTATCCCTACAGAATGCATCACTGCAAAATATCACACACACATTCTTTAAAATTAAAAAAAGGAAAAAAGGAACTATTTAAGTATGGAAAGGTGGTGATGACATTACAAGACGGCCACACCAGCACATGTTCCTGCAACAAAGGTACTTGTAAAGGAGATTCACATACTTCCATCGCGTCCACTGGATGACGGTTCCCTTCCTTCTGTAGCTTTGTCCACAGTACAATCACCCACAGAATCGAGCTCATGATCACACTGCGCTTCACCGCCAGATGAATTCCACATTCGAGAAGTGCTATCTTCTTTCTGCACGCTTCTCATGTCCAGCAATTCTTTCATTTCCGCGCTGCTCCCTTCCAGAGGAGTGAAATCGCCATCAAGTCCCTCCCCTCCATGCCCCTGCGGCAGAGCGGGCTCATCATCCACGTGACAGCATCTGTTCCCCTCTGCATGCGGGCCTGCTCTTCTCTGAGCACCAGCCTGCTGACAACAGCCTGGGGTTCCTTCAGCAGCACACATTCCCTCAGAGGACAGGCAACCCCACATTGTGTCTGCTGTGGGCTGTGTAGGCTTCTGAAGACTGCAGCTAGTTTTTGCTGTTACATCGGTCATGTCGACTGACCTGGGATTTTTACCAATGCAGGAAAAGTCAGCCATGTGCAGTAGGTTTCTTCTCTCCCTCTGAGAAAGACCTCCCCTGCAGCTGAACCGAGCAAGGCCTGCAGATGGCTGAAATCCAGGAAGAAGAGCCTCTGAACTCCTTTCCCTAAGATTTTCAGGTGAAAAATAATCATCGTACGAGGACACCCCACAGCCAGGGGTCTCAACAGCACGCCCGGCCGGGAGTTGCAGGCGGCTTCCCGACGTCCACAGCTGCACCCGTGGCCCGGCAGCCTTCCCACCGCACCCCTTCTTCTTCAGTCTCTCTTCGGGGGGCGCATCCGAGCTCTCAGACATTCTTTTTCTCTTTGCTGAAGAGCTCCGGGATCGTGAACGTCCTGAAGGGCGGCGTTTGGTTGCAGATAACATAGGTGACAAGCTGTGTTTCTCATCAAACACCATCCTGGCCGCTTCCTGCTTGTCCGGGGTGACTACCTCACCTGCAGGATCTCCCGGCCGAAGAATCTCTTCTTTGGAAAGACTACCCATGGGTTTCCGAGGAGTTAACTGACTGAGGTAACTGGGAGATGCTGATGAATGGATGCTACTTGTCTTCAGTGCAGGTGAAGGAACACACACATCACTTTTAATTTCATCCACAATTCCTCCTAGTTTCCCTTCCTGACTTCCACATCTCGCATTTCCACAAAGATCGTCAAAAGATGAGTGCAGGTCACCAGCAAAGGATTCATCTGGAAAGTATTAATGAAGAATTAACTTTTTAAATGGTTTCAATTATTATAAAAGTAACTTTCGGTTAACCGATAAAGCAGTACTTCTTAAACAGTTATTGGTTAAAAAGAGTACTGACCATATCCTGGTTCTTCTCATTTCCACCTGAGGACACCTTTCAGGCCAGCATTTTTCACTAAGGAACCGGGCATCAAGGGCATGGGGACTATGGAGAGGGCGGGGACAAACCTCTAAAACCGTTATGCTCACTTTCTGAACATTCATATGCATGTGCACTTCCTTCCAGGAAAAGCATCCAAACCTTGTCATTAAATTCTCAAGGAGGTCAATAATTCTAAAAGGTAAGAACTAATGCTACCATCTACATCAAGGTCTAGTCTTCCACGAAGCAGCCCACCTGAATTCCCTGTCCTCCACGCGCAAGTCCTCATGCTGCATTTATACTCAAAAGCAAACCACCTGGGAGATCTTACGGTTCTGACTTCCCACATGTTCTATACATTTCTTGAGAGCATTGCTAGGCTGCCACCCATCTCCTGAAAACTGTACACACGTTTCTACCTCCAGGCCTTGCCTTCACTCCACGCTTTAATCTGGGTCAATCCTACTCAAAACCCACCTCGGATATTGAAAAATCTCCGAGTCCTCCCACTTCACCAGGGCTAGTTACACACATCCTCCTCTGTTACGCAGAACTCTGCCAGAAGTTCCCAAAAGCATGTGTCCTATTATTATTAGTATTCCTATCTGTCCCTCTCAATAGCCTAGAAGCTCCCAGAGCACAGACACTATTTTCTGGAATCTGAAGCCTTTAACCCAAAACTACTAAAGGCTCTCCTTCTAAAGAAGAACGGAAGTAACCAGCAGGGAGCAGAGGGAAGCCCCTAGTGGGGGTGGCACTGTCCCCACACCAAGTCAGGGAGCCTGCGTGTCTCCACGTGAGGAGCTAGAAATACAAGACACTTTTAGCATTAGCAGCTCAACAAGCTTAACACACTTTTCAAAAAGCATGCAATTTCTTATGCCCTAATTGTATTACAATACCTATTTTTTATTTTAATACCTAATTTCAGGGTAAAATTCATGAATTCTAGTTTTTAACCAACTGTTCTTGACATCAGAAGATACTCCAAATAAGAAAAGCACCATGTTCTCATAGTTTAAATATATCACAGAAAAGAAAATAATTTTACCTGAACACAAAGTATCATGTGAAATGTTCCAAGAAGCTTCCCATGGGGAGTTAGCTGGGTTATCCTGAGACTTTTCAAGCATCTGCGAAGCTGAAAACACAATCGCACACTTCATCAGATACAACTCTGACATGTTAGCAGGTGAAGCCCGTGGTAAGCCTACACGTTCTGCTCTTCCACACAAACACCGACTTACACCTGGTACTTCATTTCCCAGACCTACTATAAAACAATAAGCACAAAAAACTTACTCAAATCTATTACGGATGATGAGATTCATAAAAAATAATCTACATGTATCAGGTTAAAAAAGGATTAAACCATAGGATATAAGGTTAGAAGAGATTTTCTTTTCTTTTTTTTTTTTTTAAAGATTTTATTTATTTATTTGAGAGAGAGAATGAGAGAGAGAGCACATGAGAGGGGGGAGGGTCAGAGGAAGGAGCAGACTCCCTGCTGAGCAGGGAGCCCGATGCGGGACTCGATCCCGGGACTCCAGGATCATGACCTGAGCCGAAGGCAGTCGCTTAACCAACTGAGCCACCCAGGCGCCCCTAAAGTTAGAAGAGATTTTGAGGGGCACCTGGGTTGCTCAGTCGGTTAATGCAGCCAACTCTGGGTTTCGGCTCAGGTCATGATCTCAGGGTCCCTGGATCAAGCCCCACGTCAGGTTCTGCGCTCAGTGGGGAGCCTGCTTCTCCCTCTGCTCTTCCCCTGCTCAAGCTTGCTCACTCTCTCTCAAATAAATAAAATCTTTAAAAAGAATTTTTAATATAACAGAAATAAAGAAAAACAAAAACTAAGGCATGAGATACTTAGTCTAAAAGCAGATTCCCTCAAAAGAAGAGCCTGATTTATTTTTTTTAAAGGAAAACAACCCAAAGATTTTAAAAATTACAAAGGGGCTATAAAAAATAGGATTCTCAACCTATACATCCAACACTACACACCGAATATATGCTTAAAATATATGCTTTAAAACTATAAACTCGACATAGGCTTTAAAAATCTCAATGAAGCATAAGATTTTCTGGAAGAAAATATTAACAAAGTCTACCCAGAAATAGATAAAAATCTGTTAGAATCAAGAAACAACTAAAATACCTAGGTAGAGAGAAAAAAAAACCCTTCTAGCACAACTTACTCACCCAACAATTTGCCTCACTTTCACTTTATAAAATGTGAGCACTTACAGGTAGGGGAGAGGTTCTCCCTTCTCTCCTTCATCTCCTGTAATCTCTTCTCCATTAGACTCTGCTGGCCGCTGCACATTTTAATTGTGGGACTATACATCAATGAGCCATTAGATTCAAATAAGAGGACAGGTACATCATTATCTGAAAATAAACAAAACTTTATTTAGCTAAAAAAAATAAAAGGCCAGAAGGTTTAGTACTTCAACAATAGGACTCCTTTCGAGGAACACCCCCGCCCCCCACCCCCACAGTCTTCCTTGTCCCCTGCAGCATCATTACCCACTGCTACCAACAGTCTATCTTCAGCCCACCAGCCCACGAGCAGTAACACTGGTGCGAAAACTGCTGGCTAACGTTTGCTGAGGAATGTGCGCCAGGCACTGGGCTAAGCACAATACGTCACTGTTTCATTCAACCTTTCCCAAACCCAGTGCATCAGATTATCAGTCTCCCCATGTAAAGATGAAGAAACCAAGACACAAAAGTTAAGTAACTTGTTTATATCCAGGATCACACAACTAGTGAGAAGGTAAAGCCAGAGTGCAATCTGGTTCCTAAATGCTGATGAAGAGCGACAGAATACATCACCCCAAACATGTCACTTTGGCATAAGGATTATTTTGAGCAGAATGCTCTTAAATCACAGCAGGTGAAAGAAAGGCGCTCTGACACTCCCCACCCCACCCCAAGCTTCTTCCTGAAGGCAGGAGATAAAACTCCCCTTTGAAAGATGCACCCCCTCCACTTTATCACCAGAGAAGGGGAGCTGATGCCAAGAGAATTCTGTAAAACAGGCCTTATTAAAGGACCTCTTATCCTCCTTTGGTTCCCTTATATCTTACTTTTCCACAATTGCCTCTCCTTGTTCAACATAAGGTTCTACGAGCTGAGAACCTAAGATGGGTGCAGAAACAGTTCTGCCTCTAGGAGCAGTGTTAACTCTAGGTCTCAGAAACCACCACCACTAACCAACCCTCTCCGACCCTCAACAGACACACATATCAACTTTGGGGTCAGGAGTCCGTCAGCCATGAAATGACGGCTAAACTGGGTGTGGGTGCACAGGTATGTGTTTTTCTGGAATCCATACCTCGCACATGCTCAAGGAGAACTTCAGGGCTCTGACCACCTCCCCTCACCCGCCAATAAAAAGACCAAGAATCATTCAGCATCTTCTTTGCAACTCTTAAGCCTGAACAACCCTAACCACACTTCTGCCAACATGCAGACATGTCAGTTCTATCTGTAATACCTTATATTGTAGTGTTTAAAAGGCAATTTTTATTAAGATATAAATTTGATCCAAAAAGATAAAAGTTCTTTAGTGCCATATTGCCAAATTCTTTTAAAATACACCATTACTGTGGTGTAAGAAGGCCCAAAAAGCAAGAGTATAAAGCTGACAGGAAAGTGGTACAGGGCTGACCTGACCATACCACAGAGGGCGAGCGGTGCTGCAGGGCAGGTGAAACACAGGGTTCCATCCGAAATACTTTTCCTTATGATGACCTGAGGAAGTAGAAGCCCTGGGTGGGGTGTGCACCTGACTTCTGGTTTACACCCTTCTCACACAAGTACAGCTGATGGGTGGTTGAGGACACAGCGCCTCTAGGGCCCAGTCAAGGAGCCACTAGGAGGGTTCCCATGGGGTTGATGCTTAGAGAAAGATCAGTGGAGGAGTCAAGCAATCATCCAGAAGCAGGGGGTAAGGATCATGGTGGGTAACTGGCATCAGGCAGAAAGGGATGTCAAGAGTTACTCCATGTGTCTGGCTGGAGCAGCGCAGACCAGTTAGTGAGAGGCTGTTAGGGAGGGACCAGCATGGCACCAAGAGAAAGAGGCCTGATTCTCAGGCACTGGGATGACTCTGCAAAAAAACAAATGATAAAGGCAATGTTTTTGGAAATTATCTGGCAGTACTGTATATACAAGCTAAATGTTCTAGTCAATTCTGTTCCATTACCATGACAGATTTAAAATAAAGCTTGATAATTCTGCATGAAAAATTTCAAAATACAGAGCAGAGAATTTGTGATATGGCAATATACACTACAACAAAAAAGTAGAGGAATTAGTGCTTCTTATTTTTATGCCATGCATTATATAGTTACCAAAATTGCTTACATGTAACACTGATGTGTTGGGATTGGTCTGAAACACACAATTTAGGTAGTGAAAAAGGCAAAAAAGAGAAATACAAAAAACACATATGGTACTTTAGAGTTTCATGATGTTCTAAAGTATTTTTATCAATCATTAAAAGAATACATGTAGCAAAAAAAAAAAAAAATCCAATTTTAAAAATGGGCAGAAGATCTAAACAAGACATTTTTCCAAAGAAGACATACAAATATCCAACAGGTACATAAAAAAGAGTCAGCACTACTCATCAGGAGGGAAATGCAAATCAAAACCACAATGAGATTCTAACCACATATTAGAATGATTATTATCAAAAAGACCAGAAATAAAAAGTGTTGGCAAGGATGTACAGAAAAGGAACTCTTGTGTACTCTTGATGGAAATGTAAATTGGTGTAGCCATTGTGGAAAACTCTATGGAGCTTTCTTAAAAAATTAAAAATCGAACTTCCAAAAGAGCCAGTAATTCCAATTTTGGGTATTTATTTACCTGAAGGAAATGAAAACACTAAAGAAAAAAACAATAAAGGAAAACACTACTGCAAAAAGATATCTGCACCTCCCTCAGGTTCACTGCAACATTATTTACAAGTGCCAAGACATGGAAACAACCTAAATGTCCACTATGGATTAATAAAGAAACGTGGTATGTACACACACACAAACACACACATGCACGTGTGCGTGCGCGTTCACACATGCACACACATACACACTCAGAGGAATACTATTCAGCCATAAAAAAGAACAAACCTTGCCATTCGTGACAGCATGGATAGACCTTGAGCACATTACACTGAGTGAAATAAGTCAGAGAGAGAAAGATAAATACTGTATGATGTCACTATATGTGGAATCTATAAACAAAATCAGAAAACAAAAATCAAAACAACCAAGCTCATGGGTAGAGAGAACAGACTGGTGGTTGTCTGAGGCCCTGGGGTGGGGGGATGAGCAAAATGGGTGAAGGGGCTCCAAAGGTACAAATTCCCAGTTATAAAGTGAGTGAGTCATGGGATGTAATGTATGGCATGGTGACTACAGTTAGTAACACTGTACTACAATTTGAAAGTAGCTGGAGAAACTGGGTCTTGAAAGTTCTATCATGAGAAAAAAAATGCTTTGTAAATACGTATGGTGACAGAGGTTAACTGGACTTGTGGTGATCATTTTACAACATACACAAACAGTGAATCATTACACCATACAGTTGAAACTAATGTTCGGTCAATTATACTTCAAAAAAAAAAAAAAAAAAAAAGAATAGAAATGACTCTATGATTAAACACATCAGGACAAAAATTCCCCTATTTTTTGATTCCAGAGAAGCAGCCTGTTGCTACCTAGATCTCCCAAGTTCATTATGTGGTATCTGTAGCCTTGTGCAAAACGCAATCATAAACAACAGTGATTATGCCACTGTTCAAGTGCTTTAAGGTTTTACAAATGATTCAAGACAAAGAAATAAAGTATCTTGAAACCAACTAATGCCTACACAGAGAAAAAGAAAATATAGAATCTATATAAAATACACATAATGTCTGCGTAAAAGCATCAGGGAACTATTGAAGAGACCAGGACCAGAGGAGTCAGGATTCTGGAGAGGAGGAGCCCTGAGAGGCCAGCTAACAAGCAGTGGATGTTTTTACCCCCAGGAGGATCTGTCATTAAGACGCCTGGGGCAGAGGCTGAAGGTCCAGTCTTCGACCAGGCACACAGCAGTTGCTGAGAAACAAAGACACAAGCTAAGTGTTTATCAGCATCAACAAACTAAAGAGAAAACCAAAGCCTTTGCAGCACCAAATCCCACTAAACAGGGCGTAGTAGAAAACAGGTCCTTGCACGTATGTGATTTTATCTTCAAGAAAGTTGCCCAATTCTGAAGCTACAGACGGCAGGATACTAAAAGTTAAGCCGAATTCTTCTGTGAAATGGTGGAAAGTTCTCTGTGGTGTATTTTCACTGAGAGATGAAAATGGAAGTTCAGGACCAGTCAGGGGAAGAGATCCTAGTTATCATGCCGGGCTTTCAGTGCAAAGGTTTAGATGGGGGCATCTGGGTGCCTCAGTCGGTTAAGTGTCTGCCTTCGGCTCAGGTCATGATCCCAGGGTCCTGGGATCGAGCCCCACGTCAGGCTCCCTGCTCAACGGGGAGCCTGCTTCTCCCTCTCCCTCCACCCCTGCTCCTGCTGTCTCTCTTTCTCTCTCTCTCTCATAAATAAATAAAAATCTTAAAAAACAAAAAAGGAAAGGTCTAGATGGCCACGCTCTGGCATCAATGTCAAATCAGAAGTCTACCAAGCCTTACCAAAAGTCAGTGAAGCTCCTATTCAAATCAGTCCAGATAAAGCCAACAAGGCCCCACTCCAACTGCTTAGCAGAGGAAACTAGAAACTTTGTGTCTAAGAAAATAATAATGCCGGGGCTCCTGGGTGGCTCAGTTGGTTAGGCGACTGCCTTCGGCTCAGGTCATGATCCTGGAGTCCCAGGATCGAGCCCCACATCGGGCTCCCTGTCAACAGGGAGTCTGCTTCTCCCTCTGACCCTCCCCCCTCTCGTGTTCTCTCTCTCATTCTCTCTCTCTCTCTCTCTCACATAAATAAATAAAATCTTTAAAAATAAAAAGGAAAATAATAATGCCTAGAGCTTCAAACATATTTTATAACTAATGACTTGCCTTCAATTACAAAAACCATCCATTCCTACTAAGAGACAGGACGTATATGACAAAAAAACAAGAGAAAAAAAACATCATATAAAACAACATAGGCGTTCTAGATATTGCAGATAGAAGCAAAGAAAGATGAAAAGAAAAAATGTGAGTGATTTAATCAGAATAACAGAATCTATAAAAAAAAAAACAGAAACCCTAGAACTGCAAATAAAATAACCAAAATTATGAGCTGAACAGATGGATTTTATAGATTAGACATGTTAATGTCTAATACAGAAAAAACATATTAATACAGCAGAAAAACATATTAATGAACTGTAAAAAAAGATCAATAGACAATATACAAACTGATGCACAGAAGGGGGAAAAAGAATTCAAGCACCTCTGTGAACTCCAAGTAGGATATTTAAAAAAAAGAAAACTGGACCGGGAGCCTGGGTGGCTCAGTCATTAAGCATCCACCTTCGGCTCAGGTCATGATCTCAGGGTCCTGGGATCGAGTCCCACATCGGGCTCCCTGCTCGGCAGAAAGCCTGCTTCTCCCTCTCCCACTCTCTCTGCTTCTGTTCCTGCTCTCGCTATCTGTCAAATAAATAAATAAAATCTTTAAAAAAAAAAAAAAAGAAAAATGGACCAATGAACATAAAATTCAAACTGCTGGAGGCAAAAAAAAGCAAACAAAAGGCAAAGTTAAAAGAAAATATACCTTTAAAAGAGCAAAAATACAACTATGGGCTAACGTGTAAATAGGTATTCTGAAAGCCCAAAGACAATGAAATGTGTTTCATTTTTTTTAGCTTTAGTGAGGAATAATTGAAAGATAAAAATTATATTTAAAGTGAAATAAAGGAAAGAATATATTATCTAACATTTCCCTATTCTAGGTAACAAAACAAAAAGACCAAGTATTAGGTAAAAACACAAAGTGAGATACAAAGTAACAAAGAAATGAACAGAGGTTTATTCTAATAGGGCTTCTTAGTCAAAATCTGTTTTTTCATAGTCATTCCTTGAAGTAAAAAGCTCCATCGATGTGGTGAGTGATGGAGACTTTGGCCTATGAGCTCACACCATGGCCCTCTGGCAGCGGCGGTCCTGTCTCCTGCAGCCGGGTCCGCGGGGCACCCACGGCCGTCCGGCAGCCCAAACAGGTGCACAGGACCGCGCTGGATTCCTGGACTCACCCAGACTTCTCTTCTGCCTTTGTAGCTCGGTAGCCATTTTCTCAAATTTCTTCTGAAGCCTTTTATCATGTTCCGGTGTTTTAGGAATAAAATCTTTGGGCTGCATACACTTCCTCTGTGCAGAAAGGACATAAAAATGAATACTACTGTACCACAGCTGTGTAACGAGACAAGCTGTTCCCGATGCTTCTGATACCTGTCACAACACTGCAAGTAAGACTTCTGACAGAGGCATTTCTTGCACTGCATGTGAAAGAGCAATATTTCTTTCTTTCTGTGCCTAAGAACTGCAGCAGAACTGAAAGACTAGGTGCAAGGCTGTACAATAAGTAGCTACGTTTTCTGAGGCATTTTCAGGATCCCAGCAATCTTAGTTTCCATGAAGGTTCTTAAACAAAATTAGTCGTTTTCCTTATTTTTGTTACTCTAAAATTATCTCTCCTCCTTCCCCCTCCCCCAAAATCGTAACATGGTAACAAAGTACAAAAACAATTGTTTTCTAACTACCAAAGAAAGGAACCAATATTGAATCCTGCTTTATTGCCTTAAATCACAGTAATTCTATTCAGCCCTTAAAACCCAAAAACTCGAACTACACACAAGGTGTGACAAACAGGATGAAGCCTGAGGCTAATGTCCAAAGAATGTCTTCGGTTAACTTTCCCACACCCACACTTGTGTTCTTGACTGAGCAACTTGCTCTCATTCATTATTTAATGAATTTTTTTTTTTTTTATGTATTTTTTTTTTTTTTAATATATGACACATATAAAAAGATATGTGTCAAGCACTGGTCTTGGAACAGAAGAAGATTCTGGCTATCAGGAGCTTATACTCTATTAAAGAATGACAGAAAATAAACATCATTAATAAGTAAAATAGAAGTTATGTGTGTCAAGAGGGTTAATTCCAGCAGGCCTGGAACTGGCCTGAACTGTTTTCCCCAAAGTACAAGCACAGCATGCAATGTCCTAATGAACAATGTTGCTTTGTAACCATGAGTCCAGAGAATCTGGGAGCATTTGTACTCCCAGAGCTGGTCAACTGCCTATCACCAGTGGGAGGGCTCTGCTGTTGGGGGAGGTAAATGTACTGACAACAGGGGTACACGACCAGCACAAGAGTCTCCCCTAGGCCTCCCTGGTCCCAGGGTGCTCCCCAGATTCTCAAACATTATCCTTTAGGGTCCTGTGAATCTTCATTGGCAACTGAACCCCAGCTAACTGCCACCATTATTACAGTATGTCAGAAAGGGGCGAGTCCCCCGGACAGTCAGGAAAACAGCACAAGAGTGGGATCAGGACAGCTGGAGCAGTGGGAAGGAGACACTACTGTACACAGAGCAGTCAGAGGGGGTCTCCCTGAGACAGGAACTCTGGCACAAAGCCCTACTAAAGTTAGAAAAATGGTCACACGCATGAAGTTTGGGGCAAGCATGTTCCAGATGGAGGGAACAGATATGCAATGCAATGGCTCTAAATCACAAGTACTCTTGGTGAATTTAAGAACAGCAAGCAAGAGAGTCAGGCTGGCAACAGAAAGAAGGGAGAGGGAAGCTGAGAACCTTGTCAAAGAGCCCAAAATAATATGGTCTGAAGTCATGTTCGCTTTGCATGTTCGCTTTGCAACTGCACTTAGAAAAGAGAAAGGGAATGTTTTCAGGCACAAGTGGACATTTAAATGAAGTGGGTAAGCAGTCATTACTTATGCTTCAGATCAGGGAAAATGACAAAGATTAATAATATGCAGCACTAGTCACTGTGTCAAGAAATAGGTACCCCTGGGGGCGCCTGGGTGGCTCAGTCATTAAGCATCTGCCTTCGGCTCGGGTCATGATCCCAGGGTCCTGGGATCGAGCCCCACATCGGGCTCCCTGCTCTGTGGGAAGCCTGCTTCTCCCTCTCCCACTCCCCCTGCTTGTGTTCCCTCTCTTGCTGTGTCTCTCTCTGTCAAATAAATAAAATCTTTAAAAAAAAAAAAAAAAAGAAATAGGTACCCCTGTACACTATTGGTGGAACTGTTAAAGTGCATGTGCATTTTGACCCAGTCACTTCATTTCTAGATAATCCACCTGGAGAAATAAACTCAAACATGTCACATAAACAACGTGCTTAGTAAAAACTGACAATCATTTAAGGGTGCACGAATCCAAGAAAGACACACTGATGCCATATAATAAATATGGAAGAGTGAAGAGCTACTATATACTGTCATGAAATGGTCAAACACACACTGTTACGTGAAGAAGGAAAAAACAATCTCCCAGACAATACATGTAACACAGAACCTCATTGTACAAATGTGTGTGTACGTGTGCGTGTGCGTGCATGTGTCTGTAGTGTACGTGTACTGAAGACCATCCGCAAGGACCCAAGTCAAACCAAAAATTGCTTATTTTGAGGAAAGAGACATTAAGAGAGGTATTTGCCTTATCTGTGTTTACCCAATGTTTTACGATGAAAATATACTCATATTATTAATGTGTTTTTAAAATAAGTCCTTTACTTCTAAAAGGGTAGACACAGCTATTGCTTGGCGTTATCACTTAGAGCGGGGACTTAGAGGCTCTAATTCACCTCTAATCGAAGGAAATCTGGACAGAGACTGGAGTTGTTTGTCCATCACTCTAATTGAAGGAGATCTGGACAGAGACCGGAGTTAAGTTTGTCCGTCACTGCCCTGCAAATCCCAGCTTGCCCGAGATGAAATGTCTGAGATACAGGATTCACCATTTACAGAAAATCTGAGACGCCCACGGGACCGTCTTCCTTAACCTACAAGAAATGTATGGGTCTAGTCTGTCTAACTCAGTTTGGACAGTCTGCAAACCTCCTCCCCAACAGGGATCCTCACGTGAAAACAAAGCAACTCTGACGTTTCCTAGTAAACCAGTTTACCTCAAATAAAGAAATCACAATTAAAACTTTTAAATAATAAAAGAGTAAAAATGTTGTGGATCAAATGTGAACTAGACCTCAGAGGAAAGCCAGTGTCTTTATGTTTGCACTTAATTATTTAATAAATAACTTGGGTATTTCTGCATCCGACTTTTGAGATTTTCCAGCTAAACAGCAGAACACAGGTATTTTGCTGCAGACGTAAAAAATTGAATTCTGAAGCAGTTCCCAGTGCACCTGTATGTCTGCTAGTCTCTTGGCAACTTTTAGTTTTCCACTGGCCAGACACAGCTCTTCCACTTCTCACAAATTACATCAAAGCATTTAAAGGATACACTAATGTCTGTAACTTTCTTAAAAACCCTACGTGGAAAGAACAGTATCATCAACTCCAACACTTAGGACACCTCTTAATATATAATATATATATTCCACAAAGTGTCATTTTCTAGGAATAAAAGAATGAATACATTCATAATTGCCACTGTCGAAATCACATACTTACTTTTTTTTTAATTAGGCTTGGTAGGTGTTCCCTAGTGTTAGCTGCAGGGAAGAGTGCTTCATCAATGTGTGCTCCAGCCGTCCGGCATCTGCGTAATTAAATTGACAGAGCATAATTTGTTCCTGTTATAGTCACACAGCATCGCATCAGCGCATGTATCAGTCAGCAATTTAAGAGATGCACAGGCCATGTGAACAGACATGACTTTTACAGTAAGTACATTTATAACCAAATACAAAGGGCAATATAAATTCAACTTTCCAGGGTGCCTGGGTGGCTCAGTTGGTTAAGCGACTGCCTTCGGCTCAGGTCATGATCCTGGAGTCCCTGGATCGAGTCCCACATTGGGCTCCCTGCTCACCGGGGAGTCTGCTTCTCCCTCTCCCGCTCCCCGCTCTTGTGCGCTCTCTCTCTCTCATTCTCTCTCTCAAATAAATAAAATCTTAAAAAAATAAAAAATAAATTCAACTTTCCAAAACAGTCTCTCTACAGTGTTTTTAAAGCGTAAAGGAGAAGTGAGAGGCAGCTAAGGGAAGCGGTTTTTATGCAGTGACTTCAGACTTGTAACAGCCTTCAGACTGAGGAGAGCGGGGCACACACAGGGTATAAGCATAAGCTGATAAATGAATAGTAGAAGAGTAAACAGGACATCAAAGGAATAATCTAGAGCTAGAAGGGCCCTAAAGAAATTCGGCCAGAAAGATTATCTTGCCCCTAAAACTGGTGTTTCAACGGAGAGCTGGCTGGGCGATCCCAGCTTCTCCAGGCTGGGCCCCACCACCCGTAACTGTCTGTCATCAGTCTGTCACTTCCACTCTCCCTACACTGCCTTCACACCTCCCTCCCTGTCTTGGGAATCCCCTGACCATTACCTACTTCCAAGCATTCAGACGCTCAAATCTAAACAATTACAATAATTTTCTAAATGATCTCCTTACCTATAGTTCCTACTCTTCTCATTCATTCATATTATTACTGAAAGATTAAGCTTAAAACGTTTTATTCATCTCTCTACAGCCCTGATCAAAAGCCTTCAATCATTCCTGTGTTTACAGAATAATCGTACCTACCTGTTGTTTCAATCTTTTAAAAATACAGCCCCTACACGCATGTCCGACTATATTTCATAAACCTGTCACTGTTCAACATTTAGTATGCAAATGACAATTGAAAATATAATTAAAATACAATGCAAAAAAAGAATAGGGAAAATATATCAAATTCATATAGAAAACTCTCTTAAATATATTAAGAATAAAAACGAAACTTCAGAAACGTAAATATGATGCTGTATACTATATATAATACAGTATTTCTCATTTTAAGCAAAGTCTGGAAGATTACACACCAAACTGACAATACTACTTACCACTAGGCTAATGAATCTCAAAGTGTAGTCAGAAGACCCCTGGGGTCCCTAAGCCCCTTCTGAGGGCATGTGAGGTCAGTACCGTTTTTAGCACAAGAAGGCTTCATTTGCCTTTTTCATTTTTCTCTCATGAGCATACAATGGAGTTAAAGCTAACTGTGTGTGTGTGTGAGTGTGATCCCGATACACTGCAGAGGCAGACAGGACAATGCAACTGTCTTTTATTAAGCCAGCCATGAAAGAAGTTTGCAAAAAATGCAAAAAATTAAAAAAAAAAACACAGCACAATAATTATAATAAGAGAACAACAACAAGGTAGAGCAGAAGGCAGAGAGAGAGCACAAATGGTACTATGGGAGCCAGGAGAAGCTTTAGGTGGGAGGCGACCACCAGATTAAATTCTGATGAGGAAGCAGATTTGGGAGGATGCAGATCTTCCGTCTGGAAGAAGAGCACAGACAAAAGCCCAGCAAAGCGAACAACAGCATGACAATTCTGGGAAAACAGACACCACTTGGTGCAACTGCAGTGCATGCACTGGAGTGAGGATACTAAGGACAAGGAGGTCACACAGGTCGCCCTGAGGGCTGTATCTGCTGCCAAGCTCATGAGCTTCAACGGCCCTCGTGGTGTGGGTCCCAGGGTGCTAGGAGAGGTGGGGGGCCCTGGACAGGCCACTCTGCAGATGTGTTTCAGGACAGGAACACTGAGGGCAAGGAGTCCGGCCAGGGACTGTGGGGGTAGGAGATGCCACAAGTTTCACCAAAGCTGTGGGACTGGGTGGAGATCTTTGAATGAGCAGTATTTAGAAATAAAAATGGAATGTTCTTGAGCTCTTGTTACAACTGGTGGACTGAGCACATATGTTTTTCTCTCCTGCCCCCGAAACCCCATTCAAATGAGAGTAAAGTAAAACAAAATGACACAGACCAACAGAAATAAAGAGTAGATAAGAGATGTCTGGGGAACTGAAAAGCAAATACAGAAAAGGAAACCCAAGCCTGGAAGCTGGACGAGGGAGGACAAGGGACTGAACTCCTCTCCTCAGACCTCAAGGGCTCCGGCAGCAGGCGGGGGGGGTCTGAGAAACAGCAGCCGCACCCCTAACTGTGCCCACAGTCAGGGCCACTGAACCCCACTCGCTCCTGCCACCAGAGCAGGTGACAGGCTCAGTTTTCAGACGACTAGGACCAGGAACGCGCTGGACTCAAGGATACCAGGCTGAGCTCAGGTAGGACAAAGTTTCACACAAAAGGAAATATATCTGTGTGCATTTTCAGATTCAGCTAAAAACAACTTTCCCAGCTGTAATAATGTAAAGCAAAACGGCTGATTTAGCTCATCAGCTGCGGATTTTATTTATCGAATCAGGAGAGAAGCAGTGTGGGTGCAATGAGTAGGGGCACGTACATGGTGTGGGGTCCCCCAGAACATGGCCACTTGAAGAGCTAAATTTGCATTTCCCAACTACAAAGTCTAGACAGTGTCGGAAACTGGAAAGTAAGGCAGCAGTGGGGCCACGGTAACTGGGAGTGCAGAGGTCAAGACAGAGCTGCGGCAAGATGCACGGGTGGAGAGGTGTTACCCCTGGGGAACAGGAACTGGGGGAAGGGGTTAAAAAGGGACCACTGTTTCACTACAAGCCTTGTAATAATAGCTGACTTCTCTCTTTCCTGTGTGTGAGGGGCCCTCTCTCCATAACAGGATGGGAACAGGAAACTAGGCATTCTGATTCAAAGGGCTTTGGCTGGCACAACAGGGAAAGAAATGGCACCTAAACCAAGACAGAAAATGAAGTCAGGAGGTAGTTAACAGAAGACAGCAAGTTCTGCTGTGCTTCATCCACAAGAATCCGCCCAGTAGGCAGCCCCACATGTAGGTCTGACACGGAGAGGGCATACTGAGAATAAAGACAGAGATGTGCGTAAAATTCAAATCCCTTCCACGGCCCTGCAGGAACACATCCCTGCCTCTAAGCTTCCTCTCCCCAGAGATCCCAACCACGGACACTCTGAGATCCTCACACACACTGGCATCACCCGGTCTCAGGCCACGACCTGTTCCTCAGAAAACTGGTCCCCAAGTCTCTGAACACCTAGTTCCTTCTCGTCTTCTGTGCCTCAGCTCACAGGTCACCAACTACAAGAGGCCTCTGTCAGGACAGAGCCACTGCCAGGACAAATGGGCGCCGTGGCTAAGACCCTCCTGTTCCCTTCAGGGGATTCACTAAACCCTGCACTTACAAAACTTGTTTCTTTCATAAAAACTAAGTTCCATGAAGGGAGTGGATACGCCTGTCTAGTTACAACAGTAACCCCCTGGCAGAGAGTAAGTACTCAAAAGATATTTTCTGAAGGAGCAAATGTCATCACTGTAGAAAGAGACCCTTTGACCTCATCTTAAACACACACACGTGCACGCACACATGCTCTAGGTCCCAGAACTAAACATAAAGGCCAAAACTATAAACTCCCAGAAGAAAATGGAAGAAAAGATTCACAATTTTGAAGTAAGCCAAGACAGACAGAATATCAAAAACACAAAGGATAAAAGAAGAAAATGAAAAACTGCACTTCACAAAATAAAAAACTGGTGTGTTTTGAAAGACACAACAAAGAAAATGAAAAGTCAGTCACAGAATGAGATCAGATATTTACAGTATGTGTACCTGACCAAAAATATAGATATGAATAATATACAAAAATCACCTGTAACTCAATATCCAAAAGACAAAAACCCAATTTTTACAAATGGGCAAAAGATTTAAACCAAAGACAAATAGTCACTAAGCATGTGATCTTACACTTAGTACAAGTCATCAGGGAAATACACACCAAAGCCAGAGGGGATCCTCAAATGTATGGTTGATTTTTTATTTTTTTTAAGAGAGAGAGAAAGAGCGATCATGGGCAGGGCAGGGGAGGGGAGGTGACCTCAAGCAGACTCCCTGCTGAGTGCAGAGCCTGAAGCAGAGCTCACAACCCTGAGATCATGACCTGAGCCAACATCAAGAGTGGTCCGGACGCTTAACTGACTAAACCACCCAGGAGCCCCTGGTTAAATGATTTTGACTCTTGTCAAAATCAGTGACAAAAGTCACTGGGAAAGAATCATCTTTTCAACAATAGTGCTGGGACAACCAGATACCCACACAAAAAAGGATGAAATCAGACCCCTACCTCACACCATGCACAGAAACTAACTCCAAATGGACTGAAGATCTAAACTGTCAGAGCTAAAGCTATAAAATTCTCAGAAGAAAATATAGAAGTAAATCTTCCTGATCTCGGATTTGTCAATAGTTTCTTAAATGACGTCGAAAGCATAAGAAACAAAAAAAAAATTGGACTTCATAAGTATTAGAACCTTTTGCTTCAAAGGAAACTGTAAAGGACAGATACAAAAACAACAACCCATAAAATGGGAAAAAATACTTACAAATCATACATTATATGGATATATGTGATATAGCCATACAATGGAATATTATTTGATAATTTAAAAAAGTGAAATTCTGGTACATGCTACAACATGGAGGAATCTTGAAAACACCATTTTAAGAGAAAGAAGCCAGACACAAAGACCACACACTGGATGATTCCACTTACATGACATATTCAGAAGAGGCAAATCCATGGAGACAGAGAGTAGATTAGTATTTGCCCTGGGCTGGGGGGTATGGAGGGTGATGTAAAGGGCACAAGGTCACATTCTAGGGTGATGAGAATGTTTTAAACTGATTGTGTTGGTGGCTGCAAAACTCTGTAATTATATTAAAAAACAATGAATTATAGGGGCCCCTGGCTGGCTCAGTCAGTAGAGCATGTGATTCTTGATCTCAAGGTCATGAGTTCCAGCCTCACGCTGGGTGTAGAGTTTACTTAAAAACAACAACAAGGGACACCTGGTGGCTTGGTAGGTTAAGCATCAGACTCTTGATTTCACCTCAGGGCATGATCTCAGGGTTGTGAGATCCAGCCCCAACTAGGGCCTCCAGGCTCAGTGGGGAGTCTGCTTGAGATTCTTTCCCTCTGTCCCTCCCCCCACTCATGCACACACATGTGTGCTTTCTCTCTCTCAAATAAATAAAATCTTTAAAAAAAAAAAACAAAAAATATCACTGAATTGTACACTTCCAATGGGTGAATTATATCCAAAAAAAACTTCTACAAAAAAATAAACATATGAGATACCACTACAAATCCACTAGAATGGCTAAAATTAAACACTGGTAAATCCCAAGTGTTGGTGAAAATGTGGAGCAAATGGAATATTCATGCACTGCTAGTAGGAATGTAAAGACACAACCACCTTGGAAAACAGTTTGGGTAACGGGCCAAAAGTGATGAAAACATGTAAGGACAAGAATGTCATTGTTCATAGCAACTTTAATCATAATAACCAAAAACAGAAAACTACCCAAATGTCCATTAACATGTGAATGGATAAACAAACTGTGGTATAGCCACACAACAGAATACTATTCAGCTATTAAAAAAATTAAAATATCGATACACATAACAACAAGGATAAATTTCAAAAACATCATGTTGAACAAAACCAGCCAGGTACAAAATAACACACACTGGATGATTCCCTTTATATAAGACCCTAGAATAAGCAAAGCTATGCTCCAGGGCCAGAAACCAGGTGAGTGGTAGCCCTGCGGAACAACTGTGTCGAGGGTACAAGGGGGCTTGGGGCAGGGAAGATGACTGCAAGGGGGCACAAGGGCACTTCTTGGGGTGGTGAAAATGTTCACGATATTTTGACTGTGGTAGTGATGGTAACATGGGTATGTACATTTATCAAAACTCAGTGAACTGTATACTTCAAATGGGTACACTTCATTTTATGTAAATTACATTTTTATAAGGATTTTTTTTAAAAAACAAAGTAATCACCTAAGCCCAGAGAAAGCGGATAGTGAATGGGGTAGGCAGAATAATGGATCTAAATGAAAGAAAATGAGAGAAACAGGCATTAATGACAAAGCAAACAAGGAGAGAAATATTTCTTAGGAATGCCTCTTTTTAAACAAAGGTCCATTAATGACCAATTTGAACCCTGAGCAGGGCCTACCAGCTTCTTCTTACTCAAGTGAAACGTCACCTATTTCCCACTGTTATAAGCAACAAAACAGGGAAAAAAAAAAAAAAGCAACAAAACAGCAAAAGCAACAAAACACCAGGAAGCAACCTGACATAAGACTTGGATGAAAAGAATCAGGATAACTGCACCATCATATACATGATATTTAAGTTATAATCAGCAGCATCATAAAGCTCAGCCAGCTTATAAGAACCTCACACCAATCCTGGTGGATAAATACTGTCCTATCATTGTCTCACATTTAACAACTGAGGACACTGAGGGTCACAGGAGATAATTTGCCCAAGTTCATGAAACTCGTAAGTATCCTCTACCTGTTAGTAGTTTGGGGAAAGGCTTGATTCAACTGGGTAAAATGTGTGCCTGACCCAGGTGATGTAGAAGATATATTCGTCCTTACTGGAAGTAAGTGTCCCAACAACTTATCTGTCACTTGGTAGCATGGGAAGATGCACAGACACACTTCCTGAATTGACGTGGGTTTATATAGGACCTCTCACAACAAACAAACAGGTGGCCCGTAATACTGGTGATGTCATTCTATGCATGCAAACAACTTGTGTGTTCACATGCTTAGTAAAATACTGCACAGGCACCACATTAAAACCCGTGTTTATCAGGCACTTAATCAAAATCTACTGAATAAATAAAGTTGGATTTCTGCTTTTCTTCAGAAATGTAAAATGCCACTATGCTCCCATCTAGTGGTCAAGCAGAAAAGTGTTTCAAGCGATTCCCTTAAAAGCAGAACCAACTTTTTTGACCCTCAACTGCTGCTACTTCAGAGCCAACAGGGAACAAAGCAGCTTGTGTCATCCTTCCCTCTGGGAAGCCCTGCCTGGACTCATTCCAAAGAGCTCTTTCTCCCTCGAGAGCTAAGGAATGGTGCACTTCCCACTGCAAGCCTGCTCCACCGCCCTCCCATCCCCATCAACTCCACTGGTTATGCCAAACACACCCTCGCCAGCCCCGTCTGTGTTGCCCTCACTCACTACCTCTTCAAAAGCTAGGGCAATGGAAAACTATCTGACCTGTGGGAGAAGAATCCCTTTCAACAGTAAGACAGAACAAGACAATGTGGAGGACCTCCCTCGGGGAAGAGTGAGGAAGAGGGATGTGTGCACGCTTTCACCCTGCACAAAGCAAGACCCACAGTCACAGTGGGAGCTCAAACAGTCAGAAACCATAGACACAAACTGAACTGTGAAGCAGTATTTTGGACTCAAAATCTCTTTCACTTTTAAAAAATTCAAGGATCTCAAAGCGTTTTTATTTGAGTTATACTTTCGGATACTTATTGTAACAAATTAAAACTGAGTTCTTAAAAAAATAAATAAAACTGAGTTCTTAAAATATGTAATTGTTAATTCATTTAAAAACAACAATAATAAAACTCAATACATGTTAACACAAATAACAGTTTTATGAAAAGTATTTCCCAAAACAGGAAAAAAAGTTTGGTAGAAAAGTAGTATGGCCATACGTTTTTGCAAATGTCAATAAACAGTTGGATTCCCACATCTGCTTCAGCATTCCATATACTGTGTATGCCATGCCCCCTAAACAATACTGCACCCTCCTGAGAAGATGAGAGGGAAAAAGGCAAATAACATCTTATTAATGTTACAAAAAGTTTCAACCCTGCTGACCCCTTACAAGGTCTATGGACTATGGAAGTCCCCAGACCATGATTTGAGAACTGTTGCTCTAAAACTATAAGAAACCCATTATTCTGATATTATTCATGAATATTAGGTCTTATCTTCTCAATAAACCTATGCTGTGTGAGACAGGAAAAATGTCTTACTTTTGAGTTGGTAACAGTAGATAATTTGGGTGTTGCTTTGCTTTTAACCAACTCAGAACACTGAAAGTTTGCCACAAACAGAAAAACCTAATTGGCAGGTTTTTAAAAACACCTGTCCTACTAACACACAGCTTTTAATCACAGGAATAGGCTTAAGAAACTTTAAAAGTTTAAGGATAATCTTGAACTCTGGGAGCTCAACTCCCACATTCCAGCAATCCCTCTCCATGTGTTCTCAATGCAAGAGTAGGTAAGAAATCTGCCCTTCCAACTTCCCCTCCCATCTGACAATTCCGTCCTAGAGCCACACAAGTGAGGCAAGGGCAGATACCTACAAGGTTTGTGGGATGGGTGGGGAGTGCTTATCCACCAGGGGGCTTCCCAGAGCCTGAGAAGGGGGCGTCTGTGTGGGGGATGGTCCAGCATGGGGTGCTGGAGCCCAGGCAGGCAGGGGAGGGTGTCCACACAGAGCGAGAGGCAAGGCACAGTGAGGGGTATCAGAATTTGAACAGGTAGAGGGTTCGCCATGTGGGGGCCAGGTGGAGTAGAGAGGACATCTGTGCAGAGAAGAGGCCCAGTGCAGAGGGGAACCCAAGCCTGAGCAGATGAGGGGGTGTGTGTAGGGAAGGGCACAGCCCTGGAGAAGAGACTAGTCACCCACCTACTTGATTAACTGCCCTGCTAAGAAGGGTAACAGGAGTCAGGCTTCTCACAGTCTGAGAACAGAGCTCAGGGAACAAAAACAAACACTGGGAAAAGGAGATGAGGACTAGAATGAACCCCCTGGTTTGGGACCGATGTTGCAGGTATCAGTGGGAACCTGGCTCACTACACACGGAGTTATAAAGCACAGGCATGAATTCACACATGTATAACTAAATCTGTCCACGAGAGGGCGTGGGAGCAGCAACACTGAATGCAACCGAGTGCACCCTAGCACCCAGATTACGGGTTCAAAATACCATTTCCAGTAAAAGGAACCAGGGATCCCTGGAGAAATGGCTGAATCCAGGGCCAGGAAAGAGAAGGTACAAGCTTTCTGTGCCAGAAAGAAAAGAGGTGTTCAGAGAATGATGGGAAACAGGTAAAATAACACAGAAGTCAACTGGACGGGCGACCCTGGCCAATCTAAGACCATTTAAACCCTAAAAGGAACAATGATAACAATGGATTACAACCCAGTGAATAAAGTAAGGAGACACACATTGACACACACAGTGTGCTGAGGAACAGTTAGTGAAAGTACCTCCCCTCGAACGCCACACTAACCATGGGGGCAGAGGGGGTGTGTCATCCTCCCTCCCGGCGCAGAGGGCTGATGGGCACCACTGCGAACACCACCAGCACCACCCCACACCGAGAGGGCGCGAGAAGAAGAATCCATCTTCACCTCCAGGTTATTCCTGCAAGAGACGCAGAACTCAGATAACCTCATCAGGAAACACCACACATCACTACTTAAAATCTTCGACAACACTAAAAGCACGAAAACCAAAGAAAGATGCAGGCGTGGCCCAAGTGAGGGAGACAAGGAGCCAGGCTGACCAGGTGCAAGGTGCATGTCTGCAGGGGGCTGGGAGCCGTCTGCTGTGCAGCGCACGACTGCAACAGCTGGTGAGACCAGGACGGACTCAGAACTCAAGGCGGGGGGTGTGTCTGCGTTAACCTCCTAACATGAGAGGCCACGTGGGGTCATGCAAGAAAATGTGCTTGTCTGCGGGAAACACGACATGCAGGGGTGGTGGGGCATCTGGGCAATGGCCTGCTCTCGAGTGGGCAAAAACAAAAGCCTATGAACTGTATTTCCAACGCAGCTGCTGGATCAGCCTTACTCAGCAGAACTGACAGGTTAACAGCCAACCTGATCTGTGTTCCTTTTGCCTTCACTTCCTCTTTCTTCAGCATAAAACTGTCTAGTGTCCAAAGGAACTGTCAGAATTTTGTCGGTTGCTGTGACACAGCCGTCTGCTCTCAGAAAAAACACACCCAGAAATAGCCCAACAAAATGGGATTCTAGTGACACCTAGTGACCTTCTGTACTTACTGCCCACATTTTCAGGGGGACACGGGAGCAAAGGCCTGGATAGGCAGGAAACGTAGAATAAACAGGACACATTAAAATAACGGGCAGTTCAGCCGTTACCCCTGAGGTCTGTTGAAAAAAATTCAAGCTCACCAAAAATCAGGAAATGCAAATGAAATAAATTTTATTTTTCCACTGACAAAGTAGGAAAGATTAAAAAGACTTGACAACTCACAGTGTAATGGTTATGGGAAACAAGTGTTCTTTTACACTGCTAGAAAGAAGAGAATTTAGTGCACTCTTTCCAGAAGGTACTATGATAGCATTTATCATAAATTTAAGTCCATGAGCCCTCTGAACTCAAAAATCCATTTGTGGGATTTAAACCTATGGAAAAACTCACACATCTGTGAGAAGTAATGCACACAAAGACATTCAGTTTTGTACTATTTCTGACTAGAAAGAAAAAGAAATGGAAAACTTCATATTCATTAACAGATCATTTACACAAATTGTTATCTCTTATACAAGACTGTGTATGTTTTAAAAAATGAGATCTATCACTATGTACAAACATGGAAAGATGTTCTCTAATGTTAACTAAAAAAGTTTATGTGCATTCCATTAAAAAAATAAAACCTACAGATTTCCATGGATGTACATATAAATATGGATGTATAAATGTTTATGTATGCATTTTCTATGTGTTTAGTAAAATGTCTGAAACTATATATTCCAAATTCTCAGTGGTAGGTCTTCCCCCAACTGAGGGAAGACAAGCCAAGAAGTAGATTAGGTGGGCTTTTCACGTTAAAAATATACACACATTTAAATCTAAATACATTTAATTCAAAAGAAAACTTGTCTTCAAGATAGCAAGAGGAATTACAAAAATCAGTAATTAATTCTAATTAATAATTAAAATCTGAATGCATTACAACAAACAATAAAAAAAGAATTTATATTAAAAATGTGATTAAGTTCACTTTACAGTGACTTGATGAGATTGACTTTGGGTAATAAAAATTATTTTGGAGTTTCCCTGATCCTCTTAAGAACCAAGGGCTCAGTGGGGGCAACAAGAAGAGAGGAGATAAAGCAATAAGGGAAGTAGGGGACAGACTACCAAGGAAATCAAGAGGGCAAGACTCTCAGGAGAAGAAACTGAGAATTCCCTTGTCAGGATTAACTGAGAGGCCTCTTTTCAGGACAAGGGTGCCTTTCAGTTTACATTTCTACCCAAACATCTCCATTAACTTCACGCTTTCAGGAAAGGTCTATTTTTCTGTACCCTCCCCTTCCCTACATTCCTATATGACCTTTTACAGGTAGCTCACCATCACTTCCCCCAAGAAATTTTCTCTGTTATCTGTAGGCTAATATAAGTAAAGCCTCCTCTGTTCATGAGTTGATAGGGCAAATATTACTGAGCACCTACTATGAGCCAGGAATGTGTTAGATACTGAGTGACAAACATGGTGGCTGCACTTACAGAGTTTACATCATAATGGAAAGACCAAAATGCATGATTAGGTAAGTAGGCAGGCAGACAGATAAAACAGACAAATGAATCACACTACTGGGTATTTACGCAGAAAATATAAAAATACTAATTTATATATGCACCCCTGTTTATTGCATTATCTAAAATAGCCAAACTATGGAAGCAGCTCAAGTGTCCACTGATTGATAGATGAATGGTAAAGAAGATGTGGTATATATACACAATGGAATATTATTCAGCCAGAAAAAAGAATGAAATCTTGCCATTTGCAATGACATGGATGGAGCTAGAGAACAGTAAAGTCAGAGAAAGACAAATACCATATGATCTCACTCATATGTGGAATTTAAAAAATAAAACAAATGACTTTTAGGAGTCAGCTCCATTGAGAGACGTTGCTCTAGTGGCTAGGCTGGGGGTGGAACCCTCACTGGGACAGTGCGGTCTCAGGACCCTCAGGGTCACAGGAAGACCGGGGGTGCCTGAGTGCGGCAGAGCTCCCAGGTATCGGAGCGGGGAAGCCGGCTGCAGAGACGGAGCCAAGGAGTGGGTTCCCAGCTCGGGGTTGCGATAAACTGTGATCCACGGCACAGTTGGGCCACTGCTCCTCCAGCAGGGACCCGACAAGCGGCAGATCTGGGGAGCCTCCCCTTCCTCCCCAGGGAGGAGCGGCGCAGGAGCGCACCGCAGGGATCTGCTGGGTTTGGAGACTCCACATGGGATCGTGTGCCAGAGATAGAAATGCTCAGTCACAGGCCGGGTGAGCACGGAGTGCTGCCGGAGACCAGGGAGACGGAAGTGATACCCTAAGACGAAACAATATTAGAATAATTGGGATCCCAGAAGAAGAAGAGAGAGGGGCAGAAGGTATATTGGAGCAAATTATAGCAGAGAACTTCCCTTATTTGGGGAAGGAAACAGGCATCAAAATCCAGGAGGCACAGAGAACCCCCTCAAAATCATTAAAAATAGGTCAACACCCCGACATCTAATAGTAAAACTTATGAGTCTCAGAGACAAAAAGAAAATCCTGAAAGCAGCTCGGGAGAAGAGATCTGTAACCTACAATGGTAGAAACATTAGATTGGCAACAGACCTATCCACAGAGACCTGGCAGGCCAGAAAGGACTGGCATGATATACTCAGAGCACTAAATGAGAAAAATATGCAGCCAAGAATACTAGATCCAGCTAGGCTGTCATTGAAAATAGAAGGAGAGATAAAAAGCTTCCAGGACAAACAAAAACTAAAGAAATTTGTAAACACGAAACCAGCCCTACAAGAAATTTTGAAAGGGGTCCTCTAAGCAAAGACAGAGCCTAAAAGTAACACAGACCAGAAAGGAACACAGACAATATACAGTAACAGTCACCTTACAGGCAATACAATGGCACTAAATTCATGTCTTTCAATAGTTACTCTGAATGTAAATGGGCTAAATGCCCCAATCAAAAGACACAGGCTCTATCAGATTGGATAAAAAACAAGACCCATCGATATGCTGTCTGCAAGAGACTCATTTTAGACCCAAAGACACCCCCAGATTGAAAGTGAGGGGGTGGAAAACCATTTACCATGCTAATGGACACCAAAAGAAAGCTGGGTGGCAATCCTTATATCAGACAAATTAGATTTTAAACCAAGGACTGTAATAAGAGATGAGGAAGGACACTATATCATACTTAAAGGGTCTATCCAACAAGAAGATCTAACAATTGTAAATATCTATGCCCCTAACATGGAAGCAGCCAATTATGTAAGGCAATTAATAACAAAAGCAAAGAAACACATCGACAACAACACAATAATAGTAGGGGACTTTAACACCCCCCTCACTGAAATGGACAGATCATCTAAGTAAAAGATCAACAAGGAAATAAAGACTTTAAACGACACACTGGACCACAGGGACTTCACAGATATATTTAGAACATTCCATCCCAAAGCAACAGAATACACATTCTTCTCTAGTGCCCATGGAACATTCTGCAGAATAGATCACATCCTAGGTCACAAATCAGGTCTCAACCGGTACCAAAAGATTGGGATCATTCCCTGCCTATTTTCAGACCACAATGCTTTGAAACTAGAACTCAATCACAAGAGGAAAGTCGGAAAGAACTCAAATACATGGAGGCTAAAGAGCATCCTACTAAAGAATGAATGGGTCAACCAGGAAACTAAAGAAGAATTAAAAAAATTCATGGAAACCAATGAAAAGGAAAACACAACTGTTCAAAATCTTTAGGATGCAACAAAGGCAGTCCTAAGAGGAAAGTATATAGCAATACAAGCCTTTCTCAAGAAACAAGAAAGGTCTCAAATATACAACCTAACCCTACACCTAAAGGAGCTGGAGAAAGAACAGCAAATAAAGCCTAAACCCAGCAGGAGAAGAGAAATAATAAAGATCAGAGCAGAAATCAATGAAATAGAAACCAAAAGAACAGTAGAACAGATCAACGAAACTAGGAGCTGGTTCTTTGAAAGAATTAATAAAATTGATAAACCCCTGGCCAGACTAATCAAAAAAAGAGAAATGACCCAAATAAATAAAATCATGAATGAAATAGGAGAATTCACAACCAACACCAAAGAAATACAAACAATTATAAGAACATACTATGAGCAACTCCATGCCAGCAAATTAGATAATCCGGAAGAAATGGATGCATTCCTAGAGATGTATCAACTACCAAAACTGAACCAGGAAGAAACAGAAAACCTGAACAGACCTATAACCACTAATGAAATTGAAGAGGTAATCAAAAATCTCCCAACAAACAAGAGCCCGGGGCCAGATAGCTTCCCAGGGGAATTCTACTAAACATTTAAAGAAGAATTAATACCTATTCTTCTGAAACTGTTCCAAAAATAGAAATGGAAGGAAAACTTCCAAACTCATTTTATGAGGCCACCACTACCTTGATCCCCAAACCAGACAAAGACCCCATCAAAAAGGAGAATTACAGACCAATATCCCTGATGAACATGGATGCAAAAATTCTCACCAAAATACTAGCCAATAGGATCCAACAGTACATTAAAAGGATTATTCACCACGACCAAGTGGGATTTATTCCTGGGCTGCAAGGTTGGTTCAACATCCACAAATCAATCAATGTGAGACAATACATTAATGAAAGAAAGAACAAGAACCGTATGATCCTCTCAATAGATTCAGAAAAAGCATTTGACAAAGTACAGCATCCTTTCTTGATCAAAACTCTTCAGAGTTAGGGATAGAGGGTACATACCTCAATATCATAAAAGCCATCTATGAAAAACCTACAGCGAATATCATTCTCAATGGGGAAAAACTGAGAGCTTTCCCCTTAAGGTCAGGAACGCGGCAGGGATGTCCACTATCACCACTGCTATTCAACATAGTATTAGAAGTCCTAGCCACAGCAATCAGAAAACAAAAAGAAATAAAAGGCATCCAAATTGGCAAAGAAGAAGTCAAACTCTCACTCTTTGCAGATGATATGATACTTTATGTGGAAAACCCAAAAGACTCCACCCCAAAACTGCTAGAACTCATACAGGAATTCAGTAAAGTGGCAGGATATAAAATCAATGCACAGAAATCAGTGGCATTCCTATACACCACCACCAAGACAGAAGAAAGAGAAATTAAGGAGTCGATCCCATTTACAATTGCACCCAAAACCATAAGATACCTAGGAATAAATCTAACCAAAGAGGCAAAGAATCTGTACTCAGAAAACTATAAAATACTCATGAAAGAAATTGAGGAAGACACAAAGAAATGGAAAAACGTTCCATGCTGATGGATTGGAAGAACAAATATTGTGAAAATATCAATGTTACCTAGAGCAATCTACACATTTAATGCAATCCCTATCAAAATACCATCCACTTTTTTCAAAGAAATGGAACAAATAATCCTAAAATTTATATGGAACCAGAAAAGACCCCGAATAGCCAGAGGAATGTTGAAAAAGAAAAGCAAAGCTGGCAGCATCACAATTCCGGACTTCCAGCTCTAGTACAAAGCTGTCATCATCAAGACAGTATGGTACTGGCACAAAAACAGGCACATAGATCAATGGAACAGAATAGAGAGCCCAGAAATGGGCCCTCAACTCTATGATCAACTCATCTTCAACAAAGCAGGAATGAACGTCCAATGGAAAAACGACAGTCTCTTCAACAAATGGTGTTGGGAAAATTAGACAGCCACAAGCAGAAGAATGAAACTGTCCATTTCCTTACACCACACACAAAAATAGACTCAAAATGTTTGAAAGACCTCAATGTGAGACAGGAGCCCATCAAAATCCTAAAGGAGAACACAAGCAGCAACTTCTTCAACCTCAGCTGCAGCAACTTCTTCCTAGAAACATCACCAAAGGCAAGGGAAGCAAGGGCAAAAATGAACTATTGGGACTTCATCAAGATAAAAAGCTTTTGTACAGCAAAAGAAACAGTCAACAAAACCAAAAGACAACTGACAGAATGGGAGAAGATATTTGCAAATGACGTATCAGATAAAGGGCTAGTATCCAAAAATCTATAAAGAGCTTATCAAACTCAACATGCAAAGAACAAATGAGCCAATCAAGAAATGGGCAGAAGACATGAACACACATTTTTTCCAAAGAAGACATCCAAATGGCCAATAGACACATGAAAAAGTGCTCAACATCACTTGGCATCAGGGAAATCCAAATCAAAACCTCAATGAGATACCACCTCACACCAGTCAGAATGGCTAAGATTAACAAGTCAGGAAACGACAGATGTTGGTGGGGATGTGGAGAAAGGGGAACCCTCCTACACTATTGGTGGGAACGCAAGCTGGTGCAGCCACCCTGGAAAACAGTATGGAGGGTCCTCAAAAAGTTGAAAATAGAGCTACCATAGGACCCAGCAATTGCACTACTGGGTATTTACCCCAAAGATACAGATGTAGTGATCCGAAGGGGTATGTGCACCCCGATGTTTATAGCAGCAATGTCCACAATAGCCAAACTGTGGAAAGAGCCAAGATGTCCATCGACAGATGAATGGATAAAGAAGATGTGGTATATATATACAATGGAATATTATGCAGCCATCAAAAGGAATGGAATCTTGCCATTTGCAACGATGTGGATGGAACTGGATGGTATTATGCTGAGCGAAATAAGTCAGAGAAAGACATGTATCATATGATCTCACTGATATGAGGAATTCTTAATCTCAGTAAACACACTGAGGCCTGCTGGAGTGGTGAGGGGTGGGAGGCATGGGGTGGCTGGGTGATAGACACTGGGGAGGGTATGTGCTATGGTGAGTGCTGTGAATTGTGTAAGACTGTTGAATCACAGACCTGTACCTCTGAAACAAATAATACATTATATGTTAAAAAAAAAAAAAAGAAGATAGCAGGAAGGGAAAAATGAAGGGGGGGAAATTGGAGGGGGAGACAAACCATGAGAGACTATGGACTCTGAGAAACAAACTGAGGATTCTAGAGACAGGGGGGTGGGGGTGGAGTGATGGGTTAGCCTGGTGATGGGTATTAAAGAGGGCACGTATTGAATGGAGCACTGGGTGTTATACACAAACAATGAATCATGGAACACTACCTCAAAAACTAATGATGTAATGTATGGTGATTAACGTAACATAATAAAATAAAAAAATAAAAAATAAAACAAATGAGAAAAGGGAAAAAAGAAAGAGAGAGAGACAAAACAAGGAACAAATTCTTAAATACAGACAACAGTTGGTTACCACAGGGGAGGCAGGTGGGGAGATGGGGGAAATAGATGATGAGGATCAAAGAGTACACTCATCGTGATAAAAAAAAAAATAAAATTAAAAAAACAAATGAACAAAGTAAGTTCTAATAGCCCAAAAAGGAAAGAAGGAGTTGAGACAGAAAGTAACAAGGAGGACTCTGTTTTGTGGGCCATATGGTCTCTGTAATACTAGTCAATTCCACAGGTATAGTGCAGAAGTAGCCATTCACAATACATAACCAAATGTACATGGCTGTGTTCCAGGAAAACTTTACCTATGGACACTGAGGTTTGGATTTTATATAATTTTCATGTGTCAGGAAATACTCTTGATTTTCTCCCCAACCTTTTAATACTGCAAAAACCACTGTCAGCTCACAGACCATAAAAAACAAAGAGGGTGGTAGGCTGGATTTGGCCAACAGGCCATACACAGTTCACTGTGCCTGCTTAGGACCACGTAATTCTAAGCCATTTTATCTCAGCAAGAACAATATAACTGATTTATGTGTTAGAAGTGTCACACTTGCTAATGTACCAAGGGTGAAATAAAAGGGAGACAGGCAGGAGGCTACTGAATAATGTGGCAAGATGACAGATGATAGTTGTCTGTCTATTCTGAGATACAATCAATAGGCCATCTTAATGGATTGCATAAGATGAGGGAGCTGTTTGATTTTGATTCTTTCCCCACAACCTTCCATAAAAAGACAACTTTAAAAAAATGCAAATAATGGACACACATGACGTATGCTTTTACCAAAACTTCAAATGACATATAAGTAGGAAAATAACCCAAGTCTGAATATAGCTGCAAGTCTGTGGATGCAGAAAGTGGGGAAGAAGTCTTACGACTCCACAAAGAGAGTGGAGGGGCCTGGAGCTTCAGAAGAAGCTCATGTAAAGTAACTCTGGAAAAGAGGAAGTTGGCACTAAATGCTGAAATACAGAACAGGAGTGGTTCACAGCACCTGTTACAGGGAAGAGGCCCAGAAGTGACAGGCTCTGAAAAAATGTTAACTCTGAGGGATAATCAGTAGAGTACCACTCTACTGAGGAGTGGTAACCCTGGGACAAACAGCAGTAGAGGAACCAAGGGGAAAATATTCAAGGAACTATGCAGAGAGCAGAACTGACATAGGACAGCGCTCAGAAATTAGGAACCCTGTGTATAAAACGAATGGGTACAGAACAAAGCAGACCACATCCATTAAAACGCTGTTTGGAAAAGAAAATGCAAATCAAACCATTTCAGCTAATGAAAATACACCTGCTATGAAAAATAAAAACAAAGCTGAACAAGGTAACATGACTATCATATCTGAATCAAATACGGTCAAACAAGTATTTGGGAAACTATATCCATCCACCCATCCATATGTGTGAGATATTTCTTGAATCATAAATATGAAAACTAAAAACAACTAAATAGGAAGACACTAAACAAGAATTGATTAAACTCAGCAAATAAAAGGAGGAAAGATAAAATCATGTCAGAGATGAAGACTTAATTATAACATGCCAAAGAACAAACAGATTCAAATGAAAAGTCAATTAAAAAAATACTGAAGAAAAACAGCGGGCAGGAGGGAGAAGGGGGATAAAGATAACATCCAGATAGAAGTAAAAAGATTCAGAGTCAAAATGGTTGAAATTAAAGGCAGGTAAAGGAGGCCCAACATACATATAATTGAAGCCCTTGAAGAAGACAAACAAAACAGTAAAACAGAGTAATATTTAAAACTATAAGAAAATTTTCCAGAGATAGGAAGACCTGAATCTCTTGAAAAGGCCAACCTAGAACTGGAATCAACAACTGGATCAATTTAAGACAGAAGAAAACAACTAGATTTTAAAGGGGGAAAAAAAAATCCTGGAAGAAAGATCAGATAATATACAAAGGGAAAAGAATTAAACTAGCTTCAGATGCAAAAAAACCACCACCAAACCAGGTTCCACTTGTGTTTAGTCGTTAAACCCAAATCTCCTGCAAATGCACTATAAGTCATACATACGCTCTGAAATTTTTTAAAAAGGCTTTGGAAACAAACAAAAGGCGTATTTTAAAAGGAAGCAAACAATCTGTGGCTTTGCCACATTTTCTGGGTCTTTACCCTGAGGTAACTCAGTGACAGGGTCTGTGGGAGCGGTGGTGATGGGCAGTTCAACCTCCAACAGAAGGACTTGCTGTCTTTCTGGCCAAAGGAACTAGGGGAAGGAGCCCCGGCAAGTAGGGCCACAGGGGAATGAGGCAAGGACCCAGGAAACAAGCCAGGGAACAGGAACCTCAGGTTCTGAGCCTAAAAGCCCATATCCCTGGCTGACCCCTGACCTACATGTGCATGAGGCAAACTGACATCAGCCTTCAACCAAGGCTTGAAGAACTGAATGAATCTAAGCAAATGTTCACCACAGGTCTTAAAATGACAAGTCTGCATTTTAAAGCTAAACAAGTTAACTGCTTGCTAAAATAAAATCAACACTCTTCAGAGCAATATAAAAGAATGAAGTGTCTATCTAATATTTACAGTGTCCAAAACAAAACCCTAAGTTAAAAGGTCACATTAAGAGCCAGAAAATGTGACACATTCCTAAGAAAAAACAATCAACAGATGCCAACCCTGAAATGCTGGAATTATCAGACAAGGGGATTAAAGGATCTACTATTACTGTACTGTGCAAGAGAATGGAAAACACACAGGTAAGGAAAGACAGGAAAAGCAAAGGCAGAAATCTCAGCTAAAAAACAAAACACACATAAAAGAACCAGGTAGAAATATTAGAGCTGAAAAATACATGAACTAAATTTACCAAATGGACTAAATGACAGAATGGAGTTGTTGGAGAACAGAGTCAATGAACCTGAAGGAGGATCAACGTGAAGAAAAAAGACAATTGAAAAATAATGATCAGAAACCAGGGCATGGGGGTAAGTGGGGACATTTCAAAGACTGTATCACACAGCAGGCGTCTGCAGACTACGGGCCACAGGCCACCCGGGCTCACCACCTGGTTTTAAAATAAACTTTTAAACACAGCCACCCCTGTTTGTTTGCTGCTTCTTTAGGGCTCCTTTCACACTACAACAATCAAGTAGTTAAATAAAGACCACAGGGCCCACAAAGCCTAAAATAAAGGCATTCCTCATCTTATTGTACTTTGCATTATTGTGCTTCCCAGATACCACGTGCTTTGCAAACTAGAAGATTTGTGGAAACCCCACACAGAGCAAGTCTATCAGTGCTATTTTCCCAACTATATCTGTTTACTTCATGTCTCATTTTGGTAAAACTCCGAATATTTCAAACATTTTCATTATTATATTTTTATGGTGATCTGGGATCAGTGATCTTTAATGTTACTATTGTAATTACTTTGGGGCTCCAGGAACCACACCCACGTAAGACCACTAACTTGATAAATGTGTATGCTCTGATTGCTCCACCAACCAGCATTTCCCGCATCTCTCTCCTTCTCCTCTGGCCTCCCTATTCCCTGAGACACAGCAATATTGAAATTAGGCCAATTAATAACCCTACAATGGCCTCTAAATGGCAAGTGAAAGGAAGAGTCACACATCTCTCACTTTAAATCAAATGCTAGAAACGAGAAATGATTAAACTTAGTGAGGAAGTCATTGTCAAAAGCCAGAATAGACCAAAAACTACACCAGACAGCCAAGCTGTGAATGCAGAGGAAAAGTTCCTGAAGGAAATTAAAAGGGCTACTCCAGTGAACACACGAATGACAGGGAAGGGAAATAGCCTTATCACCAATATGGAGAAAGTTTGGGTGGTCTGGAGAGAATATCAAACCAGCCACACATTCTCTTAAACCAAAGCCTAATCCAGAACAAGACCAGAACTCTCTTATTTCTACAAAGGCTGAGTGAGGTAAAGAAGCTGCGGAACAAACAGCTGAAGCTAGCACAGGTTGGTTAGTGGGTTTAAGGAAAGAAGGCGTCTCCATAACATGAAAGGACAAGGTGAAGCAGCAGGTGCTGACGGAGAAGCTGCAGCAAGTCATCCAGAACATCTAGCTCAGAGAATTCAGGAAGGTGGCTACACTCAACAACATATTTTCAGTAGAAAAAATAGCCTTCTGTTGGAAGAAGATGCCATCTAGGACTCTCGTAGCCAGAGAGAAGTCAATGCCTGGCTTCAAAGCTTCAAAGGACAGCCTGACTCTCTTGTGAGGGGCTAATGCAGCTGGTGACTCTAAGTGGAAGCCAATGCCCATGAACCATTCTGAAAATCCTAGGGCCCTTCAGAATCATGCTTAATCTGCTCTGCCTGTACCCTGTAAATGGAACAACACAGCCTGGATGACAACACAACCATCTACAACATGGTTTACTGAATATTGTAAACCCACTGTTGAGATCAAATGCTCAGAGAAAAAGATTCCTTTCAGAATATTGCTGCTCACTGACAACGCACCTGGTCACCCAAGAGTTCTGATGGAGACGGACAATGAGATTAATGTGGTTTTCAGGCCTGTTAATGCAGCATCCGTACTGTAGCCCATGATCAAGGAATCATTTCAACTTTAAAGTCTTATTATTAAAGAAATGCATTTCATAGGGATATAGCTGCCATAAATGGTGATTCCTCTCATGGATCTGGGCAAAGTAAATTGAAAACCTTCCAGAAAGGATTCACCATTCTAGATGCCATGAAGAACATTTGTGATTCATGGGAAAGGGTCAAAATATCAATACAAATGGGAGTTTGGAAGAAGTGGACTCCAGCCCCCATGGATGACTTTAAGGGTTCAAGATTTCATGGAGGAAGTAACCACAGATGGGGTGGAAGGAGCCAGAGAATGAGAATCAGAAGTGGAGCCTGACGATGGCACTGCACTGCTGTGCTCTCAGGATCAAACTTGAACAGATGAGGAGTTGCTTCTTGTGGATGAGCAAAGAAAGTGGTTTCTTGGGATGGAATCCATTCCTGGTGAAGATGCTTTGAAGACTGTTGAAATGACAACAAAGGATTTAGATCATTACATAAACTGAGTTGATAAAGCAGCAGCAGGGTTTGAGAAGGCTGACTCCAACGTGAAAGAAGTTCTATGGGGGGTAAAATGCTATCAAACAGTATTGCATGCTACAGAGAAATTGTGAAAGGAAGAGTCAATCAATGTGGCAAACTTCAGTGTTCTTATTTTAAGAAATTGCCACAGCCATCCCAATTTAAGCAACCACCATGCTGATTAGCCAGCAACCACCAACACTGAAGCAAGACCCTCCAGTAGCAAAAAGATTATGACTAGTTGAAAGCTCAGATGATGATTAGCATCTTATCAATATTCTTCAAATTAAGGTATGTACATTTTTTAAACATAATGTTATTGCACATTAAAAGACTACAGTACAAATGTAACTTTTATATGCACTAGAAAACCAAAAACTTCATTTTACTCACTTTATTATGATATTTGCTTTATTGTAGAAGTCTCAAGCTAAACCCAAAATATGTCCAAGGTATGCTCGTATTTACTATCTGTTCTTTTACAGAAAAACTTTGCCAATCCCTATTATGCAGCTAATTAGAGAAACCAGAAAAAGAAGAAATGGGACAGAAAAGATATCTGAAGAAATAATGGCCAAAAACTAATTACATTTTTAGAAAAAAATATATATATAAGCTTGCCCATTCAAGCTCAGTGAAATCTACACAAAATCAATTAAAAAAAACACCATACCTAGACGCTTAAGTTAAACTTCTGAAAACCAAAGACACGAAAAACTGGAAAGAAGTCAGAGAAAAAAGACACACTACTTACAACAGAGAAATGATTTGAATGACTACAGAGTTCTCAAGAGATACCAGAGGACAGAAGACTACCGGAAAAACTTTCAGGCAGTTGGAAAGAAAAGAATAAATAAATAAACACTGTCAAATTAGAATTGCATATCCATGGAAAATACCATTCACAAATAATGATGGAATAAGGACATTTCCAGACAAAAACTAAGTTCCATGCTCAGCAGGGAGTTTTTTGAGATTCTCTCTCTCTCCCTCTGTCCCTCCCCACTCCATGCACTCACACTCTCTGAAATAAATAAATCTAAAAAAAAAAAAAAAAAAATAGAACACTTAAAAAGCAGTACAAACCAGCTAGATCTAACAGATATCTATAGATAGAACATCCCATCCACACAATAGAACACACATTCTTCTCGAGTGCACATGCAGTATTCTCCTGGACAGACCAAATGTTGTGGCATAAAACAAGTCTCAATTACCTCAAAATGACTGAAATAATATAAAATACGTTCTCTGATTACAGTGGAATGAAACAAGGTTATCAAAAACAGAATGAAGTTTGGAAAACTCACAAATATGTAGAATTCAAATAAGAACCTCCTAAATAACTAATGGGTCAAAAAAAAAATCACAAGAGAAAATAGAAAATACTCTGAAATAAATGAAAACAAAAACACAACATACCACATTTTATGAGATGCAGCTAAAGCACTACTTAGAAGTAAATTTATCACTGTGAACCCTTATATTAAAAAATAGAAAATTTTCAAATCAAGAATATAAACTTCCACCTAAGGATATCAGAGAAAGAGCAAACTAAACCCAAAGCAAGCAGAAGGAAATCATGAAGATTATAGAGTGAAAATAAAATAAAGAATAGAAAAAAAACAGAGAAAAATCAACAAGACCAAAAGTAGGTTTCTTGAAAAGATCTTTTGAACGAATCTTTTTAGTTAGACTGATAAAGACAAAAAGAGATTACTAAAATCAGAAATGAATTACTATTACTACTGAGCTTATAAAAATAAAAAGGATTATTCACAAAAATACTAGAAACAAGCGTATACCAACAAATTAGATAACCTAGGTGAAATGAACAAGCCCTAGAAAGTCAGAAACTACTCAAACTGACTCAAGAAAAAGTATAAAATTGAAAAAACCTATAGCAAGAGACTGAATTAGTAATCAAAACCTTTCCACAAAAGCAAGCCCAAGCCCAGATGGGTTCCTGGTGAATTCTACAAAATGCTTGAAGAATTAACACCCATCCTTAGAAACTCTTCAAAAAACAGAAGAATAGGGGAGCCCAGGTGGCTCAATTGTTTAAGTGTCCAACTCTTGGTTTCAGCTCAGATCATGATCTCAGGGTCCTGGGATAAAGCCCCACATGAGGCTCCGCACTGAGCGTGGAGCCTACTTAAGATTCTCTTTCTCACCATAAGAGACTCTTAATCTCAGGAAACTGAGGGTTGCCGGAGTCGGGGGCTGGTGGGAGGGATGGGGTGGCTGGGTGATGGACAGTGGGGAGGGTATGTGCTATGGTGAGCGCTGTGAAGTGTGTAAGACTGTTGAATCACAGACCTGTACCCCTGAAACAAATAATACCTTATATGTTAATAAAAATAATTTAAAAAAAAGATTCTCTTTCTCCCTCTCCCTCAGCCCCTTCCTCCCACTTGAGAACAAGCACACCCAAGTGCTCTCTCTAAAACAAAACAAAACAAAAAAACAGAAGAACATGCAAGATCCCAACTCATTCTATGATGCCAGTATTGCCCTGATGCCAAAACCAGAAAAAGTTATCACAAGAAAACTATAGACTAATATCCCCTATGAATACAAATGCAAAAATAAAAATAAAAAATGAAAACAGGGTACTAGCAAACTGACCCAGTAATTTAGGGGGGGAAAAAAAGTATACAGCATGACCAAGCAAGATTTATCCCAGGAATGCAAGTTTGGTTCACTATATGAAACCCATCAATCTAATACAAGACATTAATAGAATAAAAGACAAAAAACAAATGAATATCTCAATAGATGCAGAAAAAGCACTTGACAAAATCCAACATCTTTCAATGATAAAAACAAACAAACCCAAACAAATAAAAAACTAGGAAAGGAAGGAAACTTTCCTCAACCCAATAAAGGGCATCTACAGCTAAATCCACAGCTAACATCATACTTAATAGTGAAATACAGAAAGCTTATCTCCTAAGATTATGAAAAAGACAAGGATCTCCATTCTTACCTCTCTATTCAACACTGTGCTGCAGGTTGTAGTCAGGACAATTAGGCAAGAAAAAGAAATAAAAGGCATTCAGACTAGAAAGGAAGAGTACAACTATATATGCAGATTACCCAACATTGTATATAGAAAAATCCTACAGAAATCACAAAAACACGTAGAGCTAATAAACAAGTACAACAAACTTGCAGGATATAAGATCAATATAGAAAAATCAGTTGTATTTCTATACGTTAACAACTGAACAATCTAAAAATGAAATTAAGAAAACAATTCCATTTATAATAGCATCAAAAAACCAAAAAAATTAGGAATAAATTTAACCTAACAGATATAAGACTTGTACACTGAAAACTACCAAATATCACTGAAAGAAATTAAAGACCTAAAAAAATTAAAACCCATCCAATCAATGGTCATGGATTGGAATATTAAATATTGTTATAACACTTCCTTAATTATACACTCAACACAATCTGTATCACATCTCAGCTTTTTTTTTTTTTAAGAAACTGACAAGCTAATCCTAAAATTCATATAGAAATGGAAGGGAGCCAGAAGAGTCAAACAATCTTGAAAAAGAATAACAAAATTGAAGGACTCACACTTCTCAATTTTAAAACTTAACTACAGAGCACCTGTGTGGCTCAGTCGGTTAAGTGTCTGACTCTTGGTTTCGGCTCAGGTCATGATCTCAGGGTCACGAGACTGAGCCCCATATTGGACTCCCCACTCAGTGCTAGTTTGCCTGGGGCTCTCCTTCTCCCTCTGCCCCTCCCCTCCCTGCCACACGCACGTGTGCTCTCTAAAATAAATAAATAAATCCTTAAGAAAAAAATTAATTACAAAGCTACAGTGATCAAGACTGTGTAGCACTGGCATAACAATAAACCTACAGGTCAGTGAAATAGAACTGAGAATCCAGAAATAAACCCATGTGTCTATGGTCAACTGATTTTCAACAAGAGTACTAAAACAATTTAATGGGGAAAGAACAGTCTCTCCAAAAATGGTGCTGGGACACCTGGATAATCACATGCAAAAGAGTGACTGTGAAACCCTACCTCATCACGCCATGTACAAAAATTAACTAAAAAAAAAAAAACAACAACAAAAAAACCCCACAGATTTAAATGTAAAAATAAAACTATTTAGCTCTTAGAAGAAAGCAAAGGTGTAAATCTTCACGCCCTGGGATTAGGCAATGATTTCTTGGATGTGACATTTAAAGCACAAGCAACAAAAGAAAAAATAAATACACTGGACTTAATCCAAATTAAAAACTTTTGTGCTTCAAAGGATACTACCAAAAAAAGTGAAAAGACAATTCACAGAAAGGGAGAAAATGTTTCCAAATAATATGTAAGAATCTTATATCTAGAATATATGAAGAATTCTTACAACTCAACAATAAAAAGAAAAATAACCCAACATTTTAAACTGGGCAAAGTACTTGAATAGACATTTCTCAAAAGAAGAGACAAATAGCCAATAAAACCACGAAAAGCTGCTCAACATCATTAATTAGGTAAACACAAAACTATAGTAAGATACCACTACACATTCAGTATGATGGCTATAATCATAAGGAGGAATAATAATCCTCAAACACTGCTACTGGGAGATGTAAAATGGTGCAGCCAATTTGAAAAACGGTCTGGCATTTTCTTTAAAAGCTAAAACATACAGTTTCCATATGACAGCAATTCCACCCTTACACGTATACAGCTGAGCCTTGAACAACATGGGTTTGAATTGCATGGGTCCCCTGACACTCGGTATTTCTATAGTACAGAACTGTCACCTTATTTTCTTTTCCTTATGATTTTCTTAATAACAGTTCTTTGCTCTAGTTTACTTTGTTGTAAAAATATAGCATATAATACATATAACATACAAAATGTGTGCTAATTGTTTATGATATTGGTAAGGCTTCCAGCCAACAGTAGGCTCTTAGTAGCTAAATTCTGGGAGAGTCAAGTCACATGTGGATCTTCAACAGCGTAAGAGTCAGCAGCACAGCCCACACCTTGTTCAAAGGTGAACTACATATTTACTTTACATGACTCAGCAATTCCTATATATTATATATATATGCATATATCCAAGAGAATTAGAAATATACAGTCACACAAAAACTTGCACACAGATGTTCAGAGCAGTATTACTCATGACAGCCAAAAAAAAAAAAAAACAACAACTGGAATGTCCAACAACTGATCAACAGATAAACAAAATGTGGTATATCCATACAAGGGAGTATTATTCACCCACTCAAATGAAGGACTGATACAAGCTACAACATGAGGGAACTTTCAAACCAATAGTCTAAGTGAAAAAAGCCCAATATAAAAGGCCACATATTGTAGGACTTCATTTATGTGAAATATTCACAATAGGCAAATTCAGAGATACAAAAAGTAGATTTGTGGTTCTCAGGTGCAGTGACTGCTAATGGCTACAGAACTTCTTTTTGTTTTTTGTTTGTTTGCTTGTTTTTTTATATTTATTTATTTGAGAGAGAATGAGATAGAGGGAGACAGCATGAGAGGGGGGAGGGTCAGAGGGAGAAGCAGGCTCCCTGCTGAGCAGGGAGCCCGATGCGGGACTCGATCCAGGGACTCCAGGATCATGACCTGAGCCGAAGGCAGTGGCTTTAACCAACTGAGCCACCCAGGCGCCCCCAGAACTTCTTTTTGGAGTGATGAAAATATTAAATTAGATAGTAGTGATGGTTACAAATCTCTACGAACAGATTAAAAACTACTGAAATGTACTCTAAAAGGCTGAGTTTTATGATATGTGAATATTATCTTAATTTTAAAAAAATAACAAAAGAAGAAATCTAAATGTATTATTCACTTTGAAAGGAAACACTTAAACTCAGATCTTTAAGAATTAAGAGTAACAGAAATAGTAAACATGGATAAATGAGACACTATTTTTTCTTAATTTACTTAAAACTTAAAATCATAACATACTATATACATCCATACATAGTAATCAAAGGTTTAAATCTCTTTCTACATTCTTATGGAAAACACACCCATTTCTATCTTATAATAATTAGAACTCCTTCTGGTCTTGCTCCTGCCCTGTTCCCTTATCTATAATCTGATAGTGGCCACTTCAGGACTGTCTTGAGCTAAAGACACATATGATAAATACCTCTGGAGAATGGTATGTTTTAGAAACCTAGAGTAAATTCATATGAAAGCAGCAAAGCAATATAGAGGCATAGACCCTGATAATGATGTATGAAACTGCTCTAAAAGAAGAAAGTCCAGGGCGCCTGGGTGACTCAGTCAGATGAGCATCTCTTGGTTTTGGCTCAGGTCATGATCTCAGAGTCATGAGATGGAGCCCCGCATTGGGCTCTGAGCTCAGTGAGGAGTGTGCTTGAGGATTCTCTTTCCCTCTCCCTCCCCGTTAGTGCATGCCCACGCTCGCTCTCACTTTCTCGCTCTCAAATAAATAAATAAATAATAAATCTTTAAAAGAATAAAGTCCATTAATTTAAAAAAAAAAACACTTAATAACAAGGCTTGGCCATTCAACCCTATGTGAGGAACTCTGACTTTTTAAAGTAACTTTCTCCACGGCAATGTTGCACAATACAGGAGGCTCCTGGAGGTGTGGTCACTATGGTCCTGACCATTCCACCATGGCATTTTACTTGCCCCCTCCACTAAGTTATAAATTCTTTGAGGTGCTGTGTCTGTCATATTTGTTCTAGTTTCTCTGGAGCACCTCGTATGTACTTGTTACTTTCAAACCAAGAACTACTTCCAGGTTAACTGGAAGGACAGGGGTCCTGTGAAGAGTAGCTACCACGGATTCCATTTTCTCAGCATACTCTCCATGATCTACATTTCAAGCATCACACTCTCCAACCATATCCCCCTGTCCTCCCAAACACATCCTGTACATCCCCAACAATTCCTCAATCCAACTAAGATTTATGGTCTGTTCATCAAACAACACTTCCTCCATCCTTTGCTCCCTTCACAACCCCCCATCCCCAGTCAAGCTTGGAGTCCACAGTCCATCATTATCCCTGCCTCCCATATCCCTCCAACCGCCTTTATGGTGGTTGCCTGGCAAAATCCAACCCTGGTTAAATCCAACACTCCGCCTCCTTCTTGCTTGTGGGTTGCTGGATAAACAATTGTCCTGTTACTCGGGGCCTCATGTTCAACTTATCACCATCCTCAAGTGAACCGTTAGTCACGCTCTGATCCACCCACCCTCTCAAGTTTCTAGACAATTATTTCATGTGTTTGTGTTCTCTTCAAACCTCCAAAGCCTCTCATTCTCAGGTCACAACCTCGTTCCCTCTCACTGAGAAAGCGGCATCAGGAAATAATTTCCCTAAGACCTGAAGGCACATCTACTCACTTAGCAGCAACTGTCCCCTATACTCTGCATTCCCTCCCATCCTTGATCCCATATAACCCAGCCTATATAAACTATAGGATACATAAGATTAACCTATATATAACCTATATAACCTATATAACCCATCGGCTTGTGTGTTAGAGTCTATTCCCTCATCCCCCTTAATAACCCACTAGCATGAGTTAATGTTTCCTCTTGCCCCTGCATTAGCAAAATTTCCCTCTACTGGATCAGTTCTGTCAGCATACAGAGATGCTGTCATTTCTCCCATCTTAAACAACCTTTTCCACTCCACACCCCCCTCAGGTACTGTCCCAGCTCTCTGTTCCCCACTGCAGTAGTCTCCATGCACTATTTCCCAACTTCTACTTGAACAAGTCTTGCTCCCACAAATCTGCTAAAACTGCTAGTCGAGATCCTAGAGACACCACCTTGCTAATTCCAGTGGTAACCTCTTAGACCTACCTTTATTCAACCTGTTTGCCACAGCTGATCATTATCCCCTCCTTGAAGGCTTTCTTCACCTGACTTCTAGAATCCCATCCTCACTGGTTTCCCCCTCAACACAAACACTAGAGTGCTCAACCTTGGAACCACCTCCTTTCCCTATCTATACTTACCAAGAGGTCACATCCAGATTTACAGCTTAAAATAACATCTGTATAAGGAAGACTCCCACATGTTTATCTTCAATCTCTCCAAGGAGCTCATCACTCATATATCCAACTGCCTACCTGACACCTCCACATGGGTGCTTAATAAATACCCCAAATTCAGCACATCCAAAAGGAACTCATGATCTCCCTTCCAAACCTGGTCCTTCTGAAGCCTTCCCAATCTTGGAAAACGGCAAACCCATCTTTCTGGTTCCTCAGGCCAACACTTCACAGTCATTCTTGATTTTTCCCCTTCTCTACAAACTCATATCCAAAGCTTTAGGAGATCTAGTCTGGCACTACCTTCAAAAATACATCCTGAATCTGACCATTCTTCATGACCACGTTACCACCACCCTAGTGCAAGCAACCTCTCCAGGCTGGATCATTCAGCAGCCTCCAACCACTCTCCTGCCTCTTCCTTCGCCCCTTTTCCCACATACATCTCTTCTGAATCACACTCCACAAAGCCCCACGTCATCTGATTCCCCACTACCCGTCTCTGGCCTCAATCTCCCCCAACGTTTCCCCTTGACCACACCAGTTATGGGCTCAATTATGCCCCCCACAATATTCACATGAAGTCTTAATCCCAAGTAGGAATGTGACCGTAGCGTTCACTCTTGAACAACGTGGGCTCTAGGGGAGCCCCCACATTGTGCAATCAAAAATCCACATGTAACTTTTGACTCCCCCAAAACTTAACGACTAATAGCCTACTGCTGACCAGAGAAGCCTTTCAGATAACAAGCAATTAACACATATTTTGTAATGTTTTATGTATTATATACCTTATTCTTAAAATTATTTCTTCTTAATTTTTTCAGTATTTCAAGCTTGTGCAGTTTACCTGTGAGTTTTTTCAAATTGTCACAAATCTCCAAAAAATTTTCCAATGTTCTTATTGAAAAACAATCCATATATAAGTGGATCTCCACAGTTCAAATCCTTTTTTTTTTCGAGTGTCAACTATATTTGGCAATCTGGCCTTGAAAGAGATAATTAAGGTTAAATGAGGCCATTAGGGTGGGCCCTCAGCCAATACAACTGGTGTCCTTACAATAAGAGATTAGGACACCAACACACACAGAGACCAGGTGAAGGCCCGGAAAGGACAGCCATCTGTCAGCCAAGGAGACAGGCCTCAGAAGAACAAACCTGGCCAACACTTTGATGGCGGACTTCTGGCCTCCAGAACTGGGAGAAATTAATGTCTGTTGTTTAAGCCACCTTGCCTGCGGTACTTTAGCTGTGGCAGCCGAGCAGATATTATCTGCTTCATCACATTCACCTCCTTGTGCTTTCCTGAATACACCAGGCATACATGTCTCAGGGCCTGTGCGGTCATCTTCCCTCTAGGCAGGGTTAAGGATTATACCAGGTCCTTCTTCAGCTGCTAAAACCAAGGCCTGAGGATTAAATGACTTGCCCAAATAAGAGGTAGAGAAAAGACAAAATCACATTTTATCTGGTCTGTGATGTATGAGAAATATCTCCACACTCAATCAATACTAGATACTTAAAGAGAAAAAAAAAAGAAACCACGTACTTTTCGACCCAGAGCACTGAAACGAGCTTCACACCTCTCTTCTGTGCTTTGTCCCAAGTGCTCTGGTATCCATCCTTGAACACAACATGAGTCACTTGTTTATTAAAAGTTTTTGAAACCTGTAGACAAAAGGCAGAAAACAAAATGTAAATTATCATTTCTGAACAATTTCATAAGTAAAATTGATCAAAAAGGATACTTTATTCAGTATTTGACAAAAGGAAAACATCTAAAACCCCTACCCCAGCAAGTCCATTTCTCATAATCTGTCACAGAGAACTACGCTAACAAATGGATAATGCCACTTAGAAAACCTATCTGCTCCAGTTAGGATGGTGTGTTATACACGTGTTTATCTCTGCTCCCTCTCAAAAAATGTGACGTAGAGAGTTAGAGCTCTACAAGGATAAAAAGGAGAGGGAATGTGGACAGGAGCCAGCAATGCATTTTTAGTAGAGGAGAGAATGGGAGCTAAGTCAATTAGTTAAGGACATTTAAGACAACCTTCTACATCAGACATAAAATAAAATTCACAGGAAACAGACAATACAGGGAATACTTATGTAATTAAAATTAAAAACATTTAATGTATTTGGAAGAAAATAACATTCATTTAAATCTTCAGAAGACACTGTATTCATGAAAGATATCTAAGATGGGGAGGTTTTTTGTTTTTTTTTAAAGGATCAGAGAACTAAAGAGCTCTTGGAAATTAAAAATATGATGACATAAGTAAAAAACAGTCTATAGAAATGCTGGACAATAATAAAGTTGAGAAATTCTCCCCATAGGACAAGACAACAGAAAGACAAGGAGATGGATGCAATAGGAGATATAAGATATGAACATCAGCTAAGACCAGGGGAACCAAGAGCTAAGTAATAATAGTTGAAGAAATACAGGAATAGAGAAAATGGAAAAGAAATAGTTCAAGAAAAATTTCTCAAATTAAAGAGCATGTGTTCTAGATCAAAAGGACCCCCCCAAGGGCCCGGCATGAAAATGAAAACAGAACCATATTAAGTATATCATCCTGAAATTTCAGTAGAGCTGGAGTAGAGAAAGATTTGACATTAAAAGAGAGAGTAAGGAAGTGAAGGTGGGGATAAATCACACTCAACAGTGAGACACGACAATGTCATCAGCAATCTGGAAGTCAGAAAACAATGCAGAAGTTCCTTTAGGGAAAAATAATATACACTTGGCATTTTACAATCAGCTAAAATATCAATCAAAGGTAAAGAAAGGTATAATAAAGGCATGTTCAAACTCATGGTGTCAAAAACTTTACCTTTTATATGTAATCTTTCCAGGAATGGAAATGGTCCAATACATCATTCTTTTAACAATACTTAATTTTATCAAAGTAAAAATATGTACACTGTTTGGCAATAAAAAGGTAAACACCAAAAGAAACAGGTAAAACAGATCTGAAAAAGGCTGACTTAGAAAAATAGAATGAGAAATGTAGAACAAAGGATTGCTGGTTTCTCCTTGTTTGTACTATGAACCTCATGGCACTGCACATTTGCCCTTTTAAGCAACATGTACGTATTGCTTTGATAAAATATACATATATATCTCTTTGTCTATCTACCTACCTACCAACCTACCAGAAGACCCTGGAGAACTACTGAGGTAGTGAGGGGTTATTACTGAGCCAAGACTCTAGGTACAGACTGACACAACCAGACAGAGGAATCCAGCATTCAGGGTCATTTTTTCCCTAGGGCTCCTGTCAAATTTAGCAAACAATGGGTAGCACTTCTAAATGCCTCTGAGGACAAGAGGGGCAAAAATTGGACTGCCAGCCTCAGAATGGGAGAAGGGAGTCTGGCAAAACCCTCATATCTTGTATGGGCACCCGAAGGGCAGATCCAGGAGTAAGAGTAAACCATAGTCATAAGTGGCCCTCACAGGTCTGCAGTCCAGTTTTAAATCATCTTCAATCCCGCAACTGGATTAAGATAATCCTGGATTATGAGCACGAAAAACATGACTGAAGCAAATGTGAATCTCCTCTGAAGAAAGAGAATACAATTCCAGGTCTCAAATTAATTCCAAACAATTTTAAATACACACAATACTCAACCAGAAAAAAAAAACAACAAAACATCAAGCTAACCTACAGATGAGACAAGAACATAAACCACTAGATAAAATAAAAAGTAAAAGTAGACCTAGATATTGCAATCTACCCAACAAAGCCTTGGGGAATACAGTTAAAACCCAGTTTAGAGAGAACTGTATAACCTAAAATGCTGTCAGAGTTTAGCTAAGCTACTCCAGCTAAGTACTGCTGTCTTGGCATCCAGTTTTTTGGCCAAGCATTCTGCAGGAGTCTTAAACCAACACCAACTCCTCATACAAACACATACCCTAGATAAAAGCCCCCAGAGCCACACACAAATGTCAGTTCCCCAATGGCCCTTTGAGCAACCATCTCCTCTGCCTTCAAGGTCCTTCCCATTGTGTGCCCCTTAGATAAGGTTCTGGAGCTACCAAAACCTCATTCTTTGGTTTGAATTGATTAATCCATCCCTAGACTAGGAAACTGAAAGCATTCCACCCATGGACCCTAATAAAGACATATGCCTCAGGTCCTCTCATTCTCTCTGGCTGTACTCTGCCCTGACCTCCCCGTGTGGCATCATGCACCTCCTCCAAAACCTGTAATAAACTTCTGTTTCAATTTCTCTATAGTCTGTTGTTTAACTGCTGTTCATCATTCAGCACCCTGTGTTCCACTTAACAAATATGAATTTAACAAAGTCAAAACAAATGCACGTACAAAAAGTAAGAAGGTTAAATGTCAATGCGCTCAACTTGAAAAGCGGGAAAAAGAACAGCTAATTAAAACCAAAGACTGAGTTAGAGGATTACAAAAAAGAGGCCAGAATTAATAAAAAAGAAAATGAGGATCAAGAACACCAAAAGTTGGTTCTTTGGAAAAACTAATAAAATCAATAAAACCCAAGTAAATGTTATAAGGAAAATAAGAGAAAAGGCACAAATAACCAATATCAGTATGAAGGGATCATCTCATAGACTGTGAAGACATTAAAAAATTCAAACAGGATATTATGAATAGCTTTGATCCAATAAATTTGAAAATTTAGATGAAATGAATACATTTCTTAAAAAACCAAAAATACCAACTTTCTAAAAGCACTTATAAGAATAGAAAACATGCATATCCTATAATTTTCAAACAGATGAAAAACTGTAACAAAAAAGTTTTTAAAAAATCTACAAAGAAAACTCAAGGACTAGTTGGCTTCATCAGCAAATTATACCAAATATTTAAGAGAGAAATAATACCAATCCTATACAAACTCGGAATAAAAAAAAGAGTCACAATTCTGCAACTTGTATTACAATACCAGCCTATCTTTAGCACTAAACCGCATAACAGCACTACAGGAACGGAAAATGACGAGCCAGTATCACCCCTTATTGGCAAACTGTCATCAACAAATACATAAAAAGGATAATGCATTCCCACCACCTGAGTTTATTCCAGGACTGCAAAGTTGTTTAACGTTAAAATAAATATTCACTGTTAACAAAGTAAAAGAGAAAAACCTTATGATCATCTCAATTATATGCAGAAAACACAACTGATGACATTAAAAAGTTAATTCATGAAGAAAACTCTTAGCAGATTAGGATCTGAAAGTTGGTAAAAAAAAAAAAAATGCATTAGGCACATGATATCACTTATATGTGTAATCTAAAAAACAAAATGGACTCATAAATAGAGAACTGGTGGGTACCAGAGGGGACAGGAGCGATGGGTAAAATATGTGAAGATTAGAAATGGTACAAACTTCCAGCTTTAAGTCCTAGGGATGAAAAGTACACCATAGGGAATATAGTCAAGGATATTATAACAACTTTGGTGACAGATGAGAACTAGACTTATCCTGGTGATCATTTCACAATGTACATAAATGTGGTATCACTATTTTATAAACCTGAAACTAATACAATATTGTATGCCAACTATATTCCAATTTAAAAACAAAACAAAAAAATTGCATTAGGTGAAAATGCCAAAAGCTTTCCCTTGAGAAGCGGAACCACACAAAGATGCCTGGTAAGTGTGCTCTATTCAACACAGGCCCTCACCAGTGCAGTATGTCCAAAAAAAAGAAATAGAAAGGCTTAGGATTAGAAAATAGAGTAACTGTCCTGTGCACATAATATTCAATTGTGTACATCTTTTTTAAGTCCCCAAAATGCCATATTCCATAAATGAGTTTGCTAAGTCTTCTGGACACAAAGTAGATATGCAAAAATTATTTCTATATACCAGTAACAGTTATAAAAAGGAATTTAAAAAAGACCATCTATAATAGCATGAAAAATGACCAGAGAAAATTGTAAAACATTACTGAAAGAAATTAAAGAAACCAAAATCAACAAAGGCATATAAGTTTATGGGTTGGAAGATTCAATTTTGTAAAAACATCAGTTCTCTTCATATGGATCTATTTTTATCAATCCAATCCCATTCAAAATTTTTAAAAGCTGACAAACTGATTCTAAAATATATTTGGAAATGCAAAAGGCAAAGAACAGCCAGGACACCTTGAAGGAAAAACAAGACTTACGAAGATTCATTATAAAGAGCAATTATGACTGTGGTCTGTCATGAGAACAGATAATGCGGATAATGAAACACACAGTTACCTGACCAATGACAAGCAAAGGCATTAATTACTTCAGAGACTGGTTAAAGGATGGTCTTTTCAATAAATGGTGCTAAGATAAAAGAATATTCACACGGGAAAAAAAATGAAACTATTTCACACCATATATAAAAATCAATTCGACATATACAGTAAATCTAGATGTGAAAGGCAAAATGATAAAGCTTCCAGAAAATAAGAGGAGAAATCTTCGTAATCTTGGTAAAGGCACAGTTTTTGTTTTTTTTTTTTTTAAACAGAACACACACAAAGCTCACCATAAAGAAATAAACCATATTCCAATTATCATCAAGATACCATAAAGATGAAAAGAGAAGCCACAGAGTTAGAAAATCTTGCAATTCATATGGCAAACAATGGGGTCAACCGAAAAATGGAGGGAATGCTTACAAATCAAGAAGAGAAGGAAAAACCCAATGGAAATACGAGCTGGAGTCTTGAACAGGCTCCTCAAAATAAATACATGAAAACATGCAGGAAAATACAATTTCAAACCATGATGATATACCACCAGAAACGCACCAAAGGGCTGAAAGTAAAGACAAAACCAAGTACAAACAAGTCAGGCTCTCATTCACCGGCAGAAATACAAATAGTTTTCTGCAGTGGTCGAATCCGTTAGGAACCATCGTTAATCTTCTCAGATGTGATAATGGTCTTTTTATTATACAGGGAAATTCCTTGTTCTTAGAGGTTACACACTGAACCAATTTAGGGGCAAATTTTATCTGCGACTCCCTTTCAAATAGTTTAGAAAAAAAAACACATACACATGTAAATATACTGTACAGAAGAGATGAAGACAAAGCAAGTATGTTAAGATGTTAACAATTATTGGGTCTCTATGTTCCACTTTTCTATTTGAAAATTTGCTCAATAAAACGTGAAAAGCAAAAAGATCCAAGAGATCGAAGTTCTCAATACTAAGATACAATGGTCTTAACCGCCATTCTGTCAGCTCCCACACTCCACGGCCTTTTTCTCAGCCCCTGTACCTTGTCTTTTAGCCCAAGAAGGTAGCAGGCATCAAAACAAGGAAACACCCTCTGGCTCCCACCTTCCAACAGATCAGAAAAGAAGGGGTCTTCTCAGGTTCACAAGGGCGCCCTACCCCTACATGCTCAACACTCTCCACCCTCGTCTACAGTCTGTTCTGTCCCCCAGGGTAGGGGCTAGCAAGAGCCAGACAAGATTTAGGAGCACCCCCTCTGCCCGTGGCTGAATGTCTCCTTCTGTTTTACAACCTGGGTGCCTCTCTCCCCTCACCCTAAACTCCGGCCCTGCCTTCACCGATCTTCTCACCATATTCATCTCTCCCTTCACCCAGCCTATGTCATCCTCCCCCAAATCCCCCGACATCCGCACAAATGAATACATTTTGTTCACAGTTCAGGTCCCTCTGAGAGCAGCCTGTCTTCACCATCTCCATTCCTCGTACGTATCTCATTCATTCCTGGGCTAACGTCCAATCCTTTTACCCATTTCACTTGTGCTACACTCAATAATAACCTTAGAGTTTTCAAACCTAAAGTACACCTGCCAGTCTCAACTTGTCTGAAGATTCTGCATTGCTTTAAAATTCCGTCTTTGAAGTGCATCCCTCCTCTGACTTCCAGACTTAGTTTTTCAGAATCTCCTGGCATTTCCTCTTTGTCCCTGGGTCCCCTGCTCCCATCACCTGCCCTCCCAATACTTCATAGGCTCCACCTCAGCCCCTTTCATTCTAACAGCCTGAGTCATTCCCACACCAGTGGTCTCACTTGACCCCCTACAATATTACCTATAGCCTTGACTTTCTCAAATTCCAGATCTGTATATCCAAATGTCTGTCAGATATTTTCAATATGCCCCAAATCACAATGTTTCCCTTAAAAACCTTATCCTTTTCCTGTATTTCTCACTTTGGTCAACAGCATCCTGCATCCAATTAACCAGTGGCAGAATCCATGGCTCTAGGCTGGTCTTCTCACATCACCCACAAGACCAACTGTTCTATAAATCCGACTGTTTTAAACTTTTTCACATCACGGTTCACCCCTCCCCCACCGCACTGCTTACCCGCCTTCTTCTTTGTCCTTCATCCCTCCTGTTCTACTTAGTAACTCCCAAAATAAGAAAATACAAGCATTTCTCATTAGGTACAGAGGACTGCCATATGTAGCAGTGGTAAAATGAATTTCTTACCTTTGCCCCCATATCCACAAGTTGGTCTGTAAATGTCTTTGAGTAATTTTCTGTTCCATTCACTGACCAGACTTCAACATAGGCCACCACATCTGAAAATAAACAAGATATTAGCATGAAATATATGTGAAATTCCAGCATCCCTCCCCAAGAAGTTCCATAGATGTTTATCTCACTCTATTTACATTAAAAAGTAAATTCAAAGCTGCTTCTATCAAAGGCCTATTCAAAATAGCATTAGTGCAATTATGGGTCTTAAAACTCCAAACAAAGAACAACTTTATTCATACACACACCAAGGCTCACCTTCTTAACGCTGGAAGCTCTTCCCAAATTCCTAAACTAGGCTTGACTTTTCTAGTGAAGAATATGTTTTGTGTAAAGGACCATACAGCCACTCAACTTCCTGTACCAGGGGACAGACAGTCCCCCACACCCTCAGGGACACCCCACAGAGGCGGTGATGGTACTGGACTCCGGACAGCCCCCTACTCCCCACAGGGACACCCCACAGGGATAGTGGCAGTACTGGACTCAGGGACAGCCCCCCACACCCCACAGGGGCGGTGACAACCCCCACACCCCACAGGGACACTCCACAGGGACAGGGAAGGTACTGGACTCCAGGACAGCCCCCCACACCCCACAGGGGCGGTGACAGTCCCCACACCCACAGGGACACTCCATAGGGACAGGGAAGGTACTGGACTCAGGGACAGCCCCCACACCCCACAGGGACACTCCACAGGGACAGGGAAGGTACTGGACTCCAGGACAGCCCTCCACACCCCACAGGGGCGGTGACAGTCCCCACACCCACAGGGACACTCCATAGGGACAGGGAAGGTACTGGACTCAGGGACAGCCCTCCACACCCCACAGGGACACTCCATAGGGACAGGGAAGGTACTGGACTCGGGGACAGCCCTCCACACCCCACAGGGGCGGTGACAGCCCCCACACCCCACAGGGACACTCCACAGGGACAGGGAAGATACTGGACTCCAGGACAGCCCCCCACACCCCACAGGGGCGGTGACAACCCCCACACCCCACAGGGACACTCCACAGGGACAGGGAAGATACTGGACTCAGGGACAGCCCCCCACACCCCACAGGGGCGGTGACAACCCCCACACCCCACAGGGACAGGGACTGGACTGGACTCGGGGACAGCCCCCCACACCCCACAGGGGCGGTGACAGCCCCCCCACACCCCACAGGGACAGGGACTGGACTGGACTAGGGGACAGCCCCCCCACACCCCACAGGGACAGGGACTGGACTGGACTCGGGGACAACCCCCCACACCCCACAGGGGCGGTGACAGCCCCCCCACGCCCCACAGGGGCGGTGACAGCCCCCCCACGCCCCACAGGGACAGGGACTGGACTGGACTGGACTCGGGGACAACCCCCCACACCCCACAGGGGCGGTGACAGCCCCCCCACGCCCCACAGGGACAGGGACTGGACTGGACTGGACTCGGGGACAACCCCCCACACCCCACAGGGGCGGTGACAGCCCCCCCACGCCCCATAGGGACAGGGACTGGACTGGACTCGGGGACAGCCCCCCACACCCCACAGGGACAGGGACTGGACTGGACTCGGGGACAGCCCCCCCACGCCCCACAGGGACAGGGACTGGACTGGACTGGACTCGGGGACAGCCCTCCACACCCCACAGGCACCGTGACAACACCGCACTCGGGGACAGCCTCCCTCCTCACGGGGCCGGGCTGACTTCCGGAAAGGCCAGGCTCCCCTCCCCACGCGCCTCGCGAGCCCAGTTGACGCGCTCGCCGAGACCTGGGCGCACGCCCTCATGCCCGCCCGCTGCCGCCGACTCAACTCCCAGAGTGCAGGAAGTCCCCTCACCTTTCAAGACCTGGCGCCCTGGGGTCCCGGGAGCCGCCATGAGAGACCGTGAGATGCGCACCCGCCGCACCGCGCCAAACAAGGCGAGCCAGGATTGGGGGAGACTGAGCATGCGCAGGGCTGACGCGCGCCCCTCCCCTCCGGCTCTACGGAAATCCGCTCATCCACGTTTTCTAAACAGCCCAAGGGGGGGGGGATGTTAAGGCCTCTGCTTGCATTAAAGGGGACAGAGGGGCTTTTCCAGCGCCCAGTCTCGGGTTCGCCACCAGTCTGACACTGCTGGCCAGCGTTCTCCTCCGCGAGTCTTTCTGTCCCCTTGGGAATTACGAGGACCAGTGTCCCAAAAAAACCTAGTCAAACTTTCTGTCTCCGTAAGGACACTTAGAAGCTTCCCGGAGCCTCACTTGGCCCACCGGGGAACTGCGGACGGGGAAGGGGCACAGTCGTAGTTCGCAGCGCCTGTGGGACTTGAAAAGTAACTGCTCCGAATCTCCGACCGCGCGGTCACCCTCACCCCGCGAGCACTGCGTCCCCGTGCGCCGCCCTGTCGTCAGCGCGCGGAATTACCGCTCGGAATTCCAGGCCACTACCGTTCCGCGTCCCCGAGAGCGCCTGCGGGAAGGCGGGCGCCCCTGGAGACCCCGGGCCTCAGATCCCGCAGGGAGGAAGGGGGGACCCCGGACCTCAGATCCCCGCTGGGGGACCCCGCCCCGGACCTCAGATCCCCGCTTGGGGGACAGGCGAGAGCTGGGCTTCAGACCCCGCAGGGGACTGTGGAGACCCTGGACCTCAGATCCCGCAGGGGGACGGGGGGTGGGGGGAGCTGGGTCTCAGACTCCGCTGAGAGGACCCTAGACGTCAGATACTGCGGGGGGCGGGGGGCTGTGGGGACCCTGAACCTCAGATCCTGTCGGGGGGGCGACCCCATCAAGATCCCGCAAGGGCCGGGGAAGTTGGGTCTCACACTCCTCTATGGGGACCCCGGGCATCGACCCTGGGCGGGGGCTGCGGGGACGCCGGACCTAGGATCCCGGCTGGGGAGGCCGGGGAACACTAGACGCCTGACTACAGCTGTGGCCGTCCCACTCGAGCTTTGCCGCCCGCAAATCCCGGAGCGGACGAATCCGGGCGGGAGCGGGCGAAGCCGGGCAGGAGCGAGCGAGCCGGGGAGGGAGCTCGAGAGATCCGCGTTGGTAAACAGCTCTGCGGGAGCGCGGCTCATCCTCCGGGGGATTCAAACCTCCCGCCCGCGGAGCCCCGCCCACGCCTGCAGGTCCCGCCCCGGGGCTGCGCTCCAGAGAGTCCTGCGGGGAGCCGCTAGCCGATCCCGGGCTGCGCGCGTTCCCGGGGTTCCTGGAGAGGACGGTTTTAGGGCAGGAAAGGTCCTGCTTGGCTGTTGATAAAAACTGTTTAGTCTCCCTGAAACGCCGATTCAGTTAAAGGATCCATGCCCTGTATTAAAGGATGAACCACCGAATGTATAAAAATGTATAAAAATGATTTTAATACGTTAATAATAGTAAAAATAATAGCTGACATTTGTTGAGCACTTTATTATGGGCTTTAGATGTATTATCAAAGTTAATCTTACCTATGAGTTGAGTGTTATTACAATTTACAAAGCACTTGTGTACATATATGTACTTCCTCCTAGACTCTCGTTAACATTCTGTATTTTTGGAAGTGTTCCTTATATCCTGGAGATCAATAGTGGACTTATTCTCTGCCTCCCCCCGCCCCCCCCACCTCCATTAAAATTTTAAAAACTTTCTCTTTTTCCCTACTTCGGATCTTTTGATGCTCACAAAGGCCCTGCTTGAAAAAGTAAGTAGGGGCAGCACCTGGGTGGCTCAGTCAAGCTTCCGACTCTTGATTTGTGCTCAGGTCATGATCTCAGGGTTGTGAGGTGGAGCCTGCAGCAGCTCAGTGATCAGTGGGAGTCTACTTGAGATTCTTTCTCCCTCTCCTTCTCCTTCTGCCCCCCAGCGCCCCCACCCCCCCCCCCCACCATCAAGTACATGGTTGCATGGGTGTGTGCTCTCTATAAAATATTTTTTTTAATTAAAAAAAAATATATTATCCCATTTATACACATAAATAATCAGGTCCAAGGGACGTACCTGACCAGCCTAAGGTGACATAGCCAGGAACTGGTGGTGTTGGTTGGAACTGGAGACCATACACTTACCGTTTTGTTTTGTTTCGTTTTGTTTTTCACTAAATCCAGTGGCAGGGTATATGTACAAGAATATGGACCACCATCTCCCACACTGTGGTTCTAAAGAATTACCTTGAGCGTATGCAGCCCCCAAACCCCACTTCCTAGACTCAAATCTCTGATCAGTAATTATATCATTATCACAAATTGTTGACCTAACAAACTCTGAAGAAATGGTAACACCCTTTTCTTGGGAGAGTAGGCTTAACTCATTACTGAAGATAAAGCTATTGTCCTCACCAAGTAAGTGATTTAGAATCCAGTAATGACGCAATAACCAATCACCTTTGCCTTGTACAAAAGGTGGTATAAAAGCTCAGTATCTAATAGATTCTAAGCTTTAAGGTCACAAATATTTTCTATTTCCTTTAGAAATGTTATAGTGTTAGGTTTTGTATTTAAGTTTAGGATCTATTTTGAGTTAATTTTTGTATATGGTAGAGATAGGGACCTAAGTTAATTTTTTGCATATAGATATCCAAATGTTCCAGCATCATTTGTTGATAAGCTTTTTTGTCCACTGTATTCACGCCTTTGTATCTTACTCAAAATCAATTGTGCATAGATGTGTGGTTTATTTTTGGACCTCCTATCTGTTTCATTGAGCTATTGGTCTATCTTTATACCAATATTGTACTGTTTTGATTACTGTAGATTTATAAATAAGTTATAAAATAAGGTAATGTAAGCCCAAAAACTCTATTCTTTTATGAAATTGTTTTATATATTCTATAGATCTTTTGTACTTCCATGTGAATCTTAAAATCATCTTGTCATTTTCTACCAAAAAAGGGGGGGGTGCTGCTAGGATTTTGACTGGGATTATGTTGAATCCAGATCTTTTTGAGGGAGATTTGACATCTTTAAAATATTAAATTTGGGGCACCTGGCTGGTTCAGTCAGTAGAGCCTGAAACTTGATCTCAGGGTAGTGAGTTCAAGCCCCACATTGGGTATGGAGCCTACTTTAAATATTTTTTTAAAAATATTAAACCTTTTGATTTATTAACATTTATTTAGGTCTTCTTTAATTGCTCTCATCAATGTTTTGTACATTCAGAGGATGTGTCTTTTATAACTTTTGTCAAATTTCAAATTCCAACCTAAGTGTTACCATTTTTGATGATATTGTAAATAACTTTTTACAATTTCAATTTCCAATGGAAATATGATTGCTGTTTGTAATTGATCTCATGGCCTGCAAACTTGCTAAATTTAATTAATAGTTCTAATTGATTTTTTATACATTCCATACAATGTTCTACAGACAATCACGTTGTCTGTTTTGGGAAGAAAACTTTTTTCTTCCAACTTGAGTCCAGTGAATGGGGGCCTACAGTTAACGATAGGCAGATTAACAGAAAAAAACAAGGCTTATTTTCATGTGTTCTCTGTACATGTAGAAGTACTCAGTAATGCGTGACTCACTGAATAGCCAGAGATAAAAGGTTTATCTACCAAACCTAGTAAAGTTTTGGGCTTTATGGTAAAGTTATGGACAGTTCTCTTGGGCTTTGCGATGCTCATGGGACTTGGCAGTCTCTTTGGCAGCTGAATTCATAGGAAATTCTCTTGGGGGAGTGCTAACGGCAGGTGTATATTCTGGAGCCTCTGCTTTCAGATAAGGGAAGTTCAGACAAGATTTGTTTCTGCATCTTCTTTAGCTTACATGTCTTCACTTTAAAATAATCTTTATACCAATTCTGGTGGTCCAAGTGGGTCCCCAGATATACAAATAAAGGCAGCGTGGCTTCCTTCTTTTCAATCCAGATGTCTTTCCTTTCTTTTTCTTGCTTGCTTATGCTGGCCAGAAACTAGTCCACTGGTTCCGCATCAAGGGGCAGTTTTGTCCCAGGAAACATTTGGCAATGTCTGGAGACATTTTGGGTTGTCACAATTTGGGAGTGGGGAATTGCTACTGGCATCTAATGAGTAGAGGCCAGGGATGTTGCTAAACACCCATTAGTGCCCAGGACAGCCTCCGAAACAAAGAATTACCCAGGCTAAAATGTCAACATCGCCAAGGTGGAAAAACCCTGGTCCAGCAGAATGTTGGGTAGAAGCGGTAAGGGTGTCATCCTTGTCTAGTTCTGGGACTTGGGAGAAAGCATCTAGCCTTCGATGTTAGCTGTGGGTCTTTCATGGGTGCCCGTTACCAGGTTGAGGAGGTTCCTCTGTCTTCCTCTTTTGCAGGAGTATTCCATTTTTTAAAATTGGGAATGTTTGAAATCACGATGTTTGGTTTTGTGAAATGCTTTTTTTTTTTTTAATCAACTGAAATGATCATATGGTCTTTTCTAGTTTGTGAACAGGGAGCTACACTGACTGATTTTTGAATGTTGAAATAAGTTTGCATTTCTAAGATAAACCCTACTTAGTCATGATGTACCATCCCTTTAACATGTTGTCAGATCTGTTGTTAAAATTTGTTTAGAGTTTTGGCCTCTGTGTTCATGACAGATTTGGGTCTACAGTTTTCTTGTAATGGATACTTGGAGATATAGGAAGGAATTAAAAAATAACATGTGTCAGGGCCCATGGGTGGCTCAGTCGTTAAGCGTCTGCCTTCGGCTCAGGTCATGATCCCAGGGTCCTGGGATCGAGCCCCACATCCTGAGCTCCCTGCTCAGTGGGAAACCTGCTTCTCCCTCTCCCACTCCCACTGCTTGTGTTCCCTCTCTCGCTGTGTCTCTCTGTGTCAAACAAATAAATAAATAAAATCTTTAAAAAATAAAAATAAAAAAAAGTAACATGTGTCTGTTAGCCTCAAAAAGTTAAAAATAGAGCTACTCTATGACCCAGCAATTGCACTACTGGGTATTTACCCCAAAGATACAAATGTAGGGAAAAGAAGGGCCACATGCACCCCAATGTTCATAGCAGCAATGTCCACAATAGCCAAACTGTGGAAGGAGCCAAGATGCCCTTCAATAGACAAATGGATAAGGAAGATGTGGTCCATATATACAATGAATATTACTCAGCCATGAGAAAGGATGAACACCCACCATTTGCATGGACATGGATGGAACTGGAGGGGATTATGCTAAGTGAAATAAGTCAAGCAGAGAGACAATTATCATATGGTTTCATTTATTTGTGGAACATAAGGAATAGCATGGAGGACACTAGGAGAAGGAAGGGAAATTGAAGGGGGGGGGATCAGAAGGGGAGATGAACCATGAGAGACTATGGACTCTGAGAAACAAACTGAGGGTTCTAGAGGGGAGGTGGTAGGGGGGTGGGTTAGCCTGGTGATGGGTATTAAGGAGGGCACGTTCTGCATGGAGCACTGGGTGTTATACGCAAACAATGAATCATGGAACACTACATCAAAAACTAATGATGTACTGCATGGTGACTAACATAACATAATAAAACATTTTATTTATTTATTTATTTTTTGGTTAAAGATTTTATTGATTTATTTGACAGAGAGAGACACAGCGAGAGAGGGAACACAAGCAGGGGGAGTGGGAGAGGGAGAAGCAGGCTTCCTGAGGAGCAGGGAGCCCCATGTGGGGCTCGATCCCAGGTACCCTGGATCATGACCTGAGCCGAAGGCAGACGCTTAATGACTGAGCCACCCAGGCGCCCCCCCGCAAAAAAATTTTTTAAATAACAAAAAGTGTTAAAATGTGGGTAAATCTAAATGAACATTGTACAATTAAAAATAACATAAACATTGATTGTATAAACCAGCAATAATTGTCTTATGAGGTTAGCATACGATGTATATATAGTAGCGATAAGCCACTGGGCTTGTGTAACTTTGTTACAACAGCCTTGGGACACTGATACAGTATGCTACCTTTTGTGCAAAAAACAAACAAACAAAAATGATATCTGCAAGTATGTGCAAAAAATAATCAGACAGGCGGGATAAACCAAAAGTATATGCGATTCGTTACCCACAGGAGAGGAGGAATGGGAACAGGGTAGGGGTAGTAGAAGAGTGAATAAGGACACTTCTGGGAGAATGTCTCTTTATATTTAGGGTTTCTAGAGTCATGTTAGTGTACCATATGCTCCAAACATAAAAAGTCAACAAGGTCAGTAAAAAGCTTAAAATATCCAACCGTATTTCAAATAAATAACATAATGGCACCTAAGGGCAGAAAAAAATAAGTAACTCTAGACACGGTAGTAAAAGTAATAACTCTAAATAAATATCAAGTTTCAGTTAATTATTTTGTCTTTCAGGTGGGTAAAGGTTAGCAGTTCTGAAGCTCTAGCTTACAAAGACTTCAGTATTGTGCTGATAAATAGACTGTGGCTGAGAAGAACCAAGCTCGGTGCTAGAAAAGGGAGTTGCAAATGTGAAAGAAGAGAAGGCTGGAATAAACTGGTGGTGCTGTGTTGGAACTGGTTTATGGTTTTTAACGTGCATAGAGATAGAGCAATAGAAATCGAAGATCTGCTACAGGCATAGATGTGTATGTGGATATTGATTTGTGCGAGCATACATGTATCGTCTAGCTCCTGTCCTCCGAGAGCTCCCATGATATCCCAGTGAGAAATGCACTCTGGCCCAAATGCTGGTTTCTAAATACCCTTTTCTACTAACAAAATTCAGGTTCCTTGATAAAAAATAGGAAATCACGAGTCTATATTAATACAAGTGAATGAAAAAATGAATGAAAGCAGGAAACTCTTCATTACAGGAGTACTCTACCATAAATTTGAAAGAAAGATGGAATGAGACTCCCTAATTAGCAACCATAGTTGAGTGTTTCAGACAACAATCATCGATTGATGTAAAAACTTGTGAGTGAAAGTATAGTGAGAAACAGGGCATTTTCATGCACTCTAAGTATCTCCCCCTGTCATTTGTATTAACTGCAAAGGAAAAAAGCGGTAGCTTTGCAGTGGGAAACATGAAAAGCACCACCTGTAAAAAGCGATCAGCTATCCCCATCACGGGACAAATAGACATCCGCGCCTTGTGCTTTGATGAATTGAGAAGGACACAGTATCACCTCTGGGCATTCCTGCCAATGATGTGTAACCTGAATCTAATTCTGAAGAAACATCAAGCAAAACCATACTGAGGGGTATTCTACAAAATAACTGTCCTGTTTGCTTCAAAAACATCGAAGGCATGGGAAACAAATATGAGTATTCACGCCAGATCAAAAGAAACTAAAGAGACATTTAGCAACTACATACAGTGTGTGATTCTGGATTGAATCAAGGACTGATTGAAATTATAAGTTTTTTTCTATGAAGAATATTGCTGGAACAATTGGTGAAATTTGAAAAAGGCCCTTAGATTAGGTAATAATATTAGATAAATGTTAATTCCCTACTTTGGGATTATTGTACTGGGGTTAGTGAAGAAACTATCTTATTTTAGGGAAATACACACTGAAGAGTTTAGAATAAAGGGATGTCATGTCTGCAACTTCTTCTGACATATTTCAGAGAAAGAACACCTGCACACTCACATCTATTCATATATGTAGGGAGGAAACAATAGAAAAAATGTGGTAAATGTTAAATTTGGGGAGTCTGGGCAAATGACTAGTGCACATTTTTTGTACTGTTCTTGTACGTTTTCTGTAAGCCTGAGATTCTTTTGAAATAAAAAGGTTACAACAACGGTGGCAGGGACATAGCAGATTGGCGTAGGCCATGCTGAGCCCGGACGGTCCAAACCCCTCAGGGGAGAAGACAAATACTGACGGCAAGTGAGTCGTGGCCTCCCCTAGCCCAGTGTGGTTCTGACCAGCTGGACTGTTCTTGCTTATGCACATGGTACTAGGGAATAAGGGGTCCAAGGTTATGCAAGCAAGAAGTCAGTGTAATCGGGGCACCTGGGTGGCTCAGTCGGTTGAGTGTCTGCTTTCAGCTCATGTCATGATCCCAGGGTCCTGGGATCGAGTCCCGCATCTGGCTCCCTGCTCAGTGGGGAGCCTGCTTCTCCCTCTCCCTCTGCCCCTCCCCCTGCTCGTGCTCTCTCTCTCTCTGTGAAATAAATAAATAAAATCTTAAAAAAAAGAAGTCAGTGTGATCATTTACTATAGCTAGCCCTATCAGAAGAAGAGCCGCTCATGCTCTATCATTTAAGATCACTTGTATTAAGGACGGGAGGAGTTTAGTATAGAATTCTAATGTCTAGAAAATACTGACATAAAATGCTATATTAAAATAAAAAAAAACTTATTCCTCATATAAGCTGGAAAGATACTTGCTCTGTCCAGAAGAGAGTCTCGAGTGTAAGGGTGTTTTGATGTAGCGCTGTTTCTAGGGCAGTTTCAGAGCTGTAACAAAAGGCCTTGCTAAAATAAATACATAAATAAAAGTCTTCACCGAGCGATGGCACTTTGAAAGGACCCATCCCCAACACAGAAAAGATACTAAAGTTAACCCATGTTATCATCCAACTCAATGTACTGGTTCTACAGATTGGAGAAATAAAGCTAACAGCTCAACATCACGGGCCCACTTAGATTAGAATCAGCTCTAGAACTCGGGTCTTCTGACATATTAAAAAGAAAGCCACAGGCCCAAAATGGAGTCACTTAGGTTAAATCCCCAAATCAGTAGTCTTAAGACTTACTACCTAACCTAACTGAAGTTTCAACCCCTCAGAAATGTAACCTTTAAGCGGACAACAGAATTTCCTTGTCATCACAGGACATTTGCTGGTATTGGGATAGTAAAGGAAAGAGACAGACCCCTCCCGCTCCCCTTAGGAGGGCAACTTTGCCTAAACAAGGCATTCTTCGCTAATAAATTCCTTTCTTCTTTCTTTCTTTCTTTTTTTTTTTTTTATGAGCTCTCTGCCTTTAAGAAACTTTCTTCTGTTTAGCTCAGCAGACCTCCCCTCTACTTGCTGGAAGGAATGCTGCCAGATTCATGAGTTGTTTAATAAAGCCAATTAGATCTTCAAATTTACTCAGTTACAGTTTGTTTTTTTAACAGACGATACATCTGGTTTGCTCAGTTTTTTAATTCTAAATTCTTTCCACAGGTATTTACTAGCACCTTCTAGGTACCAGGAACTTTGTGCATAAACTTTAAACATACAGTAATGAACCTCTTCCCACTCGATTCACGACCTCTTCATATGAGAAGGAGAATCTATCACCTAAGCTAAGGACTGCACATCCCATTAGTAAAGACAAAGTTAATTAAAACTGATGCGCTCAAAGACACGTGAACTTTGCACTAATACGCTCTACTTTTATTTTTTGTCACAGCATTTCTACTCAGGGTTTTTAATAAAATAATATAATCCAAAGAAAGGATCTCCTCCAGTCTAAAATAAGTTATCTGTGCTCCTTCTACTCTCAGCAGAAGGATAAAAGATGAAAGCCATTTTTCTATGCAAATACTCACCTGCAATAAAAGGGATATATACTAGGGGCGCCTGGGTGGCTCAGATGGTTAAGCGTCTGCCTTCGGCTCAGGTCATGATCCCAGGGTCCTGGGATCGAGTCCCACATTGGGCTCCCGGCTCAGCGGGGAGCCTGCTTCTCCCTCTGACCCTCTCCCCTCTCATGCTGTTTCTCTCTCGCTCGCTCTCCAAAAAATAAATAAATAAAATCTTTAAAAAAAAAAAGGGATATATACTAGAAAGCCCTTTCATACACACGCAGGACAAAGGAAAAGCTGAAAATATTGACTTTTGTGGGACGCACACTTCAGCTCAGTGGGTGGTGAGCTTTTCGGAGGTTTCTTTCTGACAACCTGACAGTTCTTAGACATGAATCAAGATGCGCGCATCTCTGAGAAGTCCTAGCAGACAAGTCTGATAAAAGGCCCAGCGCTTCAGAAGGGAACCCTGGTGCCCAGAGTCTCGAGTTCCCTCTGGAATGTTTCCTTCTCAACAGCACGGCATAAACATTTAGGGCAGAATTGGGTCTGGGTTTTCTAGAAGTTCATGAATTTCAGAGGAGAAGCACATACCACTGAGTTACATTTTCCTCTATGGTATTTCTCCCCCCCAAAAAAGAAAAAAAAAAAGTGGGGAGAAACTTGACTAGCACACATAAATCTAACAGAAAACTACAATTTTCTAGTGAAAATATAACTCAAGGGGAACTGGGTGGCTCAGTCGGTTAAGCGTCTGCCTTCAGCTCAGGTCATGGCTCCAGGGTCCTCGGATCGAGTCCTCATCGGGCTCCCTGCTCGGCGGGGAGCCTGCTTCTCCCTCTCCCACTCCCCCTGCTTGTGTTCCTGCTCTCGCTATCTCTCTGTCAAATAAATAAAGAAAATCTTAAAAAAAAGAAAGAAAATATAGCAAAAATTATTAATATTAGAAGTATGGCATTCTCTTGAACAATAATAGCAAAATGTGCTCCTTTCAAATTTAAAAATTATTTTAAAAAAAGGTTAAACATGTTTCAAAATGAGACTATTTCCTGATGATATAGGATACCTACCATGCTCCTGATGGGAGAGCAGAAGGCAAGCAGGGGGTAAAGCACACGCTGACGCCCTGCAACTCCCCCCCACCCCCCTACCCCACCTCTGCCCCAGGAGGGATGAATGCTACATTCCTTGGGCACCCTGGCCGCCCAAGAGCACAGGAAGGGGGACAGCAAATGGTTAACTGACAGTGATCACAGTCACGCAGGGCAGGAGTCCCCATCAGTTTGCAACTGTCTTGATGATTTACAAGGAAAAAAAGCAATTTTATCAATAGCTAGACCTCCAGAATCTTATAGACTCAATTTCCCGGGGCCCTAACATCCCCCTCCGCTCCATAGGATAGAAAATCAGTCACTTCTCCCACTTATAATGCAGCTTTTTCTGCCCGCAGGTCCTGTCCCTGTGCTATAATAAAAACACCTTTCTTTGCACCGAAAATGTCTCAAGAATTCTTTCTCGGCAGGTGGCTCCCGAACCCCACTCCAGACCACATCGCTGGCACTCACAGATGTTGAAAAAATGTAAAACCCATGAATACATGAACTGAGAGAAGTAAATGTCTGGAAGGCAAAGAAAACGCAGAGGGTGTGACATACGAAGAACTGAAATTACCTGCAAGAATCATCGTGGATTATCTTAGCTCTGTATTTTGGTCATGTTTTATCCACAGGGGCACAGGCGGAACTCTGCAGCTAACTGGAGAGGTAATGTGCTTATCCCAACGACCTGAAACGTGAGTTCAAATGAGAGGAGGATTTCCTGCGAGGGAAGTTTCACCTTGACTGAGCATTTATGTCATTTAAGTGTCAAGAAACATACACGCCTTGTCTTTGTTCCTACTAGGATCTACACAAGACTCAAGCAGAAGGCCGAATACTGCTGCCCTCCTGTGTGTTGATCAGATGAAACATCTTGGGCAGACCACCAGGGAATTGCTTCCAGGCAAATGCTAGTTCTATGTTCCTTTGAGTTACCCAAGTAATCCTAATGCAAGAATGTGAGCCAGCTTCTCTCCCCACCCTTGTTGTTTTGACTGCATTCAGGGTCACCCTCTTCCTTCATTTCTTCAACAGATGTTTGTCTCCCACGTCCATTGATGGAGGGACAGTGGAAGGATCTAGGATGTAACAGTGAAGCGGATAGACTTACAAAAGGGAGAAGAACGCGTGATTAGGGAGCACGTAGTTCAAAAGAATTTTCTGTGGCCTGAAGGGTCCTTATTCTGGTTCAAAACTAAATTACCTCAAATCCTTTCTGGAAGCAAAGAGATAAACACAGAAAGTGCCCAACGTAGAAAAACATTCACAATCTACTGCCGAACTGAAGAAAGTAGGGCACCAAATTGTATATGGTATGGCCCCAGACTTGCTAAAGCTCTCTACCTCAGGGCTATATTCAAGCCAGGACACATTAGCACATCAGCACTGGTTCCTGAATATTGGAATACATCTGGATTGTTTGAAAGTAGCTGCTGTCTTGAACTAGGCAAGGATTTGCTGTCCTCTCTCCCCCCGCCGCTTCCACCCCGGCCACCTTTCTTCCCAGGCCCAGCGGGCCTGCAGATCTGCTCCAGACCTCAGCTGAAGTCCATTCTCATCTGGTTGCTGTCTATGCCATGCTGGCTGTTAATTTTTTTTTTTTTTTTTATCTGTTATCCCTGTTTATATGCAGAAATCATTTTTTTTAACACCCAAGCTGCCTGTAATTACTCATGCCTCCTAAGGCAGATTTTAATTTTTCTCCAGAGTAAAAATGCTTTTGTTCTTTCACCCTCCCTCCCTCCCTATTTCCTCAGGCGGGGGCAGCTGAGGAGAACCCTCGTGGAAGAGTTACAGCTGGTCACGGCCCTGAGCCAACGCAGAGCCTCGAGAGTCAGAACCCCAGGAAGGCCGGTGGAGGGGACCCCGGTGGAGGGGACGGAGCCATTGGTTGAGCATGAAGGGTTCAGCAGGGCCAGACCACTAGGCTCCTTGTGGGGTAGGGTGAGGAGTTTGAAATTCATTAGGGACAATGGGAATCCAGTGGAAGATTTCAACCCGAGTGCCCAGACTAACTCAGTGCAAGAGATCATTCTGGATGCTGTGTGGAGATTGGAAGGTCTTGATAAGGGTGGAAGTAGAAGATGAGTTAGATGTTATTTCCATGACACGGACAAGAGCTGTTGGTGTCTGGGGATTGGGTGATGTTGAGGGAATGTGATAGACCCCCGTTCGCCGTCTGGTTGCTGTGCCCATCCCCCACTACTACAGGTCTAAGATTAAGGGGCTGCCATATGCCGCCGGCAACTGAAGCCTAGGCTGGGAAGCCCAGCCTCTTGGCCAGTGACTCTCTCTTGGGTAGGGGAGGTTGCATGCAAAAGCCCTGCTCCTTTGTCTCGAGGCTGCTCAGAGAATCACAGAATGATTTTCACTTAAGAGCTCTCTGTGGAGCTCGGCTGAAGCCAGGCTTCACCTACACATCCATGCTTAGCTCCCTTCCTGATCCTGCGTCCTCCTAACTGTTGCTGTGTAACAAACACAGCCGATCTCTGTGACTTAAAACAGTTTACTACGATGCCTGATGGTTTTGGCAGTGAGCTGGGCTCAGCCTCCTTGTTCTCACTGGGATTCTCTAACGCAGTTGCTCTCATATGGTGGGTGGGGCTGAATTCATCAGACCCATTTGAAGGATTCTCCACTCCTGTGCCTGGCATCTGAGCTCCAGTGGGCTCTGGTCTGGCATGTTTTTCCCCAGTCTGTGGCTAGTTTGGGGCTTTCTCAAAGCCTGGTGGTTCCAGGGTAATTGGACTTCTTTTTCCTTTTTTTTTTTTTTTTTTTTATTTAAGATTTATTTATTTGGTGGGAGAGGAGGGGCAGAGGGAAAGAATCTCAAGTAGACTCCCTCAGACTCCCTGCTGAGCACAGAGCCCAACATAGGGCTCGATCTCAGGACCCTGAGATCATGACCTGTGATGAAACCAAGAGTTGAATGTTTAACCAACTGAGCCACCCAGGGGCCCGTGTAGTTGGACTTCTTAAAGGGTAGCTGGCTTCCTTGGAGCAAGTGTTCTAACCCCCTGAGCAGAAGCTACAAAGTGTCTTGTCCTGGTCTCAGAAGACATACTATGTCACTTCCACCACATTTTACTGGCCAGCAATGACTCAGGGCCAGCCCGGATCCGAGAGGAGGGGGCTACACAGGGGTATGAATACCTGATGGGGAAGGAGTGGGATCTGAAACTTGGGATGGCAATGTCTGTGTAGATGAGCCTCTGGGCCTGTGGTAAGAATTGTGCAGGGTCTGGGATTTTATTTTTTTGCAAGCCGACAAATTAGCCTGAACTGTTGCCTAGATGCCGGCAGAAGACATAAGACTCTTGAGTCAGAGACATAAGACTTTTTTTTAAAATTTTATTTTATTGTGTTATGTTAATCACCATACATTACATCATTAGTTTTTGATGTAGTGTTCCACGATTCATTGTTTGTGTATAACACCCAGTGCTCCATGCAGAATGTGCCCTCCTTAATACCCATCACCAGGCTAACCCATCCCCCCTCTAGAACCCTCAGTTTGTTTCTCAGAATCCACAGTCTCTCATGGTTCGTCTCTGCCATTATTACTCACTGCAAAAGCACTAGCCAGAGCTCCATGTTGGTTGGCATTGGTTCCGCATGCCCTCTGATTCCCACAGCAGAGATGCCAAGGATCCATGATGAGTGTCAGTGCTTGCTGTGCATTGAGTCTTAAGACAGGGACACAGAGTGATGGTGATAGTTCTCCTATAATCTTATATTCTGCTTGCTCTAGTGGGTTCCGAGAGGGGAGAATGCAAATCTCTCACTCTGGTTGTTAATTAATTTATTTTTCCTTTAGTTTTGTGAATTGTTTGAGTATTTTGAAGCAGATATGCTCATGGAAAATTATCCATTCTATCTTAAGTCTTTGGTGGGTTAACCCCTATTGACTTACATCCTGTGCTTATTTTCCCTGTCAAGATCCTACTGGTCTTTTGGCACATGTTGTCCAAAATGACCAGGTGGCAGCCACAGTTTAAAGCTTAGCATAACTCTTACTGTGCCCCTGATTGGAAACATCCTCCCTCTGGGAGCCAAGACCTCCAGACCCATAGAGCCTGGAACTGTGTGGGATGGGACACACAGATTCCCTAGGTGAGTCACTGGGAGTGGTGGTGAACAAGGCCACTCTTGCTGTTACCCCTCGTTCTCAAATCCATATATTCCATCAAAAGATAGACTAGAAGGGGACATAATAGCATAAAAAAGCCATTGCTTCAGGGTGTACACTGCGTCCTAAAAATGGTGCCTGTGGTGGACACAGGAACGTACCTCACAAGCCTCCGCTCACATGGCGTAATTGACGACAGGATGTAACTGCTGCGGTCTGAAGTCTACCACCACCTACACCAGCCACGCGGCAGCGGGTGGCTCGTGGTATAGACTCCACGTGGCGACAGAAAGCCCCACAACACTAAGCTGACCAAGAGTGAAGGAGAAAGTCACAATGCTACAGCCATCGTTCTTTATTTTTTTTTTAAAGATTATTTATTTATTTATTTGACACAGAGAGAGAGCACAAGAAGGCAGAGTAGCAGGCCGAGGGAGAGGGAGAAGCAGGCGTTCCGCTGAGCAGGGAGCCCGATGCGGGGCTCAATCCCAGGACCCTGGGATCATGACCTGAGCTGAAGGCAGACGCTTAACCAACTGAGCCACCCAGGCGCCCCCAACCATCATTCTTTAAATAGTATACTTGTGCACATGTCAGAGATATTTCCATAGACTCTACATCTCAAGATGGAGTTGATGATTTCTAATTTAATTGCAAGGTTCAAGAAATAAGAGCATAATCACAAACCACCTAAATGACCATGAATGGGAGATGTGCTAAATCAAGTGTAATTTGTACAGAATGGAACCTACCCAGTGGTGGGTATGAATAACATGAAACACGAAATAACACTTTCGTGTTGATGACGAAAGACAGCTGCACAATGTTACATATCCATGAAACCAGATTTAATGTTATTTTTGAGGCTTTGTTAGGTATCCCATTAATACCATAAAATCAGATATGGTCTCAATTAAATTGAGGTTGTGGATTATGTTTATTTATTTATTTATTTATTTTAAAGATTTTATTTATTTTTATTTGACACAGAGACAGAGATAGTGAGAGAGAGAGCATAAGCAGGGGGAGCGGCAGACAGGCAGAGGGAGAGGGAGAAGCAGGCCTCCCGCTGAGCAAGGAGCCCGATGTGGGACTCGATCCCAGGACCCCGGGATCATGACCTGAGCCGAAGGCAGCCGCTTAACCGACTGAGCCACCCAGGCGCCTTGTAGATTATGTTTAGTAAAACTATTCTCATCACTTTTTGGTCTGCTTAAACTCTTCATTTCTGCTACAGATGAGTTAAATTCTCCCACTGTATTTTCTCGTAATAATTCCGGTAGTGTTTGCTTTCTATATTTCACCAACTTCCTCTTTATGAGTCTGGTCTCCAATCTATCTATCATCAATTTTATTTTAATTTCGATAATTGCATTTTTTATTCCTAAAATTTCAGTGTGTTTTATATACATGTTTTTAAAAAAAAATTTTGGAATAATTAAAGACTTACAGAAAGGTTGCAGAAAAGTTTAATTATTGGAATAATTAAAGACTTACAGAAATAATACAGACTTCACAAATACCCTTCACCCAGTTTCCTCTACTGGAGTATCTTCTAGAACCTTGGTGAATTTGTCAAAACTAAGACATTAACATTGGTTCATAGCTATTAACTAAACTCATGACCTCATTTGGATTTCAATAGCTCTCCTGCTGGCTTCCTCCTTCTGTTCCAGGATCCCATCCTGAACACCACAGGGCACTGAGTCACCCTCTCAACTAGGCCCTGACTGTTTGTGATAGTTCCTCATCCTCCCCTAGCTTTCTGTGGTCTTGACAGTTTTGAGGTATTTTGCAGAATATTCCTCAGTTTGGAGTTGTCTGAGGATTTTCTCATAATTGGACTGGTGTTATAATTGTTGGGGAAGAATACTAGAATTCGTTCAAAAATGGGTTAATTTATACTGTTTATATTATAGTTTCTCCTGATTCTTAGGGAACTTGTTTCCTCCTATGTTTACTGATTTTTTTAAACAGTGATCTACTCTTTTTCCTTGGAAAATTATTTGCCAGCATCCTTTGAGCCTATGATAAAGTGTGTGCAAGTACCCCAGGGTCGGTACTGACTTGTGTTGAGTGCCTGGGTGTCCCACCAGCCTCAGACCACTCTAAATAAATACATAGGTTGCTGTGTTTTGGAGCACCCAGGTAATGTGAATTTGCATATAAATCTGTGTGATTACAGCTTCTCAGAGACAGATTTTGGTTTTTTCAAACTGGTTTCTTGTAAACCAAGGGAATGATCCTTCGAGTGCCCTAAAGTGTGAAGTGAGGTGAATTCACTTTTGATAGAGCCCTGGGAGGTTTCGATTTTATGGGACAGAATCTCTCATTAAAGTCCCTACTTTGGATCAGGCCGGGGACACTGACATCCAAGGACCAGACCCTTGTGGTAAATGACATGAGTCAGAAGCTTCTGGATGCTGCCTACATGGATTTCTGCCTGATGGGCTCTCACTTTCCAGGTTCTCACGGGGTTGTTTTAATGGTTTGAACTGCATATTCAGTCCTTTAAATAGGACGGTTGGCCTAGATTGGAAATAGAATAAGTTATCATAATTATTGCTGTTCACAAATAGCAAGTAATTAAAGATACAGTGATTATTCTAGCTTATAACTGTATCCAGGTATTTTGTTTTAGCTCAAAAACACATCCAAGTGTCTAATTCACTTGGAAACAGGATGGGACTAAGGAATACTACTCCAGGAAATTCTGAGTTATTTTAGGATCCAGATTAAACACAATGCCACATGTAGAAAAACACGTGTATAGCTGGGGTGCCAGGAGGCAAGAGCGCCTGACTCTGGGGGTCCCAAACAGACCAGGTGGTCCACTCACTGCTGACAAAATCCCCAAAGGTAGAGAGGAGTGTGTGTGGGGGGGATGCCAAGGAAGGGATTTATTTCAGTGAGGATAACACCAGGAAGACTTCAGACTAGCATCTCAAAGACTGTCTCCAAAGTGCTGAAAATACTTCCAGGTTTATATAAGGAAAATATGGGGCAAAGGAGGGTGGATCCAGGCAGGTAGGCAGTGAAGGTCAAATGGATCACTGTCTGGGAGTCAATCATGGCGGATCTTGCTGGTTGGGGCAGTCTTTACTGCTTGAGGGGATAGGTTCAGTTCAAATCAGGGGAGGCTTTGCCCTCAGGGCCTTCCACCTGAGTCAGAAGACAAACTGCAGAGAAAAACCCAACTAGAAAGTCTGAAGGGAAAAAGGAGGCAGCTGAAGCCCTCTCTCATGTGCAACTTCCACAAAGTATTCAAGATGATTTAAGTCTCTGGTCGCCCCAGAGGTCAGGGGAATGGACTGAGAGTTCAAACCTCTAATCACCGGCTCACTGGCAACCAGCCCCCAACCTTAGGTCTAAAAGTCCCCTCATGAATGCAACAAAAGACAACTTTATTGCTCTCATCATAGGAAATTCCAAGATTTTTAGGAGCTCTACACCAGAAATTGGGAGGAAGACCAAATATGTATCTATTAGTATAAATTACACTATTTCTCAGGACCCGTGATAGGGTGATACAGTTGAGCAGTGTTAAGTACATTCACATTGCTGTGCAAGATACAGTGTAACATAGTCACATTTTTCATTTTACAACACTGAGACTCTGTCCCCATTAAACACTAACTCCTGGTCCCCCTCCCGCTGGGCCCTAGCAGCTGTCATTCTACTTTGTGTCTCTTGAGTTTGCTCTAGGTACCTCGTGTAAGCAGAATCTTATGGTATTCGCCCTTCTGTGACTGGCTGATTTCTCTTAGCATAATGTCCTCAGAGTTCTTCCGTGTGGTAGCATGTGTCAGAGTTTCCTTCCGTTTTAGGGCTGAATCATATGCCACTGCATGGATAGACCGCGTTTTGGTTGTCCATCCATCCATCGATGGACACTGGGCTGTGTGTACCTCTTGGCTATTGCTGCTATGAACAAATCTCTTCAAATTCCTGCTTTCAATTCTTTTGGATATATATACACGCAGAAGTGGAACTGTTGGATCATATGGCAATTTGTCACCTAACCTTTTAAAAATAGGGGTTTTTCTATAAGGATATGTTCTCTATATATTTCAATTTCTGATAAAAAAGGGGTCAACTGAGTAAAAGAAAGAAACTTGGACATATTTCATGTAAATACAAATCCCATTATTATATTTCGACGTTCTTCTTTTCTTTTTCCAGTCACTATTCCTTCCCTCTTTACTTCTTAACAGCTCGGTGGTAAAGAGGAGATGTGATGAGTCAGCCAGGTGAGAGCGGCATAAATAGGACCCCTCAGAGAGCAGGATTCACTTTCACAGCTGTGAAGAACAGAAAAATGACCAAATAAAAAGTGGGTGGAAAATGGAAAGATTTGAGAGGGAAAAAAAACGAAAGAAAATGAAAAGAGTACCTTTAAATTGTGGAGGAAAGTGTTATGTATGTTCCCATTTAAATTTTTAGGTGACTTCTCATATAAAATCTGGATGAAAAAGTTACAGAAAAGTGCTCTTAACAGAATATGTGGGATAGGGCTGTCCCACCAACACTTGCTGGAAATGCCCGTAGAAACAACAGCTTCATTTTCTCTTCTGGGGCAGGAACACGGAGAGTTTCACTTATGTGTTGTATCAGTACAATTTTTTAAAATTTCAATTTCATTTGCTTGTACTTTCTAGGAGAGAAATTGCTTGGAGGATTTAGACTGCAATAGCAATCCTTTAAAAAATTCCAACTGGGGGCGCCTGGGTGGGTCGGTTGGTTAAGCATCTGCTTTTGGCTCACATCATGATCCAGGTCCTGGGATGGAGCCGTGTTGGGCTCCCTGCTCAGTGGGGAGTCTGCTTCTCCCTCTCCCTCTGCCTGCCTCTCTGCCTACTTGTGCTCTCTCTCTCTCTGTCAAATTAAAAAAAAAAATTCCAATTGGAAGACCTATAAACATAAACTGATGGTTGCCAGAGGGAGGGGGCTGGGCAAAATGAGTGCAGAGGAGTGGGAGGTGCAGGCTTCCAGTAATGGAATGAATAAAAGACCCCATGAAAGCCTGCTTTTTTCGCTCTTTTTCCTGCTTCTATTCTTTTTTTTTTAATTATTATTTATTTTAAATTTTTAAGTCATCTCTACACCCAGTGTAGAGCTCAAACTCACAACCCTGAGATCAGGAATCACATGCTCTATGGACTGAGCCAGCCAGGCGTCCCTTCCCCTTGCTGCTTCTGTTTTTGCCAGGACCCGCAACCTGCCTCACACAGGCCTTATCGAATGGATTGTGCATGTCCTTCTTGTAAAGGTCAAGGACTTAAGGATTTCTTTGGAGTTTCCCAGCACAATAGGTAACGTCTAAGGAGTGACTGGGTAGGGTCATCCTGAACGTTTCCCAAGGCCACTGACTCATCCGGACCCCTGGCTCCAGGGCATAAGTGACTTACAGAGAACACCTAAACACTTGTCTTTGTTCCCGGATGCCTGAGAAGACACGTGCCCCAGATCAGCATCCTCGATAAAAACCCCAGGCCCCGAGCAAAGACAAGACTCACTCCCCTGTCCTTTCCAAGTCTCCTGGATGCTCGGTTTGTATCTGCGATCTCTCTCTGTCTTCAATAAACATTGTTCTGACTTCCTCTCAGCTAGTGTTTGATTTCTGTCCTGCTGGAAGCCAAGGACCCTCTTAGTTGGTTCTGCAGGACCCCGCTCTGGGCCCTTGGACCCAGCCAGCCAGCATCAGTGGGAATACAAGGCACAGCATAAGGAAATGTAAAAGTGTTACTAACGCAAGAAGTCAGGAATGAACATCTCAATGTAATTTTGTTAAATGATCTTGTCTGTACATGTATGAGCTAGGTTTTTTTGGGAATTTTTGAAGACTATAGCCCCTGTGACAGGCAAAAGACCTCATTGTTCTTCTTCTCTAAAATGTTTTCTGTATGCATTTTTTTCACTATGTTGGGATAGGGACTATGGTCCTATCCCCCCAAATGCACTGCCCCAAAGAGGTTCATTTCATTTTTTTAAAAAGGTTTTATTTATTTATTTGGCAGAGAGAGCGCGCACAAGCAGGGGGAACGGCAGGCAGAGGGAGAGGGAAAAGTAGGTTCCCCACTGAGCAGGGAACCCAACGTGGGACTCGATCCCAGGACCCCGGGATCATGACCTGAACCAAAGGCAGACGCTCAACCGACCCAGCCACCCAGGAGCCCCAAGAGTTTCATTTCCTAATTCCAGAAACATGAATGTGTGACCTCACATGGCAAAAAAGCCTTTGCAGATGTGATTAAGTCAGGGATCTTGAGGAGATTATGCCGGGTTATCAAAGGAGGAATCAGTGCGATTCCAAGGGCCTTTATAAGAGGGAGGCAGCAGGCTCAGAGTCAGAGGACAAGTTGGCGCGACGTGTGGCCCATGAGCCAAGGAAGGCAGGGGGCCTCCGGAAGCTGGAGAAGGCAAGGGACGATTCTCCCCTAGAGCCTCCGGGAGGCACGCAGCCCTCCTGATACCTTGATTTCAGATGTCTGCTCTCCAGAACTGTCAGACAATAAATGTATGTTTTACTAAGCCACTAAATTTCGGTAATTTGTTATAGCAGCAATTGGAAACTAATAGACATAAAAACAGACTGATAAATTCTAGCTAGCAGAGCAAACCCTTCAGTATGGTATATAATGGTATGTTTGTATATCACACAATTATTATATAGTATAAATAATTATTAAAGCCATAATTTAACTATTATATAATTATTGTATAATACAATAATGATTATATAACATAATTACATAATTATTATAATTATAAAACATATAATATATATATATATATATATATATATATATATATATATATATTCAGACATGGAGGACTGCCACTCTTCCTGCTTTGTATTCACAGCCCTGGGAGTGAAGGACGTGAGCCATCCATTCATGAACCCTTATTTAAACATCCATCCATGTGTCACTTACAATGTTAAGCTCAGGATAACAAAGATGAATAAAACCACAGTTCAAACAGCTAAAGCATAGTTTTCAAAAGGTAAAATCATGGAAGTATACAATTTGAGCACATGTCAGAGATTTTATTCAATTTATTGATTAAAATCAATTTATTGATTATTAGTAAGATATTAAGACCAATTCAAAGACCATTTAAGGAGCTTCGTATTTTTTATGGACAATTTAAAAGGGAAATGTTACCATAAGATTATGATACAGAACTGGGAGTGATACTGGGTACAATGCAGAACTGGTTAATGTCCTTCAGGGCAACAAATTGTAACATTTTGTGGGTTACCTTTTCCACTGGACAGAAATTATTTTCATCTGTATCAGAAAAAGAATCTGTAAGTTAGCATACATGTTAATTTATAGAGTTTGGCAACCTTAATCAGTAGTAAACAGTTAAAATTATCCTTTGTGGCTTCCCTCCTGTATGAGAGGAAAGGATGTGCCACTCATGTTTTTGCCTTATAACCCAGTTTTGAATAATTTTTCTTTTTTTTTTTAAGATTTATTTATTTATTTTAGAGGGAGAGAGAGAGAGAGAGTGAGCAGGGAGGAGGGGCAGAAAGAGAGGGAGAGAGAGTCCCAAGCTGACTCCGCGCTAAGCCCAGAGCCCTACCCAGGGCTCAGTCTCGTGACCTTGAGATCAGGACCTGAGCTGAAACCAAGAATGGGTCCCTTAACCAAATGAGTCACCCAGGCGCCCCTTGAGTAATTTTTCTTAACACTGTCATCAGTCTAGTGACTTCCAGATCCTAATCTAGAGGCAAATGTAGAGAAAAAGTAATCATGGTCCAATCCAGCAAGTGAGCAGAGAAGCATGGCACCCCACTGTTGTTGGACCTGTTCAAGGATAGAGGTGCCATTATTCTCTGGAAATAGTGAAATAACAGTTGGGAGGAATTTTGAGCAAATAGAATGCTAGATGAAACCCATCCCACTATTGCTGTTATTTGTTGTAGAAATAAGATAGCAAAATAATAAAAGTAGAAAATTGTGGCTAAGAATCCAAAAGAATCATGAAACTGATCAAAATAAAGCCACTATCCTTGGCAAGTCGTATAATTTCACAAATACTAGACTAACTTGACATCCCATAGAAGTGATGATCCATCACATTTAAAAAACTTTTCCAGAAATGTCACTTGTTATGCTATCAGAAAATGTCTATTTCAACAAAGCATTAATATAAAACATTTTCTTCATAGAGCTTATCTGGCTAAGAATTTCTAAAAACTCTTTAAGGGATAACTAATAAGACAATGAATATAGTGATAGGTTTTGCACGTATCAGTAATTTGTAAAATAACTGAAGGTGGACAAGTGAATCACAGACTAGGAGTCACTCTGTGATGTAATCCTATGGAAAAGACATACCTTTCATCATTACAATACGGCCATCTTTAGGCAGAAGGTGTCTGATTTTGCTAACGTAATCCAGTAACTTGTAAAAAGGGTTGGAAAGTTACTATGAATGTTTACAGGAAATACTGGGTATATGTTACTACTTAGGAAGAGTTTTGCGGTTCTGACAGTTCGGTGATCCTTTATAAAACTGTATCACTAACACGAATACATGTGTGACTTCATAATTGTCTTGAAAACAAAAAAGAAAACAGGACTGAGCACCTATGTGTAGCCTCTAAGTGTTGCCAAGACCAACTCCGAGAAGAAAAGGAGCCCGCAGTTCTGGTTTGCACGACTAGATGGCGCTGCTCAGCTTTGAAAATTTTAAGCGCTACAAAACCCGGAAAAACCCGAGCAAGAGTTCATGGGGAACAGCCGGAGACCCAGCGCCTTTTACCGGTGACGCTTGTACTTGACTTCCGTTTGCTTGACAACAGTGTGCAAATCACAGTTAAGATGATCATTCTGGGAAAGTGTCTCACAAACATGTATTCTGTACAAATACTCCCGTGCCATATATATATAGGTTACATATGTACACATCAGCACATACATAAAAATTAGTAAAATTAACTGAGGCGAAACAAGAACATACCGAATCACACAAGGTTGCTTTAAAATATTACACAGAGGATCTAGGTTCAATTTAGGAACACTAGAAAATGCAGATAATTGAAATAACAATAAAATTACTTATCGTCTTTCAAAGCAGCATTTACAGAAGCAAAGCCGATTGCTCTTGTGATACTGGAAACCAGAAAAAGCATCAACGCTGTAGGTTTTTAACCCTGTCAGCCCTTTGCATTGTCCTGTGGCGGGACCAGTCTTGCTAATTTTCCCCCTAACTTCTGCCATAAGTAATGGATTTCATGGATTCTGGGATGCACACAGGGTTCACCTTTTGCATTTCTGAAATGGGGATGTAGTCTACTATTGATGTTGTTTTACCGCCTCTGAGGGCCAGATGGCAGTCATGGTGTGGCTATCATGGTCCCAGCCTGGGAGAGCAAGGACGAGAAAATCTGATAGCCACGAGCTCCACTTGTAACTTCCAGAAAGCAAATGTCTCTGGGAGCAGGTGAGAAAGGTAGTGAAACAGGTGTATTTACCGACATTCCTGAGGCAGGATCACCAGCAGACCAGTATTCCAGGATTGCAAAGCGGGCTTCAAAGTCCAGCAACGCATTATGCATTCTTTTAAGAAGTGCTGTGTCACCAACACTTTAAATGGTACAAAGGATGATTTTGGTTAAAAAAAAAAAAAAAGTGGACATTGATATCTCTGAGACAAAACGTGTTTCAGAAGAGTTGTACTTAAACATGAAGGTTTTATAAAAATCTTAATACATTCTGCTTATACATTCCCTTTCTGTATGTATAAAATTAATATATGAAACAAATTGTGGTCTAATTAAGTCTAAATGAGTTATTTCAAGAATTATATATAAGTATTCCAAGTGGTAATTGTGTCATAGTTTAGTTGGAAGGATTTCTTTCTTTCTTAGTGGAATATAAAACAATGGCGCATGTCATGATCAATGACATTTTAGATTAGATGGGATACAGGTAGCAATGTAAATGGCTTATTCTTACACTGCCGGGAGTAGGTGTAGTGGTTAAATGTCATCAACCTTAGTATTAATAAGACCCCGAAGTGACACTAACTGTGTTAGAGCATCACTTAACATCCCCAACGCTCAGTTTTCTTACATGTAAAAAGGGACTAAGACAGTGTCTAGCCCCCTAGGAGATACATGCAATTCAGTTATCATTGTTTCATGCATGTAGGACGCAGTCAGTACGTGCTCACAACCTGTCGGTAATTAGACATTTTAGTAAGTGGGCGTCATGAGAAACGGCTGTTGGCAGCCATAATTCATTCTAAAAATTTTGAAATCCATGCACTCCATAACACACCCATAGCTGTCTTATACAAAAATCTTGTTTCTCGGGACACCTGGGCAGCTCAGTGGGTTAAGCGTCTGCCTTCGACTGAGGTCACCATCCCAGGGTCCCGGGATCAAGCCCCGCATCCTTGTGCCTACCAAGAGTGTGCCCTCTCTCTCTCTCAATCTCTCTGACAAATAAATAAAATCTTAAAAAAAAATCTTGTTTCTCTTCTCCAAATCTTCACCCAAGAAGATAGGTTCTCTATCAACGTTCTCATGTTAGGAGATTTCGTCTACTCCTGTGACCTCAAATACCATCTATTAGCTGATACCTTCAAGGTTGCCTCTCTATGCTGGACCTTTCCCCTGAGTTCCCATGTGATATATCAAACTACTTATTCAGAAGCTAAGTTTACACATCTCTTAAGTACCTTAAACCTAACGTAGTCCAAATAGAACTGATTTTTTTTTCCATTTCCCTTTTCCAAATCTGATTCCACCTGAACAGGTACATCTCAGCAGATGGCAGCACCATCCACACACTCAGGAGACATCCCTGACCCCTCTCTCTCTTTCTCCAACATTCCATCTGGAAGGACATCTTGATGGCTCTGCCTTCTAAATATCTATTGACTCTAATGCTTCTCAACATCTCCACTACTAAAACACTGGTCTACACCACCAGTGTTTCTCACCTGCCTGCTCCAAGAGCCTCCTACATGGTCCTTCTGGCTTCATCCTGCCTCCTTACCTGCCCTCACGCCCCACAGAACAGCCAGAAGTGAGCTTCCCAAGATATAAATGAGATCACCTTTATCCTGCTTGAAATCCTCCAGCGGCTTCTCATGACGCCCAGAACAAAGTTCAAAGACTGTGGTAGGTCCTGTGAGGTCCAGCATACTCTCCAACGTCCCTCTGTTTTCCCTCATTTACAATAGTATCCTGGCCTTTCTGTATCCTCAACGCCCTACTCCAAGTTCCACCTTTGTGTTCCCTTGGCTCTTGGCTTACTCTTTATCATGTTGGTCTCCATCGAAATGACACTTTGCATGAGAAGGCAATGGCCCTGAGTCATCCTTCCACCATATTACCTCATTTCATCTTTTTTGGAGACTTTGTCAGTGCTTGCAATGATCTCTCTTTTTTTCTAGCTCTCCATCTATCTATCCGTTGTGTGTTTATTTTTTGCCTCCTTCTACTAGAAACTTGCTCCTTCAGAACAGAGGTCTCTCTCTGCTTTCCTCACCAGTCTACCCTCGGCCCTTGGAATGTGCTAGAACGTGGTGGGGATTTAACAAATCCGCGCTCACAGACTGAGCACTGGGTGTCATATTTTATTTGGCATGCAGTTTAGGAGAAAGAACTGATTTTGGAATTAGAAACCTGGGTTGAGTCTTACCTCTCCTTCCTGGTTGCTGGTTATTATGCTGCAAGCTTTTTGGTAAGCTGCTTCAGAACTCTCCGGAAGATTGGGAATATAAATAAATAGACAAGTAGAAGGAATACAGTACGAACCAGGGTAGGTCATTTTATACCTAGCTGGTTACTTTGTTGTTGATAAGAAAATACGAATCCACAGGTATAGGATCAATGGATTTGTAAAAAAGAGGCCAAGATAATGCAGTTGGGAAAGGATAGTGTTAAAAGCAAAAGGTGTTGGAACACCTGGATACCCACTTGGAAAAATGAACTCCTTCCCTCACATCACACACAAAAATGAACTCTAGCTAGATCATAGACCTAAATGTGAACACTGAAATGATAAAATGTTTAGAAGGGGAACAGGAGAAAATCTGAGCAATCTAAGGTTCCTTAGAAGAACACCAAAATCATAAACTCGATAAACAATGACAAATTGTACTTCATCAAAATTTAAAACCTCTGCTCTTCAAAAGACATCATTTAGAAAACAAAAAGACAAGCCATGGGCTGAGAGAAAATATTCACAGTACATATATCTGACAAAGGATATATATATATATATATATACTAGAAGTCTTTAATAAGAGACAGCTCAGTAAGGAGAAATGGGCAAAAGACTTGAATAAAAGACAAAGAAAGGGCCAATGAAAGGATACTTAACATCACTAGTCATCGTGACATCAGTGCTAGAACCACAGCATGATACTGTTTCACAGTTGCAACAATGGCTAAAATGAGAGGTAAACCACATGCAATGTTGATGAGGATGGAGACTAATTAGAACTCTTACCCATTGTGGTAGGAGTGCAAAATGTCACAACTACTTTGGAAAACAATTTCTCATAAAATTAAACATATACACACCATACAACACAGAGATTTCCCTCGTAGGTGTTTACCCAAGAGATAATAAAAACTGTGTTAATCCAAAGATTTGTCTGTGAATGTTTATGGCATGTCAATTCACAAGACCCCCAGACTGGAAACAACCCAGATGTCCATGAGCAAGTGAATGCCTAAGTAAACTACAGTGTATCCACACAATGCGTGCAGGGCAATACTACTTAGCAGTGAAAAGAAATGACGTCTCAATACGTGTAACAACATGGGTGAGTCCCGAAAGCATCATGGTGAGGGAAAGACACTACATATGAATGTGTGCACACCATATGGTTTCTTTGATATAAAAGTCCTGCAAATGTAAAAATAATTTATAGTGTCTGGAAGCGTATCTGGGGCCAGGGTGAGGGCAACCTGATGGGTTGATGGAAATACTCTGTATCTTGCTGCATTGGTAGTTATATTTCTCAAAAGACACCAAACTGGATGCTTAAAATGGGTTCCTTTTTATTGTACATACAACATACCTCAATACAGATGATTTAAAAAGAAAATATAGGGAGTAGTCATCATTCAAAATTATTAGAACATTTGTAAGAATCTGGCTTTTAAAAATGTTCAGTAAATATGGCTGATTCTGACTCTAATTGGGCTAATATCTGCTCTCCTGGGGAGAGCAGTCACCTTAATTGACTTTCTCTTCCTCAGGGTGTCAGGGAATGGCTTTGGGTTCTGGAAGGTGAAAGTTCACTGAGCAAAGGCCCAACACATCTCCTTACTCTTTAGTCACCTTGGATTCTCCAGCCCAGGAAGAAGGCATGAGAGTGGGGGCTCTTTGACATTTCACTGCAAAGAAAGAGTCCCTTGCTCACCCATGATTTTCCCTTTTGGTGTTAGAGGATCATAAGTTGCTGAGGGAGAAGAAGCCTTGGAAATTTCCCAGCTCAGTTTCCAGTTGCTTCATCATTGCCATCATCTTTGACTTGCTTTCTCATGATCACCTCTCTAGGATCTTGAAGAACTCTTGTTTCTTTTTCAGATCTTCCAGGAGTCTGGCAGGGGCTTACATATTGGTTCTCCCCTTTTCTGAACACACACTTTATTCCACTGCTTTGACTTTTGTATCTACATTTCATGTACCTCAAGTCGAAGGTTAAAAATCATTATGCAAAGTCAAGCAAAACTCCCCCAAAGATACAATGTAAATCAGGCTTGTTTATCACCATTTCCATAAACGCATACATTAGGAGATGTGCAAAGTGTCAGTCTCTCTGCAGTAGCCTTGATGATGATCCTTGACTAATTTACTTCTCAGGAATTTCTTTTAGCTTAATGATTCTTGAAGAAGGGCAAACACATGATGCCTTCCTTCACGGTGGGGCCAGCTAGTGGGCAGCCGCTCTGGGTCAAGTTTTTCTCTGCCCTTTACCAGTAGCGGGACTGTGCTGGTCTTGGCCAAGCTACTCAGCTTCTCTGAGCCTCCAAGACCTTCACATGAGAGCAATACAATCAATATAGAAGGATTTGCTTTCTTTGTTGCAAATTAGAGAACATAGAAACAGTTGGGCCCATAGTAGACACTTCCCAGATGTTAGTTTCTTCCTCTCTCCTGCCATCTCCCCCCAGAGACACCCGGGTTCCCAAGCAATCAGACTGTGGTGGAAGAGTTTCACAAAGCAGAAAATTTCTTGTGTGTTCCCCAACAGGTCTGATGTAAAAATTTGTAAAAAAAGAAATGGTCAATTTTCTAAATATTTGTAAAATACCTAGTTTAGAAAGATAGAGGCTAGCCCCAACTATTACGGGCTGCCAAATATTCACTCCTTTTCCAGCTTTTGTATCAGAGGTTCCCAGGTAAAGAAAGGACATTGCAAAGTATCTCTTTCTCTTTACTCAAAGTTGTGGACAGAGGAGAATTCCATTTTTTTCTACTGGACACAACAGGATGTTTATGCCTGCCTGTTTGCCTCTTTGTATATAATTAGAAAGGTTCATGCTGACTGTATCCATTAACCTTCGATGTCCTAGAACATTCAAATTCATAGCGATAGAAAGTAGAATGGCCCTTCGCAGGGGCTGGGGAGAGGGGGTGGGGAACTGTGGTTTAATGGGAGTTTCAGTTTGGGAAGGTACAAGTTCTGGAGATGGAGAGTGGTAACACTTGCACGACAACGTGAATGTACTTAATGCCACCGCACTGCACGCTTAAAAATGGTTAGAATGGTAAATTATGTGTTTTGTGTATTTTACCACAATTAAAAAAAAAGTAAAAAAACAAAACACTGGGGATAATAACCTCTACTACTAAGATTAACAGAGATATTTACTCAAACAGCTAGCAGGTACTCAAGAAAATGTGGATTCCTGCATCCCTTCCCAGGGGTAAACACCTGGAGATCCAGCTTCTTCAGAAAAAGGACAGTCTTTCTCTTAGAGTTTGGGGTTTGAACCTGCACTCTACAACCAACAGGAGGACATGAACCCTCTTCCTAAAAAAAATCCCTTAGGATCTTTGGTGGGCGGTTGCAGGGTTAGGTATGTGAGGGAGGGGGGTACACACACAGTCCTACCAGAGCATCATAAGAAGGGGTGCTCATGTGCAGTCTCAGCTCCTTTATGTGCATAGTAGAGGACACTGGGCATGTTGGGTGGACGGAACAGAACAGGACAATGTGGAGCCTGGGCAGGGAGGGAGGGCATTCCAGAATGAAGGAGTGTGAGTGAGCAAAGGCACAAAGTATAAGGGCCACTTTTATTATTTTATCCTCCCACTTAGATAGGACTCGGCCAAGAACAAATGTCTCCTATGTATTTGTGAAGAAATGCATTTGAGCAAACACGGACACCTCATGGTGAACCTGAGAATGGCACGCCCAGGCACGGAGTCCACAGGGCGGCTTGCTCACTGACTAGGCTCCGCTGGGATCAGGCCGCCGAGTGCAAGGTGGTTATTAGGAAAGGCGGCGAATCACAAGAAAAGATATTTGAATCTAATCTGCAAGCACATCAGAAGCCATTTTAGATCTTTTGTTTATTTGCTATTTTTAGTGAGAGGATGGGAGGGGAAGCTTTTCATTTTGGGGCCCCCCGCTCACTGCCCTCCACTCAAAATTAGACACGCTGCTCTTGTTAAGATTTCACAAGAGATAAACAGACCTGGGACAGCTGCCTGCCTGTTTCCCTTGTGCTGGCATCCGCCTCCCCCAGCGGCTCTCATTCATCGCGTCTCCCACTTCTGCAAGTGGATGTGTTTAGGCTGTATGGAAAGGCAGGAAGAAGGCTTGGGTGTCTCTGAAGCCAAAAGCAGGTTCTCGAGGTTTGCACATCCGCAAACTGTAAGAACCAAAGTGGCATCATTTAGGAGCTTGGGGAAAATGAACCAGACTAGGCGATTATTAGTGGTCATAGGGAAGAACTGAAACCCGAAGACACTGAAGAATAGTGAATCCAAGTTTTCCGTTTAGCTTCTGATTTTATTTTTATTTTTTTCATTTGTGAGGATGTTTCATTTTGTTTTATTGTTTGTGAGGATTTAGCATGATCTTGTATCTCAAAGATAGATTTTTCAGCAATCTATCTGAATGTGCTTTAATTTCATGTCACAACTACTATTTGATGTATTTAAAAAGCCACTGACTCTCAAGTACAGTTTGGCTAAGCAACTGCTTTTCTGTTTGCGCTACATGCAGGTGGACAAGTGCGGGCTTCAGCTAGCTGGTGCTGCATTGGTTTTTCTTGCAAGAGTCTTCTTGTAAGTCAGTGGCCATTGCACAATTAAACCTTGTGGGGTGAAAGGAGATTTAAAGTGCAAAATGGACGTGTAATGTAAAAAAGATCATTTCTAAGATTATTTTCAAGGTGAAACATCAGAGGTGGGAAATGATAGCCTTGGCAGACATTTACTTAAAATAACACTTGGATTTGCAAGTTGAAGAACATCAACAGGATCATTCATAAATGTGCTTGTTTCCTCCTCACTGGTTACTAGCCGGGAGTATAGTCTGGCATATGGCTTCTTATTCTGGGGATGGGAGAGAACAGAATTAAGTGTCGACATGAATGACTCTTTTCTCATCCAGAGCCCCAGTGCTTCCCCCTTGCCGGGAACTGGGGTTCTTATGAGGTTTGGCTGTGAGACTAAGGGCCAAGTTATGGGTGGGGGAAGGATGTACCCATGGGGTGGCTTTCACTGCAGGTGGGACATAAGCTTGACCCAGTCTTCAACCCTGGCCAAGCTGAGTCCCCAGAGGACAGGCTGGGTTTGGGATTGACATGTGGTGGCGGCCGTTGGGGTCCAAGTACCTTCTTCTTCCTGCTAAGTCAGCTAAAATCACTGGGCATTATCTATAAAATAACAGTGAGACTCTGAAAGGTGGGGAGAAGGCAGACTGGCTAGGACCTCAGGACCTCAGGACGGCTTGGTGCCAGAGTGGTATCAGCCAATGCCCCGCCGTTAGGAGCCCGACCTCATACTCCCACCCAGCGGTAAGGAAGGCTGTCTCCTACGTGGGGGTGTCAACAGAGACTGAGTGGGAACCCAGACTTCTACCTTCACCTCCCCTTCCCCTGACATAGGCTTTACTGTGCTCCCTGTGGCAGCCTTAGGATTATGTTAGGGCTATTTAACTGGGTGTCCCTACATTCTGTTCTACAGCAAAACTGATGTCTGGATTTCTCCAGATGATTTTTGATCTTGTGATGAGAAGTCATGAGCTCCTACATTACGCTGTGGTTTCTGTAAGGGCAGTGATTCGCTGATTCATCCTTGAATTTCAGTCTACACAGCTCTTCCCATTTACCATGGTGTGTGGTCACATAGGTACTTGATGAATAAATATTAGTTGACTTCCTTGTGGAGCCGTTGAAAGTGTGTTGCTTAAGCATTAAAGGATAGGACTTTATGCTAACTAGATGTACCTTATAGAGACCAAGCTGGACAAATACTCTGGATTGCTCTGTTACAAGAACTGAAATTGGCGGCAGGGCAATGAGGAATCTGCCACAGAGAAGCTCTCCTAGGCCCAGAAACTACATCTGTGTGGTATCTCACAGAGTTAGGAATGACTCTTGGTGATCAAACTAGCAAAAACATGGTAGATAAACCGGAACGAGTACTTACAAAGTGACCACATAGCAGAAGTGCTGAAGGGACTGCACCTGCCCTCTGGACAGAACGCACCGTCGGGGAGCTCTGTTGAAGCAGAGGTTTACTTGATGATAGGGGAATCTGAGTTATGATGACCCCACCGGCTAGTGACTTCCAAGCTGTGATATCCTGAAAACTCCAATTTTGTGATAAAGAATGACATTATAGAGGCACCAGAATCCACTACTGAGACCATACTTTTCTCTGGGTAGTTTTGGAGACATTCAAATTCTTACTGTTCTATATGGAAAGATTATGGAATTTGATTTGATTCAAATTTCAGCTCAGTGCTCTTGGGCAAATTATGTAGCTTTCTTGCATATCAGTTTTCTCATCTGTAAAGTAGAGTTCTTCCCAAGTTGTGGAAATGCAATGAAAAATGATATATGAATGCCAGCATTGTAGCTGGTACCTAGACTAGCCTAACCGTTCATCTCCTATTGCACTATTCTTCAAATTGGGTCCAACGTGCTGTAAGCTTTCTTAAATAATAAGCAACATCTTCCAGTGACTATGCATGAGCACTTAGGACAGGTGATCCCTTCAGCAGATGACTGGGCTTATGTATGACAAGCCTTTTCCTCTAATTTTATCAGGGAAGACAGCTTTACACCTCAAGTTCACATCTGAGGATGCTTAGGTCTGTACCACATAACCCCTCTACAGAGATACAATTTGAAACGAATAACTAATGATCATACGGACATGTTCAACAATGACCTGCCTTTATTTCAATTAATGTATAAAAACAATAACAGGAAGCAAAGCCCATTTGGAAGATAATGGACTTCCTCATAAGCAGAAAGGCTCTTCTCTCAGCATGCCCACATCACTTTTACTGAGATGCAGGGTTTCCTGTGAGGTCAGCCAATTCTTGTCCTCGTATATTTATCTCTGTGCACAGAGGATTCCTTGTCTCTTATCCAGCTTCTTATTGCAAAGGCCCAGAGTTAAGATAGATGACATTGTAAGGTATAAGTAACCACCCGTAGAAGAAAAAAAAAGGCAGCTGATAAATTAAGTGAATGTGGGAACTGAATGCCCACCACCAATTAGGCAATGTGTATCCAACAGTAAAGGCAAGCAGAAAAGCTTTTCAGTGTCTAGAATGACAGGGGTCAAGTTTACTAATGCCAGCTGGTGAGATGCTAGAAAGAACACAGACTTTGGTCTTGGTCCTGCCCTTGGATCTCAGCTTCGACATGTACAAGCTCTGCTACCTCGGGCAAATTACTTATTCTCTTGGAGCCTCAATTTCCTTGTGGAAAAAAAAAAAAAGGCTAAGATTTGTTGATGCTTATGATGCACTAGGAGCTGTAATTTGTAATTTACATAGAGTGTCACATTCAGTTCCCACAAAGTCCACAGAAGCTTGCGATTAGGTTAGCCCATTTTTACACATGAGGAGACCAAGATCCAGTGAGATTAGGCAATTCACCCAAGGTCTCAGAAGCTGTAAATTTTAGAATCTGTAATGGAGCCCAGGTCCGCCTGGCTCTGAAAACTATACCCTTAAAAAGGAATTATACTGCTTCATTTGCAAAAATGAGAAAAATAAGATCAAACTTGAATGGATTTTATTGTTTTTCTATTTTTTAAAAATTTTATTTTGTTATGTTAGTCACCATACAATACATCATTAGTTTTTTTTATTTAAATTTTTTTATTGTTATGTTAATCCCCATACCTTACATCATTAGTTTTAGATATAGTGTTCCATGATTCATTGTTTGTGCATAACACCCAGTGCTCCATGCAGAACGTGCCCTCCTCAATACCCATCACCAGGCTAGCCCATCCTCCCACCCCCCTCCCCTCTAGAACCCTCAGTTTGTTTTTCAGAGTCCATTGTCTCTCATGGTTCTTCTCCCCTCTGATTTCCCCCACTTCATTTTTCCCCTCCTGCTACATTCTTCTTCTTTTTTTCTTTCTTAACATATATTGCATTGTTTGTTTCAGAGGTACAGATCTGAGATTCAACAGTCTTGCACAATTCACAGCGCTTACCAGAACACATACCCTCCCCAGTGTCCATCACCCAGTCACCCCATCCCTCCCACCCCACCCCCCACTCCAGCAACCCTCAGTTTGTTTCCTGAGATTAAGAATTCCTCATATCAGTGAGGTCATATGATATACATCATTAGTTTTTGATGTGGTGATCCACGATCCATTGTTTTCATATAACACCCAGTGCTCCATGCAGTATGTGCCCTCCTTAATACCCATCACCGGGCTAACCAATCCCCCCTCCCCCCTCCCCTCTAAAACCCTGTTTGATTCTCAGAGTCCATAGTCTCTCATGGTTCATTTCTCCCTCCAATTCCCCTCCCCTCATTTTTCCCTTCCTTCTCCTAGTGTCCTCCATGCTATTCCTTATGTTCCACAAATAAGTGAAACCATATGATAATTCACTTTCTCTGCTTGACTTATTTCACTTAGCATAATCTCCTCCAGTCCTATCCATGTTGATGTAAAAGTTGGGTATTCATCTTTTCTGAAGGCTGAGTAATATTCCATTGTATATATGGACCACATCTTCTTTATCCATTCATCTATTGAAGGGCATCTCGGCTCTTTCCACAGTTTGGCTATTGCGGACATTGCTGCTATGAACATTGGGGTGCATATGGCCCTTCTTTTCACTACATCTGTGTCTTTGGGGTAAATACCCAGAAGTGCAATTGCTGAGTCATAGGGTATCTCTATTTTTAAAATTTTGAGGAACCTCCACACTGTTTTCCAAAGTGGCTGTACCAACTTGCATTCCCACCAACAGTGTAAGAGGGTTCCCCTTTCTCCACAACCTCTCCAACATTTGTTGTTTCTTTCCCTGTCCATTTTTGCCATTCTAACTGGTGTAAGGTGGTATCTCAATGTGGTTTTGATTTGAATTTCCCTGATGGCTAATGATGATGAACATTTTTTCATGTGTCTCTTAGCCATTTGTATGTCTTCTTCAAAGAAGTGTCTTTTCATATCTTCTGCCCACTTTTTGACTTGATTATTTGTTTTTTGGGTGTTGAGTTTGAGAAGTTCTTTATAGATCTTGGATACCAGCCCTTTATCTGTAGTGTCATTTGCAAATATCTTCTCCCATTCTGTGGGTTGCCTCTTTGTTCTGTTGACTGTTTCCTTTGCTGTGCAGAAGCTTTTTATCTCGATGAAGTCCCAAAAGTTCATTTTTGCTTTTGTTTCACTAGCTTTTGGAGATGTATCTTGAAAGAAGTTGCTGTGGCCGATGTCAAAGAGGTTACTGCCTATGTTCTCCTCTAGGATTTTGATGGATTCCTGTCTCACATTGAGGTCTTTCATCCACTTTGAGTTTATCTTTGTGAACGGTGTTAGAGAATGGTCGAGTTTCATTCTTCTGCATGTGGCTGTCCAATTTTCCCAGCACCATTGATTGAAGAGACCGTCTTTTTTCCATTGCAGGTTTTTTCCTGCTTTGTCAAAGATTATTTGACCATAGAGTTGAGGGTCCATATCTGGGCTCTCTACTCTGTTCCATTGGTCTATATGTCTGTTTTTGTGCCAGTACCATACTGTCTTGGTGATCACAGCTTTGTAATAAAGCTTGAAATCGGGCAACGTGATGCCCGCAGCTTTGTTTTTCTTTTTCAACATTTCCTTGGCGATTCGGGGTCTTTTCTGATTCCATACAAATTTTAGGATTGTTTGTTCCAGCACTTTGAAAAATGTCATTGGAATTTTGATCGGGATGGCATTGAAGGTATAGATTTCTCTGGGAAGCATAGACATTTTAACAATATTTATTCTTCCGATCCATGAGCATGGAATATTTTTCCATCTTTTTGTGTCTTCTTCAATTTCTTTCATGAGTGTTTTGTAGTTCCTAGAGTATAGATCCTTTACCTCTTTGGTTAGGTTTATTCCGAGATATCTTATGGTTTTTCGTGCTATTGTAAATGGAATCGTTTCTCTAATTTCTCTTTCTACAGTTGCGTTGTTAGTGTATAAGAAAGCAACTGATTTCTGTGCATTGATTTTGTATCCTGCCACATTACTGAATTGCTGGATGAGTTCTAGTAATTTGGGGGTGGAATCTTTTGGGTTTTCCACATAAAATATCATGTCGTCTGCAAAAAGAGAGAGTTTGACTTCTTCTTTGCCAATTTGAATACCTTTTATTTCTTTTTGTTGTCTGATTGCTGTTGCTAGGACTTCTAGCACTATGTTGAACAATAGTGGCAAGAGTGGGCACCCTTGACGTGTTCCTGATCTTAAGGGAAAGGCTCTCAGCTTTTCCCCATTGAGGATGATATGTGCTGTGGGTTTTTCATAGATGGATTTTATGAACTTAAGGAATGTTCCCTCTATCCCTGTACTCTGAAGAGTTTTAATCAGGAAAGGATGTTGTATTTTGTCAAATGCTTTTTCTGCATCAATTGAGAGGACCATATGGTTCTTCTCCCTCCTCTTATTAATGTGTTCTATCACATTGATTGATTTGCAAATGTTGAACCACCCTTGCATCCCGGGGATAAATCCCACTTGGTCGTGGTGGATGATCCTTTTAATGTATTGTTGGATCCTATTAGCTAGGATTTTGTTGAGGATTTTGGAATCCATATTCATCAGGGATATCTGTCTGAAATTCTCCTTTTTGGTGGGGTCTTTGCCTGGTTTGGGGATTAAGGTAATGCTGGCCTCATAGAATGAGTCTGGAAGTTTTCCTTCTGTTTCTATTTTTTGAAACAACTTCAGTAGAATAGGTATTATTTCTTCTTTGAATGTTTGGTAGAATTCCCCAGGGAATCCATCAGGCCATGGACTCTTGTTTTTTGGGAGGTTTTTGATCACTGCTTCAATCTTGTTACTGGTTATTGGCCTATTCAGGCTGTTAATTTCTTCTTGTTTCAGTCTTGGCAGCTTATAGGTTTCCAGGAAGGCCTCCATCTCATCCAGGTTGCTCAGTTTATTGGCATATAGTTGTTGATAATAATTTCTAATAATTGTTTCTATTGCCTTGGTGTTAGTCGTGATCTCTCCCCTTTCATTCATAATTTTATTAATTTGGGTCCTTTCTCTTTTCTTTTGGATAAGTGTGGCCAGTGGTTTATCGATCTTATTAATTCTTTCAAAGAACCAACTTCTAGTTTCGTTGATCTGATCTACTGTGTTTCTGGTTTCTAATTCATTGATCTCTGCTTTAATTTTAATTATTTCTCTTCTAATGTATGATTTAGGCATCGTTTGTTGCTTTTTCTCTAGTTCTTTAAGGTGTAGAGTTAGTTGGTGAATTCGGGATTTTTCTATTTTTTTGAGTGAGGCTTGGATGGCTATGTATTTCCCCCTTAGGACCATCTTTGCAGTATCCCATAGGTTTTGGACTGATGAGTTTTCGTTCTCATTGATTTCCATGAATTGTTTAAGTTCTTCTTTGATTTCTTGGTTCACCCAAACATTCTTGAGCAGAGTGGTCTTTAGCTTGCAAGTGTTTGAATTTCTGCCAAATTTTTTCTTGTGATTGAGTTCCAGTTTTAAAGCATTGTTGTCTGAGAATATGCAGAGAATAATCTCAATCTTTTAGTATCAGTTGAGACCTGATTTGTGACCCAGTATGTGGTCTATTCTGGAGAAAGTTCCATGTGCACATGTGAAAAATGAGTATTCTGTTGTTTTAGGGTGGAATGTTCTGAAAATATCTATGAGGTCCATCTGGTCCAATGTATCAGTCAAAGCTCTTGTTTCCTTGTTGATTTTCTGCGTAGATGATCTGCCCATTGCTGAGAGTGGAGTATTGAGGTCTCCTACAATTAACGTATTGTTATCAATATAACTCTTTATTTTGGTTGACAGTTGGCTTATGTAGATGGCTGCTCCCAGGTTGGGAGCATAGATATTTACAATTGTTAGATCTTCTTGTTGGATAGACTCTTTAAGAATGATATAGTGTCCTTCTGTGTCTCTTATTACAGACTTTAGTTTAAAGTCTAATTTGTCTGATATAAGAATTGCTACCCCAGCTTTCTTTTGAGGTCCGCTGGCATGGAAGATGGATCTCCATCCCTTCACTTTCAGTCTGGATGTATCTTTAGGTTCAAAATGAGTCTCTTGTAGGCAGCATATGGATGGGTCCTGTCTTTTTATCCAATCTGCAACCCTGGGCTGTTTTATGGGAGCATTTAGGTCATTCACGTTGAGAGGGATTATTGAAAGATATGAATTAATTGTCATCATGTTGCCTGTGAAGACGTTGTTTTTATAGATTATCCCTGTAAATTTCTGTTGTATATCACTCTTGGGGATCTGTCTCCTTTTGTAGAACCCCCCTTAATATTTCTTTTAGGCCCGGCTTAGTGGTCACATATTCTTTCAGTTTCTGCCAGTCGTGGAAGCTCTGCATCTCTCCATTCATTCTAAATGAAAGCCTTGCCGGATAACGTATTCTTGGCTCCATGTTCTTCTCATTTAATACCCTGAATATGTCTTGCCAGGCCTTTCTGGCTTGCCAGGTCTCTGTGGATAGGTCTGACGTTATTCTGATGTTCCTCCCTCTGTACGTAAGGAATCTCTTCCCCCTAACTGCCCTTAAGATGGTTTCCTTGTTTCTAAGATTTGCAAGTTTTACTATTACATGCCAGCGTGTTGGCCTGTTTTCCTTGATCTCGGGAGGCGTCCTCTCTGCCTCTAGGACATGAATGTTTGTTTCATTCCCCAGATTAGGGAAGTTCTCAGCTACTATTTTCTCAAATACATCTTCTAGTCCTCTCTCTCTCTCTCCACTCCCTCCGGATTTCCAATTATTCTGACATTGGAATGCTTCATGGTGTCACTTATTTCTCTGATTCTATTTTCATGGATTCTGAGTTGTTTTTCCCTGGCCTCCTCTTTTCCCTTTTTATCTATTATATTGTCTATATTCTTTCTTCTGCCTCAGTTACCCTAGCTGTTAGTTGATCTAGATTGGATTGGATCTCATTAATAGCATTTTTAAGTTCTGCCAATTCAGCTTTCCTTTCTGCCCTTCGAGACTCTATGTTGCCATTAATTGATTTCTCCATTCTAGCCATTGTCTTCACAATTGCTAGCCTGAATTCCATCTCCGACATCTTGGTTATATCTGCATCCATTTCTAAATCGGCAGCATAAGTCATAATCTCTGAGTCTTTTCTATTTTGGGGGCTCCTCCTCCTAGTCATTCTGTTGATGGGTGTTTGAGGGAATGTATAGAGTCCAAATTATTGACCAGAACCCAAGCAAGATGCACCTGTTTTCTTGGGACCTTAGGGTTGCTGGCCTCTTGTTTTCCCAGCCTGTCTTCTGCGAGAGGGGCCTGCGGCGCTGTTACTCAGGCAACCCTGTTTGGGCGGAGTTGTCCTGCGCCCCTGTGGTGGGGGATGGGCTCAGCGGGAATCAGTTTTTGGGGCTTTTGTTCTCTGGCGGCTTTCCCTGGTGGCTTTCCGCATCTCTTCCACGAGTCGGAGCAGAAGAGACCGTTTCCAACCCTCTGCCTCCGAGCAGAGAGACCGCAGTCTGTTCTTCAGTGAGCTCTCCAGGCCACACCGTCTCCGTTTCTGTCCGTGCTGCTATAAACTGCAGCGGCCTGGGTTGTGCGTCCCTCCTCAGTGCTCCCAGTCCTGCCTCCAGGTCGGGGCATTTCCCTGCCCTTTGTGCTTCTAAAACCACCAGCTGCCCCCAGATCGCACACGGGACCGCGCCGCTCCGGGTTTCTGTCCCAGGGGCTGCCCTAAGGTCCTTTTCCCGCCGCTACCTGTCTGCAAGTGTGTGCCCGTCTGCAGCGTGCGAGGCTGTCACTCACCGGCGGTGTAGGATCCCCACGGCCAGACACCCTCCTGCTGCCATTTATCCTCCGATATCTGCCCACAGAATCACGGCTCCCCGCTTCGTACCTCAAAACCAACAGCCTGCCATATTCTGTTTGTAGAGATCCAGATCCTCTTACATCTCAGGCTGGTTTCGTGGGTGCTCAGAGTGGTCTGGTAGATATCCAGCTCAATTCCGGGGACCAGTTGAAATAGGTTCCCCTACTCCTCCACCATTTTTTTTTCCTCCTGTCCCTTGAATGGATTTTAAATAATGACATGATATACATAAGATTTCCAGAGTGGTGTCCAGCCAAAGAGTATATTCTCAGTAATGATTATTATATTACTCAGAAAAATCACGAAGAAGAGTGGCACGCAAATATTTAAGAAAATCATGATTGCTGTTTGTTAAGCTTTCTAAGGGATTATATGCACAATTACAATTACTATTTGTAAAAACTCTATTATTTAGTTTTAAAAAAATTATCTTCCCTTTATAAACAAAAAAATCATAGCTAAGGGAGATCAAGTATTTTTGTACAAAGTGAGACCTGGGACCAGGGCCACTGATTCCAAAGCCAGTTTTTGTTGTTCTTGTTAGTTTTTATTGTTATTTTATTATTTTATTTTTAAAGATTTTATTTATTTATTTGAGAGAGAGAGAGAGCAAGCACAAGCAGGGGGGAGAGGCAGAGGGAGAGGGAGAAGCAGACTCCCCACTGAACAGGGAGCCCCATGTGGGACTCAATCCCAGGACCCCTGAGATCATGACCTGAGAGAAAGGCAGATGCTTAACCGACTGAACCATGCAGGTAACCTGTTAGTTTTTATTTTTAATCACTTTACTAGTGGTCTTCCTAAAGAAGAGAAGCTTCTTTTTTTAAAAATTTATTTAGATTCAATCAGCCAACGTATAGTACACCATTAATTTCAGATGTAGTGTTCAGTAATTCATCAGTTGTGTATAACACCCAGTGCTCATCACATCATGTGACCTCCTTAATGTCCATCCCCCAGTTACCCCATCCCCCCCACCTCCTCTCCAGCGACCCTCAGTTTGTTTCCCAGAGTCAAGAGTCTCTCATGGTTAGAGACAATGGACTCTGAAAAACAAACTGAGGGTTCTCGAGGGGAGGAGGGTGGGAGGATGGGTTAGCCTGGTGATGGGTATTGAGGAGGGCACGTTCTGCATGGAGCACTGGGTGTTATGCACAAACAATGAATCATGGAACACTATATCTAAAACTAATGATGTAATGTATGGGGATTAACATAACAATAAAAAAAATAAAAAAAAAAAAGTCTCTCATGGTTTTTCTTCCACTCTGATTTCTTCCCATTCAGTTTTCCCTCCCTTCCCCTATGATCCTCTGTGTTGTTTCTTACAGAAGAGAAGTTTCAGATTCCCCAGATGAACCCAGATTTTGGAAGAGTTATGTATGAATTTATGTTAGAGGGCCCATTTTAGGTGGACATCCTTGGTAATAGCAGTTGAATGAAAAGCAGAATTTCAGAGATCAGAAAACTGAGCCGGAAAGGAAGTATTTTAAACCAGAAAATGGTGAATTAATTTATTTTGGGGAAAAATAGCCTCAAACATGTATTTGGTGAAAAACAAAAGCTTGGAAACAGAGTAGTGAATCTTGTTAGGAAGACTGATTTTGGCTTCCTCCTGTTCTGTTCATTACACCTGAAGAATCACTATAATCTAATCTATAAATGGTAAAATTCCTAAGTCAGATGGGACCTAAATCTCCATTTTATAAACTCTGAATTAATTCTGTGAGACACTTCAGTGCCATGCAAAGCTACTGACGTTGTATCTAATTCTATTTGGTTTTTCCATCAACCACAGCATTTTCCTTGCTTCTAGAGAGGCCGTTATAAAATATTTGAAATTAGATAGTGTTTCATTTGGGATGTCACACAGGTCCTGACATCTCTCTTGGTCATTGCATCTCCTCTGGCTCTTCGGTGGGTCCTGGAATGCCCCCACATCCTCCTGTCTCACTCAGTCACTGGAAGTTTCCTATTACCTGCTCTAGGGGCAAACCCCACAACATACTTACATGATGTGCACGGTAACAAAGCTCGATGTCTATCTTCCCTGCTCTAAGGGTAGCTGCCGCATCTGCTTCACTTTCTGCTCTATTCTCTAGACAGCCTTATTTAAGTGGCAACATATGAAATGTCCAATAATTGACGGGTCCTAAGCCACAAAAATGGCAGCCTCATATGCTTCAACCGAATTCCTATACGTAGTAAGTGCTTTGTGCATATTTTATTGATGTCAAAATATCTGTGGCGACTCTTAAAATTCAGGTGTGCCTTCTCCCAGCCCTACTTCCCATTTCTTATAGAGGATGGCGGAGGTCGAGGGTAGGGATGGATTAGACTTTAGAGGACAATAGTCTCCCTTGCAACACTACCTTCCAAAGTAATTTCCAGTTTCTGAAACTAAACAACTAAGGGCAGAGGATTTCAGCATGTCCCAGGACTATCAGCCTGACCTCACCCAGGAGCCAACACAAGTCCCTCATTGAAGCGCAAAAAGATGAACTGACAATGGGCCCAACTGTGAACTGCTCTGTACTAACTGGAATAGTAAATAACTGCATGCACAGCTCTCTTTCCCTCAATATGTTGGAAAGAAAAATAAATTGCTAATTATTGACTCCCCCCCCCCCCAAATTTCATGGATCGATAGAATCTTGGGCAATCCCCAAGTTGACTCATTTGCTATATCTGGTGTTGACAAGCAACCTTTGACAAAACAAACTCCACCATCGTGCTTCAAGCAAAGGAGAAAAGATCCCAAATTAGAAATTATTGAAGGTCACAACCAGGTTACAGGTGCATGAGAAATGATGATGCAGTCACGATTTCAAGGGCGAGCTACAGTGCATTCTGGGAATTGCAAAGCTAGGGTTGCCTGATGATTTGGGGGAGAAAAATAAAATGGAAGAAACTTAATCTCCAAAGTGGCCTGATCTTCTGAAAGCAAACTTGCCAAAGTCAAGCAAATAAAACCCAGAAAGTTTCGGTTATAAGAAAGATATCAAACGAGGGAAGATTTTTAGAGAAATAAGCTTCCTGATTTAGGTAACTGTGCCATATAATGGAAGGCAGACACATTTAAAAGGAATAAATCTATCTCATTAAGCTTCCATGGCCCAGCAGCCTGAAATCTTCCACATCTTGACATTTCATGTGGCTTGAGAACATCACTAGTTGACTTTTCAATACACATGACTATGTTGGTTATCCAGTCTATGATAGTTCTGCTCAGGGAAGCAATCAACATAAGCACACTGTTTTTTCTGTTTCTTATCCATGTAAAATGTTCCAAATATATTAACCTCAAGTGTTGCTTTTGTTTGTGTATTGTCACCCAGGCTTTTCCTTCTTCCCAGCCACACTCAATTTCCGTTTTGGGTTATTATTGTTTCCCATTTTGTGCAGTCATGGGGGAGGGTGAGTCTGGCTGCCTTTCTCTCACCCTCGAAGCTGAAGTGGCCATGCCCTTTCTCCCCACACTGTGTCCAGCTAGGGAGGAGCAGTCCATTGGCCATTTGGGCCATGACCCAGAGCTGGCTTCCTGGAAAAGTGGCTCAGGATGAAAGAAATCCCTGCAGTGGACTCATCCCACTTACGTGTCCTGTTAGGACTCTTTCTGCTGTGAGCTGTGGGCCGTGGCTCCTGCATCCTAGCTTCCCTTGGTGGAATGTTGTTTATTCAGCCTGTTGTAGATTTTATGAAGCGTCAACATGCTAATGATACATGCACTTTGCTTAAATCAGTTTCTGTTGCTTACCACCACGGAGTCCTAACTGAAACATGGCTTTACGGCATGCAGGCACAAGGGAGGGGATGGTTTCAAAGAGCAAATGTTATCCTCAAAGGAAGAACTGTGGCCCCATCTTCACAGAGGCTGGGTCCAATTTCCACCTCTGCCAATTACTAGCTGTTTGCCCTTGGGTAGGTCTTATAATGCTTCTAAACTTCATCTTAGAAGTTCTACTAAAATGGCCATAACAGTGCTTCCTCTTGTCTAGGGCTGCTATAAAAACTCAGTGGATTGAGGTGTATAAAAGAGCATTATAGGCGCTGAATTCCTGTCAATAGCTACCTGTCATCACGGAGTGGAAGAGCCAACCACCTCTGCAGCTCTCCTCCACAGCCCCCGGCTCCAGAAAGCCACCGACAGCATTTGATTGTTCCGCTATTCAATCAACAGATACTCATCAACTGTCTCTTATGTGCCTGTAACTGTTCTAAGCAGTTGTAAGACACAGAGAGGAGACAGAGGCTTGTCTTCCAAAAGGTCAAACCCTAATAGAGCAGACAGAAATGTAAGCAGATGACTGCAATTTGCTGTGATAGTGCAGACTGAAGGTTTGCTGCACTAGTATCAGCAGGAGCGTGAAAGAAAAAATTGTTTATTTCGCTTATGGGAGTCAAGGAGTCCCTGTACGTGCTCTTGGAGAAGACTAGATTTTCATCAGAGGGAGAGCAGGAACGGATATTCCAGGCAGAGCAAACTGCATGGCACGGTGCATTCTGGGGTGCCTGGTGATTTGATAGCGCAGAAATGGGAAGTGCACTGTGGTACTGGCAGGAGACGGGGTTTCGAAAGACTTTTTGACACTCAAGATAGCATGTGGGTCCAGGGCTCCATGGATAAGGGAGTAAGGGGCCCTGAATAAATACGTGAGTAGGTGAGTTGTCCTGTGGCTCCGCCTCTCCTGCCCTCACCTGTGCTCCTTCATCACTGTGTAAACGTTCAGGTACAGTGACCACCTCCCCAGGGAGTGTGGATGTCTCTCCCATCATCGACTTCCAGCAGTCCACCTACAGGAAGGGGATTAGGCTCACTCATGGAAGCTGCTCACATCACTCATCTAGAAGGAAGAGACACTTTTACTCACAATTTTGCTTTCAGCAAGGATTGTTTTCATGCTGAGAATTCAATAAAACCAAATTCCACTGTAACAGCCTCAGCTAATCAGCAAACAAGCCTGAGATTAGAAGTGATTGGGCTACATGACATAGAGAAGTCAGGGGCACCTATGGGAGGGGAAAAGAACAAACACAATAGCATAGAGGTATGGGCTCACTTGTCTTCATTTTTTGATTTGCTTTTCCTTCTATTCTTGTCATTTAGGTTATTTCTATTTCTCAATTTTCCCCATAGGTTCTAAGTTATTAGGAAAGAAGAGTCCCAGACACAAGGACCCTGCTCTCTTCTACTTCATTCTGAAAATTTTTATGAGGATGAATGCTGGGTTTCCCCAAGGGGCCCCTTTTCTTCTGGAAAGAGCTGGTCCTTGATTAAGCCATAGTCTAGTTTGGAAGTTTGCAAACTCATTAGATTCATGGATGTGTGTGTCTCATAATCTTTTTCATCCACTGCTTCTCTAGGCTCAAAAATAGATCTCACAAAAGCTAAACATACTCCTACCATACAATCTAGCAATCATGCTCCTGGTATTTACCCAAAGGAGTTAAGACTTATGTCCATGCAAAAACTTGCACATGGATGTTTATAAGAGCTTTATTCATAATTGCTCAAACTTGGAAGCAACCCAGATGTCCTTTAAGAGATGAATGGATAAATAAACTGTGGCACATCCGGACAATATAATTCAGCACAAAGAAGGAAAGAAAGAAAGAAAGAAAGAAAGAAAGAAAGAAAGAAAGAAAGAAAGAAAGAAAGAAAGAGGGGGCCTGGATGGCTCCATCGGGTTAAGCATCTGCCTTCAGCTCAGGTCATGATCCCAGGGTCCTGGGATGGAGCCCTGCATCGGGCTCCCTGCTCAGCGGGGAGTCCACTTGTCCCTCTCCCTCTGCCCTGCTTGTGCTATCTCCATCTCTCTCTCAAATAAATAAAATCTTAAAAAAAAAAAAAAGAAAAAATGAGCCATTAAGCCATGAGAAGACATGGAGGAACATTCAATGCATATCACCAAGTAAAAAAAGCCAGTCTGAAAAGGCTCCACACTGTCTGATTCCAACTATTTGACATTCTAGAAAAGGTAAAACTATGGAGAAATGAAAAGATCAGTGGCTGCTGGGGTGGGGTGAGCTTGGAGAGAGGTGAACAGGCAGAGCACGGAGTACATTTAGCGCAGTGAAACTACTCTGTTTGACAATATAATGATGGATACATGTCATTAAATGTTTGTTCAAATCCATAGAAAGTACAATATCAAGAGTGAACCCTTAGGTAAACTATGGACTCTGGGTGATGATGGCATGCGAGTGTAGGTTTACACTTGGTAAAAAATGTTCCATTCTGGTGAGGGTGCTGATAGTGGGGAAGGCTGTGTGTATGGAAAGCTGGGGGTTATATAGAAAATTTCTGTGTCTTTCTCTCAACTTTGTTGTAAACCTAAAACTGCTCTAAAACAAAAATAAAAGGGCACCTGGGTGGCTCAGGTTAAGTGTCTGACTCTTGGTTTTGGCTCAGGTCATGATCTCAGGGTTGTGGCATCGAGCCCTGTGTTGGGCTCCCTGCTTCGCACGGAGTCTGCTTCAGATTCTCTCTCCTTCTGCCCCTCTTGCTCATGTTCTGTCTCTCTCTAAAATAAATCTTTCAAAAATAAAAAATAAAAACAAAAATTAAGTCTTTAAAAAATATGTCTAACAGTTCTGTTTATTACACAGAGTGGTTTGAATAAATTAGTAAATATTTATGGCCTACCAATTTTGTAGCCATTTGAAAAAGAACACATGAATTGAAACATAAAATAATATACTTTATTCTTAAATAACTGCAAGTACTTACTCATGGGACATGTATGTCTGTTGGGCACTGTTCCTGCACACTTTCTCAAATGCTGAAATCAGATTGGACACCATCCTCATTTCCTATTATCATCCCATATGAATGGATTTTTATATGGTGCTAGCTTTCTATCAGAACAACTACCAAAGACCCACTTTGGCAAAGATGTTATGTCACCAGACATTATATCCTTTTAACTTTTGCTCACTCTTTGTTTTAATACAGAGGTCAGTGAATTACAGCCTGTGGACCAAATGCAGCTCACCACTGTTTTTTGATGGCCTATGAGCTAAGAATGTTTTTTCTATTATTAAATGGTTGAAAAAAAATCTGAAAGGAGGATAATATTTTGTGACATGTGAAAATTATATGAACTGCGAATTTAAGCATCGTTATATGGAGTTATATTGCAACATAACCATGTTCATTCATTTACGTCCTGTCTATGTTGCTTTTGGGCAATAAGGGCAGAGTGTAGATGGGGGGGTGTTCTCATTAGTTCATGCTATAACTGAGCACACTGTAAATCACGGAGAGCTCAGTTATAACTCCACATGTTTCATCCATGCCATGACATCTTATTTAACTTTTTGTTACCCATTGCAGATCCTTCATGTCAGAAAAAGAAAAGGAAGGAAAAATATCCCAGTTTGAATATCACACTTTTAAGGCACAGCAGCATCTCAATTACTTTGTTATTGACTTAGATGGCAAAGAATTATATTTATCATCAGATTTTCAGCAAGAATCATTGCATGAGGGCGCCTGGGTGGCTCAGTTGGTTAAGCGACTGCCTTCGGCTCAGGTCATGATCCTGGAGACCCTGGATCGAGTCCTGCATCGGGCTCCCTGCTCGGCGGGGAGCCTGCTTCTCCCTCTGACCCTCCCCCCTCTCATGTGCTCTCTCTCTCTCATTCTCTCTGTCTCAAATAAATAAATAAAATCTTAAAAAAAAAAAAAAAAAGAATCATTGCATGAAGAGTTGATGAATTGGAGAGCAACATCAGTAATCAAAAAACAAAGCGGTGATTTCAAATAGTTTCCCTTCATTCTTTATGTGATAGATGTGAGCAATATGACTCAGTTGTTTGTTTAAAAAGTCAGCGTTGAGTTTAAAATTATGAAAAATTCACCTCTATGAAGAGTCGGCCTGTGATGACTGCTGTTGAGAATACATTAAATGAAATTGAGAAAACACCAAGTTCAACCTGAAGTGGAATCCCATAAGATGTTTTGCAACTGATGCTTAGTAAAATATGTGTGGGGCAGAAGGCATCTTAGCTGGACAAATTTACAAAGCTTGTGAAAATGCAAAGTGTTGAAAGCCTACGGCCATTTGTTTTATTATTCTTTGCCAGGTACTCTACAGAAAATATTTGGCTATATCTTATGTTATTGTACGAATAGTATCAGTGGTCATTTCATTGGCTTTCCTAGACTTAACCATTGTCCATTCTGTAGAATGTTATTGGAAATAAAAGGTAAATACTCTCACTTGTCTTCCACATAGCAGTTTGGTGACTCAGCAGTGGTAAAGTTTTATTGTGATTTTTATAGCTTAGGGTCAAAATTGAATTTTTTTTTTTTTAAATGAGAAGAAGTATTCTCAACCACTGCTATGGAACACTGCATGGCTTTGGGAGTTAGTTTTTGTTGCAGGCTTGATGGCATTTTTTAAAGAATTCAATCTAAAATCGCAAGGCAAAACAGTGCTTACATGCAAAACTTACATTACTATAATGTCATTTTTTAAAATTTTATTTTATTATTTATGTTAATCACCATACATTACATCATTAGTTTTTGATGTAGTGTTCCATGATTCATTGTTTGCATATAACACCCAGTGCTCCATGCAGTACGTGCCCTCTTTAATACCCATCACCAGGCTAACCCATCCCCCCAACCCCCTCCCCTCTAGAACCCTCAGTTTGTTTCTCAGAGTCCATAGTCTCTCATGGTTCATCTTCCCCTCTGATTTCGCCCCCTTCATTTTTCCCTTCCTACTATCTTCTTCTTCTTCTTTTTTTTTTTAACATATAATGTATTATTTGTTTCAGAGGTACAGGTCTGTGATTCATCAGTCTTACACAATTCACAGTGCTCACCATAGCACATACCCTCCCCAATGTCTATCACCCAGCCACCCCATCCCTCCCACCCCACCCCCCACTCCAGCAACCCTCAGTTTGTCTCCTGAGATTAAGAATACCTCATATCAGTGAGATCATATGATATATATCTTTCTCTGATTGACTTATTTCACTTAGCATAATACCCTCTAGTTCCATTCACATTCTTGCAAATGGCAAGATTTCATTTTTTTGATGGCTTCATAATATTCCATTGTATATATATACCACATCTTCTTTATCCATCCATCTGTCGATGGACATCTTGGCTCTTTCCATAGTTTGGTTATGGTGGACATTGCTGCTATAAACATCAGGGTGCACATACCCCTTCAGATCATTACATTTGTATCTTTGGGGTAAATACCCAGTAGTGCAATTGCTGGGTCATATGGTAGCTCTATTTTCAACTTTTTGAGGAACTATAATGTCATTTTGACAACCAATGTTTGACTCTCAAATACCATCAAACTACTGTGTACACTTGCACTGTTGTCAAAAGTTAAAGCAAGAGGCAAGCTCTCTAGTCTCACACAGTTTGCAGTGGGTATAATTTTTAAGCTCAAACCATGGTTCCAGCAGCGTTTTTTGGACCCTATGCAAGAGCAAAAGAAATTTCCATATTTCAAAATCCATTTAACTGTGCAGTTGAGGAGCTTTTACCTGACCTCCAAGTAGAAGTGATTCATCTGCACTATAGTAAAATGCTACTGCTATCAGGAGAAAAATTGAATAGAATTCTAAAAGATGGTTTCCAAGTGATGAAGAGCCACTGTTAATATCATATGTTCATGGGATAGTATCAGTATTTGCAGTTTCTGTCTGTGCAAAAAGACATTTTCTATTTTTTTAGTTCTTTAAATTTTTTTATTTTATTTTTTATTGAGATATAATTGACATACATTATATTAGTTTCAAGTGTACAACATAATGATTCAATATATGTTTATATTGCAAAATGATCACCATGATAAGTCTAGTTAACATCCATTATCATACATAGTTAAAATTTTTTTCCTTGTGATGAGAACTTTTAAGATCTATTTTGTTAACAACTGGCAAATATACAATACAGTGTTATTACTATTATTATTTATAATACAGTATTATTAACTATAGTCACCATGCTGTGCATTACATCTCCAGGACTTGTTTATTTTATAACTGGAAGTTGGTACCTTTTAAACACCTTCACCCATTTTGCCCTGCATATCCCACCCCCTGCCTCTGGCAATAGCCAGTCTGTTTTCAGTATCTATGAGTTCTGGGTTATTATTTTTTTTTTTTCATTCCACATGTGAAATCATATGGTTTTCGTCTTTCTCTGTCTGATTGATTTCGCTTAGCATGATGCTCTCAGGATCCATCTATGTTGTTGCAAATGGCAAGATTTCCTTCTTTTTTTATGGCTGAATAATGTATTTACATATACCACATTTTCTTTATCTTTTCATCCTATTGATGGATACTTAAGTTATTTACATGTCTTGGCTACTGCAATGAACATGGGATGCAGATATCTTTTTGATTTAGTGTTTTTGTTTCCCTACCCAGAACTGGAATTGATGGATCATATGGTAATTATTCTGTATATTTTTTGAAGACCCTACATACTATTTTCCATAGTGGCAGCAACAGTTTACATGCCCACTGACTGCACAAGCGTTCCCTTTCTCCACATTCTCACCAATGCTTGTTATTTCTTTGAAAAGACAGTTTCAAACATGAATTGCATGAAATTTCATTACAGATCAACACTGAGAGATGAATATTTGCCATTGATTTTGATGATGAAAAACACTAAATTTGATTCCTAATTAAATGAAATGTGCATTTCTTTTTTTAAAAAATATTTTATTTATTTATTTATTTATTTGCGAGAGAGAGAGAGAGACAGAGATAGCAAGAGAGAGAATGAGTGGGGAGGAGAGGGAGAAGCAGACTCCCACTGAGCAGGGAGCCCAATGCGGGGCTCGATCCTAGTACCCTGGGATCATGACCTGAGCCGAAGGCAGACACTTAACCGACTGAGCCACCCAGGCACCCCGAAATGTGCATTTCAAAAAGCATTCCATTCTTCTCAATAGTAGACCTATATTAGGAAAAAAATATACTCAATGATTATATTTTGAATTTCATTAGTAAAAAATTTGTAGAAATTTATTTTATTTCTTATTATGTAATACCCACAAAATACCTTTGGCTTTGTCCTTTGGCCTGAAAAATCTACTTCTTATTATCTGGTCCTTTATAGAAATTTGTCAACTCTTGTGTCAGTGCATGCAGAGTATTAGAGAATGGGCCGGATATATTTAGCATTTTATTCTCACAATGAAAAGTGGGATATTAGGAGTTTACTCACTTGACCATGACTTAGTCACACCTTGCTGGAACACTCACAGACATTCATACCAGAGCAGGACCACCAGGTTAAGAAAATGCATGTGCTCTACATCTGAAGTCAGGCAGAGAGAGGGTCAGTAGGAAGGGTAGGACAGTAACTGGACAACAGAGATCAGAGACCCAAGTAGCAGGGCCAGACCACAGTGAATGTGAGAACCCAGCACAAGACATATTGTTTCATGACAGGAACTGAACAGGGTAGGATAAATCTACAGTTCATAGTTGCAGATGGCTAGGATCATGAGCTTCAGTGGGGGGGACATCACTGGAAATTAAGGGGTGGTAGAAGGGAGAAGTGGATGTGGGGAAATGACCTGACACTGGTGGAAAATGAGGTGGGAAAACGTATGCATCTGGTGCAGCTAAATCAGACTCTAGTGCTGGCCTGTAGAGAGATGGCCCAACAGGAGTTCTGAGTCTAATCACACATGTCATTTAGTTCAATAACAAGAAAGTCTCTCTCCTCTTTCTCTCTCTCTCTCTCTCTCCCTGGTCCTATTTTCTGTTGGATAAGGGGAAAGTTAGGACCAAGTTCTGGAAAACCAACGTCTTTCCACCATATCTCATTCTGTCAGTCACTTCAGAATCTAGCAAGTATATTTTCACCATATTTGTTGAACTTGGCCCAGGCTTGGTGTCCTGAGTCACTTTCTGTTTTTTTTTTTTTTTTTTTTAAGATTTTATTTATTTGAGAGAGAGAGAGCACAAGAGTGTAGCAGGGGGAGGGGCAGAGGGAGAGAGAATCTGAAGCAGACTCTGCACTCAGTTTAGAGCCCGACACAGGGCTTGATCCCATGACCACGAGATCACAACCTGAGCTGAAACCAAGAGTCTGACACTCAACCGACTGAGCCACCTAGGCACCCTCTGTTACTCTCTTGAGGCTAAAGTCCACCATGGAGATCAGATCCTCAGACAAGAGAAAGAGTTCTGCTAAAGTCTAAATATTTATGTCTCCCCAAAGTCATACGGTGAAACCTCACCTCCAAGGTGATGGTGTTAGGAGGTGAGGCATTGGGAAGGTGGTGGAGTCATGAGAGTACAGCCCTCATAAATGGGATTAGTGCCCTTAAAAAAGAGGCCCATGAAAGCTCTCTCGTGCCTTCCACCTTGGGAGGACACAGAGAAAAGTCACCATCTATTAACCAGAAGGCTCTCACCAGCCACAGACTCGGCCAGTGCCTTGACCTTAGACTTCTAGGCTTCAGAACTGTGAGAAACAAATGTCTGCTGATTATAAAACACCTAGTTACAGTATTTTGCTACAGCAGCCTGAGCACACTAAGACATCTACTTGCTGGATCAAAGGACAGGACAAGACTCCAAGGTCTGGGAGTGCAGTGGGACATGGAAATTCTGACTCGGAGCAGGAGACAAGCCACAGGCCAGCAAGAAGGTGCCAATCCAGAAGTCAGGATGGGCAGAGACCAGAGACACCAAGTAAGGGATCAGCTGGGAAGTAATGGTTCAAAGCGGTGATGGCTGGGTAGGAGGTGCAGGGAAAACACGGAGATGGACACTTGGAGAAGCGGCTGTTGGAGGGTGCATCAGGCACAGCTGCGTTAGTCTCAGACTCAAATCCCAGCTGCCCAGAACTTGTACTTATCAAGCTCTTGCATCATAGGAACAACAGGCAACAATGGCAATAACATCACACCCACATCCAAAGAGATGAAGAGTGGGCCCTGTGTAGCTCTGGTTTTCTTATTGAGAAAATAGAAGTGCATACACTTCCTCGAACAAATTCAATGAATTTATCTTTTTTGAAACACCCAAGGCTTCTGACCACTTGCCCCTATTCTTCCCTAATGGATAATTTTTCCAACTCCTACTTATTGTTTAGAAGTGGGCCACCCTTTCTGGACGGGGGGGGGGGGGGCTTGGCAATATGCAACAAAAGTGTTAAAAAAGTGCATGTCACCCTACAGATGATTTTTCAGTTTTAAAGGGAAAAAGATACCTTTATAATTGGAGAAAACCTGACAGACAACCTTACCCAAATGACCAAATTTAACATCAACCATAATGGGACACACTGACATCATGATTCCTGATGTTACCTTGAGGACACAACATCACTTACTAAATATCAATGCTGGAAAAGGTTTAACTGGAATGGAATTATGAACACACAACTAAACAGATCTAAATGGAAGGGACTTCTGAAAAACCTCTGGCATGAAAAAGAGCAATCTCATGAAAAAAAAAAATCTGGGGGTAACTGATCTAGGTTCAAGGAGATGCAGATACAATGCATGATCTTTGATGGGTCTGTAGACAGAAAAAATATGAGAGATAGTTTTGGAACAATTGACAAAATTTGAACATGGTTGGCAAGTTACATTGAATTTAATCATTTACTGTGGTTATGGAGGATATCCTTCTTCCTAGGGAAAAAATGGTAAAGTATATAGGTGTGAAATGTCAAGAGAGAGACAGAGAGAGAAAGAGAGAGGGTGGCCGGGGTCAGGAGGAAGGTAACAAATGAGGGAGAAATACAAATAAATGTGGAGAAATGTTAACAATGACTCTAGACAAAGGGTATAAGGATATTTGTTCTATTCTTACAATTTTTCTATAGGTTTGTCATTTTGCTAAATAAAACATTGAAAAAAGAGAGAAGTTCCTGTAATTCTACTTCCATGAGTTTATCTTAAGGGAATAATTATAAAGTTGCATAAAGATGTATGTGTAAGTACATTTGTCATAGCCTTGCTTATAAAAACAGAACACTTTTAAATAGTCTAAATTTCTAACAATAGGGGATTGGTTAAGCAAATGACAGTCTTGTTTTTCAAATATATGGAAGAGAATATTATGCATTAATTAACATTATTTTAAAGGATACTGTTTCTGAACATGGAAAAATATTAATAACATATTGCTAAGTAAAAAAAGCAATTGGCGAAAACATGGCTGTATATTTCTAAAAATACATATATATCATCACATGCATTCTTAAAGCTATTTGAAATATTAAAAGGACATACACAGACATATTAGTGATACTCTCTTTCAGGCTGAGATTATAAGTGATTTTGAGAGGAAGTGTTTCTCTGGTTTTGTTATTATTTAAAAAAATTGAACATATATTGCTATTCAATTTAGGAAAAAAATTTCTCTAAATATGGTTAAAGTCTTTTTTTCCTGGTTATTTATAACATCTCTCAATTGTTGAAAGTTGCATTTTCTTTGCTATTTGGATATGTCATTGTTTTGTGTCAAATGTCCTAAGATTTTTATGAAGCACTATACACTTTACTTATTTTCCCCCCGGCTCTGTACCTCTTCCTGGAGGCTTTTATTTGGTACCATAGACTAAAGAAAGCACATATTGATGTCTTGGTTTATTCGTGCTGACACAGAGGGAAATAGAAATATAAAGTGGTGTTTACCACTCGACCAGCTAACACTTATCTACACCGGGGAGTTAGTGCCGAAAAGGGAAGATGTGACATATCCAAGTGAAATGGTTTAAATACCAAGACAGGCCCTACTTGCTAAGAAGAATGTTGCCCGGAATGTAAGAGATTCTTGTTGGTTGAGAAGGAACCAGAGACCCCTCTGAATACCTTCATGAATGCTGTCACAGCAGTAAGCCCCCATAGTGTTCATGCAATGGTGGGCAGATCACAAAGCCTTCCTACAGGGTGACACGGATGGCAGGAGGCACTGGAATGAAAACCTAGAAAAATATGCCTCTTCCTGGACCACATACGATGTTAGTGATGTTAATATTAAATAATAATAAAAACAAAAGGGAACAAGAACCCTGTCCTCGTTTAACCTCATTTTGTCCTCTATGAAAACAGAGGGTGGGGTGCCTGGCTGACCCAGTCCGTTGAGTGTGTGACTCTTGATTTTGAATCATGTCGTGATCTCAGGGTCCTAGGATCGAGCCCTGGGTCTTGCTCTGCGTGCAGTGGGGAGTCTGCTGGAGATTCTCTCTCCCTCTGCCCCTCCTCAACGCCCCCACACTCGTGCTCTCTCTCTATCTCAGATAAATAAATGTTTTTTTTTTAGAAAAGGAAAACAAAGAGTAATATCAAGGAAAAGGGACTCCACACCCTACTCCCACCCCACCTGCATAGGGGTGCCAACAAAGGAAGGGCCTTGTCACCTTTAAAAGGAGAAGATGCTGCTGTGTGGGACATGCCCTTTCCAGGTCACTAATACACATATTGCAATAAGCCAACTAACATTATTATTAATGAGATTCCCTGCTTGTGGCTTAAGGGAGAAAAGATTTTGCATATTTCTTTTGGAGGAAATGCCAAACTCATATATCAAAGACCCAAATTTTAAGTAAGTGTCTCACCTACACATGGAAGCTTGAAAATGTCACTGGGGTGACATGCTGCCCCCCACCCCTGTTATATCCCCTCTTCAGAAGGTCCTGGCTGCAGGCCAGGTTCACTTTCTCCGGGCAATCTGCGAACACAGTTGTCTGTAGGTGCTGGGAAGATCCTCTTCGTCATCTTCAGTGTGCTCTTGCCACTCGTTCCTCCCATAGCACATATCATTCTTCATCGTAATTGATTTTTTTCCTGGCTTGTCCTCAAAATGGACCGTCAAGCACCCATCATAATGTGAGGTGCGGAGCAGGCGTTTAAACAACAGTTATGGAATGAATGAACCCACCCCTCCCCAGTGGTGCTCAAAAGTGGTCTTCTGCTCTATGCGCCCGGAGCCAAAAATACAGCGTTCAAAACTGAAGTACTTAAGTTCTTTTTTTTCCTTTTTAGTTGTGGTAAAATATACAAAACATGAAATTTACCTTTTTAACTATTTTTAAGTGTATGGGGCAGTGGCTTTAAGTACATTTATATTGTTTTGCAACCATCCCCACTATCCATCTCCAGACTTGTTAAAGTCCTCAGCTGACATTCTAGATCCATTAAACACCAACTCCTCCTTCTTGCCTCCCGGAGCTCCTGGAAACCACCATGCCACTTTCTAACTCAATGAACGTGACTATGCTAGGAAGAGCCTGTAACTGTTAGTGTAGTGACTGAATGTGATGCACTCCCATGTGGAGAGTCTACTGTTTCAGCACCATTTGTAGAATGACCCATCTTTAGTGCACTGATTATTAAAACATAGAGCAAGTCCTAACCAGTGGTCTTTTCTTGGGTTAATGTTCATGGCCCTTAAAAGGGAACTTATTTCCTATTATTAGGGTATAGAATTTAAGATATATCAGGAAGGCATACCTTATTAATTACGTAAGAGATTTTCTACATACATTATAATTATTGCTTGGTTTATTTGATTTGTTACCAACCCAGAAGGGTAAATGTAACATACTCCACACCAAAGGAAGGACTTCTGGTTCCCAGTCTATTGGTAAGAAGCTTAGAAGGTCTTTACTCCATTCTCACAATAAGTAAAAGGCTGAACAAACTGAAAATCAATAACTCTTCTTGCATCTGTAAGAGAAGTGAGGTCACACAGCAAACCACTGCCCCCAAATTTGGAGAGACCCACAGGCAGCTCCAGAGAACTCACCAGAGCAGAAACCCATGACCTGGAACCTCTGTGGAAACAAGTGCTGGGGTCGGAAAGCCTGATCTGTAATTGATGAATTGCGGGAGGCTCAGAGTGGATAAGACCCACTCATTGGGGGAGATGCTTTTGTCAGTCTTACCTTGTGAAACTCTACCAGATTCTCACTGGGAACACAGAGAGAAATCCCTTCATGCTTATAGAAGGAGGAGGGGGAAAAGAACCACTTTGGAACATGCCAGAACTTGTTCTTTTTAACAATGTTTGTTCTCAAGGGAATTTATTTAACTAGAACCTACATAATCAGGAGGAAGGGAAATGCCCAACTCCAACCCCTTCTAGCATCCTGTTCTACCTAATGGGGGAAACCCCCCAAACTGAGAAGCATGTGTGAATTTCACAGTCCAGAAATTTCACAGTGCAGGCTCACTAACAGACTGAGACCTAATCACAGAATGCTTCCCCTCCCCCACACCTCACCGCCATCTTCCTAGGGGACTACTCCTAGCAGTCCCATTTACCCAGTACATCTTGTCTAGCTATGAAAAAAAATTATGTCATAATAAAAGGCAAAACACAGATTGAAGACTCAGACTCAGCTATGGCAGGGATGCGATGTTGGAATTATCAGACTGGGGATTTACAACAGCTGTGATTAATGTGCTAAGAGCTCTAACGGATAAAGTAAAAGCATGGTAGAACAGATGGACAGTGTAAGCAGAGGGATGGAAATCTCAAGAAGGAACCAAAAAGGAAAGTTGGTGATCCAACACTTAGTAACAGAAATGAAGAATGCCTTTGATGGGATTGTTAGTAGACAAGACACAGCTGAGGAAAGAATCTCTGAGCTTGAGGATATGTCAATAGGATATGTCAACCTCCAAAATTGAAAAGAGGAAAACGACTGAAAATAAAACTGGAACAGAATATCCATCTGTAGGACAACCACAAATGGTGTCATATATGCATTATGGGATTCGAAGAAGGAGGGGGAAGACAGAACGAAAACAGAAGAAATATTTGAAAAAAATGATGATTGAGAATTTCCCCTAAACCATAGATCCAGGAAGTTCAGAGGACAATAAGCAGGAAAATACTAGAAAAGCACGACAAGGCATATACTTTGCAAATTATGGAGAATCAAAGATACAGTATCCCATATCTACTACTTCTGTCTATCTTTTTGTGCCCTCTCTTTAATTTACCTTTGGAACTTTTCCTGCTAATTATTTGGTACATAGATGGTCACAACTGGTATATCTTTACCAGGCATTCTACCCTGTACCATTATAAGTGCCTCCTTTGGACACTCAATTCATAGTTTTTTCATTATCTGAATGTCCTTTGGACCTTAGGATTGAGATCTCTGCACTGCATTTGCTGGATAGAACTTTACCCCCATTTTTGTATTATAATCCTCCCTGGTTTCCCTTTGTGATCCAATCTGAAACTCTGTTTTTTATAACAGATGAGTTAAGCCCTTTTAAATTTATTAATATGAAAGTGAAGTTTGGTCTTGGTTGTATCCTATTGCTTAATGTTTTGCTGTTTTATGCTTTAAAATATTATTAAGATAGTTTTACAGTTTCTTATGAAATTAAATTTACTCTATGATCTAGAAATTGTGCTCCTTGGTATTTCCTCAATGAGTTGACACTTAGGTACACCCAAAAACCTGCACATGAATGCTTTATTCATAATTGACAAGACTTGGAAGCGACCAAGACGCCCTATGGTAGATGAATGGATAAACTGTGGTATACCCAGGCGATGGAATATTATTCAATTCTAAAAAGAAAGGCGCTATCAAGCCATGAAAAGCCATGGAGGAGACTTAAAGCCATTATCACTAAGTGAAAGAGGCCAATCTGAAAGGCTACATACTGTGTGATTGCAACTATAGAACATTCTAGAAAAGGCAAAGCTGTGGCGACAATAAAAAGATCAGAGTTTGCCAGGAGTTAGGAGGGAGAGAGGCTGAGCAGAGGGGGTTTTTAGGGCATTGGAAATATTCTGTCTGATGCTATAGTGGTGGGTACATGTCATTATACGTTTGTCCAAACGCCAAGAGCAAACCCTGAGGGATGATGATGTGTAGGTTCATCAGTTATAACAAGGGCACCCACTCTGCTTTTGATAGCCTGTGTTGGGGCAGGGGTACCTGGGAACTCTCCGTACTTTCCCTTCCATTTTGCTGTGAACCCAAAACTGCTCTAAAAATAAAGGCGATTAAAAAAACATTATTAACTGGGTGACCTGTTTGCTTTGTTTCTGTGCTTAGTTATTTTGATAATTAGGAAAGTTGGTATTTTCATTCAGAGATTCCATTCCTTTTCCACCATTATATAACTGCCTCAAAATTCTTTTTCCTTAAATAAGATCTGTTAGTTCCCTTCTAAGAACAATGGTACAATTAGCTTGTTTCCCTTTTCGCCCCCTTCCCACCCCTCAACCACCGATTTTATATTTATTAATATCATAGTTTTGTCTTAGTACTATTATACGTGTTTATGCTTTAATTACTGTATTTGCTGCAAGCAGTATTTTAAAATTCCCAGCTATTGAGGATGGAGCAACGCAATGAATTTCCTTTAATTTCCAAACTTCTGCCTCATTGTCACATTTCTACCAACTGAATCTTTCTTCTGTTGTTGGGGCAGGTGACCTAAGTATCCCAGTCCACCATCCTAGTCCTTATATTTATGTCTCCATCCTCTATTTAGATACAAAGGACTTTTTTTTTTGGCCATTATTTCCCTAACTTGTCTGGCTGAGAGGCAGCCTTTACTAATTCCCTCAGCGGTGTCCCAGGAGCAATGCCTCATGAGTTGTAGAATGCTTATACGGTTGTGGTTTGTCTACTTGAGAGGCGGATTCTGGCTGTCACCCAGGCAGACGCACATAGGGCGCACCTGGGTGCTCCGTGCCTCTTGGGTTTACCTGTTTAGCCGAACCACCTGAACCACGGGGGTGGGGGGGTGCTGGGAGTGCTCCTGCCTGCAGTCAGCCTGCTCCCCTCAACACACTTGCCTCCGCTGTCCCTCTCCCTCACCAGGTGCAACAGTGCTGGTGGATTTCGACATGCCCTCTTCCCTGCAGTCCCTCTTGAGCAGCTTTTGCCCCACATCAGTGGACTTTTGTAGCCTTTAGATGTAATTTGTCCTCTGTGGGTTATATCTGCCTTCTAGTTTCACTGGGGGGGAGGGGGGGGATGAAGCCTGCCAAATGGCTTTGTTCCCCTTATGGCTTTTTTATGATTTCCAGGAGAGGAGAAAAATGCTGACTCACAAAGCTTTGTTTACACTGATGCACAGAAGCTTTTAAGCTCTAAATATATGGCTTTCTTTTTGTTGTGCTTTTGGATATTTACTTCTAATTTTATTGCTTTATGGTCAAAGAACATGGGCAGTATGATATTGATTTGATTCTATTGATTGAGAATTTCTGTGCAATTTAGTGCATAGTCACATTTTTTTTTTTTTTTTTTTTGAAGTTCTGCTTGTACTTGGGAAAAAATATATCTTCTAATTGCTGGGCTGGAGTTCAGTAGATGCTCATGAGGTTAAGCTTGTTTATAGTTTTGCTTATATTTTTCTCTGTCCTTTGTTATTTTTCTCCTGCTTCTATCGTTCGCCGAGAGCAGTGTGTTAAAATCTTCATCATGACTGTAGATTGGACCATTTTTCCCTTTTACTTTTTCAACACATGTTTTCTTGGCATAGGTTTTTTATTTTTAAGATTTTATTTATTTATTTGAGAGAGAGAGAGCATGATTGGGGCAGGGTGGGGGAGAGGCAGAAAGAGAGGGAGAAGCAGACTCCCCGCTGAGCAGGGACCCCCCCAACATGCAGGGCTCCATCCCAGGACCCACATCATGATGTGAGCCAAAGGCAGACGCTTAACTGACTGAGCCCCGCGGGCACCTCTTGGTAATAGGTTTCGTGCAGGTTTTCCTATTTATATACATTGTGAGGCTGTATTGTTTAGGTCACACAAGCACCCTAGTGGTGCTAATCCTCCTGGTGAGTTGCTCCTTTCTTCCTGATGTGATTCTCTCGACTCTCCTGGTTTTTTTTTTTGCATTAAAGCTGTTTCCTCTGCTGAGTATTATATATTACTTTATCTCAACCTGTCACTTCACCTCAAACCTTCTCTGTCATAGTGTTTCATTTGAGGTGAATCTCTTCTAAATGACATAGAGCTGTTTTTTTAAAATTTAAATTCCAGTTGTGTCTGTCATTGAACTTGTAAGTCTAGTCCTATTATTGTGATAAATGTTTGGATTTATTTATACTTCCTATTAATCCCTCTTTTACTTTACTTCTTATATGTATTTTTCTTTTCTACTGGATTGTGCTTTCTTTATTCACCTCTTTTCACTGATTTATAGTGTACTTATTCTGTTTGTATTCTTTATTATATTTTAAAATATGCACACTGTATTTAACAAAGTTCTAATGGTATTCAATGTTTCTATCTTACTGAACCATATCAAAACTTGAGAATATTTAACCCTGATTTTTAACATCCTTTCTTACGTGTGTTTTATTCAATATTTCAGTTCCAACATGTTTTTAATTTCCCCAAATATTTTACCCTCAATGTTTTAAATAGTCAGTGTTTGTTTAAATGGAGCCACGTGCTTACCAATTCTTTTTTTTTTTCCTAGAGCCCTATGAGGGGTTCGATCTCATGACCCTGAGATCATGATCTGAGCCCAAATCAAGATTCAGATGCTTAACTGACTGACCCATCCAGGCGCCTCATGCTTACTGATTCTTTTTTTTTTTTTTAATTTTTTTATTGTTATGTTAATCCCCATACATTACATCATTAGTTTTAGATATAGTGTTCCATGATTCATTGTTTGTGCATAACACCCAGTGCTCCATGCAGAACGTGCCCTCCTCAATACCCATCACCAGGCTAACCCATCCTCCCACCCCCCTCCCCTCTAGAACCCTCAGTTTGTTTTTCAGAGTCCATCGTCTCTCATGGTCCTTCTCCCCCTCCGATTTCCCCCCCTTCATTCTTCCCCTCCTGCTACATTCTTCTTCTTTTTTTCTTTCTTAACATGTATTGCATTATTTGTTTCAGAGGTACAGATCTGAGATTCAACAGTCTTGCACAATTCACAGCGCTTACCAGAGCACATACCCTCCCCAGTGTCCATCACCCAGTCACCCCATCCCTCCCACCCCACCCCTCACTCCAGCAACCCTCAGTTTGTTTCCTGAGATTAAGAATTCCTCATATCAGTGAGGTCATATGATACATGTCTTTCTCTTTTTGACTTATTTCGCTCAGCATAATACCCTCCAGTTCCATCCACGTCGTTGCAAATGGCAAGATCTCATTCCTTTTGATGGCTGCATAATATTCCATTGTATATATATACCACCTCTTCTTTATCCATTCATCTGTCAATGGACATCTTGGCTCTTTCCACAGTTTGGCTATTGTGGACATTGCTGCTATAAACATCGGGGTGCACGTACCCTTTCGGGTCCCTACTTTTGTATCTTTGGGGTAAATACCCAGTATGCTTACTGATTCTTAACTCACCCTGACTTGTTTTACTCCTTCCTTTGGGTTCAGTATCCTTCTTTCGGATGTGCGTGCCTTAGGAGTTCATTCAGCAATGTGTCTGATTTGTAGATTGTTTTAGTCTTCCTCTGAAATGTCTTTATTTCCCTTCACTCTATGATGATAGTAGCTGCTGTAGACTTTTAGGTGGAGAGTATTCTCTCTCAGCATTTATCGGTCTGTCATTTTCCAGCATGTGAATGTTAGTATTTATTCTTCATAGATGCTCTATCCTTTTCTTTTCAGGTTTTTTTTTTTTTTTTTAACACATTCTCTTTGTGTTCGCTGTAACAAACTTTCACAGTGAAGTTGTCCAGTGAAGATTTATTTTTCTTTATTGGGATGCATATTAGTTATCTTTTGTTGCAGAATAAACTACCCAAAAATGTAGTGGCTTAACATAATGCATATATATTTTCTCATTGTTTCTGTGGGTCAGGAATCCAGGCATTTCTTAGCTGGCTGCTCTGCGTCTGAGTCCCTCCCCAAGGCTGCAGTCAGGGTGTTGGTTGGGACCACAGTCATCTCTCAACTGGGGCAGAATCTGCTTCCAGACCCTCATAGGAGGCTGGACTGAGGACCTCTCTTCCCTGCTGGCTGTGGGCCCAAGGCTGCCCACAATTCCTTGTCAGGCAGTCTTTCCCACCTGAGCAGGTCAGGGAGAAGAGCCAGAGAGAGAATGTGACAACACAGAAGTCATGGTTTTTTATAACTAATCTTGGAAGTAGCACCCCATCGCCTTTGCCAATATTCTATTTGTTAGAAATAAGTCAGATCCAAATCGCACTCAAGGGTGAGCTATGCCACAGGATGTCGATACCGGGTGGTGGGTATCATTGGGAGCCAATGTAGAAGATAGAACACAGGACATGTGATTTCTAAATCTGAATATTTATGTTTTTTTTTTTATCAATTTTGGAAAATATTCAGCACTGCTTTTTTTTTTTAGTTTGATTCTTCTTTTTTTTTTTTTTTAAGATTTTATTTATTTATTTGAGAAAGAGAGTGAGAGAGAGCATGAGAGGGGGGAGGGTCAGAGGGAGAAGCAGACTCCCCACTGAGCAGGGAGCCCGATGTGGGACTCGATCCTGTGACTCCAGGATCATGACCTGAGCTGAAGGCAGTCACTCAACAGACTGAGCCACCCAGGTGCTCTAATTTGACTCTTCTTTTTCTTTATTCTCTCTTTTAGGATATCCTATAAAACAACTGTTGGAGCTTCTTATTCTATAATCCCTTTAGCTTCATCCCTCTTTTTTTTTTTTTCTTGTTTCTAAGCTGCTTTCTGTCTGGGCTGCAGTCTGGCCCATTTCTTCAAACCTACCTTCTATTTCACCTCTTTGCTCTTCAGCCATCTGCTACTTAACTCATTCAGTAAATTTTCAGTCATTTACCATATATTTTAACACATTTTATTGGTTCTTTTAGTAACATTTTTGTTTTTCAAGTCTGTTAAGGAGTTTTCAATTATTTTAATTCTATGGTATTTTTAAGATTATTGTTGTGCTCTCAGATGTTCCTGGGAATGTTAATCCTCTATCGATGAGGGCTTCTTGCTCTTGTGAGTTGCTTCCTCATGTGTTTTGTGAGCTTTGGTTGTACGTTCATCTTTAGAGCTTGATCCAAGGGAATCCTATGTGGAGTGGGCTGGGAATTTCTCTTGAGAATGATTTTGTACATCTATCTGTCTGGTACCCCGGTGATACCAAAATCCTGAGGTCAATTTTGGTGTATTAATTTCTCTGTTTGGGTATTCTTGAATCACCTAGGCAGAGTAAATTGGAACCTGGTCTTTTAGTTCAGAGGTTGGCAAACTTTATATTTAGAGGGTCAGATAGTCAATATTTTGGGCTTTATGGGCCATTTGGTCCCTTGCCATTACTAGCTTTGCCCTTGTAGTGGGAAAGCTAATAGATAATAGATAATATGTAAACAAATGAGCACAGCAGTTTTTCAATAAAACTTTATCCAGTAAAAACCAGTGGCCGATGGATTTCGTACGTATGCCATAGTTTGCTGATGTTCACTCTAGTTAGATACAAACTCAGTTTTTCAATTCGTTTAGCAGACGTTTACATTTTTTAAAATTATTTTTTACCCAGAGCTCAGGGAGAGACCAATTTGATTGCTGTATTTTTGTGGAAAGAGTGGATTTCTTATGAGTGACCTCTTCATGAAGAGTTCAGCCATTTGAAGATTTTCCAGTTTTTAAAAAATTTTTAAATAAGATTTTATTTATTTATGAGAGAGAGAGAAGTGGAGAGGGAGAGGGACAAGCAGACTCTGTGCTGAGAGCAGAGCCCAACTCAGGACTGGATCATGACCTGAGCTGAAACTAAGAGTTGGTCGCTCAACAGACTGAGCCACCCAGGCATCCTGAGGATTTTCCAGTTTTATGCAGGGGTCTCAGTCCTAGCTCCCTGCACTGAGGAGCCAAATCCTCATGACCTAACAGGACTGGGGCTGGCTAGCCAAATTCTATTATGCAGGGTGTTTTTAGGTGTTTCATAAGCATTTGAAATAATTTCATTGAAAAAAATCAATGCTTCTTCATTTCTTCTAATTGTTATTTTTAAAATTACTTATCCGTACATGTGTCACCCAAAAACCCAATGTCTTGAATATACTGATATACTTCAGAGATAGGGAACACCCACTTTCACCAAAGCTACTCTGAATATCACTTACAAAACCTACGCCTATTTAACTTCTGATAACTTGCATAGTCAAATGTACTTTATAGCCCAGGTATTAGCATATTGGAGACCACTGATGTACTTTTTAATGTCATTGATTACTTTAGAATAATAAGTGTGAAAATATGAAATTGAAAATTATTTAAAATAATATTAATAAAAGGATGCTTTCATCTATTTTATTTTTTAGGGTTTTCATAAGACTCTATTTTAAGGGTCCTGTTGCTAAATGGAAGGTTTGAACCTATCACTTTAGAGAGAACTGGAACTCCCTGTCCTGCTATCTCCCTGCATTCGTGAGCTGAGGCAAATGGGATCAAAGTCAAGAACATATTGGGGCTATGGTGTCAAAGGGAAGAGCTGAACAAGAAAGAAAAATGTGCTTTGTTTCTATTTCCACCCTAAGTGGGTGGACTGCGATCCACTTCCCACACTAACTACGCAGAGTGAGTGTCAGACTCCAGTGTGTATATGGGTTCAGTCCTCAAAAATACAGTCCTTACCCCTTACCTCTGAGACCAGCTGTACTTGGGTGTACCCAGGCCATATGTGCTTCCAACCAACTGGCTACGAATTTGGAGGTGCCACACCTCCTCAGGTTCATTAACTCCATAGAACAACTGATAGAACTCAGGACAACACTACACTTAGGATTAGGGTTTTATTATGAAGAATGCAAAAAGAGACACATAGGGCAAACTCTGAGAGAGTCCTGGATACAGAGCTTCTATGCTCCCTCCTCATGGAGTCAGAGTGCATCACCTTCTGGGCACATCACCCTCTGGGCACATCCTGGTCACAAACCAGGAAGTTCATTGAGCTTTGGTGTCCAAAGATTTTACTGGGATTTAAATGATTAATTAAATCTTTGGCCACCTGATTGAATTCAGTCTCCAGATCCTCTCTCCTCCCAGGAGGGTTGGGAGGCTCAAAGTTCCAACCCTTTACTCATGTGCTTGGTCTTTCTGGGGACCAACTCCCATTCTTGAAGCTATCTAGGGGACAAATCCCAGTCACCTTATTAACATAACAAAGAAACTACTATTACTCAGGAAATTCCAAGGGTTTTTGAAGCACTGCACTGGGCACTGGGGAAAAAATCAACTCTATTTTTTTTATTATACCACAGCTTTTGGAGGATTTTCTTTGGATTCTTATTTTGGATTTCCTCTTCTCCTCTCTCTGTGACACAACATGGCCCAGGGCTTACTCTCAGTTGAGAGCTGGCATCAACTTTCTCTACCTTCCTTAGGTGGCAAGTAGAAAACAAAGGGGAATTCGGGGGAAAGGAGCCTACCGGAGGCCATTTCTCTTCGTTTACCCTTCCTTTAGTTCAGGCAGAAGTATTTTCTGATGCCTGAAATGGATTGGCTTAGTTCCCAGGGTAGGAAGCCAGAGAGCACGGGGCCAATGCGGGGATCACACTAGAGGGCCTCTTGTGTGTGTGTGTGCGTGCACGCTCGCGTGCGCACGCGCCCACCCAGATCCAGTAGGTGGCTGGACATGACGCAAGATTCAGTGGTTCAACATCCTGGCCCTCATCAGGAGCCTAATACACATGCTGAGGCATTTGTTTTGTTTTTCCTCATGTTTTCGCTTCCTTTCTAGCAGCTTCATTTCTGCAGATTGGTCTATTTTTCTCCATTTCTATCGAAACTAATTTTCTTGTCCCAATTCTTGCCTTTGTCAGATTGTATCTCTCTTCAGTGTTTCTTTCCACGATCTTTGAAAGTTCCAAATAAAAGTGCATGTATTTATGTGGAGTGAATAATGCATGAATCCATTCCTTTCAATGCATGAAATTGTGCTCCTTATAATGTCACTCATTAATCTATATGGCAAAAACAGTGGGAGAAGGTCGATATGGTTAAAGATAATTAGCAATTGATTAGCACCTGAGAAGCTAAATAAAAAGACACATTTCCCCCCAATGGCTTGAGTTGATAAAAACAAGAATTCTTGTTTGAGGCAAGTCATGGTGTTCAGGACTGCAAGGAAGAAAAATCTTTGCATTAATATGAGCATGAATCAAGGTAAATATTTATTTGGGAAAAGAGACAGGAACCATTCCCAGTATTCATTATAATGTATTTTGTTAAAGAATCTCTGTCACCAGAAGTCTAAAATCTTTATAAACATTTAGTGGTAAAATTTTGAAATACTGATATTGCAACACCAATTAAGCCTACTGTTTTCCCCAAAGTATCCGGTATTTTCATGGAGGCTATTCCTCTTTGGAGTCTTTTCAGGTAGACTCACAAAAAGCCGGACTCTGATGGGAAATAGATTTGGGCGTCTGAAGGGCTGCCGCGCTGGGGGCGGGGGGCTCAGACGCCGAGAGCATGGCTGCGTCGCCATCCTCAGCTGTCTTCCCACAGCCTTGTGCACACGTGAGCAGGACAACGCCTGGACATCCTCGGTGAGAACGGATGCTGACATTTTCAGTCAAGACAAAGGCTTCACCTCGGGCTCGCTTCCCATGTGGTGTTTTCTGTGCTTCCAAACCCGCCACCTCCTATCCTCTCCTTTCTCCTTCCTTCTTCCTACAGGAGGCGTTTTGGGGGACCCATGCTCGGCCCCCTCCTCCACGTGGGTGAAACAGGTGGAGGGCTGTGGGCTCAGCTCTTCCGTCCAAAAGTCCCGAGGCCTTCTCCCAAATCGGGAAGCCCAGATTATGGGTGTGCGTCCCCTGGAGGAGGTCCCTTGGAGGATGCCACCGCAGCTTGCTGGGAGGGGCCCGAGTCACAGGCTCCTCCCACTCCTGGTCCGCCCACCGCACAGGGAGCCGTGCTGGTCACCCCCTGGGGCTGTGGGACCCGCTGGACTGAACCCTGGGAAGGCCTCTCTACAAACTCTTTTTTTTTTTTTTTTTTTTTAAATTTTATCTATTTATTTGACAGAGAGAGACACAGCCAGAGAGGGAACACAAGCAGGGGGGTGGGAGAGGGAGAAGCAGGCTTCCTGCGGAGCGAGGAGCCCGACGTGGGACTCGATCCCAGGGACCTGGGATCATGACCTGAGCCGAAGGCAGACGCTTAACGACTGAGCCACCCAGGCGCCCACTCTATAAACTCTCTTTGAAAAAACAGAATTATTACTTAAGTATAGGTGACCTGCAATGTCACATTGGTTTCAGGTGCACAACACAGTGATTGTACAATGAAGTTTCGGGTGCGTGGGATGGAGACCTGTCTTGTGGCTGTGCCCTAAGTGTGTCTCTTTGCTCCTTCAACCTGCACCTGCCACCTGGCCTGCTTGCCTCTTTCTCATCTCTTCTTCCCTCCACGCACAGCGCTGGTACTTCCAGGGAGCTCTACCTCCATTAAAACCTCAGGTTCATTGGGGCGCCTGGGTGGCTCAGTCGTTAAACGTCTGCCTTCAGCTCAGGTCCTGATCCCAGGGTCCTGGGATCGAGCCCCTCATCGGGCTCCCTGCTCGGCGGGAAGCCTGCTTCTCCCTCTCCCACTCCCCCTGCTTGTGTTCCCTCTCTCACTGTGTCTCTCTCTGTCAAATAAATTAAAAAAAAACAAAACAAAAAACACAAAACCTCAGGTTCATTAATAATTGTCAAGCTGATACAGGTTAACGTGCAGAAATAAGCAGGCAGGCAGAAAAATACTTGAATTGCAGTGCCTTCTCACCCCTAAACTTCTTCCCCATTCTCTGCCATCGCCAGGCAGTAATTTCTGACAGTAGAAGAGCCTTCTGTGATCGAACACTGACTACTAATCAGAATCTTACCACTAATCTTTTGGATTCCTTTAGTCCCCCTATGCGGTCTTTTATTCATTACAGAGTATTTGATGATGATCTTTTAGGAACTGGGCTCTACTCTCCCTGCCTGCCTAATATAAAGTCTAGAGGCTTCCCTATGATGTCAAAACCACTTCAGTCTCAAAGAGAATCATCTTTGCTTTCTTACTGGTTTCGCTCACGGGTGTGGCCTGAAGGACCTGGGTAGAAAACCCTGCTTCTTGCCACATAAATAGCTTTGGTTTTGCTGCCGTCCTAATGGGCCCTCTTTCTGTAGCAAGAAAAACATATTTCGATCCAATCATACCTCATGTTCCTTAATGAAAGTCCCAGTCACCCTTTGGTTCTTCTGCTGATACTGCAGATTTGGGCCGTTAATAAAATAGGACCGTAAGAAAAACTTGTCTGACAATGATAATGATACAATTACTAATAACGAACTTACATCTTGTGGTACAGTCACAGTGAATGTGAACGTGCTTTAGGCCGTCATCCGTAAGCCTGATGACAACATTCCGATAGAAGCATATCAGTGTTCCTTTTCCCGGAAGAGGGGCTGTGGCTCCCAGAGACCAGTCCTCGAGGTTCCATAACCAGGGATCCGGCACCGTTGGGTCCAAATCAGTCTTCTTTACTCATCTGTCACCAGTAATTTCTTATCCTTACACCTTCCAGTTGAGGGACCTGGCTAGAGACTCTAACTAAACAGTTAAGAAAACAAGTCTTTATTACCATCCGTAATGTAATAATGAAGCCAAGGCTTGTCGGTGATCATTTTCCTCTCCTTCATATGCACGTTAATCACAAACCTATTTTTGGAGAGATCTACCTCTCATAACTTGGAAAGATTCTGTTGGGAAGGATGCTGGAAACTCTGGAGGGGCTGATTGGGTGCACATGGAGTGAGCGGACTGGTTTGGTTATAGTCGGGACTCCAAGGTCAGGAAGCCAAACCTGTACTCAAAGGCCAGGAGGGCGGTGTTTAATTGGGGTTTACGTCTGTAGCTGAGGGGATCTGCTGCGTCAGGGTTGGCGCCATGCGCATCTGCAGACACTGGTCGGTGATGATACTTGGGAGGAGAAGGGGCTTATTATCAGTGTTGTGTGAGTTCTACTGGGCTAATGGAGCTGTCAGAGACAGGCTTGGAGGAGTGACTTAGCCCCCTCTTTTGAACTTGGGGTACTTGGGATGAGGAGTCTCTAGGCACATTCTAGGTATTCTAAATACAAGTCACTGTTAATGGGTAAGGTGGAGTGAGATGAGCTAAGTTCATGACAGGGCGCCCCTCCCCATGCACCATCAATATGAGAAATGAGAGAGAAGCCTCTCCATCAGGGCTGAGCAAATAGGATGGGAAGGAAGAGAAAGCTGCTATTCCATGGGAAAGTCAGGGCTCGGGGATTTCTCCGACTGCCCCATGGCTTGCTCATGTCAGCAAGACCAATTCTCGACACTCACCCACAGGTGCGAAGGGGTCTCCTCATTGGGCAGCTTCATCCAGAGGCTGGAGGCAGCTTCATCCAGAGGCCTTGTAACACGAGAGGGCTAAGTCTATACACTGAAGTCCTTGCTCACAGCAGGATGACAACCCCAGAGGGAAAACCAGGAGGTGCGGACTTGGGACTTCTGAATGAACTTGTGCATTGACAGGGAAGCTAGCTTCACCTAGCAAGCCTTCACTGGCCTCCCTTCTGAAATAAAACAAATCTCAACGTGGTAAACTGATCACACCAAGCTTGGGAAGCAGTCAAAACCCTATTAAAAACAACTGATTCCATATATCTTCTTGGGCAAAGTCAGAATTTTTTTCCTAAGAGCTATTGGTATTCTGCTCAGTGTGCCCTTTGAATTCACTGTGTTCTCTTAGACTCTGAAGTAACAGTAAGTTTCTGTTTCTCTCATACAAGTGAAATGAACCCAACATAAGTCATTAGAAAATACCATAAAATGCTATTTTTTAAATTTAATTTAATTTTATTATGTTATGTTAGTCACCATACAATACATCATTAGTTTTTGATGTAGTGTTCCATTGTTTTCATATAACACCCAGTGCTCCATGCAGAACGTGCCCTCCTTAATACCCATCACCAGGCTAACCCATCCCCCACCCCCCTCCCCTCTAGAACCCTCAGTTTGTTTCTCAGAGTCCATAGTCTCTCATGGTTCGTCTCCCCCTCCGATTTCCCCTCTTTCATTTTTCCCTTCCTTCTCCTAATGTCCTCCATGCTATTCCTTATGTTCCACAAATAAGTGAAACCATATGATAATTGACTTTCTCTGCTTGAAAATGCTATTTTTAAGGAGTACCTGGCTATATCTTCATTTTCCTTTTTCTTTTCGTTTTAAAATAGGCTACATGGCTCTGGTCTGTGAGAGCTCTGTGATATTAAAGCCACACTCAAGCATATCTGGATAAGCACAGAATGTCCCAGGCTGCAGTGGGACGGTGGCTCTGTTCCGGAGCGTGTTCAGTGATTCAGGAATAAGGAGCCAGGAGTCAGAGGATGTTGAACTAGCAGAAGACATAGCTGAGCTGTGCGGTATTCTGGTCAGCAAAAGTGAGGGCAAGTATGGGACTTACCCACCTCGATTATCCAGTGCTAGCACAATGCTTGGCCCATCACATGTGTTTGATTCAACTTTATTTGAAGAGTGAGTGAATCCAGGAACATAGGGCCAAAGTTCTAGAATGTTTCTTAGGCTCTGGATGCTCCTTCAAACCTGCCTGGAATGACCTGATACTTTGTATTCTACCCTGAAGTGGTTTTGTCTTGCTGTTGATTCCTTCCTGTATTTAAAGGTCTGAGGTCCCACTGCAAGGCTGCAGGCATTTTCTGATACTTTGGAGCCAAAAATGTTCTGGTGGTCTATTACTGTATTACCAACTATCCCAAAGCCTAGTGATTTAAAATAACTGTTTTATTATATCTAAAGATTTTATGGGCCAGGAACTTGGGCATTGGCTCAGCTTGGGGATTCTTGGGCTATGGGTGGCCCTGACTGGGGTTCCCTTTATACCTGGTGGGACGGCTGGTCTGGAGGGCCCAGGTGTCTTTCTTCACACGTCTGGTGCCTGGTCTGGGATAGCTGGGAAGCAGGGCTCAGCTGGTGCTGTGGACAGGACACCTCCATACATGTGGTCTCTGCAGCTTGGTTGTCCCAGACTGAGCAGGAAGGGGGAGTCATCCATTTGTCCAGTCTGGCATAGGTACTAACACATTTCATTTCCACTCTACTGTATCAGCGAAGCAGCTCGAGAGCCCACCTAGATTCCACGGGAGGGGATCCTTTCCACGGAAGGAGTGTCCAGGAATTTGTGGCCATCTTTATTTGATCACAAAGAACATCAAATTGAAAATGTGTCACAATAGCCAAAAGGTAGAAACAACCCAAATGCCCATCCATGAATGCCTGGAGAAACAAAATGTGCTCTTTGCCTGCAATGGGGCATTTTTCAGCCATAAAAAGAAAGGACAACTTGACCCCTGCTGTAGCATGGATGAGCCCCGAGGCCATCGGACTGAGTGAAATGAGCCAGTCATAAAAGGGCAAGTATCAATACCCTTATTTTTTCTTAAGGATTTTATTTATTTTAGAGAGAGAGAGAGAGCAGAGCAAGAGAGAGAGCACAAGTGGGGGGTAGGGGCAGAGGGAGAGGGAGAAGCAGAGCCCCCATCCCCGGCCCAGCTGAGCAGGGAGCCTGACGAGCAGCTCGATCCCAGGACCCTGAGATCATGACCTGAGCCCAAGGCAGACGCTTGACCCACTGAGCCACCCAAGTGCCCGATTGGTGATTTGTGAATGTCATTTAAAAATTAACTACATTGAAGACTTTCTTATGCCCAGGAAGGTTTATTCCTAAATTATTAATGTTGGATTTTTTTTTTTTTTGCTTTATTAAAACAAGTAAAAGTGAGTTATGAAAAAAAAAATATTTTTTTACTAATAAGTACTCTAACTCACCGGCCAGCATCTATCAGAATCAACACAGGATGCCTCACCCAACTTGTCTGTGTATATGCAAATTAATTTAGTTTTTCCTTGCAGTTGTAACTGCTCCATGACAGAATTACAGACCTAGTGGGTTTAAGGGAAGCAATAGTAGTACTCTGTCTTGAATTTAGATCTTTTTGCTGTCTTTTTACCCCTAGCGACATATGATTTATTGTCCTGTATCTTCTATAATGTTTGTGTTGATAATTTTGTGGAAAATCTAAGCATAGCATATATTCAGAAAAGTGCACAGATCTGGGGCGCCTGGGTGGCTCAGTTGGTTAAGCGACTGCGTTCGGCTCAGGTCATGATCCCGGAGTCCCGGGATCGAGTCCCGCATCGGGCTCCCTGCTCAGTGAGGAGCCTGCTTCTCTCTCTGACCCCCCCATGTACGCTCTCTCTCTCTCTCATTCTTGCTCTCTCAAATAAATAAATAAATCTTAAAAAAAAAAAGAAAAGTGCACAGATCTTAAGTGTGCAGTTGAATGTGTTTTCATGAAGTGAATCCACCCATGGAATCTGCAGCCACATCAGGAAAAAGAATACTTCTGGAAGCCTGCTCCCCAGCGGTAGCTTTGCTCTGGACATCTGCTGTCTCAGATATGGTTTGCCTGCTTTTGAACTTTTTACAAATGGAATCATACAGTAGTTATTCTTTCTGTGTTGGCTTCTCTCAGATTTATGTTTGTGAATTCACCCATGTGCAGTGTGGTTGTAGATCATTTTATTTTCATTGAAATATACCACAATTTATTTCTCCATTCTGCTATTGGGCATTTGGGTTATTTCCAGTTTTTTTGGATAATATGAAAAGTGCTGCTATCAACATCCTTATACAAATCTTTTGGTACAGATGTGCCTATCTGTTGGATTTGTTTGGAGAGGATGAATGACTATGTCACAGGGGATGCAAATGTACGACTTTACTTGTACATGCCAAACAGGGTTCTGAAACCAGTTATATCAATTTATATTACCGTTGTTTAAGAGTTTGCTTTGTGCTACATGCTCTCCAAACTGGGAATTGTTAGCCTTTTTCATTCTAACCATTCTGGTGGAGGGTAGTATGATCATGTTGTGCTGTCTATTTGCCAGTTAGATAACTACTTTTGTGTCATACCTGTTCAAGTAATTTGTCCATTTTTTCCTAATGGGTTGTCTGCCTTTTTCTTACTGATTCATAGACACTTTAAAAATATCATCTGGATATGAATACTGGATAGGTTTATTGCAAATATATTCTCCCATCCACTGGGTTGCCTTGTCACTGTCTGAATGGTGTCTTTGAGGAATGGAAATTCTTAATTTTAATGTATAGAAGTATAAAATAATTTTTAAATTTTTTTCTTTTTGCATAAGACTTTGTGTGTGTGTCTTATTGAATGTATTTCCCTACCCCAAGGGCAAGAAGAGAATATACTCTGTGTTTTTTTTCTTTATTGTCTTATCTTTTAATTTGAGATATGCAATATTATGATGTGTGATGGTTAATTTGTCCTTCGATGGGACTAACATGTAAATCAGTGAACTTTGATTAAGTAGATTGCTTTCCATTGGTGGGTGGGCCTCATCCAATCAGTTGAAGACTGAATGGACCCAAAACCAGCCTTCTTAAGCAAGAGGGGATTTTCTTTCTTTCTTTCTTTCTTTCTTTTGTTTCAATTCAATTACCCAACATATAGTACATAATTAGTTTTATGTGTAGTGTTTAATATTCATCAGTTGCATATAACACCCAGGGCTCATCACATCACGTGCCAAGAGGGGATTTTCCAGCAGACTGCCTTCAGACTTCATCCATACCGTTGACTCTCCTGGATCTTGAGCCACATTGGCCCTACAGATTTTGGACTTACCAGCCTCCATAATCACATGAGCCAATTGCTAATAATAAACATCCTTCTGTATATACACACATTTATTCTGTTTCTCTGGAGAATGCTGGCTAACACACGGTGCAAGATGGAGGTCAAGATACATTTTTCAGTTACCCTGGAGCTCCCAGAGCTCCATGGGAACCCAGTTTAATACTATTTATCTAGAACTCCTATCTAAAGCATTCTGTCGATGTACCATTTACTGCTGCTTCTCACTGCCCATTTTTCCTTAGAGTCAGTTTGGAGTCTCTGTAGTGTGGGAATTAGCTTCCAAATGGGAGATACTGGCCTGTCAGAGGGGCTGCCATTGACATCTGAGTGGGGACGCCCTGCCAGGAAGCACAGTTGGGCATGTCAAAGGCAGAGGCTGTGAAGAAGGGCCATATGAGAAGAGAGAGGTGAGCAGTGGGGAAGATGGTGGAGGAGAATCTGGAACATATGCCCTGGGATCAGTGGGAGAATGGCGGCCAGGCTGATGGGAGTGGGAGCCACGTTAGCTCAGTGCTGGGTAAGGTTGTTGCCACCGTGACTCAGCCACACCCTCTGACTTTGCGTCTTACCATATAACCCCAACTCTGTCTTACCTGGTTTTCCATGTTCGTCAGGATGCTTGTTTCTGAGACATAATCGTATGCAGATGGTGGCAAGCTGGAGAAGCGATGGAGGAGGAGGTATTCAGAGTCCCTTGGACTCTTTGATTTGTAATTATGTGCAACCCTGCCCTTTAGGACCTGAGGGCACCCCAGGGAAAACTGTCGTATCAGATAATGCCTTTTTATTATCCTTTATCTCACACCTGAGCTACCTCATTAAGTCTGCAATTTGTTACATAAATTGTATGGGCTCTTTTGGATTTATTGACTGTAAGATTGGAGACTAGTATTTGTGTGGTATGCCCTATTGCAGTTTCAGATCCATAATAGGTATTGGAATTCTGGAGCGTGTTTCTTTTAGATTTAATTCAGCCAAGGAGTATCAGTTAGTATAAACAAGGCTCTGATGAAATTTCCCATCGAGGACGAGTTATGAAGTATACTTTTCACAGCATAATTCATATAGGTGCTTGCTTGATTCCTGGGAATCACAATTCATATAGGTGCTTGCTTGATTTCTGGGAAGGCAAGGACACTGCAGGATTCGAATGTTAGTCAAGTATCCTTTTTATAAATCCTCCCTCCCTTCTCCCCTTTTTTGCCCAAGTGATCCTGTGGAACATGATGAGGGAGATTTTTAAATTGCATTATTTAAGACTAGGTTTTATATATGATGTACATACAGCCGGACTTAGGAAAGGCACATTTATTTTTGGTTACATGCAGAAGACACTCAATATATGTTTATTAACCGAATGAGCAAAAATCACAAATATTACTTTTAAAATAAAATCTCTCATTTAAACTCTGCATTGTTCCCTAAGTGTTAAGCCCTGGAAAAAATGATCCCTTTTGTGATTATCTAGTTATTCATGCTGTGTTCTATCACTATTATAATCAATACACAATTTTTAGGACAATTAAACTGCTCGTCCTCATGAAAATTTATCCAGTTGTTACTATAGCTACCAAAGTGCAAGAAACAAAACAAAACAAAACAAAACAAACAAACAGAAAAATCTTTCTCTGTTGTGAAGACCAAGAAAATGTCAGCATTGGAAAATCCTTGAAGCATTGAAACTCTATGTAAAAGAATCCATAGTTATTATTATAGAGGTCCTTCTCCTCTGACCTCTCGTCCTCGGAAGGACTACCAGATCATTTTTCCAAGATGTGCCGCTTCTGCATTCCTTGATGGGGGATGCTACAAAAAGGGCAGCCGGAATCTTGTGCTGAGTGAGCCATCTGCTTCTTGATCCTGCGGCCCTGTACTTGGACTCCAATAAGTAACAGATTTGAGAATATCATTTGATGGCAGATAGAGAGTGTGAACACACAGGGATATTCTCTACAATGGCGTGCTAAGTTGGCTCCTAAGAATTTAATATTTATGTTGGTGTCTCTTACCATGTCATCCTGTTTTATGCAAGAGGAAGTATCTGAGTGGAAAATAGGGCGTGGCTGAGGTTAGGTGCCGAAGGTGGGGGCAGTGGTCAGGGCAAGAGCAGATCGGGGACCAACGCGGGTCTGGAGCAAGCTGTCCAGAAGACATGCCATCTGCGGAAAGATGTTAGTTGAGACACAGTCGAAGATTCGGGTCTGCAGGGTTGCCAAGAACACAAAGCAAAGGAATCTAGAAAGTGGGTGGTAGGATGTATTAGTGAAGGTTCTCCAGAGACATAGAAGTAGTAGGATGCACACACACACACACACACACACACACACACACACACACAACGAGGTTTATTGTAAGGAATTGGCCGACAAGGGGTAACATGCATGGTGGGCTGGCAGGCTGGGTCCCAGTACAAATCTGTCTGCTGGATAATACTCTCTTACTCAGGGGGAGGGGTAGGTCTTTTCTTCTGTTTAGGCCTTCAAGGGATTGGTTGAGGCCCACCCACATTATGGAGGGCACTCTGATTTCCTCAATGCCCATTGATTTAAATGCTAATCTCATCTAAAGACACCTTCACAGAAACACCCAGAATAATGGCTGACAAACTATCTGGGTACCATGGCCCAGCCAAACTGATATGTAAAATTACCCATCATTTACTTCTGGATAATAGTACATTTTTGAAGGGTGGAGCCCTTCTTCCACAAGGTAGAGCAAAGTGAGTGTGCTTTCTGACAAGAACCTTTCCCTGATCCATATGCCTTGTATGGTGCTAGGAATATCGCACTAGGTTCCAAGGGGCACGTGTATCCCACCCCCCTCTTTGTTGAGGTCGGGGAGTCCTGGCAGAAAGACTCTGCACTCCGATAGTGGGCTGCACCGTGGGCCTTTGCAATGTCAACTGCTAGAACAAAAAACACCGAGGGAAGTGAAGAGCTTTTATGATCAATATTGAGAATGCAAATATATACCCTGGGAAGTCCAATTTGATTACCATCTCGACCTAGATAAGCTGTTTGCATATCGCCAGCCCTGTGTGGCGGTATGCGGGCTCTCATCTCTCCATGTTGTGAGTCTTCTGCGAGCAGGACAGACACCCCCAGCACTGCGGGGACAGAGAACAAAGAGGCAGGGCCCTGCCTGCCTGGTGCCTCTCGGTCTGATCCAAATGCACAGCTGCCACGTACATCAAAGGGAACCCGGCTTCCAGGGATGCGGGCGTGGAGGAAGATCATACACTGGCACTTAGCGGTTTCCTTTTATTTTAGCATGCTCACCAAGGCCTCGGCCCCCTGCGGATGGATTCATTTCAACCTCAGCAGAGGCTCGCTTCCAGAAGCGCCTCTGTTTGCATAGGACAGAAGCGAACGGAAATGGGTGTGAAGACATTGATAGGCATATCCACATATCTTTCTATAACCATTTAGTTTTCTGGCTATGAACAAAGTCCTGTTCTTGGGAGAAGACATAGAAGAAACAAAATAATAAAGGAAATAAATCAAAGCTACCCAACACTAAATAACCAATTAATAGCGAGTATTTATGGTGTGCCAGGTACTATGCTCCAAAAAACTGCTAGTAAGACACGTACGTTCTGTGTGCTCCATAGAGATCCGTATGGACGAACCTCCATACCGTGTTCACCTATGTTATCCTCTCTGTCTCTCTTTTCTCATATATATGTACGTGCGTGCGTGTGTGTGTCTGTATAAATTGCTAAAAGCCTGTCTGTGCATGCACATACATTTTTTATTAAAAATAGAGGAATTGGGGACACCTGGGTGCCTCAGTCGTTAAGCGTCTGCCTTTGGCTCAGGTCATGATCTCAGGATCCTGGGATCAAGCCCCGCATCAGGCTCCCTGCTCAGCGGGGAGCCTGCTTCTCCCTCACCCTCTGCTGCTCCCCCTGCTTGTGCGCGCGATCTCTCTCTCTCTCTGATAAATACATAAAATCTTCAAAATGGAGGAATTGTTTGTATGGCTCTGGATATTGCCTTTTCACTTAAAAATGACTTGTGAGCTTTTCTTCATGTCATTAATACAGAGTCATGTCACTTATTTAATTCTTTCTCTGACTCAATATTTAGGTTGATTTCAATTTTTTGCAATTATAAAAAATGTTGTTATGGTCTTTCTGGCACACGCACCATTGCTTATTATTTATTTATTTATTTATTTATTTATTTATTTATTTATTTTTTAGGACAGATTCTCAGAAATTTGAAAGACAGGATCCCAGAGGATGAACAATGTCAACATTTTTGCTGCCTGTTGCCAAGTGGCTTCTTCGGAAACGTCCACTGACGTAGAGCCCCTCTAGCAGCGCATGACGTCGTAATGCTCTACTCATTAATTAGTATTGACTGGTATTTTTAAAATTGCCTAATGAATGCAGAAAGGAAGAGAGCACATTTTAATTAGCAATTTGTGATGACTTGGAGAGATCACAGTATCTGGGTGAGTGCCGAGTTATTCTCCACCTGGGCTGACTGGAGGGGGCAGCCCTGGAACTACGCAGGACAGAGTTGGGATGGGTTGTGTATGTTTAGAAAAGGTCTGCTCTCAGATTTTGTGGTAGGGAGAAAGTGAAACAAGGTGGGCGGAATCAAGTGAGTGGAAGTGCTAAGCAGGGAAACAGGGCAGGAAGAGGGCACCAAGACTGGGGTGACCAGTCACTGTGGAGAGGGATACCTGTCCTCCAGAGACTGACTATGGGCTCTGAAGTCAGAGGGCTCTATGCGGATCCTGGCGCTGCATTTGGTACCTGTTTGACGCTGGTGAAGTTACTCAACCTTCCTGTGGCTCAGTTTATCGCCTAAAACATAAGGCTGGCGAGAATACTCACTTCCAAGAATTTTGGAGAGGATCCAGTGATGGATGCATTAGACTTAGAATCCTTAAGACTTAGAATCGTGCCTGGCTTTTGGTGGACAGCTGTAAATGCAACCTGTTCTTCCACGCACTCAAGCACGTACTTCTGGGGACAGGTTTCCCAACGGATCACACTGCTTGGACACCAAGTTCTTCTGCTATAGTATTTCTGGGACGTGAATGGCTTTGCAATCTCTGCGTACTATCCTCACATGGATTTTCTTATCTCATCTCCCTCCCTTCTTTTCAGAAATATTTCTTGTGGACTTCCTATTGCCACACAGGGTCCTAGACACATGGAGTAGGGTAATGTCTCAGTCTCTTTGGGCTTTTGTAACAAAAAGACCACAGACTGGGTGGCTTCTGAGCAACGCAGCTTTATTTCTCACTGTGCTCGAGGCCGGGCAGTCCGAGTTCGTGGCGCTGCAGATCTGGTGTCTGGTGAGAGACGGCTTCCTCATACATGGCTGTCTTCCCACAGCAGCCTCACATCGTGCAAAGAAGGAGCTAGCTCTTGGGGGTCCCTATTATAAGGGCACTAATCCTGAGGGCTGCACCCTTATGACCTAATCATCTCCCAGAGGACCTGCCTCCTAACACCATCACATTGGGAGTTAGGATTTCAACACACACATTTTAGGAGTGGCACACACATTTAGTCTGTAGTAAGTGGTGAACAAGTCAGATGAAAATCCCTGCACTCATGGACCTTAAGATCCAGTGGATGTGTCTTGTAAGTGCTCCATGCTTTTCTGATTATGCAATTATTCATGTGCTCCATAGAATGCTCTTCTCTCACTTTTCACCACGTAATCCTCCTCTTTCTTAACATCCAGCTCCAATTCTACTTCCTTCCTCCAAATCATCCTTGACTCCTTCAGCTAGAATTCCGGGTCACCTATGGATTGGGCATGTGGTCTACAGGGAGCCCTGGTGATGGTTTCCTTGAATGTTTGAACCTCTCATTCTTCACCTCCCTGCTGGCACTCATCAGTGGTTATTTATGGTAGTGACCCCTCTCTCCTGTGAAACTTAAAGCTTTTTGCAGATAGTGTCCAGGACTTATCCATCTTTGTCTCCCTCACATGGCCAAGCACAGGGCCATGTGTGTAACTGATGATTAATAAATGTTTTTTGAAGAAAGTAAGTGGAGGAGGGAGATGGCATGATGAGTGTTGTTTCATATGGGTATACATCAGGCAAGAACCAGCTGACAGAAGAAACAAAGTACTGTCCTTAGTACAAATGTAGGGGGTCCCTCCCAGTGAGTCCTGGGGACAGGTCAGTGGTGGCGTCCTGGGATTCTTCGTAGTAATGGCATTTTAGGCATAAAGGATGAAATGTGAAATTTGATTGTCCCAAGTGCATTTTCCAAAGGATTCTTTTCCAGCCCATCTTCCTTGGACCCTCAGATATTGTATGAGTTTCTTTTGGCTTAAAATAATACAGTTTTGTTATTTTACTGTTCTGGAGGTCAGAAGTCCAAAATGGGTTTCGATGGGCTCAAATGTGCGTCAGCAGGGCTGTGTTCTTTCTGGGGGTTCTAGAGGAGAATCTCTCCCTTGCCTCCTCCAGCTTCTAGAGGCAGCCCCATTCCTTGACTCATGGTCCTACATGGCTCCAACCTCTGTTTCTGTTGTCACAGTTCCTTCTCTGACTCGGACCCTCCTGCCTCCCTCTTGTGATGGATATCAGGCCAACCCAGTTAATCCATGTTATCTCCCCATCTCAAGGTCCTAAACTTAATCCTATCTGCAAAGTCCCTTCTGCCATGTAAAGTACTATATTCACAAGTCCTGGGGATTAGGACATGGATGTCCTTGGGAGGATCATAATTCTATCTATCATAGATGTTAGTGTCTTCACTTCTTTGGTTTCCAGGTCTCCAAATGGGCTGGAGTTGACAGGTGGAAGCAGGGTCTATGGTTGATATTATCAACTAGTTAGAGCGTGAGGCCCGTGGGTATTCTATTGAGAATAGCAGGTGCTCATGACTGTTGTGCGCATCCTTCCTGATTTAGCATTCTGCCATGACAGTGCCCCTGACTTGCAGACCTACTTCCTGAATGTTCTACCCTGTTTTCCATACTTCTGTTCCCATAACCTAGAACAATAGGGAAATAGAATGGTGACCCTGAAAATCAATCAGGATGGCTTTGAGGGTAGAGGTGGAGGAGAGTTGGGGAGAAAAGTGAGGGATGGTGAATAACTCATAATTATACTATTTTAATTTTTGTCAAGATGATGGAATATCTTATTAGGCTAGTTTGCCCCCAAAATACTAAAAAATATATTTTGCACATGGGGAATGTTGCTTTTTTTCTTAATATTATCGTATTTTGATCCTGTAGTTGTTTTTTTTTTTTTTTCCTGGAAATGTAAAATATATTGTTTGGAAAAGCAATAAGAGATTATCTATAAGGAGGTGTGTTTAAATAACGGTATTTTGAAAATCATACTGCAGTGGACTGTGTCTCCCCAAAATTCATGTATTGAAATTCTAACCCCCAAGGTGAGAGTATAAGCAGGTGGGGCTTTGGGGGGTGATGAGGTCATGAGAGTGGAACCTCATGAGTGAGATTAGTGCCCTTACAGAAGAGATCCCACAGAGCTCCCTCCTCTTGCCCCACGTGAGGACACATGTGAAGTCGGCTATCTATAAACCAGGAACTCTGTGAGTCACAGATAAATGTCTGTTGTTTAATCCACCCAGTCTATGATGTTTTTGTTATAGCAGCTAGAGCTAAGGCACATACTTAAACCAGTACCACGATGGTACCCTTTTGTGTTTCTTTTGCTTTCCTCATATAGTTCTTTCCTGATTATAACTTGCAACAATATCTGCCATATATGTGCGCAGAGTCACCCCCACTGGGAAGTGATGCTACTGCTTTCATTTTGAAAAATTAAATATGTTAAAAGTAAAATATCAGACTAGTCCATACAATTTATTCCTGCTCAGTGGATGACTAACTTTTGTCTGCATCATAAGACAAATTGATCACGGTCCTCTTGCTTGTTACCCCAGTAACTAAAGTTTCTCTTTTGTGATACCAGCCATTAATAATTTATTTACAAGAATTTCCTCTGAGAAGCTATTGATAGCACAAGAAATATTACACAAATGTTATATGAGAAAGTATGACGGTTGTTCCATTGATGTTCTCATGGAGCTAATTAGAAAGTTTGCAGGGAATTAACTGAGAGGAGAGAGAATTACCCCGACAACATAAATAGCAGTCTATTTCAGGTTGATTTTACAGAAAATACAAAAGAAGCACATGTTTGTTCCTCTTTACATTGTAGTCTGGGATAGGCTTGTAAGTGTAGGATAAGTGAAGAAAAATGAAAATGTCTTAACTGTAGTTAATGTGCTGAGCATCCAAAAGAAAATTTTGATTTCATTACTGTTTGGAAATGAAACTCATTATACTCAGTGGGTATTTAATATCTGTGAATTAAAAATTAATTTGTAATATTAAATTCAATCCAGGTTATTTACTTTAAATAGATAATATATATTATAAAGCAGAGGTATTATCCTGATGGAGACTTAGAAACACAGGCTGTATTTTTAGAAATCATCAGAGGTTATTTTTCAACTCTGTATTTTCTTTAGCCTTGAGGAATACATTATATTAAAGAACATATTTTTTCTTTGGTGGAGTATATAACCATGATGTCTAAAATAATTCCACCTATCTTCTCTACAAATGGAAAATAACTGTAAAAATGTTGGCTTTTAATTTGTTTCTGACCTCCAGAAAACAATGACTTTTAGACTCTCAGTTGAGTGGACTGGATTTTATATTGGTGTAGTCTTCCATTTAAAATGGGCTAGGATCCAGAAGGTTGCTTGTAGGTTGGTTGTTGTGAACTTTGAGTTTCCGTTCATGAATTGTGGTTGATTTTGCAGGGCAACCTGCTAAGGCAGCAGGTGCCTGAAGCCCTCTTCCGATGTGCCTGTAACAGGGGCACCCCCCTTCCAGGGGAAAGAGACACTGCCTGACCTAATCAGCCAGTGGTGCCAGGACTGTTCCCCAAACTGCTGCCTCTCCTCACGGGGGGCGAGTCCCTTGTCACCAGCATGTGCTTACCTCCTTCTGGGCTCCTCTTCGTGGCTGGCTCACAGTCCTTCCTGGAGACCTCCAGCTTCAACTTCGATGGGTCCTGGGCTTTGTGTCCCGGAGCATTAACCAACCCTAACATCCCCTCCGTGCTCTGGTTAACAGCCCCACAACCCTGGTTTTCATTTTGCTATCTCCCATTTTCGTGGGAGGAGTAAAAAGTTTATTCAGTGCATGGTAGATCTGAATTAGAGGAGAAACTACAAGCATGGAACCAAAAGATACTTGAAGAAAATCAAATCCAAGTCTTCAGCTGTTGAGGAAGTTTCCAGGACACCAGGGACCCTACTGAGTGGTTTACACACATCAGTTCATTGAATATGCACAACAGGTTTATGAGGCAAGAATTGTTATCCCCATGTTACAGCTGGAGAAATCAAGGCTTACAGAGATTAAGTAACTTGCTCAGCTCCTCAGTGGTGGAGTTGGGATTCTAACCCAGGTCCTTCCTACCCACGTCCACGCTCTTAATGGTAACAGCCACCACCAACCTGCTACTTTGTGTTCCAGCCATTATTCCAAACGCCTTACCTGTATTAACTTGTTTACTTCTTTCAACAAACCCGTAAAGTAGATACTATTATCATCAACATGTATCCCCATTTCAAGCTTGAGAAGACGAGGCAAATGAATGCTGAAGATAAATGAGCTAGGAAGCCCTGAAAAGACATGGAAGAACCTTAAATGCGTATTACTAAGTGAAGGAAGCCAGTCTGAAAAGGCTCCATGTCGTATAATTCCAACTCTGTGATATGCTGGAAAAGACGGAACTGTGGAGACAGTAAGATCAGTGGTTGCCACGAACTAAAAGGAGTGACGGGAGGATGAACAGGTGGATCACAGAAGGATTTTAGGGCATGGAAACTACTCTGTGGGACAGACACTATAGTGATGGACACTTATCAGTATCCATTTGTCCAAATCTGTGGAATGTACAAGAGTGACCCCTAAGGTGAATTAGGGACTCTGCAGTTGTAACAAATGAGCCATCTGGTGGGGATGCGGATGTGGGGGGAAGCCGTGCATATGTGGGTGCGGGGGTATATGGGAAGTCTCTGTACCTTTGCCTCAATTTTTCTGTGAACCTGAAAATGCTTTAAAAGGTAAAATCTTGGGGCACCTGGCTGGCTCAAACGTAGAGCATGCGATTCTTATCTCAGGGTTGGAAGTTTGAGCCCCATGTTGGTTGTAGAGATTATTTAAAAAAAAATAAAAAATAAAGTCTTAAGAAAATCTGTGGAAAAGGAAAGAAGAAAAGAAAACGAGGCACAGAGAGGCTGAGTCATTGCCTGAGTTCCCACAGCCGGCAAGTGGCAGAGATAGCACGGCCCGGAACCTAAGCTTTTATCCCCGCAGTGTGTGGTCCCTCAAAACCTACCACGTACTTAGCACTTTCCTGGAAGTACTACCTGTATTAACTCATAAATCTTCTGTGCTCTTTCTGTTAGGGAGACTAGCTAGCTTAGTCCGTTTGGGCTGCTGGAAGAGATTTCCACAGGCCGGGTGGCTTCAACAACCGACATTTCCTCTCAGAGTTCTGGAGGCTGGAAGGCTTAGATCATGTGCAGGACAGGTTCTGGTGGGGGCCCTGGTCCTGGGGTGAAGACAACTGGGTGCTCACATGGTGGGGAGAGAGGGGGCAAGCAAAGCCACTCCTGTGTCCTCTTATAGGGGCACTAATCCCATCAGCAAGGTTCCCTCCCAGAGGCCCCACCTCCACGTATCCTATTAAGAATGAAGGTTTCCACCTGTGGATTTTGGAGGGACAGGATTATCTAGTCCATAACCTCTAGCTGGTGTTTGGGACTGGGGATCACCCATCTGGTTTGCCCTGGACTGAGGGAGCTCCCAGGGTGGGGGACTTAAATACTGAAAACAGGAAGTTCCCAGGCAGATTGGGACAGGTCGGTCCCCCACACCTCACCGTGCTTACTTTCAGTCTAGTGACATTTTTGTCACGCCGTGTAGTTTCACTTATTAGGTGACCTTCTTCCTTGTCCTGTGGGTGACTTGTGCTCATTTCTGCATCTGTGTGTGCGTGTGATTCCTCATGCCCAGAATGTTCTTTATCTCCCTGTGCTTCCCCAGCTCTTCAGTGCTAACACAGGCCCCCTTCCCACCACTGTCATGACTGTGCCAACCATGCCAGGTACCTCGTGGGACCTCAGGCTTTAGTGGGCTTCCCAGGAACCCAAGGACCACAAACAATGCCGATTCTTGGCCACATGTATTTCCTAGTCTTTCCCTAGAGTGGGATGTTATGGAAATAAGTCTCCAGAAAGAAACGCTCCTCTTCCCAGCCCTTCTACCATTATTGGACACGGTGCCTGTGGTGGTTGGCTCCAGATCCGTGAGGAGAGGGTCAGGTGGCATTGTTAACATGACACATTGAGGCTGACCCTTTACTTAGTTCTCCACGCCGCCCTGTTGTGCTGGTAATGCATGGGCCTCTGGCATTAGCTCGATGGGAAGATGGACATCAACATCCGGGCAGCTTGTCCCTTCCTCCCAGCAGGGCTACCTCGGATGTGCACCAATAGACACCCAGTGCCAGGCACGAGGAACCTGCTGTGATACAGTCAATCTTCCCCCAAGTCCTAGAAACCTAGGAAAGAAGGGCGCTTCTCTGCTTTCTACCATTGCGATTGGTGGAATGCATCGTGAAAAATGTATAAAGAAATTTGATAACGACAAGGAAAATGAACACCACTCCAGATGTGGTGAGAGACAGCCACACATGCAAATGACAAACAGCAGGTGTTCTGGAGGGTTTCTGGAAAAAGGGTTTAGAAAAACCCATGGCTGGGCTTGCACACGGAAGGTGTTCTTTGCATGCAGTTATTTGTTTTTGTTGTTATTTTGTTTTGTCTTGTTTGCAGTTATTCGTTTGAGTCAATTTCATTGACATATCGGGACCTTATAGAAGATGCATGGTGTCGGTGCTCTGCCCTGAACTCCTTGTGTAGACTTCTTCTTACTGTGTAAGTGTGTGTGCATGCATGCATTTGTGTGCATGTGCATTGTGTGTGTGTGTGTGTGTGTGTGGCCTTGAGCATGGCCTTGCTCTTGGCAGCGGCACCTGGACCTGCAGCTCTTAGAGCTGGCACAGCCCGTACCTGCAGGGAGCTCAAAGGGCCCTTGGTGGGGCATCACCAGTATGCGATGGGTGTGTGAGCCTGGAAATCCAGCCTCATTGCCTTGGCTTGGGCCGTTGTGAAGTGCCGTGCTCCCGTGGATCAGGCTTGTGCCCCCTCGGTGGGCATTGCTGAGGTCCTGCCCTCTTCCTGCTGCCTCGCTCAGCTTTTCCTGCTCTCTTGCCTGTCACTGGTTTCCCCTCTCAGGATCTGCTTCTGGGAAACCCAACCTAAGACACAACTAGAATTGACTGAATAAATTGTAGGTTCCCCCCCAAAAGGGTTATGCAGCCATCAGAAGTGATGACTCAGAAGTATAGTTATGGATTCACAAAGGTTTGGTGGAAAACACAGTTGACCGTTCGGTATCTGTAGTATTCAATGTTTGTAAGAAAAAGGTGAGGACAGTGTTGTGGACTGAGTGTCTGTGTCCCCCTAAAATCCATGTGTTAAAGCCCTAAGCCCCAATGTGATGTGTTGGCGGGGGGACTTTGGGAGGTGAGTAGGTCATGAGGGTGGAGCCCCGGTGAATGGGATTGATGCTCTTGTAAAAGAGATCTCAGAAAGCCCCCTTGCCTCTTCCTCATGGGGGACATAGTGAGCAGCAAGTGGCCGTGCATGATTCGGGAAGCGGGCTCGCCACACACACTGAATCTGCTGACACCTTGATCTTGGATATCCCGTCTTCAGAGATGTGGAGAATAAATGTCTGTTGTTTAAGCCACCCAGCCTGTGGTATTTTGTTATAGAAGCTCTGTCTGCCTAAAACAAATGGCTATACCTCAAAATGTGTGATAAGGATTATGTTCAGGATAAAGGGTAATTTTCATGTTCTTCCATTAGCTTGCTTGTACCCCCTAATTTTTCTATATTAAAAATAACAGGGGTGCCTGGATGTCTCAGTCGGTTAAGCGTCTGCCTTTGGCTCAGGTCGCGGTGCCAGTGTCCTGGGATCGAGCCCTGCATCGGGCTCCCTGGTCAGCGGGAGCCTGCTTTTCCCTCTGCTTCTCCCTCTGCCCTTTCCCCCGACTCTTATTCACACTCTTTCTCAAATAAATAAATAAAATCTAAAGTAATAATAAAAAATAACAGCTAATATTGATCAAATGCTTACTAGTGCAAAGATCTGTGATAAGCACTTTATACACATTGCTCGACCCTCACAACAGCCCTAGGAAATAGACATGATTATGAATTGTATGTTAGATTTGGCAACTAAGGCCCAGAGAATTCAAGTAACCAGCCTGAGGTCACACAGCTAGTGAGTGTGTGAGCTGAGATTCATCCTGGTCAGACCTCAGAGCTCATCCTCTGAATCACTACTACCTACTGTCTTCCAAATGAGCTTGCCTTACCACGCTGTCAAGTTCTAAAAGTTTAAAGTTAAAAAAAGTCTCACCATATACTCATGTTCATAACAGCATAATTAGGCAAATCAACGGATGAATGGATAAACAAAATGTGGCATACGCATACAATGGAATATTATTCAGCCTTAAAAAGGAAGGACATTCTGACCCATGCTACATACAACGTGGGTGAGCCCTGAGGACGTTATGTAAAGTGAAATAAGCTTGTCACAAAAGGACATGATTGTATGATTCCACTGACAAGGGGCCTCTAGAGTAGACAAATTCACAGGGACAGAGAGTAGGGGGGTGGTGGCCAGGGCCTGGGGGAGGGCGAGTGGGAGTTAGTCTTAAAGGGTCTAGAGTTTCGATGTTGCAAGATGAAAAAAGTTGCAGAGGTGGGTGGTGTGAACAACAGTGTGAATGCACTTCCTATCACTGAATTGTACACCTGAAAATAGTTCAGGTGGTACATTTTATGTTTTATAGTTATGTGCATTTTACCACAATAAATGCACAATTCATAGAAATAAGGACTCTGGAGCAGGATGGCTCCCAAGACTCTTTCTGTTAACTTTCCGTTTCTATAGGGAAGATCTTAGCACAGCACACCTCCCGGTGACTTCACTCCCTCCAATTGGGGCTGTCATTTGCCAGGGACTTTTGTACATTGTCCTCTTTGCAGGAGACTGCTGTGGGAACGAGAGCAAGGGTGTCCATGGTTGTGGTTTTCTGTGTGGTGCTGGGACCTTGAGGCCATCAGCATGCTTCCAGAGTAATTTTATGTGCCCATGTGACTGGGCCACCGGGTGCCCAGAGAAGTGGTCAGACATTATTCTGGGTGTGTCCGTGAGGGTGTTTCAGGATGAGATTAGTATTTGAACAGGTAGACGTGGTAAAGTGGATTGTCCTCCTCAGTGTGGCTGGGCCTTGTCCAATCCACTGAGGACCTGAATGGAACAGGGAGGCAGAGGAAGGGAGAGTTCATGCTTTGTGCCTGGCTGTTAGCTGGAGTCTCGGTCTTCTCCTGCCCCAGGCCTGGGACTTACACCATCAGTTCTCCCAGTTCTCAGGGCTTCAGATGTGGACTGAGCTATAGCACCACCTGTCCTGGGCTTCCGGCTTGCAGTCGGCAGATAGTGGGACTTCCTGGCCTCCATAATCACATGAGTCAGTTCCTCGTAAGAAATCTCTCTGTGTATATATGTTCTATTGGTTCTGTTTCTCTGAATGCCTCTGACTGATACACATGGACTATTGCTTTTACTCCCGAATATCTAATGGAAGGAAGGTGAGGTGTAAGGGATGTGATAGTAAAGAACCTGAATATAAAAGAGGTGGCTTCAGGGGAGCCTGGGTGGCTGAGACTCGATTTCGGCTCAGGTTGTGATCTCATGGTCCTGGGATCTAGCCCCACGTTGGGCTCGCTGCTCACTGAGGAGTCTGCTTGTCTCCCTCTCCCTCTGCTCATTCTGACTCTCTCTCTTAAATAAATAAATAAATATTTTTAAAAAAGGTGGCTTCAGAATGAACAGTTTTAAATCTGTCTATACTAAAGTTTGTTTGCTCACATTTTTTCATTATGGAATTGTTAGCTATGTATTTTCTGCTTTAATGGGTTTGGCTCTTCTTATTTAGAAAAAAAATAAACAAAACCTTGATTTTATTAGTCTGATATTTCTGTGGCCAGATGGCGTCAGTTCCCTCCCAGCTGAACCAGTGCTCCTTGACCACATACTCCATGCTGACAAATAAGATGAAGTATTCCCTTGTGTGGTATGAAACTGTTGAATATCTCAAAGAATTTCCTTCTGGAAACAGAAGTGCTGCTGATAAATGCGACACTGAATGACTGTGGAACAGATTTTTCCTTATAGTAAATGTTTAATCTAATTTCCCATCCATTTTAGGCTTCTGGTGTGCTCTCCCAGTCCCTAAATGGGAAATCATCCTCGGAACCTGCATTAACTCATAAAGTTGGACATAGGAAGCCCAAAACAATGAAAAACAACAACTTAGAAGTGGCAAGGGATAAATGGGGCCCAGCTGGTTTTATTATCTTGGTATATACTCACTTTGCCTATTATTTTCCTGAGGTTCTTTTAGTGATAGTGTAGAGGCTTTGATACCACACGGATTGTACCAATTTGATTTACAAACGCTGGCAACAGAATCAGAGTAAACGCACTTTTGGGGGAAATGATTAGAATCATTACAGTGGACTCTGGATAGCAGTAGGAAAGAAGACATTTTGATGTCAGGGCTAAGACAATGGCCTTTTCTTCTGACAAGTGCTTTGAACACAAACTGTAAGTTTTCCCAGTGAGGATGGAGCATCTCTTGGATACAGTGACCGTACTTTCTGAACCCTGATATTAGATTGTGTGGAGTTAGTCTGAATAATTTTGGATTTATGGGCACGAGTCTGGGCACAGTAGCTCTTTTATATCCTGAATACTCATTCCTAAACCTCCCTCTTGTCAATATTGCCTGAGAACTCGGAGTGTGTGCGTTTTCCAGCCATTATAGTATATGACTGGAGCTATCCCAGACGTCGTTGGCTCATTGTCCATATGGTGGCCGAATTGGAGAGCACACGTGTAGGGAATGTTCCAGGCCGTGCTCACCAGCTCTGGTCTATGCTGGACATTCTCCTGATCCTTTAGTAGGGCTGAGTGCCCCTGTGTTAACTGCATTCGGGAGGAGCTTGCTGAAGGAACACTCTTTTGAGAGGATAGGAAGAATTTGTAAGTTGTAATGTGGCCTAGGTATTCCCTATATAACTACAACTTGGATTTCCCCAAAGTCCTACCAGTTTGTGCATACACATTAGTTATTATTTTTAATATCTACCTCCCTGTGACTCATTGGTCTCACCTGCCCACACAGAGGAGGAAAAGCAAGAGTCCTTCAGTTGTCTCACGAGCGAACACAGATTTGTTCACACTGCTCTGCTTTGCCCCTAGAGGTAGGTCGCTAGGCTGCACCTCGTTCCAAGCAGGCACTCTGGCCTTGACCTTTCTGCGTGTGCCTCTGGGACACTGCCACATCCTTGTAAGAGCTTGATATGATCTGTCAGCATCTCCTGGCTGATCCCCGTGGAGGCTGGGAGCGCGGGCCTCGTGGCCTTTCCAGGCTTTGGGTGGACCCGTGCGCATCCAGATCCTGTTCTCTGTCCCCTCATCTTCCTCTAATCTTTCTCTGTCTTCCTGTTGTGTAAAAATCTCCACCTCAGGTGTCCTGATGCTTAGGAAAATGTGGTCTTACACAGGGATCTCCACTTACCTTGTCTTTCCTGAACTTCAAAACCCTGTAAGCTACTCTTGTCTCCAATTTAACAGGTGAGAAAAGTTGGTTCAGAAGCATCAGGTGACTTGGGGAAAGTTGAACAACTAAGACAAGTCAGAGTTAAAAGTTGAACACAGTTATTTGGATTCCAAATCAGCATTCCTGGCCCTGTAGGGGTTGTGGCCCAGTGCTGAGTCTGAGCCCAAAGCCAGGCCAGGCTGCATTTTGAGCTAGGCAGGCCTCCTGAATCCAATTCACATCAGATAGAGGCTGCCTCTTTAATTTTTATTAGTTCAGGCCTTAACACAAATTCTAGAAAAGGTAGTTGGTGCTTAAAATAATAAGCAACAGCTATCACAGAAAATCCATCTTTACAGTATTTATATTGGTAAAGGTATTATACAAATACACAAAGAACATGAAATTGGATACTCTTAATCTGATTGTAAAGGAGGTATAGGAACCTAGTTATGCATCAAAAACTTGGTTACTAAAGTAGTTCTCTTAGATCCAGTGGTCAGTAACTTTTTGTTTTCCTTTGTGCTGTATTCAGTTTCGTGAGAGCAAGATGGACCTGGAGGAGAGTGCTTCTTTCGGTCTAAGATTAGCATAAAAATATGTCCTTATTTGAACAGGGATCCATCAGGCTGTTTGTTCAACCTCTGCCACAATTCAGTGTCTCTCTCCAGATTCATAAATGATGTTCTTCAGTCAGGAAATGTATTACATGCTGTGGTTGTGCAAAAGTTAAGAAAATAAATAAAACAAGAAACATTTTAGGGAAGGAATAAGACAATTTCTGTCATGAGACTTGCTAGGCAAACAACCAACCAGCCAAGCTTAACTGATAAAGGAGCCCAAAAATAAGCATAAAAGAAACTGTTTTTTTACCGCAGACTTGGCTAGAAAATAATTCTGCATTTCCTTTTGGGAGCAGTTACGGCACATCACACATAACCAGACGGGGGATGGGCTCCTTAGAAACTCCTTGTAATTTGGTTGGCCATCTTGCCTTCACCTTTATTTTCTTGAAATAAATCACCAGATAATGTCTTTGGTATGTGAAGGGAAGAAAATAAAATTCTTGTGGCACTAACCGATGTGTAGACAATGTGATCTTGAGCCTCCCAGTTACCTCCTGCAATCAGCAGGTGGACCCCCTTGAGAGACAGTCTGATCCACTGAGCCCTTTCCATTTTGGGTAGCACAACTCAGCAAAAATGGTGAAGATGCAACTGCCTTGGTTCTTGTGCTGCTGGGACGTAGTCAAAAATGTGTCACACTGAATATTTGTGACAGACACGGATGTCTACATGCTAGTTTGCTTGGGTTAATTTACACTGCCTTATGGAGACAGGTGCATGTGTTAATACTGCCATTCTAGGGGTCCGAGGGAGGGGGACCAGGGCCCCATTTCTTGTTAAGGAACATAGACCTGCCATAGACAAGACATGGGAAACCCCGACTTGGTGGCCCCCGCTGCATTTGACACGGGCTGTCTGGTTCCGGGCGCGCCGTGAGTGGCTGTCCCTGCGGCGACTTGTGCGCATATCTCCTCCCTGCATATGTAATGATGCACAGGCTTCTGTTTTCCTGGGACTCATTTGAGCATTCAGTAAGTGAAGTTCCAATGAGCTGGAACCTCTTCCTTCAGCAGATGTTTCAGCAAATTGTTTTCCTGCTGCCACCACTTCATAAGGTTTTTCTAACTCAATAGACAGCTTAACGGCCTGTAGAGCTTATGTATGCTCCCCCCACCCCACCCCCGCATGTTCTTGTTCTCCTTCAAGGCATAGTCTGGCTCACCTTTATGGTGGGAGTCGGCGGTCACACTTTTCCAACTGTCCCTCTAGCTCCACATCATCAAGGTCACCCCTCCGTCGCTCTCAGACTTTGTTACAAACACAAAACTTCAGGTTTTTCCCCTGGAGACTGACTGAGCAATAATCCACTTCCTATTTCTAAACAGGACACCTGTTACTGTCACAGGAAACCATCCCAAAGGATGCTGCAAAGCTGTCCGATTGGAAAATCACCCTACATTCCTTCTTCCGACATAGAATTCTTAGCTATTGTTGTATAGATCATGTTGATGTAGTAATTGAGTTTTCCTCTGGTTTTAGACTTCCTTTATGTTTGTTAAATCAGAGGCACCTTCTGAACAGAATCTTTCTGTTGTATGTGATTAGCACCTGCATGACTAGATTAAAAGAAAGGTGTTTAGGGAAGCGGATGTGAATCCCGTGGTTATAGTGGGGATAAAATGAACACAGGCAGAGAGTTGTACTTTTTATTCTGTGAATTTCCGTGTTGTTCATTTATTTTTACCATAATGAGATGCTGCATTTCTAATAACCAATAAAGGAAATATTTTCACAATGAGCACAAATAGTTGCAAAGATGGTTAAATCGGCAAATCAAGATCAGTTATGCATCTCAGGTATAGTCTCCTTGGAGCTATAGCTTAATTGAATCAAAGCCCAATTCAATGTTTTGATTTGTTTTCTGGGAGTCCTAATTCCCCTCTGATAGAATGGTAGTGAGAGCCACTGGGAATTACATTTTTTTGCATACAAAACTTCAGGGAGTGGAAAAGAGCTCTTCCTGAATCTGAATGAATTTGTTACACATATTCAGAAATGAATTTGAAGACTTTTTGAAAATGTGATATTACTTCTGCTGTGTTTGAATGATTTTTAAATAACAATCTACTTGAAAAGTTTAAATTTGCTATTGCTGTTTAATGTTTAGTGTTTGTGCAGTGTGGTATATTATGCACAGTAAAAAAGTGTCTATGTGAAGAGATACAAAATTTGCCACCATCAGAATGACCGTAACTTGAAGGAAAAAAAAAAAACCCTAAAACCTAACAATGAGAGACTCTAGTTGTATCTTTGTATAGAGCTTCTTCCAAACATTTTGGTCAAGATGTTTTTTTGGGACACAACAACATAGCTGGGAAGAATGGAAGTCTTTTGAGAGGTAGTGAACCTTCTGGAAAATGTTTGATTCAGTGAGTACATTCATTGGACTCTTTTGGTTATAGGTGAGAGAAACTCAAGTAGCTTAGGTAGAAAAGGTAATGTATTTGCTCATGAAACTAAGTATGGTTTAGGGGGATATATGTGATGAGTTTTAGTTGTGACTAAAGGGGGGCTCAAACAATATCACCGGGGCTCTGTCTCTTTCTCTCCTCACATTGGCTCTCTGTCTTTTATATGTTGGCTTCACCCTTAGGCATGTTTCCTCTTCATGATGTGAAAGATGACTACTGGCCACTGGGAACCCCCAACTTGCTCCAAAAGGAAGAGAAAGCCACTTTTTCTCCCAGAGTTCCTATAGCACATCCCAAGAAAGATTCTTATTGGCCCTGATGAAATCATGGGTTCATCTTTGCCTGGGAGATGGAGTTCTATGGGTTGACCAGGTTGCATCATGTTCCTACAATGGTGGGGTGGGATGGGCGTGATGGTGAATAACCTAACCAGGACAAGAAGGAGTGGAGGGAAAGTTGTTCTCAAAAAGAAAAGTCATTGGATGGACAAGCTATGGTACCCACCATGGAAGCCCAGGCCACTTCTCCAGGATCTGGAAATTCATCAGAACCTAGAGAACCTGCCTAAAGGAAATTATATTCAGGCATTTGATAATTAAGTGGATATTGTATCCTCTTAACCCTCATTTCTATCCAAGCAGTTGTAAACAATTACTTAGTTATGAATCACTTAAAAAACTTAGGAAAAACTATTGCTCAGATCAGCTTATATCAAAGCTTTGTTGGAAATGCAGGAACTACATTTAGATTGACTTGATGACCGTTGCCTCGAAAATCTTTTTCCAATTCACTAAATCTCCCTTATCTAAACTACGTTATTTAACTCCTAAAAATCTAGGTCTGGCATGAAATAATCATACTTATGATGATGATGATGATAAATGTATACCTTTTATAAAGTGTGTACTATTTGCCAGGCACCAAGCAAAGCTTATCATATGCCTTCTCTTGGGATAACTTTTACCAACATTCTGTGAGATAAGTTTTAAAGTCCTTACTTTTATAAATAATTTTGGAGGAAACAGACAGCTTACCTGAGATCACACTGTGTAGTGGAGTAGGGGTTCAGACCAGATTCATCTAGATCTGAAGCCTGACCTCCTAACCACTGGATTGCAGGGCCTCTGTGTGAGGCAGCCTGTCTATACAAGTCAAGTAAAAGAAGTTAAAGCAATTAAGGGGCTGAGCTTGGAGCCTGGGAGAGTGGCTTTGTTTTGCAGGGAGAGATGATTTGAGGTCTTAAATGACTTAGGGGCATCATTACTGGCTTCACTGACTCGCTTTCATTCATATCATCTTTATGCATCCAATTTTCAATCTGAGAATGTAGCCACTTAATTTCCATATGTAAAATAGATAAAAATAATCTTTATTAAGGAGATGGTATTCTGGATGAAACCCAGTATCTTTCACCATTAATTGCTTCATTTAAGTTTTAGAAGGATAAAATGATAATTTTTTGCACGGTGCTTCATAGTTTGCTTGTAATGTAGCGGGTCAGACACGGACATTTCTCTTTTACTGATGAGAAATCTTAAATTTGGAGAGGTTGTGTGACTTCCTCCCAGTCTTCTGACTCCAGATCTCATGCTCTATCAATTAAAATTCTTCAAAAAGCAATTGAAGGGTGGTGTAGGAAGATAGGCAGAGCTGCCCTGTAATCAAATAAAGACGATCATTTCTGGTGGAGGTAAATGCCAGGGGAAGGAACTGTAATGGGATTATTCAATAGCTATTAATTATTTCTTTCTTTTTTTTTTTAAGATTTTATTTTATTTGAGAGAGAGAGACAGAGCATGAGCAGGGGGAGGGGCAGAGGGAGAAGGAGAGGGACAAGCAGACTCCCTGCTGAGCAGGGAGCCCTATGCGGGGCTCGATCCCAGGACCCTGAGATCATGACCTGAGTGGGTCAGAAGCTTAACCACCTGAGCCACCCAGGCGCCCCGATTGTGCTCTTATTTTTATTATTTTCTTCTTTCTAACATATTTATGTTTAATTTTCTGTCCTTTTAACTTTTACTTTTTTTGACAAATAACATAGATCCCTGATTTTTCAGCTTTCTTCTTTCATCACGTACATACTTTCAGGAAATAAGATTTCACAGTGACTTCAGCTGCATTCTACATTCTAGTTCTGAAGGATTCTATTTTGCGATCATTAGGTTCAAAATATTTTCTAATTTCTGTTGTTTTTTCTTTGATCCATGGGTCATATAGAAAAGAATTGCTTAATCTGAAACATTTGGGAATTTGTTCAATTATCTGTTTGTTAATGATGTCCAGGCTAATTTTACTATAGTCAAAGAACAGCTTCTCTATCATTCAGTCCCTTGGTATTTATTGAGTCCTACTTTGTGACTCACCATATAATCAATTTTGATAAATGTTCTCTATGCATTCTTTTTTATTTTTATTTTTTTTAAGAGGGAGAGAGAGAGAGAGGGAGAGCACGCAAGCAGGGGAGGGGCAGAGGGAGAGAGAGAGAGAGAATCCCAAGCAGGCTCCATACCCAGTGCAGAGCCCAATGGGAAGCTTCATCTCATGATCCCGAGATCATGACCTGAGCCAAAGTCAAGAGTCGGACACCCAACCATCTAAACCACCCAGGTGCCCCTTCTCTGTGCATTCTAAATGCATGTGCATTCTATAATTATTAAGTACAATGCTCAATATATGTAGATTAGGTCAAATTTATTAATTGTGTTGTCAGATATTCCATGTGTGATACTTTCTGTTTGAGTTTTCTATCATTTACTGAGAGAGGATCATTAAAATCTCCTAGTCTGTTTGTGGATTTTTATTTTTTCAGCTTTTGGAGCTATGCTGTTTAATTATAATTTAATTTAATTTAAAATGATTTTATCCCTCTGGGAGATGATCTCTTTTATAATCTTGAAATATCTTTCTTTATTTTTATTAATGCTTCTTGCCTTAAAGTCTAATTTGTTTGATATTAGTATAGCTACACCCAATCTTTTTTGGTTAATGTTCAAATGATATATTGTTTTCAATTATTTTACTTCCAAAAGCTCTGTGTTCTTAAATTTTCTATATTTTAATATGCAAGCATAATTTAGTTTTTAAAAATATCATCTATTAAAAACTAAATAGTGGGGCACCTGGGTGGCTCTGTTGGTTAAACGTCTGACTCTTGATCTCGGCTTAGGTCTAGATCTCAGGGCCATGAGTTCAAGCCCCACATTGGGCTCCATGCTGGGTGTGGAGACTACTTAAAAACAAACAAACAAATAAACAAACAAACAAACAAATAAATAAATAATAAATAAATAAAGTCTACTAATCTCTTTTCCTTTAATTGGATAATATTGTACTTTTATATTTATTGTTATTACTGGTTTGGCTCATTTACATTAAATGTAATTGTTTATATATTTTATTTCAGGTTTAAATCTACAATATTATTATCTGTATTCCATTTGTTCCATTTTTTTTATTTGTAATTTTTCTTATTGTAATTGTTTTGAATTTGGAAACCTGATTTCAGTCACATCATCACCACTACTTCATAGATGTTTTATGCATATCTCCAGTTTCTAAGACTTTCTGAGGTTTATAAATGGCAATATGAATTAGCAATAACAATAAACACTTTTTATTAGTTCATTTCCTTTCTCAGCTATTTTGCACACATTTATTATACTTCTAGTGATTATTTTAGAAATTAAAATATGGATCCTTGACCTTTTAGAGCCTACTACAAATTGTATTCTTGTCTATGTTTTTCATTTTTTTTAAGCTCTTATTTTAATTCCAGTTAGTTAACACAGTGTTATATTAGTTTCAGGTGTATAATATAGTGATTCAGTAATTCCATAGATCATCTGGTATTCATCACAAGTGCACTCCTTAATCTCCATCACCTATTTAATCCATTCCTCCACCCACCTTCCTCTGGTAACCATCAGTTTGTTCTCTTTTTTGATTTGTCTCTCTCTCTTTTTTCCCTTTGCTCGTTTGTTGTGTTTCTTAAATTCCACATATGAGTGAAATCATATGGTATTTGTCTTTCTCTGGACTGACTTATTTTGCTTAGCATAATACTCTCTAGCTCCATCCATGTTGTTGCAAATGTCAAGATTTCATTATTTTTTTTTCTGGCTGAATAATATTCCATTGTATTCCATATATATACAACACATCTTTTATTAAAAAAAACTATCCTATTTATGTATTTATTTATTTGAGAGAGAGAGAGAGCATGCGCGTGTGCGCATTCACATGAGTGGGGGTGGGGGGGAGGAGGAGGGGCAGAGGAAGAGAGAGAATCTCAAGTAGACTCTGCACTGAATGTGGAGCCCAACACAGGGCTTGATCTCATGACCCCATGACCTGAACTGAAATTAAGAGTTGGATGCTCCACCTGCTGAGGCACCCAGACACCCCTATACCACATCTTCTTTATCCATTCATCAATTGATGGACACTTGGGCTGTTTCCATAATTTGGCTATTGTAAATAATTATGTATAAACATAGGCGTGAATATATATCTTTAAAGTAGTGTTTTTGTATTTTTTTGGGTAAATATCCAGTAGTGCCATTGCTGGATCCGTTGCTAAATCTATTTTTAACTTTTTGAGGAACCTCCATATTGTTTTCCACAGTGGCTGCACAAATTTGCATTCCCACCAACAGTGCACGAGGGTTCCTTTATATCCACCTCCTCACCAATGTCTGTTGTTTCTTGTGTTTTTGATTTTAGCCATTCTGAGAGGTGTGAGGTGATATCAAATTATAGTTTTCTTTTTTTTTTACTGTTTTTTTTTAAATTTTATTATGTTATGTTAGTCACCATACAATACATTGTTGGTTTTTGATGTGGTGATCCATGATCCATTGTTTTCGTATAACACCCAGTGCTCCATGCAGTACGTGCCCTCCTTAATACCCATCACCGGGCTAACCAATACCCCCTCCCCCCTCCCCTCTAAAACCCTGTTTGTTTTTCAGAGTCCATAGTCTCTCATGGTTCATCTCTCCCTCCAATTCCCCCCCACCATTTTTCCCTTCCTTCTCCTAATGTCCTCCATGTTATTCCTTATGTTCCACAAGTAAGTGAAACCATATGATAATTGACTTTCTCTGCTTGACTTATTCACTTAGCATAATCTCCTCCAGTCCCATCCATGTTGATATAAAAGTTGGGTATTCATCTTTTCTGATGGCTGAGTAATATTCCATTGTATATATGGACCACATCTTCTTTATCCACTCATCTGTTGAAGGGCATCTCGGCTCTTTCCACTGTTTGGCTATTGCAGACATTGCTGCTATGAACATTGGGGTGCATATGGCCCTTCTTTTCACTACATCTGTGTCTTTGGGGTAAATACCCAGGAGTGCAATTGCTGGGTCATAGGGTAGCTCTATTTTTAAAATTTTGAGGAACCTCCACACTGTTTTCCAAAGTGGCTGTACCAACTTGCATTCCCATCAACAGTGTAAGAGGGTTCGCCCTTCTCCACAACCTCTCCAACGTTTGTTGTTTCTTTCCCTGTCCATTTTTGCCATTCTAACTGGTGTAAGGTGGTATCTCAGTGTGGTTTTGATTTGAATTTCCCTGATGGCTAATGATGATGAACATTTTTTCATGTGTCTCTTAGCCATTTGTATGTCTTCTTCAGAGAAGTGTCTTTTCATATCTTCTGCCCACTTTTTGACTTGATTATTTGTTTTTTGGGTGTTGAGTTTAAGAAGTTCTTTATAGATCTTGGATACCAGCCCTTTATCTGTAGTGTCATTTGCAAATATCTTCTCCCATTCTGTGGGTTGCCTTTTTGTTTTGTTGACTGTTTCCTTTGCTGTGCAGAAGCTTTTTATCTCGATGAAGTCCCAAAAGTTCATTTTTGCTTTTGTTTCACTAGCTTTTGGAGATGTATCTTGAAAGAAGTTGCTGTGGCCGATGTCAAAGAGGTTACTGCCTATGTTCTCCTCTAGGATTTTGATGGATTCCTGTCTCACATTGAGGTCTTTCATCCACTTTGAGTTTATCTTTGTGAATGGTGTTAGAGAATGGTCGAGTTTCATTCTTCTGCATGTGGCTGTCCAATTTTCCCAGCACCATTGATTGAAGAGACTGTCTTTTTTCCATTGCATGTTTTTTCCTGCTTTGTCAAAGATTATTTGACCATAGAGTTGAGGGTCCATATCTGGGCTCTCTATTCTGTTCCATTGGTCTATATGTCTGTTTTTGTGCCAGTACCATGCTGTCTTGGTGATCACAGCTTTGTAATATAGCTTGAAATCGGGCAACGTGATGCCCCCAGCTTTGTTTTTCTTTTTCAACATTTACTTGGTGATTCGGGGTCTTTTCTGATTCCATACAAATTTTAGGATTGTTTGTTCCAGCATTTTGAAAAATATCATTGGAATTTTGATCGGGATGGCATTGAAGGTATAGATTGCTCTGGGAAGCATAGACATTTTAACAATGTTTATTCTTCCGATCCATGAGCATGGACTATTTTTCCATCTTTTTGTGTCTTCTTCAATTTCTTTCATGAGTGTTTTGTAGTTCCTAGAGTATAGATCCTTTACCTCTTTGGTTAGGTTTATTCCGAGGTATCTTATGGTTTTTCGTGCTATTGTAAATGGAATCATTTCTCTAATTTCTCTTTCTACAGTTGCGTTGTTAGTGTATAAGAAAGCAACTGATTTCTGTGCATTGATTTTGTATCCTGCCACATTACTGAATTGCTGGATGAGTTTCAATAATTTGGGGGTGGAGTCTTTTGGGTTTTCCACATAAAATATCATGTCGTCTGCAAAAAGAGAGAGTTTGACTTCTTCTTTGCCAATTTGAATACCTTTTATTTCTTTTCATTGTCTGATTGCTGTTGCTAGGACTTCTAGTACTATGTTGAACAATAGTGGCGAGAGTGGGCATCCTTGACGTGTTCCTGATCTTAAGGGAAAGGCTCTCAGCTTTTCCCCATTGAGGATGATATTTGCTGTGGGTTTTTCATAGATGGATTTTATGAGCTTGAGGAATGTTCCCTCTATCCCTGTACTCTGAAGAGTTTTAATCAGGAAAGGATGTTGTATTTTGTCGAATGCTTTTTCTGCATCAATTGAGAGGACCATATGGTTCTTCTCCCTCCTCTTACTACTGTGTTCTATCACACTGATTGATTTGCAAATGTTGAACCACCCTTGCATCCCGGGGATAAATCCCACTTGGTCGTGGTGGATGATCCTTTTAATGTATTGTTGGATCCTATTAGCTAGGATTTTGTTGAGGATTTTGGAATCCATATTCATCAGGGATATCTGTCTGAAATTCTCCTTTTTGATGGGGTCTTTGCCTGGTTTGGGGATTAAGGTAATGCTGGCTTCATAGACTGAGTCTGGAAGTTTTCCTTCTGTTTCTATTTTTTGAAACAACTTCAGTAGAATAGGTATTATTTCTTCTTTGAATGTTTGGTAGAATTCCCCACGGAATCCATCAGGCCCTGGACTCTTGTTTTTTGGGAGGTTTTTGATCACTGCTTCAATCTCATTACTGGTTATTGGCCTATTCAGGATGTCAATTTCTTCCTGTTTCAGTCTTGGCAGCTTATAGGTTTCCAGGAAGGCCTCCATCTCATCCAGGTTGCTCAGTTTATTGGCATATAGTTGTTGATAATAATTGTTTCTATTTCCTTGGTGTTAGTCATGATCTCTCCCCTTTCATTCATAATTTTATTAATTTGGGTCCTTTCTCTTTTCTTTTGGATAAGTCTGGCCAGTGGTTTATCGATCTTATTAATTCTTTCAAAGAACCAACTTCTAGTTTTGTTGATCTGATCTACTGTGTTTCTGGTTTCTAATTCATTGATTTCTGCTCTAATTTTAATTATTTCTCTTCTAATGCGTGGCTTAGGCGTCGTTTGTTGCTTTTTCTCTAGTTCTTTAAGGTGTAGAGTTAGTTGGTGAATTCGGGATTTTTCTATTTTTTTGAGTGAGGCTTGGATGGCTATGTATTTCCCCCTTAGGACCGCCTTTGCAGTATCCCATAGGTTTTGGACCAAAGTGTTTTCATTCTCATTGATTTCTATGAACTGTTTAAGTTCTTCTTTGATTTCTTGGTTGACCCAAACATTCTTGAGCAGAGTGGTCTTTAGCTTCCAAGTGTTTGAATTTCTGCCAAATTTTTTCTTGTGATTGAGTTCAAGTTTTAGAGCATTATGGTCTGAGAATATGCAGGGAATAATCTCAATCTTTTGGTATCGGTTGAGACCTGATTTGTGACCCAGTATATGGTCTGTTCTGGAGAAAGTTCCATGTGCACATGAGAAGAATGAGTATTCTGTTGTTTTAGGGTGGAATGTTCTGAAAATATCTATGAGGTCCATCTGGTCCAATGTATCAGTCAAAGCTCTTGTTTCCTTGTTGATTTTCTGCTTGGATGATCTGTCCATTGCTGAGAGTGGAGTACTGAGGTCTCCTACAATTAACGTATTGTTATCAATATGACTCTTTATTTTGGTTAACAGTTGGCTTATGTAGATGGCTGCTCCCATGTTGGGGGCATAGATATTTACAATTGTTAGATCTTCTTGTTGGATAGACCCTTTAAGAATGATATAGTGTCCTTCTGTGTCTCTTATTACTGACTTTAGTTTAAAATCTAATTTGTCTGATATAAGAATTGCTACCCCAGCTTTCTTTTGAGGTCCACTGGCATGGAAGATGGATCTCCATCCCTTCACTTTCAGTCTGGATGTATCTATAGGTTCAAAATGAGTCTCTTGTAGGCAGCATATGGATGGGTCCTGTCTTTTTATCCAATCTGCAACCCTGTGCCGTTTTATGGGAGCATTTAGGCCATTCACGTTGAGAGTGATTATTGAAAGATATGAATTAATTGTCATCATGTTGCCTGTGAAGATGTTGTTTTTATAGATTGTCCCTGTAAATTTCTGTTGTATATCACTCTTGGGGTCTTTCTTCTTTTGTAGAACCCCCCTTAATATTTCTTTAGGGCCGGCTTAGTGGTCACATATTCTTTCAGTTTCTGCCGGACGTGGAAGCTCTGCATCTCTCCATCCATTCTAAATGAAAGCCTTGCCGGATAAAGTATTCTTGGCTGCATGTTCTTCTCATTTAGTACCCTGAATATGTCTTGCCACGCCTTTCTGGCTTGCCAGGTCTCTGTGGATAGGTCTGGCGTTATTCTGATGTTCCTCCCTCTGTACGTAAGGAATCTCTTCCCCCTAACTGCCCTTAAGATGGTTTCCTTGGTTCTAAGATTTGCAAGTTTTACTATTACATGCCGGGGTGTTGGCTTGTTTTCCTTGATCTTAGGAGGGGTCCTCTCTGCCTCTAGGACTCGAATGTTTGTTTCATTCCCCAGATTAGGGAAGTTCTCAGCCACAATTTGCTCAAATACATCTTCCAGTCCTCTCTCTCTCCCCACTCCCTCCGGGATTCCAATTATTCTGACATTGGAACGCTTCATGCTAGCTGTTAGTTGATCTAGATTGGATTGGATCTCATTGATAGCATTTTTAAGTTCTGCCAATTCAGCTTTCCTTTCTGCCCTTCGAGACTCTATGTTGCCATTAATTGATTTCTCCATTCTAGCCATTGTCTTCACAATTGCTAGCCTGAATTCCATCTCCGAGATCTTGGTTATATCTGCATCCATTTGTAAATCGGCAGCATAAGTCATAATCTCTGAGTCTTTTCTATTTTGGGGGCTCCTCCTCCTAGTCATTCTGTTGATGGGTGTTTGAGGGAATGTATAGAGTCCAAATTATTGACCAGAACCCAAGCAAGATGCACGTGTTTTCTTGGGACCTTAGGGTTGCTGGCCTCTTGTTTTCCCAGCCTGTCTTCTGCGGGAGGGGCCTGTGACGCTGTTACTCAGGCAACCCTGTTCGGGCGGAGTTGCCCTGTGCCCCTGTGGCGGGGGATGGGCTCAGCGGGAATCAGTTTTTGGGGCTTTTGTTCTCTGGCGGCTTTCCCTGGTGGCTTTCCGCATCTCTTCCACGAGTCAGAGCAGAAGAGACTGTTTCCAACCCTCTGCTTCAGAGCAGAGAGATCGCAGTCTGTTCTTCAGTGAGCTCTCCAGGCCACACTGTCTCTGTTTCTGTCCGTGCTGCTATAAACTGCAGGGACCTGGGTTGTGCGCCCCTCCGCAGCGCTCCCAGTCCTGCCTCCAGGTCGGGGCACGTCTCAGCCCTTTGTGTTTCTAAAACCGCCAGCTGCTCCCAGTTCACCTGCGCGACCCCGCCGCTGAGGGTTTCTGTCCCTGGTGCTGCAGTTTGGAGGCGCGACCCCGCCACTCTGGGTTTCGGCCCTGGGGGCTGCCCTAAAGTCCTTTCCCCACAGCTATCCATCTGCGAGTCTGCGCCCCGTCCGCAACGTGCGAGGCTGTCGCTCACCGGCGGTATAGGAACCCCATGGCCAGGCTCCCTCCTGCTGCTTTTATCCTCCAATATCTGCCCTCAGAATCACGGCTCCCCGCTTAGTACCTCGAAACCAACCGCCTGCGACATTCTGTTTGTAGAGATCCAGATTTTCTTACATCTCAGGCTGGTTTCATGGGTGCTCAGAGTGGTCTGGTAGATATCCAGCTCAATTCCGGGGACCAGTTGAAGTAGGGTCCCCTACTCCTCAGCCATCTTCCCCCCCCTCCTCAAATTACAGTTTTCAATTGCATTTTCCTGATGTTGAGTGATGTTGAGCTTCTTTTCATGTGTCTGTTGGCCATCTGGATGTCTTCTTTGGAGAAATGTCTGTTCATGTCTTTTGACCATTTTTTAAAATGGATTATTTATTTTTGGGGTCTTGAATTGTATCAGTTCTTTTTTTTAAAGATTGATTCATTTGAGAAAGAGAGAGAGTGGAATGCAAGATATTGTGTATGAACAAATATAGGAGTCTCTGGATGATGTGATTTTCCTCCAGGAAGGATTTAGTTTCCTTCTAGCAGGGAGTTGGAGGAGGGGAAGCTCCCTTGACCCAGGAAGGGGCTGAGCTGAGTGGAGAAAGTTTGGTCCTTGTGAGATCTGATCTCCTTCCTCTGTGCCCTATTCCTAGCGCATAGCTTGTGGTGTTTGCCAGTGCTGGTCTTCCTTGGCTAGCCTTGAACTCCAATTTTTGTTTTCCCAACATACAAGACTGCTGACATGCCATTTTGCTTTTTTAGTCTTTGGGTTTCTGCTTTTTGCTTAGCTTTCTAAGTCTCGAGGAATATCAGAAGTCATTTGCTGCAAGTCTCCTTCCCCCACCCCCCCCAAGACCTTCTTCACTAAAGTCCTGGCTGTTTTGGTAACTTTGAGCTCCAGTCTTTGTTTTCCCATCTCTGTGAGATTCCTGCAAACCCCAAGCTGCTACCCTCTGCCTGGCTTCTCAGCCTCTTCTCTGGTGCTTCTACACAGACATGAATTTCAGAGGAAGAAGGAGGAAAAGTGTTTGTGTGTCCTTGATATGTCCTTTTTTCTTTGGCTCCTCAAGATATTACTCTGTGTCTTTAAGTAGCATTTATAAACATTTTGCCAATGTTATAGTTGTTTATACCACAGCAGTGGGTCTGGTACGAGCCACGCTATAATAGAATGGAAATCTCTTCTTTGATGATTTCATGATTTCATGGATGCCTCGAAGATCTTTTTTTTTTTTTTTTGTTCTGTCTTCTGTGTTAAAGATTTTCTTCCATGTGACAGTCTTTTTCTGGAGTGTGGTACTGGGAGGCTGACCGCAGTGTCTGAGAGTGGCAGGGCTTTATAACCTGAGGGTCCTCCAACGTGGCTATGATGAATGGTTTCTCTGGTCTTCCTCATTGTTCATATCTGTAGGTCTCTTCTCTTAGGCTCCTACTTTCTGGAGGGAGACACCGTCTAACATCCTTCAGGGTGCATGAGGCTGGAGGTCCCTGATGTGAGGGCAGGAGGAGTTCTCAGGGTTCAGTATACACGTTTCCCTTCAACCCTCCGTTTCTGGCATGGGAACCATGCCCACCTGCTCTGCCAACACAGAGCCACTGCTGCATTCACTGTACAGAGCTTCTAGTCATCTGGGACGTGAAGGAGTCCATCCACCTGAGTTCAGCCACAACCTCACCTCTGCTTCAGAGGAACTGTGAGCCATTCTGAATAACCCCCACGGATATGTTCACATGTCACTCGTCCTGCCACGTCAAGTCACTTTTCAGCTTTCAGACTTGTATTGCTGCGATCTCTTCTAGTTCTTTAGTGCTGTGAATTGGTGTACATTCCTGGTATCTACTTACTGTCCTCTAGTGGAATTTCAGAGGACACATGTGCTCAATCTGTCTCATTTTACTGGAGGTTTACAGTACTCTTAATAACTAAAAGTAGGGGCATCTTGGTGGCTCAGTCGGTGAAGCATCTGCCTTCGGTTCAGGTCATGATCTCGTGGTCCTGGGATTGAGTCCCACATTGGGCTCCTTGCTCAGTGGGGAGCCTGCTTCTCCCTCTCCTTCTCCCCCTCACCCCTGCTTGTGTTCAATAAATTAAAAAAATCTTAAAAAAATTTAATAATTAAAAATATTTCTTTAAGAATATCTTCAAGAATTCTCTAAAAAATTGCATTTATCACATATTGTTTGGTAAAACCAAAGAAAGCAACAAAAAAAAAACCCTTCTGAATGTGTCCTGGTGTGGGTTTGTTACACAAGTGACTGATTATCATTTCAAATGGCATTGTATAGTATTGGAATTTTGATTTGACTTGGTAGAGAATTTCATTGCTGTTTAAAGCGAAGGAGTGTGTATCTACTGAGAATGTGTCAGGGAGGAGAGGATGAGTGAATAACTTCTATCTGAAGCTTTTCAGTTTCTCTGGGAATTCAAACTGAAGTAGCTAGTGACATTGATAATGCATTGGCTATCGTGAAGGAGAATATTGGGTTCTTATCTGGACTGTAGCATCGAGGAAGGAGTTATGATCTGTCTATTAGGAATGGACAGTGGAGAATCAGCTTAGGGAAGCAAGAACTTGGTAAATGGTTGACGTTATTTTCTCAGAAGGGAAGGGAAGATCCTTTTGAAGTGGGTATTAACTGTGAGCTTAATATTGGAGGTGAGAGTCCTCAGATGAACAGGACCCAGGCCACGCTCTTAAGAAACCCCCCCCATCTCCTCAACAGAGCACGTTTGTCATGTGTGCTTACTCAGCCACCATGTTATATTCAAGAAATGTACCATCAAGTATTCACTTTCAATAGAATATATATTAAATCCTGAGTAATTTTTTTCTCTCTTCCTTAGAAACTCTAAGAGGTTTCTTTTCTCTATTTTGAAATCTAGTGGATTTCTAGCCCCTCTCTTCATCTTTGTTTCTTTCCATGAGCATCTACTGAGAATATTTTATGTGTGTCCCTCAATATATTAGTTGGTCTTCCCTCTAGACTCCTCCTTCCACTTACGGACTTGGTTTGCCTTATAGATGTGCTTTTAATTATGGACACTCACAGGCTGAATGTTCTTATATTAGCAGGACAGTTTTGCTGTAATTGAAAGAATCCTAACTCAAATGATCTCAAGCTAAGAAAAAGAATCCATTGCCTCACGCGATTAGGAAATTGGGGGTACAGCTCTAAGTTGGCATGCCTGGATCTTGTAGAGCAAACAAACACGTGATCAGGATTGGTTTTCTTTCTGTCAGCTCATCTTTCCTCTGGGTTACCTTTATTTTCAGGCACACTTTCCCCACATGGTTTCTAAGTACTATGAACTTACATCATCCCAAAATTAACCTCAGGAGAAAGAAGATGCCCTTTTCCCATGACTCCAGAAGCATCCCCGAGAAGCTTCTCCTTGGCAGGGTGGGGCCACCTGTCTGTTCCTGGACCAGTCACGGTGGCCCAGGAAACTGGTGTTGTGATTGGCTAGGCCTGGGTCCCGGGCTCATTCTCAGTGTTGGGGGTGGGGGCGGGAGGAAGGTTAGTCCCACCTGAACCATATAAGCCAAGAGTGGGAAAAGGTTACTTCCTATAGAAGTTCTGGAGGGAAAAAAAAAAGTGCCCAATGCCTTTGGGCAAGGTAAACATTTTCCTTCCTGGGGCTGGAGGCTGATACATGCTCCTTACCTCCTTCCACCCTCAACAGCTCGCTCACCTTTCAGGACAGTGCGTGTAGCAGGCTGTGGATACAGGGCACGTTCTCCACCCGGTTCCCTCTGTCTCCAGGATTCTGTGCAAGGACTTCTCTCTTCTCTTCTCTCTCTTCACAGCACATCCTATCCCAGCCTCTCTTGCTCTCACACACTCCTACAGCATCTTTTATCTGCCTCCTCCCTCAGATTCTGTTCTAGCTCTGCCCACTTACTTCTGAAACTTCTCTCTCTCTCTTTCCTCACTCTGTGTTTGACAAAAAAAGCACCTGCAGTCGCAGCTGTTCGTCCAAAGCGTGTACAGTGTGACATGCATTTATAAAGGCAAGTGAGTCAGGGACGTACAAAGGATATTAGATGTAAGTGAGCCTCTCTAAAGACTTACAGGTCTCCTTCTGAGTCTTCACAGAGGTCGCCCCTCATCTGAATCATTTTTTGACTTGGTAGATTTTACTCAACTATTGACATTTAAAATCAGCTCTTTCATGCTAAGTTTTCTTTTAGTTTGGCTGAGCTGTGGGTCTTTGAAAGGCATTGTGAAACTCTCGCACCCATAGCTCCAGAGTGCATGGACCGAACTGGAAAACTAATGATGGTTTGTGACAATTTATCTCTACAAAACCTTCTGCTAAACCTGCCCCACCTCACGAAATAAACAGTGACTGCAATTTTTAAAAAATATTTTATTTATTTGAGAGAGAGAGCGTGCACAAGCAGGGGGAGTGACAGAGGGACAAGTAGACTCCTCACTGAGCAGGGAGCCCGACATGGGGCTCAATCCCAGGACCCTGGGATAGTGACCTGAGCCGAAGGCAGATGCTTAACCGACTGAGCCACCCAGGCACCTACAATTTTTAGTTTTTAAGGAAATTCACAGAACACCTGCTTATGAAGACGCTTTTAAAGCCCCATGTTGTGCGGTAAGTGGGGTGTCACAGGGCTGGGGGTCGGGAGGGGGCTGGAGGGAGGTCAGGTTGTGGAAACCAGTAGGATTTTGTCCCTGCCCTTGAAGAATTTATCATCCGGTGGGGAACTGAAGTGGAGAGGCTCACACTCTGAAAAGGCCTCAAGAGGGAGGCTAAAACCTGCTTCTCAGGTCCCAGTGGGCCTGCACCCCTCGCTCTGTCCCATGTGATTACTTTCATGGCCAAAGTGATGCTCAGTATAACAGTTTCAGTTCAAGCTTGAGGCCACCGTTGTGGTTTTGAAAGCCGAGGGTGTTTGCACTTGAATCTTACAGAAACTATGACTCATTTTCCCACTTAGAGTGCCCCCTAGAAGTTCCATCTTTGAAGCATAGCACAAGCCCAATTTCTGACTACTTTGTAAATCCACAGTCCTCTAGATTCCTTGCACACGGGATGGTGGCTTTCCCACAGAGACGAGTGTTCTCTGGGGACAGAAGCTTCATTGCTCGGCTGGGCCTGCTCTTACTCATTTAACGCCATCATTTGCAAACTACGGTCCCCCTTTTTCTTGCTGTGTGCCTTTGAATCCTTCCCTTGCTCTGCAGGGCACGCACTCACATTAATTTCAGGAGTGTGGGAGCAAGAGAAAGCCTTAGTCCTAATGCCTGAGTGTGTAAAATACTTCCCATTTCATTCCCCTTAACCAGTTGAACCACACAGGGTGTTGGTGGTGGGGAAATTAGTCAGGAAGAATATAATTGCCAAAGCAGATGGGTCCAGAGAAAGGACCAGACTCTCTGGCTGGGACTCTTGCTCCGACGTTGGGCATTTCTGTAGACTGTGGTGTGGACGGTGATGCGGGCAGACAAGCCGATCCAGCAGGCTCCGAATCACAGCCCATCACTGTCCACGGAGCCGTGATGTCATCGTCAGTTAGCGTTAGTCCTGTGCTTATTGATAGGTGGGGTGTAATAAGATTAATTAGTTGCTGAGGCATGGGGTTGTCAGATCCTGTTAAATGATTTTATATCCAATTCAGATATCTAAAGCTATTCATTGGATTCAAGATGCAATACCACAATGACTGATATTAAATCAAGGCTTGATGTCTCGGCGTGGCTTGTCATAGATCTCTTAAAGTTCTGGAAACTTCTGCGGCTTTTTGGGTATATATTTATATCTTTTTGTCAGGGTTTTCAAAGTTGGCTAATTAAAAAAAAAACGGAATTATATATAGTGTAAATGTGTCCTTGAGTAGGTTTAGGAGGGGCATAGACCCTTTTCAAATGACTAATGAATAAGAAAACTAAAAGAGTAATAGGGAGCATTGTTCATCTTTAGAAGGTGAAGGATTCCCAGTATCATTTCCTGGAGAAATGACCTTCTGCTTGAAATCTGAAAAAGAAATCAAGAGTTAGAGCGAGGGGTGAACACCAGCTGCACCCTCAGGGGCTCTCTGGGCCTGGAGAGTGTTGGGGGCCCTGCCCCTGGCAGCAAGGGAGGAGACGGGGCATTCTTCATTTCCACGTCCACTGCCTAGCTCAGGGTCTTACCAGCATTCCTTGAACCGTCAGAAAAGCTTCTCCACTGGTCAGGCCGCTACCACTATTTGCTGCTCCTTGTTCTAAGTCCCACCTGCTCAGAAGACTGTCTTTGTAAATGACAAGTGAGCTGGGGGCCAGAGCACCAGTCACCAGCCACGTCAGTGGATCTAGGCAGCTGGGATTGTGCATCTTTCCTTCTGTACCATGTTCCTAGATGTTTCTTCCAAACCACAAGCTCTTTTGGTGAGGAGACAGCTCTGATTCTACCAATCTCTGCTTTGAAACCTCTCGGGGTATATCTTGCTTAAGGATAACGGGCTCTTAAGACTTCCCTCAGTCTGAACAAACTGAGGGTTGCTGGAGTGGGGGGTGGGGTGGGAGGGATGGGGTGACTGGGTGATGGACACTGGGGAGGGTATGTGTTCTGATAAGCGCTGTGAATTGTGCAAGACTGTTGAATCTCAGATCTGTACCTCTGAAACAAATAATGCAATATATGTTAAGAAAGAAAAAAAGAAGAAGAAGAATGTAGCAGCAGGGGAAGAATGAAGGGGGGGAAATCGGAGGGGGAGAAGAACCATGAGAGACAATGGACTCTGAAAAACAAACTGAGGGTTCTAGAGGGGATGGGGGTGGGAGGATGAGTTAGCCTGGTGATGGGTATTGAGGAGGGCACGTTCCGCATGGAGCATTGGGTGTTATGCACAAACAATGAATCATGGAACACTATATCTAAAACTAATGATGTAATGTATGGGGATTAACATAACAATAAAAAAATTAAAATAAAAAAAAAAGACTTCCCTCAGTCTGTACTTATGCCTTCTCTTAGCCTTGTGTTCCACCTGCTGACCCCGGGTGGGAGTCTTGTTGGGTCACATGCCACCCTTAGGATATGCTGTCTTCTTTCCGCCTTCCTGTCCTTGCCAAGTGCCAAGCAGCTTCCTGTTTGCAGTGCTGTTCTAGTACTTCTCCACCTACTAGCCTCCTCTAACCTTTGAAACCCCAGATCTCCTCGGGGAAGCTTTGTCTGAAGACTGATCCCTCCCTCTTGCGTCCTGGCACTTCCCCGTTGTGCTGTATAATTCTGCCTGTCTCTGTTGTGTTTTTTACTGCACATACTCACTGGGCTTGTTGGTGTATTTAGCTTTCCAAGACTCTGAGGGCGAGAGACATATGCTTGCCTGTGCATGTGGTGTGGTATAGAATTCAAATACATAGATTTGGGTGTGGATTTTACCTCCATAATTTTGTAGTATTAAACTCTGCTGCAAAATCTCTCAGGTGGCTCTCTCCAGTAATCCCAGGGATGACCTAGCTTTGATCAGCTGCCCATCCCTGAACAACCACTGTGTCTGGGGGTGCAGGAGGCTCCTTGGCTGGACCTGGGTCATGGGCTAAGCCCTGTACATGTGGGGGTGGGGTCAGACCCCCTCACGCTGCAGGGAAGGAAGAGGGGGGCAGGGGGACTTCACAGAAGGGAGTCGTGCAGGGGACACAAAGAAGAGTCACAAATGTCAACTCTACCTAGAGGCAAACAAGTGAAAAGGTGGTCACGGAAATGATTGCACATCTCATAGGAATAAGGTAGAAGGAGAAAATGCGACATTTATTATTCACCACGATAAATTTCAATTGCCTAGAAATGAAAAAACAAAAAAAACAAAAAAAAAAAACACAAAAAAACAAGCAACCAGAGTAGTATTTAAGTGAGAACCAGAACTAGATTTCCCATGGCCCTCATGATCACCAAGAATATTAGCAGTGGGGGCACTTTTGAAGCAGGAGGAACGCAGTTTCTGAGAAAAAGGAAGGACCATCACTCTGATTAAATGCCACGCTGCCGCCTTGGTGGATGTGCCCATTGCAACCTTGAGAGTCTCTAATCAGTGAGCACAATGACCTGCCTTGTGTATCAATGGCAACTACTTTGTTTGAAATAGTAATACACTCTGCCCTGGATGGTTATAATAATGGAGCTTAAACCGGTGGATACAGATGTTATAATTTTCGCTAGGTTGTTATACTTGTGTGGAAATTTGAAGCATCAATTCAAGACACATTTCAGGGTGCATTTAGGAAGGTGACTCATCCTGAAGACGCACTGATTTATCTAGACTCTCGGACCAGCTTTTTCCCACTCCAATCCATTCTTCAAACTGCTGCTAGAGCTGCCTTTCTAAAATGCCAATCAGATCACGATCCTTCCCCGCTTAAAATCTCCTGACGGCTCTCGACTGCCATCAGACTTAGGTAAAGTCCAGAATCCTAAACAAGACATTCAAAGCTTGCTTTTCATGGATGCATTCACTCTGTCTTCCATGCCCACTTCTGCTGCAGACACGAGGCCACTTTCTCTTTCCCTGAAGGCTTGGCTCCTGCATGCCTCTGGGCTTTGCTTACTCTGTTCCTCCAGCCTGCAGACGCTTCCCCATCCTTCCTCTTTGAGCTTAGGCCTGGTCGACTTGGTGACCCTCCACTCCATTAACCACAGCAGAATTTACTAGCCCCGCCTTTGCCTTCTGGAGTGCTTTATTATTCTTCCCTGGTCACCCTTACACTGAAATAGTTGGTCACCTACCTGTTCGGTTCCCTGGCAAGTGTGAACCCCTCACAGTGACCTTTTACAATACCTAGTATCTACCGAGCACTGAGTATGTTTGTGTGATCGGTGAACTTAAGGAAGACTAACGATGCAAAATAATTTGTAAATTTCTGCATTCCAAATGGTTGGGAATTTTGGGGGGACATGGAGACTGCTTCCATAAAACTCACATATCGGGCAGTTCTAGAGCTGGGACTTGGTCAAAGTTAGGGGTGTCTGTCAGTGCATTTCCCTGCACCACTGCAGTGCCCCGTGACCTAGAAGCAGCCCCCTGTGCCCCTGAGATGGGGAAATCTCAGCCTACTGTGTCCTCCTCATAGGGGAGAAGTAGGACTTTCAGGTACAGCTCAGTTGGCTCCTGCATTTTACCCTGGATCTGCCCAGAATGGGGTTCCTGCAGGTGTGGGGTGGTGGAGAAGGTTGTTGGTCTGCAGTCCAGCACCTGGGGGTGGGAAGGAGCATCACAGGATGAGTGGGGAGGCAGGTCTCCAGTAAGAGGGCTGGGGTGGTGGTGTAAGGGGTGGTGGGAAGGAGCAAGGAGCTGCTGTAGGGTGGTGTCCGGCTTTCCTTCCTGGATCCCAGCCAGTCTCCTTACAGCGGGTGAGCAGGGGAAATAACAGCGGTCTCACCCAGGTCCTGCCCACCCCCTCTCCTCTCTGCTCACTGTCAGTGGGGCCTGGAGGCGGCATCCTCCCCCCTCCCCCTTCGCCTACCTAGTGCCTTTCTCTGACAGTGACCAGCACAAGGTGCCGAGTGGAGTGGGGACCAGACTGGGAGAAATCGAAAAGTGGTTCAAAGCCAAAATAGGGTGTGTATTGGGGAGAGAGGGTGGGGGAGGGTCCTGGCCCAATGCAGACCCATTACTTGGATCATGGAGTTTCTAAGGCTTTGGAGTTAGCCAGTTCCACCACCTGAGGAAGCATGGGTAAAGTATTTAAATTCTCTGCCCCTCGGTGTTCTTGTCTGCATGATGAGGACCCTGGTGGCCCCCCCCAACATAAGGTTTCTGTGGTATTGAGACAGCACATAGAGGGAGATCAGCACTCCTGGGAAGATGCGCATGGCTTGGCACTGGATCTGCTGAGAGCCGGGAGTCCTGGGGGCTCAGCTCTGCCCCCCTCCACTTCCCTCCCCTCTTCCTTCCTCTCCCCCTTCCCCTTCCACCCCAGGCTTCGACTATGTGAGGGAAGAAGGCTTCAGATGACCTCAGCCCCCGCACCATCTGATAGCACCTTCTGGATGGGAGGCGTGTCCAGGGATTTGCAGGCATGTTTCAGAACCCCTGCAGCACAGAAGGAGGGATGGTGGCGAGGAGGCAGAGAACAGCGCAGTCAGATGTCCTGCATCCAGCCCAGAGCACAGCCACCTCGAAGTCCTCTGTCTTGCCCTGGGCAAGGTGCCGGGAAGCTGCTGGGAGGGCCTGGAACCCAGCAGGCGGCTCGCCGTCTGTGCTGGGCTCCTGGGGCTCGCTCTGCCTGGGGTTCCCCCGCCGTCTGGCCGCCGTCCACCCTCCCGTGGCTGCTGGCCTGGCCCCGTCGGCTCCCCCCTCCCCAGCCCCAGGGGACACCTCCACACCTCCCTTCGGGCGCCTGCTCCGCCCCTTCTCCCCAGGTTGCAGGCTCTTTGAAGTCACGGCCTGGTTTGGTCATTTGTTTGTGCTTCCCTTTATTTATTCCGTATCCCCTGTGGCGGGTATCACGCCTGGGAGCTGCCAGAGAACGGCCCGTTCTTGAGCCAATGGCTAGACAAATATAGGATATTAAATCAAACCATCAGGGCTTTCTGCTGGCCCTGAGGTTGAAGCCGGGGCGAGGAGGCAGCTGTCCCAGCAGAGGGCGGAGAGACGCCGCCTTCGGGAGCGCGGAGGTTACCCGATGGGGGTCGGGGGTCGGGGCAGTCGCAGAGCTTGGCTATGAATCGCAGCCTTGCCTAGTAAAGGCTGCGGCTCTGGGGAAGACGCTGGCTGCAAGTTCTGGTGGGGGGGGGGGGGTAGGCCAAGGCCAGGATTCAGCTGTGAGCACCACGTACCAGGATCTTCGGGGCACAATGGGTCACGGAGTATGGCCTGAGAGCTGAGGGCAGGTGGTGTCCCAGCACATGTCACACATTCACCCAGCAGGAAAGGAGTGGGTGGGCAGGAGGACCCCGTTAGGGATTAAGGAGGGGGAGCCAGCAATTTAGTTCTGGGAATGAATCTGTAGGCACAGCCTTCTTTTGGCACAACTTGTTACAGACTGAATGTTTGTGTCCTCCAAATTCATATGTTGAGGTCCTAATCCTCAAAATGATGGTGTTAGGAGGTGGGACACTGGGAAGCAGTTAGGTCACAAGGACGGAGTTAGCACCCCTATAAAAGAGCCCCCGGAGGGCTCTCTGGCCCCTTCCAGCATGTGAGGACACAGATGAAGGCCCAGAAGACGGTCTTCACCAGAGCCCCACGATGCTGGCACCCCGACCGGACACGTCCAGCCTCCCGGAGTGGTTGATAAGCACCCCCCACCCCGCACCCCGGTCTGTGGTACTTTGTTACAGCACCCGGAGCTGACTAAGACACGAGCATCGCTCACTTTCTTGCTCTGTGGTTGGGGCCTACTTGGTGTCTGTCCTGCCCGGGGCTCTTACAGGTTATAAAGTGGAGAGAAAGAGCTTTGAATAAAATACCCATCAGTTTTCCCCCTACTAGAGAGGTGACACAAGACAACCTGTCAGAAAGCTCCAGTTGCCTTATCTGTGAAAGGGAATTTCTGGGTTACATCAGCCATGCTCATCCTCTTGGGGGTTAGCACACTTTCAAATATTAGGATATTATGCAGGACGCTTGAAGCCGTGAAAAGGTAAACATGAGTCTAAAACTAAAAGAGAGTTTTAGAATCCCTGAGGCACTTTGAACGGTGACCACATGGTTGCACTTTGGGTCCAGCTGTGTGCTGTCCCTGATGTGACATTTAAAAAAAATATTTTGTGAGAGAGAGAGCCGGGGTAGGGAGGGACAGAGGGAGAGAATCTCAAGCAGACTCCTTGCTGAGTAGGGAGCCCAACACGGGGCTCGACCTCACCACCCTGGGATCATGACCTGAGCCGAAACCAAGAGTCGGACGCTTAACTGAGAGCCCCCCCAGGCACCCCTGACGTGGTGATTTTACGTCCCTCCTGGCTGGGCTGTCCAGGTGCTCTGTGAGATTTATTTGCCTTTTTCGTTGGCCTGAGCTTGCAGTTACTCTCTGCTCTCCCCCAACCTGCCACAAGTGTTTCCTCTCTGACCCAAGCAGCAGAACCTGTTCCTTTCTAGCTTCCTTCTGACAGACACTGCTGAAACATTATTTATTCTTAATTGCCGAAAAAAGATTTTCTCTGTTTGCTCGAAGTTTGGAGGTGTGAACTTGTGCAGCATGCAGAGCATGAGGCATCCCAGGCTGTGATCTCTTGGAAGTTGGGAGCTCCTGGACCCTTAGTGACCCCCAAGGCCCTTTTCAGCTCTTGAGCTTCTCAAAAAGCAAATCTTCGGCATTAATTTTTCCATTGATGAAATGCATAGTGTGTCTAGTGGGAAACTTCTATTGGCACTATTAGGAATATGCATGAAATTTACATTTGAAAACATTAAATGCAAAATGCATTGAAGCTTCAGAAAGTTCCTACTGACTTTCCATCCTCCACCTAACACAGGAGAAAAGAAATTTGTAGACTCATATTTGGAATAGGTTAGATTTTCAAGAAAATTGTAGACCATCTGGACCATCAGGGCATACAGTGGTTTGCATAGGTGAAGATCTATGAATTCAAAACACAAACAGTCATTTTGAAAGTTAGTTGATGGCAGGAGGGGGAGACCACCTGCCCTTGCAGATGGCTGTGGTCCTAAGGGGATGTCGGTCTCTTGAATGACATTGGCAATGGCGGAAGGGCTCTCCTGTGCATTGTCTGCGCTTTGACTCTCTGGCTTTTTGTTCTATTCAGATTTGCAACTTACCTGTGGTATGGAAGAAGATGAAAGCTTTCCTTGATTGTAGTATTTCTTTTTAGTAAATAATGTCCTAATCCCATGTCCACTTCAGAAGGAAGGCCCTCCGTTAACTGTGGCTGGGTTAGAAGTTACTAGTGTAGACGTTAGGTGCCCCTAACCAGTTATGTGACTCTGGGCAGGTTACTCACCCCGTCTGGGTAGCCTGTGTCTCAGAGGTCCTAGTGGTGCCTGGCTCAGGGACCCATCATGAGCCTTCAATGAATAAAAACACGTTACCTTCATGGAGCAGATCTTGGCCCACTTTAAGCACCAACGGATGTTTAAGATGATGGCTCAGACTTTGGAGAAGCAGCTGTTCCTTCGCTAGCTTGGTGGCGTGTGGCGTTAGATGGCTAAACTTACAAAACCTCAGATTTCTCCCTGTAAACCAAAACAAGTAACAATTAAGCCGTGAGATGACATGAGCCCAGAAATGCTGATAAAATATCTGGTGTGAATGGAAAGATTCCCGGTCAGAGTTCTAGGGGTTTCCACTATTGACTTAGAAGCGGAGATTAAGGCAACTTTCCCCCTACGATGAACCACTGTTTAATTTAGCAAATGTTTTGAAGATGATAGCTATTCCATATTATGAAAGTAATCAAGAGTCACTGTAGAAAATTGAACACATGAGAAAGCACAAGGAAAGGTTAGAAATCACTTGTTAACCCCAAACCTGAGCTACGTGCTCTGCATATTGTGAGATATGCCCTTTGTGCTGTGTGGGTACGTGCACACATGTAATGCCATCCGTCTGTCCGACTGTGTCCTACCTTGTCCAGTAAGGTGTGCTTAGAGGAGGCACCCCTAGGGCTCTCCTGTTCTGGGAAAGCATGGCAATATGAGACCACGAGATAGAAAGGAAAAGCCACCTGTCGTTATAGCAAATAGGATTAGTTTTAACAAGAGGAAACAAGAACAGGAGAGAGATGCAGATCAGAAGTTAGGGGACACGGGGCAGGGGTTGTGGATGGATCCCAGTGTCTGTTCTCCCCTTGTCTCTCTGGTCACAGAATCCTCCTTATGGTGGCACATCATCCAGGGTGGCCCTGGTCTGAGGGGTGTCTTGAGACTTCCAGTGCTACAGCGGGAAAGACCCTGTCTGAGACACAATGGTGGGGGCCGCCCAGTCCACGTTCTGACAGCGGGCTGACATGCACAAGTGACGGGTGCAAATTCCTGGTCGCGTCCTTTCAAGGGGGCAAAATCCGGCCCCTATTCTCTTCCTTCGTTCCTGAGTCCAGGAAGCTGGTTTTGGGGCTCGGGTGCTGGCTTCCACCCACGGCACAGCTGGATGGCTTCAGTGAGAGCAAAGAAGCCCTTGACCCTCTGGCTGGTTAAAATGCCAGCAAGAGCCGAGTCAGCCAAGCAGGGATGCTGAGGGAGAAAAACGGGGCAGCCCGTGAATGTAGTGTGCATGGGGCTTATCCGCACACAGCCCAGAGACACAGGAGGCTTGGGAGCCAGCAGGGTGATATGGGCCCCAGTAAGCAGGTATTACCTGCTTTTCAGTCCCTTTCCCTGGATGCGCGGAAGATGCCAGTTCCACTGTCCTCTGACTTGGGATTCTTAAATCCTTATTTTGTAAGGAGGTATACAGGGGGCCGTCGTTGGAGCCCATTACATAATAGGTCTTCTTATTCACGAGCTTGCTTATCCTTGGTCGCCAGCCCAGTGGAGGCCTGGGCTCGGGGACCAGGAGAGAGCAGGTTTTAGTGCAGCTCCCCACGAGGATGAAGCCCATGCCCCAGGATTGCTGAGCCACACACTTGCCCTGCACCATTCACTGAGCCCCAGTATTGGTGGGCCTCTTTCTTCTGGAGGCTGAGCCCGGACTCTGAGCAATATGCATGCGGCATGCCGCCAGTGGTCCTTACCCTGGAGAAGGGCGGGAGGGAGTGGTGGAGAGGGCAGGGGGCTGGGGAGGAGCATGTGGAGGCCGAGATACTCTGCTGGCAGGGCAGGTTATAGAAGAATACTGAAAAGTTCCTACATGGGACTATTAGTCACTTCAAAATACTTAGGAAACTTCTGTGCTTAAATTAGAACAGAAATGGTCTAAAGAATTCCCTGCAATGATGGTTCTCTTCACCTCACTGTTGCTCAAGGGGGTAAGTGCCCTTATTAGTTTCAGAGGAGAAAAATATACCTCTGGGGTATTACCTGACTACAAAATCTACTTTTTTTCCTGGTAATTGAATAAGTCGAAGCTTGCACCACAAAGATGAAAGCTTATGTAGGAAGGAATTAGTGTTTTTTTTTGTTTTGTTTTGTTTTTAATTTTTTAAAAGTCTGGTGGTCTGGTGCGGTGCTATTGAAGTGATATTCTGTACTGACTCCTTAGCAGAGATCGTTTAAGGAAGATTCAGGAAACAAGAATCAAGCAGCTTCTCTGTGTGGGTTTTTGAGGGGCCCTCATTTTGGGGGTATTTGATGGTCAGAATGTTATAGTTACTCATTTGCATTGTAATCAGTGTTTTTACATAGAAGAGCATTCCAGAGTACCTTGAGAAGACGTTAGTGAGGATATAGCAGTTCCTTTGAAAATATAAAGGATGTGCACACTTTGGGGACAGTTTTTCTGGCAATAAGAAGCCCACCCCCCCTTTATGAAATGGTTGGGGGTCGGTATCCTGAGGTGGCAGGGGATTAGGTACATCTCATGTGGTGAGTAATCCAAGCAATAGCGCTCCCTGGATGAAACCATCTTTGGTGGGGCACCTGGGTGGCTCAGTCGTTAAGCATCTGCCTTCGGCTCAGTTCATGATCCCAGGGTCCTGGGATCGAGCCCCGCATTGGGCTCCCTGCTCAGCGGGAAGCCTGCTTCTCCCTCTCCCACTCCCTCTGCTTGTGTTCCCTCTCTCACTGTTTCTCTCTGTCAAATAAATAAATAAAATCTAAAAAAAACCCCCAAAACTCTGTTGAGTTAGTGCTTGCTAGTAAGAGAAAACTATGGACAAAAACGTCTTTCAATATTTTCAATACCACTTGTTATGCTTAATTTTGTGTATCACTGGCCAAGCTAAGGAATGCCCAGGTAGTTGGTAAGACATTATTCCTGGGCGTGTCCGTGGGGGTGTTTCCAGAAGGAATAAGCATGAATCAGGAGACTGAGTAAAGAAGGTGCCCCTCAACAGTGTGGGTGGGTAGCAGCCAATCCACTGAGGGCCCAAAGAGAACGAAAAGGCACAGGGAGAGTGAATTCGTGCTCTCTGCTTTAGCTGAGACATCGATCTTCTCCTACCCTTGGCCGTGGGCATTCTCGGTTCCCGGGCTTTCAGACAGACCAAGATTCTCAGGCGTTTGGACTCAGACTAAGTTACACCACTGCGTTTCTGTGCTTCCAGCTTGCAGATGGCAGATGGTGGGGTTTCTCCATTTCCACGATCACGTGAGCCAATTCCTGTAATAAATCTTTTCTTCTATCTATAAAAATCTTCTTGGTTTTGTTTCTCTGGAGAACCCTGACTAACACCCTGCTCATGGATGACTTAAAGTGGATGTTTCAAATCAAGCCAGCAAGTATTTCCTCAATGTTATATCATGCACAAAGAAATTTTCCTTGCTTCTGTGAAGCAGGCGGAGATGAATATGGCAGAGTCTCTGTCCATGGTGAATTTATAGTCTGCTTAGAAAGGATTTCAATTAAAACGTGGCAGCTTCCACTGGAGAAGACCATGGCCAAGACTTTACCAGGTGCAGAAACGGGCAGATTTCTCTCAGTGGGAAAAAGGCTGATGACCATTGTACTTTAGAAAGTGTTAATCTCTAAGTAGTTGTTTCTAGCAGATATTTTTCATGCTTAGTGGGATAAAAATAGTTTCTCATCATCTGGTTACCATTCATTGAGAGTTCTAGCTAACTTTGGAGGAAGACTGACTTCAGGTAAGATTAATCTGGTGAAGCAGCCTATTAAACCAGGTATTTATCAAAATGTTTTATGGGGGCAGAAGTTCATTATTTTCTCTGTTCACTGTACTACAGGGAACATTAGCTTTCCGAATAGGTCATTTTGAAAGTACTCCCTGCGATAGGACTCAGACTTTATAGATCGCCTCCAGTGACTTTGGCTGTTGCATGCTTTCAATTTAGAAATAAAGCAGCCCGTGGCCTCATCTCTGATTCATAGAATTCCAGGCAGAGGCCGAAGTTCTGCATAATAGGTGCACCTTACTGATCAGAGCCGCTTCTTTAAACAGGCCCCTTTTAAAGTTGCTTATTGATTGAGCGCTTAGTTATGGCCGCATAAAACCTGACAGTGGTAAGCATTTTCTCTTCTCTGTCATTTGAGCCCTATGAGGAAGAGGAGGATACAGTATAGGGAGAGAAATTTATAAGTTATCTTGAAGGGGATGGGTGGAAAAGGGGGACAGCCATATTGATTACGTCCCATAACTTTCCCACCCTTTTAGAGAGTGTGTCACAGGCCATTAAACTTAGTAAGCTTCAGGTGACTAATGGAAAAACGGATGAGGGTCAGTCGGTGTGAGTTTCATCTTTTAAATCGCTTCTGCCTCGACTGGGCAGCAAACGGGAATATAATTAATCTACTCTTTCATAAAGAAAACAAGCGTGTCATCACTGATGTATTATTGTCACTGGCTCTGCCTCATTGAAAATGAGGGACAGTGCGCTCCCCCACTTTTAGAAAACGCTCTGACTCTCAGGCATAGAATATGTAGGTCTCCAAGAGCTATGCCTTTATGCCTACGCCCACGTGCACACACACATCCACGTGGACACGGACCTTTGCAGGTTACACAGGCATCATGCAAGGAGAACATTGTAACGTTGCTCATTTGGGGAAATCAGGATGGTCCCTGTAAAAGTGATTTCTTGGGATTGAATTTTAAGATGAAGAAAAAAAAAATCTTGCTATCCAAGTGTTTGCTCTGGCTGGGAGAAATTTATTTTATTTTTAACCAATTCTTTCTTTAAAATGTTTTTTGTTCTGGCCAGTTTTTTGTGTAGTGTATTTGGAGAGATGAGGAATGGAAGAATGTGGTCCTTTTATTATTTAACAAAAAACCTTAGTGAAATTTAGATGAAGTCTCCCACCCACCCCTTTTCTTTAAGAGAAGCAATGGTTGACAGAGAAAATTGCATGAAACTTCCTCTGATAAATTTCTGATCTTCTTTCATCTGCCTTTCTTCTGATCTCAGAAAGGAAACCCTGTCTTTCTAGGTGCATAAGCCGCAAAGCCTTGGGGTTGGCAAATTGTCTCTTGCTTCCTTGCCCCATGTCCGATATGACAGCAAATTGTATCAGCCTCACCTGAGATTATATAGGGACCCTGCCCCTTCTCCCTACCTGTGCCCACTTCTTGTCTGTGCTCAGCTTGCTGCCAGCCACCATACTCTCTTTTCCAGACAGTGGCCTTCCAGCTCCTCGATTTTGCCCTTGTCCTCTCTTCCCCACAGGTAATGTCATGTTCTGCTCACAAGCTTTTAATGCCTTTCAGTCTCCCTCTTAGTAAGAGACAAATTCCTTACCATGGCCTGCAAGGCCTTACAGGATCTGGTCAGCTGAGTCTCTGACCTAGTCTCCTACTTCTCCCCTTTTCTCATCTTCCTCCAGCCATACTGGGGTCCTTGCTGGTCCTTTAAGAACTCAGACATTTTTCTGCCTCGGGGCCTTTGCAAAGGCTGCCCTTTTTGCTTAGCCTGTTCTTTTCCTTGATATCACATGGCTCCCTCTCTCATCTCCTTTGCACTGTTGCTCAAATGTTACCCTTTCAGGGAGACCTCCCGTGACTACTCTATTTAAAATTGTACTCTTACCCTCCATCCCTCTTTTCTCCTTAATTTTTCTCCACATCACCTTTCACCGTCTCACACATTATATGCCTTCTTATTTGTTGTCTGTATTTCTGCTCCAGATTGTGACCTCCAAAAAGGCAGGCAGCTTTGTCTGTTTTGTCTATTTCTGTATCCTCAGTGCCTAGAATAGTGCCTGGAACATAGTAGGCACTCCATCAATATTTGTTAAATAAATGCCTAATAAAGCAAGTAGGTTTTGGGAGGGGTTCCAGTGCAGCTCAAGGGGGAGAAGATTTTAGGGGTCACTGGAAGATAATCCTAAGTGAAGATGCAGGAGGTGAAGCAATCAGCAGAACGTGACAATCATAGCTAAGAATTCAACATTAAGCTTTTTGTTTTTGTTCTTCTTGGCAATAAACCTAAACCTCATTGTCTATTTTTTTAATCTTTATTTATTTATTTTAGAGAGAGAGCACGTGTGTGTGTGTATGTGCATGAGCTCAGGGGGAAGGGCAGAGGGAGAGAGAAACTTAAGCAGACTCCACGCTGAGCGCAGAGCCCAATGTGGGGCACAGTCTCATGACCCTGAGATCACAACCTGAGCTGAAACCAAGAGTTGGACACTTAACTCACCGAACCGCCCAGGTGCCCCGCCTCATTTTCTACTTTAAAGGGTAGAAGAATAATATCCTCTGGTTATTATTTTGAAACTATGCCCTCATCTGTGTATGTGTATATGTTTCCCTGTGTTTTATATATACTCATGCTTAGACCCATCTAGATTTAAGCTGAATTGCTCTCCAATCTCAGAGAATTAACGACCAGGTGATATTCTCGCTTTCAAATGGCAGCATTGGGATGAGTTAATTAAGACGCCTGAATACTTTTTTTTTTCTCTTATCAGTGTTCATTTTTGAAGAAAATAGGATTTATGTTAATGGTATATGCATCGTGTGCCTACTCTAGGGACAGGCATGGGGTCACCAAGTGATTAATTAACTCTCTGAGCTGATTAAAGAATTTTAAAAAGCTGCCTGGTTGTCACCAAGCGTCTCTTTTTTGGAAACCTGGAAGTCTCTTTCAGACTTCAAAAGGAAAACAAAGACCCCATAGCATTTTCAACCTCAGATGAATGAAAAAGACATTGGCATAAAGAGGATGTGGAAACCACATCCTCACATTATGGGTGGAAACATAAATGACAACATTGCAGATGAGTTCACCTTTACAGGGCTGGTCCTTATTGTCCTTGAAGACGCTCATGTAATTAAGAAATATTTAGGAGGATTTGGAAGAGTTTTTACAGGAAAGACAAAAAACAATGTGCCAGATGGTCAATGAGAAATTCTTTCCTTACAATAAAATTTTTTTAAAAAATTTATTTATTTATTTGAGAGAGTGAGTGAGAGAGAGAGCACAAGCAGGGGGAGGAGCTGAGGGAGCGGGAGAAACAGACTCTGTGCTGAGCAGAGAGTTGATCCCAGCACCCTGGGATCATGGGATCAAGACTGGAACCTAAGGCAGACGCTTAACCAATTGAGCCATCCAGGCACCCCCGAAAAGTTTTATATTTACACTTGTAGTTTACTTATATGTCTTATGTCTTTAGTATTTTGATAGTAGGTCATAGATAATTAATTGTATATAGTGTATCAAAATTGTGGATTATACTTTTGGGGCACACTAGTGAATTAAAACGTTGTCATATAATTTTGAAATATTTGCTAGTATTCCTCAATGACTGAGTTTTTGGAAATGCACATACTGTATGTAGTAGAAACAGAGATGGATCCTTTCTTTGGATCAGTAATTGAGATTGACATGTCATGACAGATCTGTGATTGACATGGCATTCAGTATTAGGGGAATAAATCAGGATCTGGGGAAGTATGTGGTTCAAAATGAAAAGTAGGTCTCCGTATCCTTCCTGGGTTTTCAAAATAAGGTTGTAAAAATTAATTTAGAAATTTCAGGTTGTGTAAGAGATCTTTTGTGTTTATCTAAAGAGCATGTGCATTTAAACTTTTTGAAAATCTTGAATACCTTAAAATGGGTTAGCAAACTTTATATTGCTGAGAGAAATTGCTGACTTCTTTCGTCTAGAAAAGAAGGTGTAGTATAGGCAAAGCAGTAGAAATGTTCCAGTTACAAATTTTTCCAGTTATCTACTGCTGCATAATAAATATCTCCAAATTTAGTGACATCAAACAACAACATTTTATATGCTTATGGATTCTGTGACTTAGGATTCAGACAGGAGGTTGTTGAGCTGGCTTGTTTCTGCTTCGCAGCCAGCTGAATGGGAACTGAAGTGCCTGCTGTGACCTCTCCATGTAGCTTGGACCTCCTGACAATATGGCAGCCGTAGGATGGTTGGGTTCCTACAGGGCAGCTCGGGGCTCAGAGCACAAGTGTTCCCATGAATGAGATGAAAGCTTTAGGACCTTTATGACCCAGCCTCAGAGGTGAAGTCACTCAGCACCACTTTTGTCTTATTCTTTTGATCAAAATTTGGTATTTAGAAGTGGGGTCTCTGGAAGATATGGAGTGGATGTTGCATGTGAAAGAAATATCAATGGTTTGTTGCCAGAAGATGGTCTATGGTGATTTTTTTAAATTGTTGAAAATTATTTGACACTCCTGCTGTCAAGAGGTGGGGTTTAAGTCCCTATCTCTTGAGTCTGGGTGGGCTTGTGACTGCTTTGAACAAAAGGATATAACAGAGAAGAAAGGAATATAACAGAATTGTGAGGAAGTTCTCTTAGTTTCCTAGTTTTCTGAAAGTTTTTAATCAGGAGATGTCAACATTTGTCAATGTGTTTTTCACATTTATTAAGATAATCATTTTAATTTCAGAGTTAGTCTGTGGATATGGCATATTATATTGATTGATTTTTAAATATCAAGCCAACCTTTCATTCTTGGGATAAATATCACTTGGTCATGGTGTATTTTTATATATATATTGCTGAATTCAATTTGCTAATATTTTGGTAAGGATTTATATGGCTATGCTTATAATCTGTAGTTTTGTTTTGTTTTCTTGTAATATCTTTGTTTGATTTTGGTATCAGGGTAATTCTGGTCTCATATAATGAGTTAGGAAGTGTTTTCTCTTCTTGTATTTTCTGAACCAGTGTGTAGAATTGTTATTTCTTTATTAAATGTTTAGAGGAATTTGATGGTGAAATCATCTGGGCCTGGAGTTTTCTTTGTTCTAAGATTTCAATTTCCTTAATAGATGTAGGATTTTTCAGAATATTTCTTTTGGAGTGACTGTTGGTAGTTTCTCCTTCAAGGAATTTTTCCATTTCATGTATGTTACTGAATTTATTGGTATAAAGTCATTTATAATATGCCTTATTATCCTTTTAATGTTTATAGGATTTGTAGTAATGTCCTCCTTTTCATTCCTGGTATAGGTAATGTGTTTTCCTTCTCTCCCTCCTGCCCCTACCTCCCTTGTCCATCTGACTGCTAGTTTACTAATTTTATTGAATTTTTCAAAGAATCAGCTCTTGGTTTCTTTGACTTTTCTCTATTGCTTTTCTATTTCATTTATTTCTGCCCTTAACTATTTGCTCCTTTGTGATTTCTTTGGGTTTAATTTACTCTTCTATGGCTAGTTCCTTAAGGTGGAAGCTTAGATACTTGATTTGAGACTTTTCTTCTTTTGTTACATTAGCATTTAATCCTGTTAATTTCCCTCTAAGCATTCATTTAGTTGTGTCCCACAGATTCTGATATGTTGTATTTTGATTTTCAATTAGAAATATTTAGTAATTTCTCTTTGATCTCCTCCTTGACCCTTGTTATTCAGAAGTGCATATTGTTCAATTTTGAATTATTTGGAATACTTGAGGATGTTCTAAGTATTTTTCTATTATTAACCCAGATATTCTGCTACTTCCCCTGTCTGATCCACTCTGCTCTGTGTTAGTTATTGTGAATGTTTGATGAACCCCCCAGAGAGAACCCCCAGGAGTGACCTGAGCTTTACTAACAGTGTGAATTACTTGATGCTGAATCTTTTCCTTGATTTCTCTGCATCCAGTGATCCTGGGGCCGGTACTGCTGATTGAGGAATAATGCTGTATTATGGTCCAACAGATCTGGGTTCAGATCAGCTCTTGCTTAGTAAAATACTACTTAAGCTAACTACCTAATGGTGTCTCAGTTTTCTTATCTGTGAGGTAGACATAATAGTCTTGCCTTGATTATGATCCGGGGTTTTTGTGAACGTCAGATAAGATAAACACTGTTGTTAAATTATTAACCATGTAAAAGGTAAGATGCTATTATTGTTGATGGATGTTTCCTACATGTACAATTATTTGTCATTCTGTTCTTTAGTAGGGTTACATTTGACTATTTAAACAGATCATTATAAAACCTCTTACTTTAACTTATAGGGAATTGAATGCACATGTTAAAATATAAGTTTGAAGATAGTACTCACTTCATTAACTTCTAATAACCAAATATATAACTGAGAGATGTGATTATATGAAATAACTACCCACTTGAATGAAAATTGGGCATAATTCTGTGGATATTTTCATTGGTGAACAAAGTAAAAGTCTTTCTACAAATCCATGCTGAATAAGTGGTGGATCAAATAGCCCTGAAATAAGACTTTTTTTTCAAGTTTTTACTTAAATTCTAGTCAGTTAACATATAATGTAATACTAGTTTCAAGCGTAGAATTAGTGATTCATCACTTACATATAACACCCAGTGCTCATCACAACAAATGCCCTCCTTAACGACCATCACCCATCTAGCCCATCCCCTGTCCACCTCCCTCCAGCAACCTCCAATTTGTTCTCTATAGTTAAGAGTCTCTATGGTTTGCTTCCCTGTCTGTTTTTCCCCATAGGGTTCATCTGTTTTGTTGCTTAATTTCCATATATGAGTGAATGAAATGAGATTTTAAAAATTATTTTATTTTATTTTTTCATCATGGTAAATGTACTCTTTTATCCCCTTCACCTATTTCACCCATCCCTCCCACCCACTTCCCTTCTGCTAAACATCAGTTTGTTCTCTATAGTTAAGATTCTATTTTTGGTTGTCTCTCTCTCTCTTTTTTTCCTTTGCTCGTTTGTTTTGTTTCTTAAATTCCACCTATGAGTGAAATCATATGGTATTTGTCTTTTTCTGACTGAGTTATTTTGCTTAGCATAATACTCTTCTAGCTCTATCCATGTCATTGCAAATGGTAAGATTTCAGTTTTTATGGCTGAGTAATATTTCAGTGTGTGTACCATATCTTCTTTATCCATTCGTCTATTGATGGACAGTTGGTTTTCTTCCATAGTTTGGCTATTGTAAATAATACTGCTATAAATATAGAGGTGCATGTGTCCCTTTGAATTAGTGTTTTTGTATTTTTTAGGTAAATACCCAGTAGTGCTATTGCTGGATCATAAGATAGTTCTATTTTAAATTTTTTGAGGGAACTCCATACTGTTTTTCAGAGTGGCTGCACCAGTTTTCATTCCCACCAACAGTGTCAGAGGGTTCCTTTTTCGCCACATCCTTGCCAACACCTATTATTTCTTGTGTTTTTTATTTTAGCCATTCTGACTGGTGTGAGGAGATATTTTTGATTTGCATTTACATTTTCCTGATGATGAGTGATGTTGAGCATTTTTCATGTATTTGTTGGTCATCTGGATGTCTTCTTTGGAGAAATGTCTGTTTATATCTTCTGCCCATTTTATTTATTTATTTATTTATTTATTTATTTATTTATTTATTTATTTATTTAACAGGGGGAGAGAGAGAGAGGGCGAGCACAAGCACAAGAGAGAGAGGGAGGGAGAAGCAGGCTCCCTTGTTAAGTAGGTCCATCCTGGGACCCTGGGATCATGACCTGAGTTGAAGGCAGATGCTTAATTGACTGAGCCACACAAGCGCCCCTCTTCTGCCCATTTTTAAGTTGGATTATTTGGGTTTTATTGGGTGTTGGGTTTTATAAGTTCTTTATATAGTTTGGATACTAACCCTTTATCAGATATGTCATTTGCAAATATCTCCTCCCACTCCATAGGTTCCCTTTTTTTTTGTTAATTGTTTCCTTCATTGTGAAGGGACTTTTTTTAAATATAGTCATAATAGTTTATTTTTGATTTTGTTTCCCTTGCCTCAGGAGACATATCTGGAAAAATGTTGCTATGGCCAACGTCCAAAAAATTACTATCTGTGCTCTCCTCAAGGATTTTCATGGCTTCAGGTCTCACATTTAGGTCTTTCATCCATTTTGAGTTTATTTTTGTGTATGGTCAAAGAAAGTTTCATTCTTTTGCATGTGTCTGTCTAGTGTTCCCAACACCATTTGGAAGAGACTGTCTTTTTCCCATTGCATATTCATTCCTCTTTTGTTGAAGAGTAATTGACCATATAATTGTGGGTTTATTTCTGGGTTTTCTATTCTGTTCCATTGATCTATGTGTCTATTTTTGTGCCTCTACCATACTGTTTTAATAACTGCTGCTTTGTAATATAACTTGAACTCTGGAATTAGGATGCCTCCAGTTTTGTTTTTCTTTTTCAAGATTGCTTTGGCTACTCGGGGTCTTTTTTGGCTCCATTAAATTTTAGGATTGATTGTTCTAGTTCTGTGAGAGACTATGTTGGTATTTTGACAGGGATTGTGTTAAATCTGTAGATTGCTTTGGGTAGTATAGACATTTTAACCATAGCAATCCGGTGAGTTTTAACATTTGATATTTTGGCTGTAAGCAAAAGAAAGAACTACAAGCGGAAAAGCTATGGATATCCCTGTGGTTTTGACTTGCCCACTGTCAGGAATTCAGTGGCTTTTGATATGCATTAGGGACCAAGTACCCTTGAAAAGTAAGATTTTGAATTCTGATAAATGGGATTCTGAGGGAAGTCTCTCTGGAGGAATCTCTGGACAGATGTTCTGCTCTATTATCATAAAAGGTCCACTACAGGAAACTGGGAAAAAATATGCATATGTTTATAAGAACTAACCACAACTTGCTTCTCTCTTGGGGCCACAGTATTATCACGTTACTTTTTTTTATTCATTGACCAACACCTGGCAGTATTATCGATGTCGAGCACTGGATAAGAGAGAATGGAGAGCCCGTGTCCCTGTTCACAAATGAAGGATTCATCCCAGTTGGGGAGGCATTTACTATACAATAATATACATTTAATACTCAGGTCATAGAGCAGAGGTCAGTGCTCTGGGGAGTGGGTCAAACCTGACCTGGAGCCTGTTTTTACAAAGTGTATCAGATGGTAGCCACACTCATTCATTTGCACACTGTCTATGGCCTTTTTCATAAATACAGCGACAGGGTGAGTGCTTGTGACAGACTGGAGTGGCCCGCAAAGCTTAAAATGTTTGCTATCTGGTCCCTTACAGAAGTGTACCGAACCCTGGTCCGGAGTAGGACAGAGGGAGAGGCCAGGCAGATTTCCACGTGGAGGAGACCTTGAGCTGAGACCCAAATGAGAAGAATGAACTGAGTGAGGAGCACGGGGTTCACTCCAGGCGGAGGGCAGAGGGCAGAGGGCAGAGGAAGTGCACAGCCTGAGGTGTTGGTAGACTTGGGGGCAAGAAGGAAGTGGCTGGATATGGAAAATGAGGTTTAGCGGTGGGGGGTGGTGCCCCCAGGGCTCTTTGAGGCAGGTGTTCCAGAATGTTTCAGTACCAGAGATCCCCCGGCAGTCTGCCAGAGCCTATGGATCTCTTCCCGGAATAACGTTTTTTAAAAAGTGCATAAAATGAAAGACATAGGGTTCCAAAGGAGACTGATTACAATGAAATCGTTATCAAAAGATTATGAAAACACACTTGCTTTACAATATCGTGTGCTCCTTTATTAACACGTTACCTAACCAGATTTAGAAGTTGGTCTCATAACTACTATAATGTCTACTCTTCCAAATTCTCATCGCATCCAGAAATCCCCTCACAGACACACCCAGAAATAATGTTTGCTCAAATATCTGGACAGCCTGGCCCAGTCAAGTTGACACATGAAATTAACAAAGGGAAGTGCTGGATTCCAAACTGAGGCTGGGAACCCTAGCGGAGGCAAACTTGACCCTGCCTGAGTTCCCGGACCCCTGGCCCCAAGTTAAAGTCCCCTGGTGTAGAACCTCGTTCTTGTCTAATCAGATCAGAGCCCATGGAGGGGGGACACGGGATGCAGACCTTGCTGTACTTTACAGATGCTCTCTCGCTGCTCCATGGGGAATGGATCACGAAGGAGCTCCAGCGACAGGGGCCCACGGGTCTTCGTTGAGCGATTTCATACATTACCCGTCTTGCTCTCTGTTCCCTTTGCTCCCTGAACAGGGGGAGTGAGGATTAACCACTGGCATGGACGCTGTCCCTTGCACAAGGAAAGGGCATTTGAAGTGAGAAGTCTCAGTTCATTTATCTGGAGATTCAGAGAGCTGCATTGGGCTTCAAGGTTCATGCAAAAGGTAATATTCTTGAATCTATACTTTGTATTTCTTTTAATTGTAGGCAGCCGTCAATAATTGTCTGCACTCATAAATGGGTAGAACGAAATAGAATGAACTGTTTGGAGTCTGTCCTACCTATCACCGCTTAAGAGATGGAGTCATGGCCAAGAATGCAGGATGTTATCATTTTTCACTGACAAAAAGAACTCGGTTATACAAAGGAATTGCTCCTCTTCATCACAATATGCAGCTGGAATAAATCTGACATCTCCAGCCCCTTTACCTTCTCCTCGACTTCTATTTCTGGTTTCCACATCGCCATTACCTCTATAAGTCAATATTCTTTAACTGCTTCTAATGTTTTCCATCCCCAATTAAATGGTCTTGTGTTAATTCACATTTGCAGTGAAATGTGGATCTTCTGTGTATTCATCTAAATCCATGAACCTTAATTGTTACATTGAGCTGTCTGATCAAGGTCGTTAGTACTTTATGTCCTCTAATCCTATTTTTAGTTTGCTTGGTTGAAAACGCCATGGCGAGATACTCACCTAGGATTTTAACAGAGACTGAAGTGTTTGTGTTAAAGGTGATGTGCGGAGGGAAGAGGACTACGTTGCATTTGCTTTTTCTTCTGCGTCTATGGGTGTTCAGCGCATGTTCAGGCCGAGGGGTGTGTGGAGTGTGCTGTTACCAGCAATCACAGTTCTTTCACTGTAAATACAGGCATGCCCAGCAAAATGGGAACATTCTGCATGTGCATGTAAGGATGGATTTCATGCGCCATGCCCTACAGAGGAGTGTCAAAGAAAGATTCTGGTAAGAGATGGGTGACTAGCTCAGGTGCAAGACCTCAAAATTCACGCAAACCGGTTAGGGGTCTCTGCACAGAAATTGCTTGGAAGTGAAAAGTCAGCAAGTTTCCAAAGAAGATCCAGCTTGCCGAGAATTGATCCTTTCTGTCTTGCTGCATGGTGTGACCTCCTCCTAGCTCTGGAGGGAGCCAGTGTTCTCTAGTTTCCTCTTTTTTCTGCCATCTCAGGAGAAGTTGGGAGGTAGGGCTGCTCTGAGGGGCTGAGGTGACAGATTTTTGCTTTTAGTTTCTGAGGATATGCAGCAGGGCCTGCTATGTGAGGCAGCCCTGGAGTGACGCCGAGAGACCAGACTAGACATCAGACCAAAGCAGTTTGTAGAGCTGCACTGATTTCACATGTAGCTACCATTTGGGGAGCAAATATCTAGTATGAAAAAAGAGGTGATATCTTCATGCTCTCTGTTTATATTTTTCCTCCACTGCTGTCATTAAAGAGAGATGGAAACATCTGGAATATTTGTAAAGTTGAAAAAAATAGGATCCTTTTCATCATTATTTTGTCAGGTATTGAGCAAATGAAAACATATTTATTTGAATATAGATTGGAAGATGATTATGCTTTCTGGAGCTTTAATGTAAGTCCAGATTTTATCTTCAAATAAACCTGAACATGCAAGGCCATCTGTGCACGTACACAAATGGTGCATGGCTCCTTGTGTGCGTACCTTCTATAGTTCTGTGAAACCTCACATCCACATCCTGGCATATTTTTTTGAAGTTGTGACATTGACATTCAGACTGCAGAAAGCCGTTTCGGTCATTAGACGTCCTATTACATCTCAAAAACGATTTTGTTCATTTGAGCTGGAAAGAAATAATACCTAAAACAGTGCACTTCTTAGAAAGAGTGTTGTAACTTTAGCTATTATGAGGATGCCACCCTAGAAGACAAAAGAGAACATATGGCTCTCATTTCTTGCCAGTTAGGATATCATTCTATCCACATGGCGTCACAGAGAACATCTGGCAGACCGTGGTATTTTATCTCACTCTTGTTCTTCTTCACTCACTCGGTGCTTTGCATGGCCCAGCTCACCAATCTTTCTTGGCTCTGTGGCCACAATGGCTTCTTCCAGGGCCTCTGTGTCTCGAGAAGTCCTTTCCACACACTGCTCCCTGCACTTGGGGATCTGCGTCCTAACCCTAACTCTTATTCATCCTCCTATCTCGGCTTCAGCCCCTTCATCAGGGGGCTGACTTCCCACAGTCCAATACCCCCAGACAATTCCTCAGAGCCCGTATGGCGGTCCTCCAAAACCTCCCAGGAGACTTCTTACTTAGTATTGTTGGCACTTAGGTGGTGTGTGTGGGTTGTGGAACTTGGCAGTCTCCTTGGTGGGCTTGACTTCTCATGGGGCATATTTGGTTTTCTTATCTCTAGCTCAGGGTGCTTTGCCCAATGGTGGAGGGCCAGGCTGTCTTCCTGACAACTTTACAGTGAGGGCTTCTGTCTCAGTCTGTTCTGGTGGCTAGACCAAAATGCTATGGGCTGGGTGGCTTATAAACAACAGAGGGTTATTTCTTAGACTTCTGGAGGCTGGAGGTCCAAGAGCAGGGTGCCAGCATGGCTGGGTTCTGGAACCCTCTCCCGGGTTGCAGACAGCCAACTCCTCGCTGTGTCTTCGAAGGACGGGGAGGAGGGAGGAGAGACACGCTTCTTGTGACTCTCAGGAGGGCACTTAATCCCACTTAGGAGGCTCCACCCTCATGACCTCATCACCTCCTAGAGGCCTCACCTCCTAACAGCATCACACTGGGGGGTAGTGTTTCCACATATGAAGTTGGCCGGGTGGAGGCCTGGGGGCGGGGGTGATGCAAGCATGCTGTCCATGATAGTCTTGTAGCGTAAACTTCAGATAAATACCGTTTCCCATCTCTTGAGATCCAGCTAACTGCTCATAATTACTATTTCTGTGTTACCTGTTCCTGAGAGACTGAGGTTTCCCAGGTAACAGGGAGGTTCAATCCACACGCCAACATTCTGATGGGTGTTCGGATCCTCTGTATTCCCTTTTTCCACAATCAAGCATATCAGTGACACCTGTGAGCGTCCGTCCTCCACCCAATCAACTCATCACTGTCATTGTGTTTTTGAGACTTCTAATAATTTTTTTTTTTTTAAAGATTTTATTTATTTATTTGAGAGAGAGAGAATGAGAGACAGAGAGCATGAGAGGGAGGAGGGTCAGAGGGGGAAGCAGACTCCCTGCCGAGCAGGGAGCCCGATGCGGGACTCGATCCAGGGACTCCAGGATCATGACCTGAGCCGAAGGCAGTCGCTTAACCAACTGAGCCACCCAGGCGCCCTGTTTTTGAGACTTCTACGTGTTCCTTTGTTTTCAGCCTGGCTCTGTGTTCTGTGTTTTACTGACTTTTGTAGTCAGAATACATCTTCAGAGATATGACAGAAGATGTTAATCCAGTCAGATAAGAGGTCTGTAAAGAGCGGAGACAGTGTCTTTTTAGTATCCTTGGTGCCCCAGCTCATTGTAGGACCTAAATGAATATTTAGTCAATAAATACATGAATAAATGAATGTATACATAAAATAAAAAAATAGCAGGTCTTAATTGGAAAATCATTGTATGATGACATCATGACAGGGCCAGAGACCTGTGTCAGATACATGACCGATGACAACACTGGATGTGGTATTTGTTTAGCTCATTCGGGTGCAAAGCACATTCCTGTGTTGTTCTGTTTGATTCTCTTGAGGATCACGTGGGTCGGCTCTGCAGTGTTACGCACTCTATTACAGGGGAAGATACTGAGCTCAAGGTCACATGGCAGGACCCAAACTCAGGTTTGTGCCCTTTTCACCTCCAGGGTGGCCGCAGGGCTTGGCTGAGAGTGTGTGAGCACCTAACGCGCTCCCGATGTTGAAGTTGCTCTCTGTCACGTGGAGGAGACGTTACCTTACGCAGCGTCTTCATCTGCTCAGCCCGCTGTAACAAAGACCACACACAGGGAGGCTTACACAACAGGGATGCATTGTCTCATGGTCCTGGAGGCTGGAAGCCCAAGGTCAAGTTGTCCGCAGGGTTGCTTCCTTCTGGAGCCGTGAGGGAGACTCTGTTCGATCCACCCCTCATCCCTACCTTCAGGGGTCTGCTGGCATCGTTGGCTTTCCGTGGCTTGTAGTCACAGGACCCCTTCTCTGCCATCATGTTCACTGGGCGTTCTCCCCACATCTCTGTCCTTACAGGACTGTCTGCTAGGGCACCTGTTGTACTGGAAGGGAGCCCACCTTACTCTAATAGGACCTCACCTTAACTACTACATCTACAAGGGACTCCTTCTCTTTTTTTAAAAACTTTTTAAATTTAAATTCAATTAATTAACATATAATGTATTAGTAGTTTCAGAGGTAGAGGTCAGTGATTCATCAGTTGTGTATAACAGCCAGTGTTCATTACATCACATGCCCTCCTTAATGCCCATCACCCACTTACCCCATCCCCCAGCGTCCTCCCTTCTGTAACCCTCAGTTTGTTTCCTGTGATTAAGAGTCTCTTATGGTTTGTCTCCCTGTCTGGTTTCTTTCTTTCTTTCTTTCTTTTTTTTTTAAGATTTTATTTATTTATTTGACAGAGAGAGACATAAGCAGGGGGAGTGAGAGAGGGAGAAGCAGGCTTCCTGCCGAGCTGGCAGCCCGATGTGGGCCCCGATCCCAGGACCCCGGAATCATGACCTGAGCAGAAGGCAGATGCTTAACGAATGAGCTACCCAGGCGCCCCTTGTCTCCCTCTGTGGTTTCATCTTATTTTTTCCTCTCTTCCCCTATGATCCTCTGTTTTGTTTCTTAAATTCCACATATCAGTGAGATCATATGATAATTGTCTTTCTCTAATTGACTTATTTCACTTAGCATAATACCCTCTAGTTCCATCCACATCATTGCAAATGGGAAGATTTCAAATTTTTGATGGCTGCATAATATTCCATTGTATACATATATACCACATCTTCTATATCCATTCATCTGTCCATGGACATCTGGGCTTTTTCCATAGTTTGGCTATTGTGGACATTGCTGCTCTAAGTATTGGGGTACAGGTGCCATGCAAGGGCCTTATTTTCAAATAAGGTCACATTTTGAGGTACCAGGTGTTAGGACAGTTTTGTAGAGGGACACAGTTGAACCCATAATAGGTAGTTTTGTTGGGTTTCATGGTTGTCTTCTGCAGAATAATAACTACCATGTGCAGGCACCAGAAGTCGGCACCCTTGCCCTCGGAGGAACCGCACCTGTCGGTCTTCAGGGGAGATTCCTTTGACTTTTGAAGCAAGGAGTATGAAGTGTGCAAGACAGCCAGCATGACTTTGGCCCAGTCAGGAAGAGTGAAGCTCTGTGTTACATGCTGTTTTGCTGGATCGACACTGATTTTTTTGATTTGACACCACTAGCAATGTACAGATTAAGAAACAAAATAAAGCCCATAAAAACAGCAAAAACTAGACCCAGGGACACATAAAGACCTTTCATACTAGCCATTCTCTTTCCCTTACTAACCTCTGTGGAATTTCTAAGCTACCCTCCCCTTCAGATGTTCTCCTGAGCGTATGTGGCTGTGGTTCTGGAAGGCTTGTGGATTCTGTCGTGTTTCTCTGATGCATTTGTAACCTTGGGTTGTAAGTCATGTTGGCAGATTGTCTGGGAAATGTCTGTGACAGTTTTCTTTTTAAACCAAGCTCAGTGTATTCTAATTGTAAAAATTTTTTCCAGGAAAGCTCAAAGAAAATACATAAAAAATACTGCTTTGATCTCTTTGGTGCCAGATGAAATGAGCAGCCTGTATCGATTGCAGAAAACAGCACCCGGATGCGGCACGTGTATTTCAGAGTTCCGCACACCTTTCTTGTTTTTTTTGTGTGTGTGTGTTTGTTTTTTTCCAGGGGAGGAGAGGATTACAGATTGGGGAATGTTCTGTGCTCACAATTAAGGGAATTACTTGCTGGCTCATCTCTAACTTTAATTACTTTCTCTTCCTCAACTTTGCAATTAGCTGATGTTTCTACAAATTTTGGTCACATACTTAATCTTTATATAGCGTTTTTGGCCAGAGTGCAGTTAAAGTCTGTGACCGACTCTGATATCTTTATCCAGAGGTGAGGTTCTCAGGGCAGTAACATCTGCCCGGGTACACCCTTGCAAGGGCTGGCCTGTATTGAACAAGAGAGCAGGTGAGCTTTGTTCTCGGTGCTCCCAGCCCCTTCCCATAGCCCTGCAGGTGAATAGCACCTTATGGCTGCAAACCACCTTCCCCTTTCTCCCCCCATCTGCTTGATAGAGGATTTATTCAGCCCCAGGAGCTTTGTAACCACTAAGGATCTTAATCCTCTGCAGACATGCAGATGGGATTCCACCCAGCTAACAGGTAATATAACTGAGTCTCAGATAAGTGATGTTACTTAGGTAATTAGAGGAAAAGCCAGGATTTTAACTCTGGATTGTCTTATCCCATACTTTGTTCTCCACTGTTTCTTGTTGCCTGCCCATGGAGATTGCTGCAGTGTTGTAGGATCAGCTGATATTGGAAGGAAGGGGGGGGATATACCCATTTGGGGGGTGGAGGGGTGTAATTATAAGCCAGGGCCCTGAGTTGGGAATTAGCAAACTCCAATGGGAGAAGGGACAAAATGTTTTGTGGCCTGACTGGTGAAAGAGGAAGCAGTGAATTGGAACCCCCAAGTTTTAAATTTAGGGAATTTGGACGGAGTTGGGGAGCTTCCTTAAGTACGTGTTCATATACTCAATTTCATAATGTGAAATTAGAAAGACATTCTCATTTGAAGGATTTAGGTATGTTGTTTCAGATGTCCTGTAGACGTTTACACTTGATCTTAGCCAAAAGGCCGAGAAGCGATGTCCTGTAGACATTTAGATATACATATCTAGTGAGGAATTGGGAGCAAAATGTGTAGAATGAAGAATTATTCACACACAGGCAGTAATTAAAATCAGAATTGAGCTAACTAAAAGTCTCTACCAAAACCTTTTAGTTCATTTCCAGATGTGTGGATGAGGGCACTGAGGCTCAGGATGATTAAGGAGCTTCCTCAGGTCTGCTAAGAAAGTGCTGAAGCTGGAGAGGAATCCAGCTCTGTCTGATTCCTGAACACAGGGGCTTTCTCTGAGCTCCTATCGCTTAAGCACAGGAATGTGGGGTGGCCAACTGGAAGGGAGAACCTCACCAGGCTTTGTCCAGTTTGAGCCCTAGAATATTGGGACCCTCTAGTTCAGTGAGTCTGAAAATGTCTGAAAATACCCTGGGGGGTGTTTAACTCTGGTCCTTAGGATGAACCTGCCCTCCTCAAAGAGCATTGTCTACTGGGTTCTCAAACTCAATACATTCACCAAATTGTAAAGTTCACAAGGTAGATTCTGGCAATCCTCCAGGTGCTCCCCACTGAGATATTGGTGATGATTTTTAAAACACACCTTTTATTATGAACATTTTCAAAACTACAGAAGAATATAAACGATGGTACAATGACTACCCATCTATCCACCACCTGGACTCTCCAGTTCCCATTTGGTCAGATTTCCTTCATCTCTATGATTTTTGCTAAACAGCAAATCCTAGATATCATGATACTTCATGCCTAAATATTTCAGCACAATCTCCAAAAAAGCAAGACTATTCCCCTTAATAACCTTAAAACTATTGTCACGCTTACTAAATTAGTAATCCCCTCATATGTTCGTCCAACCAAGTGCTAAACAGAATAGCCTGTCTGGGTCTTTTCTGTGCCATTCTGTTTTGATCTGGTCTGCTCTGAGATATCAGGTTCTTCCTTTGATGATCTTTAACCAGAGATTAGTCTTCACATACAATAATAACAACCGCAGTAGATGATGTTTATTGAATGCTTATGATGTGCCAAACCCTGAGCTAAGCTTTCCCTTCATCCCATCTTGTAATCCTTACAGCCAACCTATAAAGTATATTTGTTATCCCCATTTTATAAGCAGGAAGTCAAGGACTGCATAGTCTTTAAGTGATGAGTCTTTGTGAATTAGTTTCTCTGGAAATCTGTATATAATTACAACTCTTTGTTCTCTAACCAAGGCATGGTATGTTGGCATGTTGGCCATGGAGATCAGCTCTTTTTAAACCAATGACAAAACTGCACTGGCATGGAATGGGAGGGGTAGGGTCAAGACAAGATGCTCTTTGTTTGAGATGCAGAGACACTTCTTGAGTTACCCCATCCATCCTTTCTCAGGCGGGTGGTAGTTTAGGGGTAGCTGGGGTGTGGGGTGAGGCATGACTGTCTAATCAAGGAAAGCCTCACTTAATGAAGGGTAAGTAGCCCTTTCTGGCTGGATGAATAGAATGAAGTTTTCTGGTCAGACCGTCTTCAAGAGTGAGTGACTTGTACTGTTGCTGCTAAACCGGCACTTAGGGTTTAATGCTCTGTGGTCACTTTCTTGGATTTCTTAATATTTTGTTCTTTTTATTTGTTTTGTAAAGGAATTTTGATGGAGCAAAGGAGGATGCTCCGGGGGTTAGAGCCTGGGCGCCTGCTTCCCACACTGAGTTGTGGGGCAAGCCTCCAGGTGCACCTGGGCACCTGGGAGGGTCTGTCCTCGCCCCTGAGGATCTCTGTGCCCCAAGGGTGAGAGGGTGACATTTAATAGCAAATAGGAACCACCATGACAGCTGGAGAGAGAGTCTGCCAAACAAAGTAAAACAGCCTTTTCCCTACTTTTGAACAAGAGGGCCCACCTTTCTATTTTGTATTTCTATTTCTTCTGTCACCTAACAGGACTGACATTTTGAAGCCTCAGACAGGTGAAGATATGCCAGAAAGAGCTTTAGATTTGATGCACAAGGGGAAAGAATGAAGTGTTGAGGTCCCATGGGAGGAGCAGAGGCGGTTGGATTAAGCAGCAGTTTCTGGTAAGGGGACAGCAGGACTTGGTGGAGGGGGAGCCAAGTCAGAATATGTACCTGTCTCTCCAGAGCATGAATTTGGGAGCCATTCTGACAGCAGAATCAGACTCAGGGGCAGTGGGCAGCTGGCTCAGAAGCTTGTGTTCATGCATTGAGGGGTCCGGAACTTTCAGTGGAGTCAGGGAACCAGCAGGGCCCCACCATCAGGAAGGAGGCGATTTGGGAAGAGAACAGAATGAGAATGGTAGTAATAGACACTGACATGTCACCGTTATGTTCTAGGGACTCTAGAAGCACTTAACATAGATTGACTCAACATTAGTTGTTGACTGTTTTCCAGAGGAAAAAAAAACAGGGCATGGAAAGGGGAAGTGGATTGCCCAAGGAAAGGGGGAACTGGAGCCCTGGGAGCTTTACCCCTAACCCACACATCCTCTTAAATGATTCCACCACCCAAAGGGCCAGTCTTGTTGGAAACCAGTAGGAGCCAGCTTCTCTCTGAAAGAGCCTTGTCTTCAGGCAGGAAGCGTATCTGGAGAATTTTGCCAGACTGATAGCTATTGTTTCTACTGTTTTCCTAGAACTTTATTGATTTTCTCTTCAGAGTGACTCTAATGCATTAATTGGTTTTTGGCAGAGAATGAGGTCGTTGATGTCTGTTATTCTTCTATAATTGCGTATTGTGGATATATTCTCTGCTGACAAGGGCAACATTTTCCCTTTTAAAATTGCTGGAAACTTGAGGGGGCAGGATGGGGAGGTGAGAAGAGGAACCTCACACGCCTGGTGGAGTCTTCTTAGTTGTTCACATGCACTTTATTTCAGTCCCTGATGTGATGGGTGATTTTGAGGAATCAGGGAGGGAGGAGACATTTTTTCTTAGGAGTCTCCCTATAAACCTTTGTCAGTGGGGACGTTTTTGTACAAGGCACATGGACATGGTGAAAAGCCAATGATGTTCCCATAGGAATTTAAAGTTGGGGACAGAGTTAAGTTTCCTTTGCCAATGTAGTCATTTGTCTATGCCTAAGTTTCCAAACATTAGCAAGTAGTTAGATACTTGCTCAAAGGGATTCTGTTTTTTTTTTTTTTTTCCAGACTCCTTTAACATGGTGATCCAATAGAGAAAGTAGATATTCCTTCAAGAAATATGGCAGACGGAGACCAGACATGCAGATGGATAAGTCGACCTTTGCATTTCTAAGAACTGTTTATCTCTAGATTATGTAAGCCCAGCACCAAATGAAATTATTAAATAGGGTCTTAGGACACCTATATTTCCCTTTCTACCTGTGCCCTTCATCTTAAGTTACTTAGAACATTGTTACTTTAAGTTCCATGCTTCATTTTCTCAACACTGATCAACTAAGGCCAATCATTGAAACATTATTGGATTTGTTGAATTGGGAGAATGTGAGGAAGGTATGTAGTATTCTTATCACTTAGATATAATAAAAAGATGTCATAAACATCAACAAATGTAAACATATATCAGGGATGGTATATGGAAGTGGTGTTTGTTCTCAGATTTTGAAGGCATGCTTAGCCAGAAGAAGCTGTAGTACCCCGTTTCACGATTAATAGTGGATTATCAGGTGTGTGTGCCCATTTATTGAAAAGTACCATGTTTCACATACTATGATAAGCAGTCTAGAGGCATTATTCCATCTTTTATTTTCAGGAATCCCCCTATTAGGAAGCAATTTTATCACAATTTTATAGATGTGGAATTGAGGCTTAAGAAAGTTTCAGTTATCCATGTGAGAAGTTTCCTGTTTGAAGTCTTCTCAACAATAGAGAATTCAGGGGTTTCAACAAGTTCTTGGTAGTTTTTGTCTATGTTACTCACCCTCTCTTTGTAATATGTGAAGGAAAAGAAACAATTATTGAACACCCTCTATTTTCCAGGCTCGGGAAGAGTTTCTCTCTATTATCTCATTTTAATTTTCACAGCTATCTTTGGAGATAGTATTAATGTGCCTGATTTACAATGGAGTAATCGAGGTTCATATTAGCCAAGTAATTTGTGCAAGATAAAACAGCTAGTGAGATGTGATGCCAGCAGTCGAACCAAGGGGGAGGTGGACCAAAAGAAACAGAGGAGGGAGAAATTGATAATTTTCAATCTTGCAGAAGTTGGGGGGTGGCAGGCTCTTTATGGAGGTGGTAGAGAGAGCTGTGCATTTTTCTCCTTCTATTACAATTCCACTCCATTCCCATCAGCCAATGAGTTTAAGTAGTCAACCGTCAATCAAATTAGAAGTTCTCTTCTCCTGGTGACTGTAAAAGCTTGTTTCTCTTCTCCTCCCATCCCCAGTTCTTCACACTCAACCCTACTCTGAGGCAAGACTGACTCAGGAACCATGAATATAATTCTTATACATGCTTCTGGAGGAGTAGGAGGGCCATGTAGGTAATTGACAGTGACCTGCTGCCCGTGAAAGGTTTGGTCCATCTCAAGAAAGAGCCCAACCTTACAAGGACTAGAGCATGAACACACGCAGAGTTCAGAAGGTGACGTGGAATATCTTTCATGTCAATACTGAGTCATCTACTCATCCCTGTCTTTCTGACTCAGATGGATGCCCATGTACATGTTCCTTCTTTCTTATGTTCCATTCCCTCCTTCCCTCATTCCTAGCTCCTCTGTGCTTTCCAGGTACTGGCTTCATCTTGGCCCTTGAGAGAGTCCTGTTTTCCTTGAATCATTAAATATTCTCCACACTTTCCATCCTTCTTAGGTTAGTATTCATCCCTGTCTTAGTGTGGGCTTCCGTAACAGAATATCACAGACTTGGTGGCAAAAGCAATAGACATTTATTTCTCACAGTTCTGGAGGCTAGAAGCCCAAGGCCAAGGTAATGGATCATTTGGTTCCCAGTGAAGACCCTCTTCCTGGCTGCTAGACAGAACCTTCTCTCTGTGTCCTCACATGGCAGGGAGAGAGCACTCTGGTGTCTCTTCCTCTTCTTATAAGGGCATTCATCCCATCATGGGTTCCCCACCCTCATAGCCTCATCTAATCTTAATTCCCTCCCAAAGGCCCCATCTTCCAACATTATCACATTGGGGGTTAGGGCTTCAACATATGAATTTTGGGGTGGACACAAACATTTAGTCCATAACACCCTGTTGTTGCACATCTGAGATGCATCATCACACTAAAGAGTCTCCTTTCTAGCAATGGTGGGGCCAGCTGGGTAAAGGAGATAGAGAACCTTGCCCTGAGAAACTCAAATATTAAGGGAGATGATACCAAAAAAATCACGTTTGGGTTATGTCTTGCCTACCAAGAGTTGCAACCAAGGAACTCAAAAGTGAATTGAAAATTAGAAAACAGAGTGTTAGAAAATGAATTTTCCAGATGAAGCATGCCTGTGTTCTAATATCCTCAGTTAGGGTCTCATATCTGGGCTTCTTGTCCCTGTGGATGACTCTGTGCTGAACTGCTGCTTTATTCGGTTTGATTATATGAACATAAATATCCGTCTGTGAAACAGTTTGAGTGACCCCTCGCCAAGGAAATGGCTTTCTGAGCTAGTGAATCACATCCTTACATGACATCTCTTTCTGTTCACTCTCTTTATTTCCATGTAAAATATTCCAGATGACATTAAGTGTACCCTGCGATTGTCAAGGGAAAAACCCAGCAAAGTACTTAGAAATATCTGCATATTCAGGAAAAATAATTTGCCAAGTATTAGCACGCAAGAGTGAGTAAATCCCCTGGGAGGAAGGAAAAGGTTACATTCCAATTTCATGAGGTAACAGCTGCCATAGCTGAAAAAGAGAAAAATCAATACCATAAAACACGGCTTGATTTTTAAGGTGTAACAAAGCAGAACGTTTCCAACTATGGTTTTTTGGCGGTGCCCCCAATATGCTCTTTTACATAAATGGGTTTGATTGCTTTTTTTTTTTTTTTGGACATGAAATTTCTAGAATGGTTTATCCATAGCTGGGGAAGACTCAGTGTGAGGTTGTGGAAAAACATGGGAGTCGGCATCTGTGAGGTTTAGATTTATGGCTTGACTCTCTGTATCAGCTAGGATTTGTGGATGAGTGATCAGAATTATAGTGTCTGACCAGATAAAGGAGCTTTTCTTTCTCACATAAAAATCCAGAGGTGGGCAGTCTGGGAGAGCATGTTGGCCTTGGAGATCTCAACTCTAGCTCATATCACTCTCATGCCCAGAACTTGTGCTCACAGTTCAGTGCTGTAAATAGGGCACCTGCTGTCCCCAAAGCATTTGGGGAAGCAGGTGGAGGAACATGAAAAAGAAGAAACAAAGTGCATGCACTAGGTGATCTTTTTTCAAAGCTGTCTTCATTAACACATACTGCTCATTTACAAAATGCACAATACAAATGTATGGCTTAATAAGTTACCGTAGAGAACACCATTGTGCAATTAACACAGCAGGTCATCAAGTAGATGTGACTGTACCCCACGGCTCTCCTTACCCGCTTTTGCCACCTCTCAATCAGCATCCCTTCTTCCTTCTCAAAGGTAGCTACTGTCCCGACTTCTTTGACCATTTTTAAATTTTATATAAATTGAAACATACAGCATATATTCTTTGAAGCTACCTTCTTTCACTTAGAATATGTATTTGTGAGATTCACCCATGTTGTTATATGTAGCTGTAATTAACTTGGTTTCATTGCTATATGCAATTTATTTATTTCTTCTACTGTTGACTATTTGGGTTGCTTCTAAATTGGGGCTATTAGGAGTCATGTTGCTACAAACCTTCCTTTATTTGTCTCTTAGTGCACCTGTGTGAGTATTCTGTTGGGTATGTGTATGTTCAGAGTGATTGATCAAATCACCAGCAGTGCATGAGTGTTTCCAATGCTCCGCATTCTTGTCAACACTTGGCATTGTGTTTCATTTTAGCCATTTATGGGTTTATAGTGGTATCTTACTGTGGTTTTGTTTTAATTTTATCAATTACTATTGAAATTGAATACCTTTTTATCTTTTGAATTTTGAGTATTTGAATATTCTCAGTTGTGAAGTACCTGTTCATTAATTCTCTCACCCATTTTTCTTTTGGGTTGTCTATCTTTTTCCTATTGATTTTTAGGAGTTCTCACTATATCCTGCATAATGTTCTATTGTCAATTGAGTGTTTTGCAGATATTTTTCTACACTTGATGGCTTGCCTTTTCATTTTTGTAATAGTGTATTTTTCATGAGCAGAAGTTCTTAATTTTAATGGGGTCTAATTTCTAAATCTTTTATGTTGTGTTTTTTGCTTTATTCGGTGTCTTATTCTTTCCCTATCTCAATATTAGAAAGATACTAATCTCTGTTATGTTTTTTGGAGCTTTATTGTTTTGTGTTTTGCATTTCACATTTAGATCTAAAGTCTAAAGTAATTTTGTTAGTGGTGTGAGATAGAGATGAAGTTCTTTTTTTTATATATGTATATATATTTAACCAAAAAGTATTTATTGAAAGAACTTTCTCCTCTCTGCTGTGCAGTGCCAGTTTTTTTTTCCTAACTCATGTTTTTATATATGATTGGATCTGTTTGTAAAATCTATTGTCTCATTTATTTGCTTAAACTTGTAGAGATACCACCCATTTTAATCAAATCTTTCTATCAGATCTTTACATATGGTAAACCCACCTTCATGTTCTTTCAAGAGTGTCTTATTTAATCTTGACATTGTTCTTTTTTTTAAATAAAATTTAGAATCAGTTTATCAATTTGCATGGAAAAATCTACCAGGATACAAATTTTAGGATTATTTGTTCCATTTCTTTGAAAAAAGTGGATGGTATTTTGATAGGGATTGCATTGAATGTGTAGATTGCTCTAGGTAGCATTGACATCTTCACAATATTTGTTCTTCCAGTCCATGAGCATGGAACGTTTTTCCATTTCTTTGTGTCTTCCTCAATTTCTTTCATGAGTATTTTATAGTTTTCTGAGTACAGATTTTTTGCCTCTCTGGTTAGATTTATTCCTAGGTATCTTATGGTTTTGGGTGCAATTGTAAATGTGATCGACTCCTTAATTTCTCTTTCTTCTGTCTTGTTGGTGGTGGATAGGAATGCCACTGATTTCTGTGCATTGATTTTATATCCTGCCACTTGACTGAATTCCTGTATGAGTTCTAGCAGTTTTGGGGTGGAGTCTTTTGGGTTTTCCACATAAAATATCATATCATCTGCAAAGAGTGAGAGTTTGACTTCTTCTTTGCCAATTTGGATGCCTTTTATTTCTTTTTGTTGTCTGATTGCTGTGGCTAGGACTTCTAATGCTATGTTGAATAGCAGTGGTGATAGTGGACATCCCTGCCGAGTTTAGGGGGAAAGCTCTCAGGTTTTCCCCATTGAGAATGGTATTGGCTGTGGGTTTTTCATAGATGGCTTTTATGATATTGAGGTATGGACCTTCTATCCCTATACCCTGAGGAGTTTTGATCAAGAAGGGATGCTGTACTTTGTCAAATGCTTTTTCTGCATCTATTGAGAGGATCATATGGTTCTTGTTCTTTCTTTTATTAATGTATTGTGTCACATTGATTGATTTGTGGATGTTGAACCAAACTTGCAGCCCAGGGAAAAATCCCACTTGGTCGTGGTGAATAATCCTTTTAATGTACTGTTGGATCCTATTGGTCTGTAATTCTCCTTTTTGTTGGGGTCTTTGTCTGGTTTGGGGATCAAGGTAATGGTGGCCTCTTAAAACGAGTTTGGAAGTTTTCCTTCCATTTCTATTTTTTGGAACAGTTTCAGAAGAATAGGTATTAATTCTTCTTTAAATGTTTGGTAGAATTCCACTGGGAAGCCATCTGGCCCTGGACCCTTGTTTGTTGGGAGATTTTTGATGACTGCTTGAATTTCCTTAGTGGTTATAGGTCTGTTCAGGTTTCCTATTTCTTCCTGGTTCAGTTTTGGTAGTTGATACATCTCTAGGAATGCATCCATTTCTTCCAGTTATCTAATTTGCTGGCATAGAGTTGCTCATAATATGTTCTTATAATTGTTTGTATTTCTTTGGTGTTGGTTGTGATTTCTCCTCTTTCATTCATGATTTTGTTTATTTGGGTCATTTCTCTTTTCTTTTTGATAAGTCTGGCTAGGGGTTTGTCAATCTTGTTAATTCTTTCAAAGAACCAGCTCCTAGTTTCATTGATGTGTTCTACTGTTCTTTTGGTTTCTATTTCATTAATTTCTGCTCTGATCTTTATTATTTCTCTTCTCCTGCTGGGTTTAGGCTTTATTTGTTTTTCTTTCTCCAGCTCCTTTATGTGTAGGTTTAGGTTGTGTATTTGAGACCTTTCTTGTTTCCTGAGAAAGGCTTGTATTGCTATATACTTTCCTCTTAGGACTGCCTTTGCTGCATCCCAAAGATTTTGAACAGTTGTGTTTTCTTTTTTTTTTTTTTTTGTAAAGATTTTATTTATTCATTTCAGACACAGAGATACGGAGAGAGAGAGAGAGCATGAGCAGGGGGGAGACAGAGGGAGAGGGAGAAGCAGGCTCCCCGCCGAGCAGAAAGCCCGATGCGGGGCTCGATCCCAGGACCCTGGAATCATGACCTGAGCCGAAGGCAGACGCCTACCCATCTGAGCCACCCAGGCGCCCCTGAACAGTTGTGTTTTCATTTTCATTTGTGTCCATGAATTTTTTAAATTCTTCTTTAATTTCCTGGTTGACCCATTCATTTTTTAGTAGGATGCTCTTTAGCTTCCATGTATTTGAGTTCTTTAAGACTTTCCTCTTGTGATTGAGTTCTAGTTTCAGAGCATTGTGGTCTGAAAATATGCAGGGAATTATCCTAATCTTTTGGTACTGGTTGAGACCTGATTTGTGACCTAGGATTTTATTGATTCTGGAGAATGTTCCATGGGCACTAGAGAAGAATGTGTATTCTGTTGCTTTGGGATGGTATGTTCTGAATATATCTGTGAAGTCCATCTGGTCCAGTGTGTCACTTAAAGTCTTTATTTCCTTGTTGATCTTTTGCTTAGATGATCTGTCCATTTCAGTGAGGGGGGTGTTAAAGTCCCCCACTATTATTGTATAGTTGTTGATGTGTTTTTTTGCTTTTGTTATTAATTGGCTGCTCCCATGTTAGGGGCATAGATATTTACAATTGCTAGATCTTCTTGTTGGACAGATCCTTTAAGTAGGATATAGTGTCCTTCCTCTTCTCTTATTACAGTCTTTGGTTTAAAATCTAATTTGTCTGATATAAGGATTGCCACCCCAGCTTTCTTTTGGTGTCCATTAGCATGGTAAATTGTTTTCCACCCCTTCACTTTCAATCTGGGGGTGTCTTTGGGTCTAAAATGAGTCTCTTGCAGACAGCATATCGATGGGTCTTGTTTTTTTTATCCAATGTGATAGCCTGTGTCTTTTGATTGGGGCATTTAGCCCATTTACATTCAGGATAACTATTGAAAGACATGAATTTGTGCCATTGTAATGCCTGGAAGGTGATTGTTACTGTATATTGTCTGTGTTCCTTTCTGGTCTATGTTGCTTTTAGGCTCTTTCTTTGCTTAGAGGACCCTTTTTAATATTTCTTGTAGGGCTGGTTTCATGTTTGCAAATTCCTTTAATTTTTGTTTGTCCTGGAAGCTTTTTATCTCTCCTTCTATTTTCAGTGACAGCCTAGCTGGATATAGTGTTCTTGGCTGCATATTTTTCTCGTTTAGTGCTCTGAATATATCCTGCCAGTCCTTTCTGGCCTGCCAGGTCTCTGTGGATAGGTCTGTTGCCAATCTAGTGTTTCTACCATCGTAGGTTACATATCTCTTGTCCCGAGCTGCTTTCAGGATTTTCTCTTTGTCTCTGAGACTCGTAAGTTTTACTATTAGATGTCGGGGTGTTGACCTATTTTTATTGATTTTGAGAGGGGTTCTCTGTGCCTCTTGGATTTTGATGCCTGTTTCCTTCCCCAAATTAGGGAAGTTCTCTGCTATAATTTGCTCCAATATACCTTCTGTCCCTCTCTCTCTTTCTTCTTCTCCTGGGATCCCAATTATTCTAATGTTGTTTCATCTTTTGATATCGCTTAACTCTTGAATTCTGCCCTCGTGATCCAGTAGTTGTTTATCTCTCTTTTTCTTAGCTTCTTTATTTTGCATCATTTCATCTTCTGTATCACTAATTCTCTCTTCTGCCTCATTTATCCTAGCAGGTGGAGCCTCCATTTTTTATTGTACCTCATTAATAGCCTTTTTGATTTTGACTTGGTTAGATTTTAGTTCTTTTATTTCTCCAGAAAGGGTTTCTCTAATAACTTCCATGCTTTTTTCAAGCCCAGCTAGTATCTTTAAAATCATCATTCTGAACTCTAGTTCTGACATCTTACTAATGTCCGCATTGATTAGCTCCCTGGCAGTTGGTACTGCCTCTTGTTCTTTTTCTTGAGGTGATTTTTTCCATCTTGTCATTTTGTCCAGAGGAGAACAGATGAATGAGAGAACAAAATGCTAACAGGGTAACTCCATCCCCAGAAAATATACGCTAAACAAATCAGAAAAGACCTGGAACTGGCGGAAAAGAAAGGGAAAGAAAGAAAAAAGAAAAAAAAAAAGAAAAAGATAAAAACAAACAAAAACAAAACAAAACAAAAAAGCAGAATATTTTCAAATATGATCAGGCTGGTGCATAGATCAGTGCCACACACTAGATTTTGGGCGTATTTTGGCCTGTTAGAAGAAAGTGCCTCTCAAAATTTTAAGAAAGAAAAACTTATATATGTACAAAAATAAGGGTTAGTAATATGAAGGGATGGAATATGGCTGTAAAGATGAAAATTATAAAAGATTTTATAAAAGGAATTGATAAGAAGTTGGTTGAAAAAAGAAAGAAGAGGATTTAAAAAAAAAAAAAGGAGAGAATGTGATCAGGCAGGAGAGTAAAACAAAGTCATTCACTAGAGATTTAGGGTATATTTTGATCTGTTAGAAGGAACTGTATCCCAAAATTTTAAAGAGAGAACAACTTATATATATATATATATATATACCAAAAATAAGGGTAACTACTATGAAGGGATAGAATGTGACTCTAAAAATGAAAAATAAAAATTTTTTTAAAAAAGGGATTGATGTTGGTTGAAAAAGGGAAAAAGAGAAATTCAAAAAAATAGAAAAAGAAAAAAGAAAATTAAAAAAATTAACTTTGAAAGACTAAAGAATCATGGTAAAAAAGCCATGGATTCTATGTGCAGTGTTCCCCTAGCGCTGGAGTTCTGCCGTTCTCACTGATCGGTAGACTTGGTCTTGGCTGGCTGTTCTCGCTGATCTTCTGGGGGAGGGGCCTGTTGCCATGGTTCCCAAATGTCTCTGCCGGAGGCGGAATTGCCCCGCCCTTGCCGGTCCGGGCTGAGTAATCTGCTCGGGTTTGCTCTCCGGAGCTTTTGTTCCCCGCAAGCTTTCCGTACAGCTTTGGAGGCGGAGAGTGAAAATGGCGGCCTCCCAGTCTCCGCCCCGGAGGAGCCGAGAACTCGGGGTCCCGCTCCTCAGCGAGCCCCCAGAGAAAAGCAGTCAGTCACTCCCGTCTCCCCGGTCTCCGGCCGCACTCCGTGCTCACCCGGCCTGTGACCGCGCCTTTCTATCTGGCACCCGACCCCGGGTGGAGTCTCCAAACCCAGCAGATCCCTGCAGTGCGCTCCCGCACCTCTCCTCCCGGGGGAAGAAGGGGAGTCTCCCCGGATCTGCCGCTTGTTGGGTCCCTGCTGGAGGAGCAGTGGCCCGACTGTGCCGCGGATCACGGTCTATGACAACCCCGAGCTGAGAGCCCGCGCCTGGGCTCCGTCTCTGCAGCCGGCTTCCCTGCTCCGATCCCTGGGAGCTCTGCCGCACTCAGGCACCCCCGGTCTTTCTGTGACCCCGAGGGTCCTGAGACCACACTGTCCCGCGAGGGTTCCACCCCCCACTTCGCCACCAGAGTGACGTCCCTCAGCGGAGCCGACTTCTAAAAGTTCCGATTTTGTGCTCCGCGGCTCTATCACTTGCCAGAAGTGGCAGATGGAGGCCCCCGACCCTGCCGTCGCCTCAGATTCACTTCTCCGCACGTCCTACCTTCCAGAAAGTGGTCGCTTTTCTGTTCAGAGAGTTGTTGCTCTTCTTTTCTTTGATCTCCTGTTGAGTTTGTAGGTGTTCAGAATGGTTTGATCCCTATCTAGCTGAATTCCTGGGACCAGACGAAATCCAGGTCTCCTACTCCTCCGCCATCTTGCTCCTCCCCCCCATATATTGACCTTGTTAACCTCACTAATTTTAATAATTTATAAGTAGATTTATTGAGATTTATTTCTTTCACAATCATGTCTGCCAGAATGACAGCTTTATTTCTTTTTTTCCAATCTTACTGCATTTTTGTTTCTTTTTCTTGCTCAGTGGTGCTGGCCAGAACGTGCAGCACAAAGTTGAATAGAATGGCACTAGGAGGCATTTTTTGGATCTCCTTTAGGAACCCTGAGGCGAAGCTTTCAGTATGTCACCAATGAGTATAAAGTTTGTCTAGGTTTTTGTAGGTGTGTTTTATCAAAGATGTTTGGTTTGGTGCATGGACTGCAGGGAGAAGGTAGTTCAAATGCTGGCCTTGCCTCTCCAGAAGCACATGTTCTTCCAAGTCACAACCTGTAAATATTCCATGATTTCTTCTTTCTCTGATGTCTCAGGCAGATTTTTAAATTTATCTGGCTTTTCTCCAACTTGGGCTCTCAACCTCTCCAGTTCTCGTGTCGCCATGTACAAAATGTGGATGATGGTTCTAGCTCACAGGATCTTTGAGGGCAATGGGAGAACGTACTGTGAGTAATGAGTGCAGTGTTTCTATTCTTCTTGACTAACACTAACATACACTGTGCAATGTTGAAAAACTGTTACTTTTAGAACCCATGACCCATTAGCTACTGAAATTTTAGGGCCTAGAGATTATGAACTTTTGTTTGATCTTTTGAGAATATTTTACTTTAACATTCTAGCATTCGATGAAGCTGTTCGCATGTGGTTCAAGAAGTTGGAGGGGAGTTGCATTCCTTTGACAAAATCTATTACTTAGAACAGTAATAATACTATGTATTAAATGTTTCTCTATATAGGCTTCATACTAAACACGTATTGTGTTTTTTCACCATTAATTCTTCTGATAAGGGTAATGGTTAAAATTTAAATGTTGCTTTTTTCAGATCTACCAAGAATCTATAGTTTATCTGTATCAAGCTGTGGAGTGAATTAGCTATGAATAGTTTCTTTCTGATAATTTCACAAGAGATAACTGTACAAACTTCTCAAAGATCTTTATACCCTCAATATCCATTTCAGTAAAATAGAGGGTCTTACCTTTTACAGCTGGGAGCAGTTCCAAATTTGTGGTTTCGTACATTTAATCAATATGATAATAGTTAAGTTATTGGTCTCCAAATTAGACCTTATGGCTTAAAAGGGGTTTTCATAAACAACTGTATAGTGATGGAGATGTTACGCTTTTTTTGTGAAAAGCCAACATATGTTTTCAAGCAGGTGTGAAACAAATTCGTGATTAATCTGATGCTAAACAGTGGCTGTATTAATAGAGTTGCATCCACACATACTTGAGTGCCTACCATTTGGCATTAATTCTTAATTTTAGGATCTTTAGTAAATTCCTTAATTAGAGCTCCTTAACAGAGTTCTAATTTACCTAAGTGATGCAAGTGTTATGAGTGTGAAACATGATGTTTCCTCTAGTAGCAAGCGCAGTCCTTGGTTCATGCTAGCTTTTCAATAATTACTTGATTCAGGGATTCACTGGTCTAATGAGAGAGAGAGGATGGGAGGGAGGTTGGGGGAGGAGGGAGGTAGGGAGAGGGGTGTTGAGGGAGAGACCGAGAGAGACGGGGAGCCCAGTGTATCTGGAGTGCAATGTGAATGGTCTTCCTCACTGTCTGAAGTTCTTTCTTCAAATCACTTCCTCAGAAGCTGTTTGGGCTGTTCTGTCTTCTGGCTCTTCTCCCTTCTGACTTCCACAAGTCCCCACTCTAAGGGCAGCTACAAAACCTCATTGTTCATGGTGCAAGAGAGAGAGAAGACCGATACCACAACATGTTTTAATCTGTCTCCTACATTCCTAACTCCAAATCTGGTCTTGCACATTTTCCACCTCTGCAAGTAGGTACAAGTGGAAATATAGTTGTTGGAAGAAGAAAATTAGGGCCTTTTAAGTATTAATACTGGTTCTACCCCTGTACCAGAATTGCGTCCCTAGACAAATTGCTTAAATTTTAGGCCTTTATATAAAACGAAAGGGTTAAATCCACCACTTGCAGCTGGGCTATTTTTATATTGTGATGTTGTGAGATAAGTTTTCAGGTGTTTACAAGAAATTTTATTTTTTTTAATTTTTAAAATTTTATTTTTATTATTTATTTGAGAGAGAGAAAGAGAGAGCATGAACAGCAGGGAGGGCAGAGGGAGAGGGAGAAGCAGACTCCCAGCTGAGCAGGGAGCCCAATACGGGGCTCCATCCCAGGACCCTGAGATCATGACCTGAGCTGAAGGCAGATGCTTAACCAACTGAGCCACCCAGGAGCCTCAAGAAATTTTCATTAATGACAATTAAAACACTGATTTCAAGGCTGTTCCTATAATGACATCCCTCTCACTTGTGTTCTGATGATTTCTTGCAGGACAGAGAAGGAGGTAACCACACCTAGTGCAGAGAATGCACTAGAATTTGCAAACAGCTTAGAGTTGATCTGATGCATGTGCATTAGATGGTTCTCTGTTTCTTATTGTCAGATCCATCTTGTGTATGTTACAGTAAGAATAAGGAATGGAGACCTTTCAGACTATATGATATTTATGTGCCACCCAGCTCTAAAATTAGTGATTGATTTTCAGGAGTATTATTCTAAGAACTCTACCATCATATACAGCCTTCAAGACAGGGGGAGCTTGTCTTACTCATCTGTGAAGGATGGTAGAGTCAGAGTGAAAGCAGTTGGGAGTCCGATGACCTGAGTGTGTGATGTGGAGCAACAATGTGGTTTTCAAGACCTCTGTAAAAGGTCACATGAGCACATGGGCGTCATTTTTCTCGTTTGTTAAAAGGGGGATGATACCAGTTTTATCCACCTTGTGTTTCACTGAGGATGTGAAAGTGTTTATAAATTATAAATACTTAAGCTAAATTGGTTATTAAAAAATGGTACCTATGGAGCCCCTGGATGGCTCAGTTGAGGCATTGGACTGTTGATTTCAACTCAGGTCATGATCTCAGGGTTGTGAGATTGAGCCCCGCACTGGGCTCCACGTTGGGTGTGGAGTCTGCTTAAGATTCTCTCTCTCCCTCTCCCTCTGCCCCCCACCTCAGATCTCTCTCTCTCTCTCTCTCTCTAAAAAAAAAAGAAAAGAAAAGAAAAGGTACCTAGTACAATTGTTGAAATGGAAAAAAATAGGTTAATATGTAAATATTTGTGTCATACATTTCACTTTTTATTTTGGAGTTGTTATAAATACAGATAAATTATATTTTTACTTCTCAGTTGTAAAACCACCTTACAAATTTCATAGTATCTTGTTCTGGCTTCTTTAGAATCAAGTAGAAATGGGTCTAATTTTAATATTTTATATATAAACTTTAAATAAGTTATTACCCTAATGGGGATAAAGGGAGATTTTGCTTGAACATTTTGCCTTGGAATGGGTCACCTAAGTTCTTTTAGTTTAGCTATGTATAAGACCCTGGAGCATATAAATGGCCATATGAAATCCTTTCAAGTGGCATTAGAATAATGGCTTGGAAAAATGGAGTAATTCGTATCTGACTTCTGAAATATAGGCATTTCACCTATATTATAATATATTATAGTAAATATATTATTTATTTTTAGTAATCTCCACACCCAGCATGGGGCTTGAACTCATGACCCTGAGATCAAGAGTCTCATGCTACTCCGACTGAGCCACCCAGGTGCCCCCTGTATTATAATAGGTCTAAATATTCAGGTACCATCAGATAGGGTCTTAAGTTAATTGAACACAGTGGTTCCCAAGAAACTGTGCTTCACTGAATTATATAAATATTTTTTATTAAGCCATTTATTGACCCTGTTGGCCATCTGGAAAATATATTGAGTGAGCAGGCCTGCTGCCAAGGATGATCATGAGCTTTTTGTTTATGGACTCTTAAGGAAGTTTATTTTGTGCTGATGGTGAAGCAGTTTCTGTAGGAAACACCAGAATAGTTTTGAATATTTTTCTGATAATGCATTATCTTCTGTTATGTACTCGAAAGCCATTGAAATTAGTTAACATTGAGCTGCTATTCATTACTGAAGTTTAAGCTCTTATATTAGCATTTCACGAACAAGTATATTTTAATCCTTTTTTGCTACAATATTGTATCTTATTCTAAATTAACTTTCATCAATCCTCAATTTTATGTCATGACTTCATAAAAAAAATAAAATTTGATTAAGTGTTCTAGATAGATGAAGCTGAATTTTGTGAAATGACAATGCACTGTTTTTGGAGTGTTTTTTAATTACTTTGGAGTTAAGTCAGAAATTTGTTAGAAATGCATCTGTGCTGTTTTATTAGAGTTTTTTCCTCTCAGGATGAGCAAGCTTATTTTAATTTTAAATATGTATTTAGTGATAGCCCTGTGGTATAAATAATTAGAATGAATTTACCCGAGTTCTCTTAGTGCTGCAAAGAGAAGTTAGGGAACACATTAAGTATGTATAGAAAGCTTGTTTCCAGCACTTTGTGATGTAATTAACAAAAAAAATCACTCCTACAGTATTATAAGCATGTGATGTAATTTATCCTACACAGTCATATATGGCTTATAGCCTATAAATCGTCATGATCATATTCATATTTAAAAATAGAACTCTTGTATTATAATTCAATAGTGTAATGATACGTATTGCAGATGACTGTATCCTGCAGTTAAAATAGGAAAATAGACAACTTTCAAGAGGTTTACCTGGAAATGACCAAAATGGTTAAAAATAAAACGTACTTCTAAGAAATATTAAAAAGTGATCTTTTCCTGGCTCCGAAGCCCCCACCCTGGCATGGCCAAGCTTTGCTTGATGAGCACGTGGGCAGGTGGCTTGGCATCTCTTGGCCTCAGTGTCCCTGTGTGTCGAGTCGACCCCCGAGAGCCTTTCTGCTCTCCTTCTTCATCAGAGGCTGGTGTGATATTTACCTTCAGTCTTTCTTGTTTCCTGATATGTATATTTGGAGGCTAAAAAAGTACATCATTAATGATGAACTATTTCGAGCCTAGAAATGTGGAGAAAGCAAACAAGGCACTTGCGTATCTTATACATTCTAATTTATATACGTTGCTATCTTGCCATATTCACTTCAGTGAAGTGTGCCCCCTGCAGGGAAAGCCCATCCCCCAACTCCACTCCAGGTTACTTGTCTGCCCTTGCCTCAGTTCCCCTGCTGAGGCTCATGCTGGTCCAGCTCTGTGCTCCTGCTTGAGGGAGGTGGAGGTGCTCAGCCTGCTCTTGGTTTTTCGCACATATGGTTCCCTCTGGCTGGAGTTTTGCTCCACCACCCTCACCCGCATCCCAATTCCTAGATCCCAGGGTCACTCTCTCGCCTGCTCAGCTGGGGCTTCTCAGCTGACCTCCCCAGACACCTTGTGACCTGAGCACTCTCCCTCCCACAGACCATCCTTCAAAGCCCTCACCATCGGCTCACCTCCTGGACAATCTTCTTATTTATTTTATCATTTACCTCCCTTCGACTAGAATGGAGGTTCCACGTCATTGGGGATGTTTAATCTCTGTAGAAGTGACAGTGTCTGGAGCCGTGTTTGGTGGGAGGGAGGCACTCAACACATTGTTGAATGAACGCAGGACATACTGTCCATTGTTCTTCTGTGAGAGTTTCCAGGTAGATTCTCTGTTTTGTGGGACTTAAAGCTCATTAGACTCGGGAGGACCTTCTTCAAGAAAAAGAACACAGCAATTAAACAGCAACAACAACAAAAGTGAAATTGAATATTTATTTAAAATAAAAAAGAACAAAAACAAATTTCAAATTTAAAAAGGTGACAAATACCACATTAATCCATAAAAATAACGCAATGTTTTTAACAGCCTAACGGACCTCTAGAGTTCTTTCCCCCATAATATATGGCTCATATTCTGACTGACCCTTTATATGGTAATGATTTTACAATATTTTCTATAGGAGGAATAGAGATTTATTTTTCTAGCCTGCCTGATCAAAATTTGTATTTTGTTATTGGAGTTTCTTTCAGTTTTACCATTTGTAACTGAGTATGTCATGAAAAGTTTTAGGGATTTTGCCAAATTTGGGAAAATCTTTGTGAAGTTTCTTTTATGCATGAGCTTTAACGTGTCAGGATATTTCAAATTTTCTTAAGCCATGACTAATCTTAAATAATTTTAGGAATTGAAGGCACTCATTTCCTGGTATGTTTGAATTTGTGTGTGACAAATAATTTTGAAAAATTATGTAAGTCTGGTTACCTAAAACATGAAGTATTAAAGTTATATAAAAAAGAAGGCATAATCAAAAGCATTCCAAATGTTTGTCACTCTAGGCAAATGCTGAGTGTCTTTGCATCTAGATGTCACCAAATAGTCAAATCTGGTAAGTTGCAGTATCTGAAAGATGAGACTTCCTCTACAGACATGCGTGCCTATAGTACTGTTATAGATTTGTGTCTTGTAAACGCAAAGTTTGAATAAAATGTATTTTTTGTGCACCCCACCAAAAACTAACAAAAGTATATGGTGCGTTTATAATTGTATATGCTGCATTATCAAGTCAACTCTCTATTCCTGACAAAAGAGAACTTCCACTGTGACTAGACATTTATTAGAATCAGATTTTCTGCTTATAATTTTACATATCTGATGATTAAAAAATTTTCCACTGATTAGCATTGGGCTCTGTACCTTTCGAACCTCATTTTGTTTTTGCTACTCGCATATTCCAATGCCAGGCACATCGGAAGTAGATCTCGTGTAAATATATACAGCATATCCCATTTGACCTCTGGCCCTGAACTTTTGTGTCTCATTACCAAGAGAGTTGGCACAGTGGGTGAGAGAAGACTTCCAGAAGCCATGCCTACATCAAGACAGCTACCAGTAACTTCCTTCCTGCAAATGCCTCCTCACCACATCCATTCCACAAAACACAAACTAGATGTAAGCCCAAGTCCACCGCCCTTTAGCTGGATGTCAGCAGTACCCACGGAGAATCTAGCACTTCCAATGTGATGGAAAGTGACAGAGGAGAAGAGGGAGAGAAAAGTGACAGTCATTATGTGCACTGTATTTTTAACACTTTGCAAATATTCATGCCTCTATGAACATCGGAAGGGGCGTTTTTATAAATGGGTGCTTCCATCAAATGGAGAATTCTATTTCAGCACATCCACTGTTGAAATAACATTCTCTCCAACCACAAGCTCCCAGATCAGCTGGTTTTCATCCGGTTGAAGAAATCGAATCAGTAGCTACGGGTTGTTTCAAGCATTCACGGAAGCAGCTGAGAACTGGGGTTTACAGTCATAGTTGAATAGTGTGTTTTTCACAGCCCCGTCTTCGCGATCCCGAGGGCTCTCACTGCGTTTTGGGAGTGCGCTGCCTTCGCCATTAGTGAAGAATATTCTTCCTGTTGAGATATCTTCACGTTCACGTACCAAATGTAGATTAAGCATCTATAGTGTACCAGATGCTAGGATAGAAGCTGGAAGAGCAAGATGCACAAGACCTAGGCTCTGCCCTGAGGAACTTCATGTAGAGTACTTAAGTTCTTATATTACAAAGATGAATCAGATAAAGTGCATAAGAGATTAAAAAAAAAGCAATATGTGATTTAAAGGAGAAAGATGCTGTGTGGAGTAGAGAGATATCCAGATGTCATTGAGGGGCCATTTGAGGTCATTGTTGAAAGATAAGATGCACTTAACAGACATTGGAGAGAAGAAATGGAGGTGGGAAGGCAGGGGGAACGTTCAGAAAGTAGTCTTATTGGTCTGGGGCCGTGTGCGTGTGTGTGTGTGTGTGTTAATATGACATAAGACTAGCATCATAGTGAGGAGTGCCAATTTTTTTTTTTTAAGATTTTATTTATTTATTTGACAGAGAGAGACACAGCGAGAGAGGGAACACAAGCAGGGGGAGTGGGAGAAGGAGAAGCAGGCTTCCTGCTGAGGAGGGAGCCCGATGCGGGGCTCGATCCCAGGACCCTGGGATCATGACCTGAGCCGAAGGCAGACGCTTAACTGACTGAGCCACCCAGGCACCCCAGGGAGTGCCGATTTTTAAAGTAGTCCTTTAAAAGAGATGATATTTTAAAATACCAGAGTGAAGAGATTTATGTTGTTTGATAGGCAGTAGTTGAAATTCTTGTGTGGGAGGAGCAAGATCGCAGAAACAGGTGGGTGATGTCGGTGTTGGCACATGGATGGGTTGGAAGAAGAGAGAGAAGACCAGCTGGAGACCGTCCTGATATCTATGAGCCTCGACTGGGGCGGGAACGAGAGTGATGGCCAGTGCAGACAGAAACATGCCAATAGTGCGTGAAGAGAAGATGTGTGTGTCCCACTCTGGAGGCTTGGTTTTCTTTCTTGGCAGGGAAGATGAGGTTTTGGATACTTTGAATCTGGGGTGAGGTCGCAGTGCTTATGTGGGAGGCGTAGGTGTGGTTCTGGAGCTCAAAAAAAGAGCCCAGGGATCTTGTGAGAAAGATTAGAGTTCTCAGGAACCCACCCCGATGCTGGTAGCTGCCCTCCTTCTCCTCTTTCTCTCCCTCCTCCTTCTCTCTCTTCCTCTTCTTGGCAGAACGATCGGGGCTCTGGAATGCTTGAGTGTTCTATACATAAGCGCATTGTAGAGCGTTATCCTTAAAAGTACACGAAGGCAGAAGCTCTCAAGAGGGGGCAGGACTCAGTTTAGGGTGAGATGTGGGTAGTTTAGGGAAAAACAGTCAGTCTCACCCCTGAGTTGAGAGTCACTGCTCCACTGTGCAAAGGGGGCAAGACATGGGGCATTTTTGCCCTGAGGATGTTAATGGACACTGGACGGTCCATTCCAATCTCCTGACACCGGAGCAGGTTAATTATGAACGGGACACTGAGGTAAAGCAGGACTCTGAGACCTTGGTCATGTCCACTTGCCAGCTGGGGCAATGGGTAGCATTTAACTGTCTCCTGACTCGGAATGTCCGACTCCTGACCAGCTAGCCTTAATAAATGAATGAATGGCCAGATGGATAACTGAACAAGCTTTTTCAACATGGATTATGCACTTTCCTCTGCACCCAGCACAGCTTACAGGTGGGAAACTCTGTTCAGCTGTTTGACTCTATTTGGCGTCGCACATGTCTCTTGGTGTCCACGGCCAATTGTGAGCAAGGCTCCCAGTTTGGGAGATTTGGGAATCCCGTGGAGGCCCCTCCAGAGGGTAACAGGTAAGGAAATGGGAGTGGATTCTCATTCACTCTTCAGCTGGGCCACAGTACCTGGGCAGTCTGGGAGGTTTCTTTTTTCGTCTTTCAAAAGGGCACACCAATTTAAAAAAATTCCTTCATTGTAATAATAAGAATAGAGTGCACCCTCCAAATTAGTCACTGTAATTTTATAAGAATAACCAAGGAAATTACAGTGACCTTTTATAAACAAACACCAAGCACATAAATCTTCAGTAGGCAAGTGAGATCATGGAGGCAGCAGTCGCAGTTCATCCCCTATGTTGTAAGTTTCTGAGAGTTCTGTGTAAGTTGTTTGTATTACTTATGGCTTCCAGAGATGACAGACTAATCTGAGCAATTAGATTCTTGGGAAAGATCAAGACACTTATTAAATCTTATCTTAGTTACTCCTAATTATAATCATCCATTTATCCCTGTGGAATAAATTACTAATGCAAAGCTCAATTCAATCACAACATAACTAGTCTTTATTTTAGATGATTAAAAAAACCAACACTATTGCCACATATGCATAAAAGGGATCTATGATTAATTAATGAAGTTAGACCCAGCAGATTGCTAATTGCATGAAAATGCAAAGTATATCTTCCGATTTGCTTCCTGAAGTTTCATAGACATTCGCGGCGCATGCAGGAGTGTGAGGAATGGCATGGATGTCCATGGCCTCGTGCCACCCAGCTCCTCGTGATGAAGCCCTCGACCCCAGCGAGATCGTATTTGGAGTGATATTTATGGAGCCCCTGCCGTGTGCCAGGCACCGTGGCAAAGGCTGTGCATTTAGCAGGGAACAGAGCAAGGTCCCTGTTCTCCTGCAGTTAGATTCCTGCAGGCGCAAGAGAGACAAACATACAGCATGTCAGGTGGAGTTCAGTGCTCTGAAGGAAGGTAAAGAGAGGAGTGCCAGCATGCAGGGGGGAGGTGGGGAGGTGGGCGTTGTTTTCTGTGGAGTGATCCGGAAAGACTTCTCAATAAAGTGTTATTTAAGATGAGACCTGGGAGAAGGGAGAGGAGCTACGGTGATTGGAGGCTTCCAGTGGGGAAGCCCCTTGGAGCCCTTAAGGAGCTGCCTAGAGAGATGAAGTGGGGGTGGGGGCAGAGCGGAGGGGAGGGGGGAGGGAAAGGAGGTGGGGGAAGGGGGAGGGGAGGAGAGTGGATGGAAGGTCTTGCTGGCTGTGGGAGGGCCCTGGATTTTAATCTGGAAAGAATGCATGGCCACTGAGCATTCTCAGAGCGCTCTAGCTGTCCTTGGGTTTTGGATTTCGGGAGCAACAGTGAAGGTAGCTTCCTAGAGGAGAGCCCATGGGCCATGGTGGGGGCCATGGTGGAGGTCCCTTTGGACCTCCTCGGGTGGAACAGCAGAATTTGCAGAGAGCTGGAGGTGCCCAGTGGACTAGTGAGGGCGAGGCTGAGGAATCCCGCTGGGCCTGGTGAGTCTTCATCTCACCCTGAACTTCTAATCCCAAATCAGAAGTAACCTGTTGAGGGACACCTGGGTGGCTCAGATGGTTAAGTTGCCTTCAGCTCAGGTCATGGTCCCAGGGTCCTAGGATCAAGCTCCGCATCGGGTTCCTTGCTGAGCAGGGGAGCCTGCTTCTCCTTCTCCCTCTGCTGCTCTCCCAGCAGCTTGCTCGCTTGCTCACTCTCTGTCAAATAAATAAATAAAATCTTAAAAAAAAAAAAAAAAAAAAAAAAGAAGAATAACCTGTTGAACGAGGTCTCTGATGACCTGTTCTCTGCCCCAGGCCTCTGCCTCTCTCACATGGGTCCCCAGTGCCTGCTTGGCTCCCCCCACCTAATGTCATCAGCTCCTGCAGCCCGATATTTCAACCCCCTGTAAAACATGGCTGTGGTCCTTGGCACATTCCAGTGACCTGCAAAGCGGGGCCTGTGGGACACAAAGGACACTGGGTGGAAGAGAACAGGATTCCAGCAATGCTTGGTGGGGCTGGGCTTTCCTCCCGTCCTTCAAGCCTCCCGCCACCATCTTCCCAGCAGGTACTAACTTTCCAAGCTGCTGTCCAAGGAGAGGTGTCTGGGGGAGGGCAGCCCCAGAAGCCTCGGTGTAGGTTTTGTTTACTAATGATCTTACATCATGTGGGTTTGAACATTTATTAGACGACGATCTGCTACGAGCCTGCACTCTGCATTCTTGCTCAGTAAGACTTCGGTTTTGCACACCTGTGCTGTTAGGTAGCTTTGCCTCAGGGGACTGCAGACAGATGTTTTGCGGTAACACTAGAATTAAGAACCGTATGAATTCTCCGACTACATTTAAATCACTTGAGAAATTTATTTGGATGAGCCAAGCTCTGTAACGCTTTCACCCAAACTAGTGATTTCCAACGTGATCATCCCGTGCCCCTTCTCGAGATGCACGCAGATGCACATGCTTTGACTGTGTTCCCCGTCCCAGTGCATTCCCAGGGTGCTGCCCACTGTGGTTTAGAAACCTCGTTCTAAAAATACTGAGTTCTTCTGCAGACACAAACTAAGTACCCGTCAGTCACAATAGTTGCTGTCTCCTCAACAACTTAGCTCCTCGACGTTCAGACTCCCAAAGTCTCTTGCTGCTGAATAGACAGATGAGCCCAGCTGTGTGCTGGCCCTGCCCAGGGCCCCCTTATGGCTTATTACACAACTGCACAACCTTTGTCAGAGAGGGAGATTATGAGCTGGTCGCCAGTGACTTTGTTTCTTGTGGTGACAGAATATTTTATATTTCAGAATGCTTTTTTTTAAGTAGCGAAAATTTTCCTAGTTTCTGATGCTGCTCTCTGGTGTCTCCGGACGATTTTCACGATGATGTGGCTATTTCTGTTGGTTTACCTACCGTAGGAGCAGTTCGAATGCCTCTTTTTCTGCCACTCTCCAAATCCTGCCTCTTATTTGGCATAAATAACTTCTACACAAAATAACTTTGAGACCCATTCTGTTCTTAACAGCTGTGGTCCATCACGGTGGCTGTTTATATTCTAGTGGAATTGGCAATTAAGGGCCCCTTCCCCCGTCATGGGGGGCATCTCTTTGAGAGGGGCATCACCCTCTGGATGGTGTTCTTGGCTAACACAATACAAAGCAGATTCAGGAAGGAGGCATATGCTTGTTAACCTAAAATACGTATTTGGGTTTATTACTTCAGTAGGCATGGGGCCAGCCTTATGTTAGTAGAGCAAATATGCATGCTTTTGGTGAGATTTGCCTGTGCGATTTTTGAAGGAAAAAGAAAAAAAAAAAAAACTAATACTGATGGTGAGGTGTTTATACTTCGCTATTTCAGGAAAGAAAACAAACTGTAGCCTTTTCTAGTGAAGAGCAAACAAGCAAGAACAAAGGTACCTTCTGTTATTTGCCTGCTACCGTCACATTAGAGCATCCGCCTCCCTTTTTGGAGCTAAAACCTTCGGCAGAAGGAAACTTCTTTAGGGTCCAGAGGAAGCCAGAGGTGGCAGGGTTTGGGAGAAAAAGGAAGAAATGTCCAGGAGGAACATGGCTCTTCCAACTGCTGATGTGTCCATGATCCCGGGTGTTGCTGCAGGAAAGATGGGAAGGGGGAGCAGAGGATCCCCCAGAAAGTGGACCCCACCCCCACCGCCAGGTACCTGCTCAGGTCCTGGCCGTTCCTGCGTGGACTCGTACGTGTGGGGGATTAAGACCTTGGTGGGAATCCCAGAATCTGAGAAGGAAAAGGAAATCTTCTGCAACTGCACCTTTTGGGCAGGATGGGGTAACCTCTAAACTAACTGAATCTGGTTGCGGGACAGTTGCAAGCAGAGTGTGGGAACTCCCGCATACCCTTTGTCCAGGGAAAGGTGGAGACGTGATGCCCTCTTGCCCCTAAATACCGTAGATTTTATTCCCCCAAAACAAGGCTGTTTTCCCACGTCTCCCATCAACCTCTGGAAGTTAGTGTTGCCAGAACACTCTCATCTGATCCAAAAATCCCACTCAAATTGTAGCCACTGCTCAGAAATGCCCTTTATATCCACCCACTCTCCCCCTAAGAAAACCTCCAAACTAGACCCCTAAAATCTTCCTTTTACTCCTTTCCTTTCTGTTCAGCTCCAGTCCAGAATCACGTGTTGCGGTCAGCTGTGATGTTTGTCTGGAGCGTTTCGGTCCTTCCTTGACTTTCTTGACTTGGTATTTGTGATGCCTGCAGGCCAGTGCTTGGAGGATGTCCTTCAGTTGAGGTTTGTCTGATGTTTGCTCATATTAGAACCAAGTCCTGTTTCTGACAGGAATGGCCCAGAAGCTGCTTTCCTCAGGGTGGCATGTCGGGAGGCTCATCGTGTCAAGTGTGACAGGTGACATTCACTTTTACTACTTGGTTAAACTGGTGTCTGGCATTATCTCTCCTCTGTAGTTAATTAATAGACATTTTTTACATATTAATTAATAGTAAGTAAAATGTATATTTGAAACTATGTAAATATCCTGTTCCTCAGCAAGATTTCGCCCATGAATTTTTTTTTATCCACTGGTGATTCTTGCCTGAATCAATTATTTCTATGCTTCCTATAATGACTGTCAGTGATGATATTCTAATTCTGTCATTCCTTGTACATTTATTATTTGGAGTTTTGTTGTAAGCAAGGATTTATCCTTACTTTCCATTTATATATATATTATATATATTTATATAATTATAATAATATAATTTGCAATCAATATATATATATATTCTCTCTATATATATTCCATATATATATTTGCACACACACATATACACATATCAATATGGACCCACAGATGCTTATTTTATTCAAGGGGTTATAATCCATTACTATCATTTGGCCAGTGGGAAGTCTTTAGGTTGGGGTGTGTGTGTGTGTGTGTGTAGATATGCCCATGATTTTTTGAGCACTTTTTCTTTCTGTGGAACAAATTATTTAGAGCTCATGTTATACTTTACTTGATCCGCTCACTCCTGGATTGAGCTGTTTCCAAATAGCCCTGGATCCTTTTAGTGGAGAATGGCATTTCATGACCCAGACCTGGGTGCTAAGTGCACCTGTTAGTGTGGGGGTCATTGCTGTCTAGATCTTCCAAGTGGACTGAGCTAGAAAGCATATGTATGTGTACACACACACACACACACACACACGTTGTTATGCTTATCTATTTATGTAGATTAAATACCATGAGTTTAGACTAATCCCTCCAATTCTAATCCAAAGCCACAAGTTTTATTTTCCCATATGTGTTTTTAATAGCTTCAGTGAGACACAATCATGCAACCAACTGCACATATTTAGAACATACAGTTTGATAAGTCTTTTTAAGCCATCTTAGGCATGTACAGGTCAGCATTGTTCCATACATTCATGGTGTTGTGGAATGCACTTTCCAGATTTGAACCCCTCTTCACCAGCTCTGAGGAGCCTGGCCCCGTTGTCACCAGCTTATCTACTTACTGTCTCAGTCAACCTGTAGGAAACCAATTTCTAGACCAGGTGGGCTTGGCCCTGGCCCTGGCTCCCAGGTGGCCGGGCTGGTCACATTCCACTGCCCGCCCCCCGCCACCACCGGGTTCTTGTTCCCGCCCCGACGGCAGCCACGCTCACTGCATCTCCTGACGCATGTCCTCACCCTGCCATGCACTGCAGATGGTCGGGCTCAGGTGAACTCACTTCTCAACTCATCCAGACTTTAGTGACGTTAGCACCTTCAGCCAGATCACCTAGTTCAGCACTCATCTGCATCAAGGAGAGGGGCAGTGCGGGCTAACAGAGGACACCTTTGGAGGCATGCGGTCTGTGTCCGACACCGGGGAGCCTGGGGAAGTCACTCAGGGCTCTGTGCCCCATTTTCTTACATGAAACAGAGCAGGTAAGACTAGTACTTACCTCTTAGGACTTTTGTTGGACTCTAGGCAAGTTTTATTTGTAAAGCACATAGTAGCATGTCTGGCATATCATAAGTACTATTTTTATTAAAATATTATATGGTTCTCTTTCTTGCGTGCCCGTTTTGGCTTTCAACTCAGGATAGGAGGCAGGGACCATACTTCATGCTTCTTATCTCCCACAAGCAAAACCAGTGGTGGCCCCCCAGTGGGGCCTCAGAGTGACCACTTGATAGGATCCTCATGCAGTGCTACTCCAAGTGGGGGGTGCAGACCAGCATCTTCACCATCACCTGGGAGCTTGTTCGAAATGTGAGTTCTGGGCCCCACCCCAAACCCACTGGACCGAGGTCCCAAAAATCTGTGTTTTGACGACTCCTCAGGTGATAATACATGCCACGCGCCTTTGTTTGCACCCCACTGGATATGGCTTCACTTTTTTAGCTTTATTAAGGTATGGTTACAAAATTGTGAAATATTTAAAGTGTACAATGTGATGATTTGTTATACGTGTGCATTGTGGTAGGATTGCCCCCATGGAGTTAATGAACACATCCCTTCCTTCACCTAGTTACTTTTTGTTTGTTTTTGCTTTTGGTGAGAACATTCCAGTTCTACTCTCTTAGCAAATTTCAGTGATGCGATACAGTGTCATCAACTGGAGTCACTGTGTTGTAAATTGGATCCTCAGACTTTTATCCCTTTTATAACTGAAAGTTTTTACCCTTTTACCAGTATCTCCCGATTTCTCTCACCCCCACCGCCCACCCCTGACAACCACCATTCTACTCTCTGTTCCTATGAGTTTGACTCTTTTTTAGATTGCACATGTAAATGATCCCAGGGTATGGCCTCACTCGACAGTGGGTCGTGCTCTTCTATAGTTTTCTCCCTCCTCTGGAGCTTGTCTGAACGAATTCCTTCCCTGTCCTAGGAATATATTACTCCTCCCGTTAGCATATTTGTATTATAAGAAAGATAGATAGTAGACAGATTATTTAGAGCAAATTTTCCCAGCGTGTATTTGTCCAGCACGTGGCATCTGTTGCATATCCCCAGGAGTAGGGGTTGGAGCACTTCTGCCCACTGCATCTTGGTATCGGCGTCACCAGGACAACACGACACAGTCAAGCACTGATGAAACACACCTTCTTCACACCGAGAAGAGACAGCAAGATCAGCTTCAGCAGTGAGCCTCAGGCCCCATGGCCAGTGGGTCTCTCCCCGCAGCTGATGCAGGGCAGTTAACCTACAGACACCCTTCCTATGCTGCAGGACGATGCACCCCGGACCCTCCCCGTGGAAGACAAATATAGCAGTAGAGTTGGCCAGGCACCATATTTTGCACATGCTTAAGCAGGACAAAGGAGCATGCATTGTGTCTGAAACAGGGACAGATATTCCCACGTGGGGTGATAAGCCCAGCACGAGCTGCGAGGATGCTTCATCCCCTGGAGGGAGGTGTTCCAGGCCCATTCTTAGTGGCTGAGCAGGGGTTAGAAGACCACATTCGGGACAGCGCCTTACTTTAAACAGAACTGTTTACTCACCTGATAAATTTGGAAATTTCTCCAAAATGTGTTAGATACACTTCCAAATTTTCCAAACTTGGTATTTGATCAGGAAATAGAACCCTTAATATGGTCTTATAGATTATCAATTTCCAAAAGGGGGAATATGATATGCAGTGTTTCCCGACCTTCTTTTACTGCAGAATCTTAGTTTGGGAGGAAGAATCCAGAGTTCTTGGAACATAGTTTCCAAAATACTGTCTAATAGAAATAATTCTCCTGGTGGAAAATTCAGAGGATATGACAAGAATGAGTTATGCTTGAAAAGGTCCTTAAATTTCACTTTCAAGATACTTGGTTCTCAGGCGAGTCCACTGTAGTATGATCAGATGCGAATTCATTTAACAATGCCTATAAAATTGGAAATAAAGATGTTCATCCAAGTACTCTTGTCCTTTCCTTCTGTTACCCAAGATAAATTTTAGTAGAATATAATAGCTTTGATCAATGTAGATTGCATTTTATGCCCCCCCTCAAAATCTTTTAAATAATATCACAAACCTCAATGCATATGTAATGTAAAAAATAGACAGACAGGAATTTGAGTCCTCTTAAGGAAAGTGACTTAACATTCCTAAATCTAAACGGGAAGAAGAGCAAGGGAGTCAGAACTGGGAGGGACACCTCTTTCTGCCACTAGCAGACTTAACTATTGAGCGAGACAGTCTTTGGTTAAGTATCAAAGAGTCTTTCAGTGGGATTCTGTTTTGATTTTTCCCTTTGCAAGACCAAAAAAAAAAAAAAAATTCCACCAAAGTATAGTTATTTTAAACACCTTAGCTAAATTATAATTTAAGGATTTTAAATTGTTCCTTTTTGGAATAGGATGTACTCATCTCTTGTTGATGGAAACATTTTGCATAGGAAATTTTCTTTGCTATGGTGCTGGGTCACATACAGTGATCACAATTGCTGTTACCTTTGACTATTTCCCCAATATGTTCATGCTAAGATTCTCTTCCTTCAAAACAATTCATCTGAGAATAGAAAATATAGTCCTTTTTTTTTCTTCTTTTAAAAATGACACTAAGTGACTACGGGTATTTCATGTGAATTTCCTAAGTAAAGCTAGAGGTCATTACTATATAGCCACCAATTCTGAGTAACTCATTTAAAAGAAAATATTGTGGTCATCATGGCTTTCTACCATCTCATATGGTGCTTACGGGGATTTGACATAGCAAACCTGGAGGTCATTTATCATTCTTAGCTTTTGTCCTATTGAAGATATATTTTCAATTATTAAATTCTGTTATGAGAAGGCAGCATGTTCTAATGGACAAAGTCAAATTAGTTTGAGATACTAAAGAAAACCATTTTGAGGAATTCCCCTCTAGACTTCCGAAGCCATAGCAAGCCTTACTGTTAACTCTTCATTCCAAGAGGCATTTCTGGCATCACTGTTATGTTGTCTCAGGGTTCCATGTCTTCTTTCTCTCAGTGATTTTAGTCTCAACTGCAGTTTGATCAACTCATCTACATACTTCTACAACCCACAGCTTCCTTCTCAAGTCTAACCCCTCCCAGCTCCACTTTGCTTGAAACCCTTGCTTCCTGTAGATTTTTCCCCAACTTCCTTCACTCATCCATCAAGCATTTGTCAAGCACCTGCTATATGCTGGATACTCTTCATCTGGGAATGAAACAAAGATCTCTGCTGTTTTAGAGTTTGAATTCTTTTTTTTTTTATGTTATGTTAGTCATCATACAGTACATCATTAGTTTTTAATGCAGTGTTCCATGATTCATTGTTTGCGTATAACACCCAGTGCTCCATGCAGTAGGCGCCCTCCTTAATGTCTGTCACCGGGCTCGCCCATCCCCCGACCCCCCTCCTCTCTAAAACCTTCAGTTTGGTAGAGTTTGCATTTTATAAGGAAGACAGTGAACATAATGAAAACTGAACCACATGCTGTTAGAAGTGACTAAGTGCTGTGCCCTCTTATGTACAGAAGGGTAGGAGACTGGAGGAGCTTGGGGCAAGGAGGAGGGTGGTAGCAGTACTGAATAGCATGCTCAGAGCACACTTCTTTGAGAATATGCCTTTGATTAAAAACTGAAGGTGGTAAGGAATTTTTCTAAGACCTACCTAGAGGAAGATCATTCTAGGCCGTGAGCACGGCCAGTGTGGCTGCAGCAGAGAGAACAAGGGAAAAAGTAGTTAGAGATAAGGTCAGAAATATAATGGGGACCAGATCATGTAGGGCCTCAGACCCTTGTAAGGACTGTAGCTTTTACTGTGAGTAAAATCGCAGGATTTTGAGCAGAAGAGCCGTGACATGATTTATAGTTTAGATGGTGGACATGCTGAGAATAGACTGTAGGTGTTCAGTGTTAGGAGCAAGGAAGCCACTGGAGGGATGACAGTTATCTAAGTGAGAGATGCTGGTGGCACAGACAGGGTGGGAGGAATGGAGGTGGTGAGGACTGGCAAATTCTGGACATTTTTTTCAAAGAGGGAGCGAGACTTCCTGATGGTCTAGTGTGGAATGTAGGGTGTTTTGAGGAGGCTGGATGGTTCTAAGAAGTAAAAATATAGTTGTTATCAACTTAGGTGGGCATGATGAGTAGAATAGATTTTAGAAGAGGATAAGAGTTCAGTTCTGAGTGACAGAAACTGTTAGACAAACAGAGATCTTGGGTAAGCAGTTGGGTATGGGGGCCTGGAGTTTGGGAGACACGTCTAGGCTGGACCCGTAGATTTGGACACGGTGAACAGATAGATGGTACTGGCCTTAGTCCATTCGAGTTGCTATAGCAAAAATACCACAAACTGGGTAGGTTATAAACAACAGACATTTATTTCTCAGTTCTGGAGGCTGGAAGTCCAAGATCAAGATGCCAGCAGATTCGGTGTCTGTGGGGGACCCTCTTTCTGGGTCTTAGCTGGGCATCTTCCCTTTGAAACTTCACATGGCAGGAAGGGGAAAGGGTGCTCTTTGGGGTTTCTTTTATAAGGACACTAATCACACCCATGATGGCTCTACCGTCATGACCTACTCACCTCCCAAAGGCCCTGCTTACTAACGGGGGATTAGGATTCAACATACGCATTTGGGGGGGGCACAAACATTCAGACCCATAGCAGTACTTAAAGGCATGAGACTGGTGATCTCACCAATGGGGCTGAGCATGGAAAGAGAGGAGAGCCAGAGCTGAGAGCAGAGCCAGGCCAGCACTCACAGGTGGGGGAGAAGGGAGGAGGCAGAAATGTCGATTGGAAAGGAGCAGCCCGGGAGTGAAGAGGTAAATCAAGAGTGTGTGGGATCGGGAAGCTGAGTGAAGACTGTGTGTCAAGAGGAGGAGAAAGTGATTGCAAATAACTTGCAAGAGAATTGACCACTGGGTTTGGCAATGTGGACATCACTGTGATCTTGACAAAGAACCGTTTTGACTCGATTGGGTGGGCTTAAGTAAGAATGTAAGGAGAGCAATTAGAGATACATGTTTGATCTGTGATGCATCTTATAATTGGTGATGCTTCACAGCTGCTACAGGCCAGGCAGTCGTCATGCCATGGATGTGGTGGCTGCCTGCCCACACATGACCATGGTCACAGGTATCCCGCATGTCGGTGTCACACGTGCACCAGTGATACTGTAGGTGTTGAGCTGACCAGCATTTAAAATGCCTTCTTTATTGTCATCTGAAAATCTTGCCTTGACACATTCTAGTAAAATAAAAAAAGTGGGAGCATCAAAACTTGAGGAACAGGTGTCAGTAGCTTGGAAGAAAATCCTGGAAATAAGAGTGTGCCTCTTCTATAAAGAGAGTCTTTTCATCTGGCAACGCTGAAATTTTATACACTAGACAACACTGTGCCTATAGTGAACACAGTACTGCCTTGTGCACTTAAAAAATCTGTTGAAGGTGGATCTCATATTGAGTATTCCTACTACAATAAAAATAAGTAGGTAATTAAATAAATAAAATTCAAAAACATGATTTTTGACGGGATTCAGGTCTATGTTGTATAGAAGTTCTCAATGATGAGAATATATTAGGTCAATTTAATTGGCATTTTTTTTAGTGGTCATAAAATAGAAATCTGCCTTATAATGTCTTAGGTAATATGAAATATGATGTATGAACTAAGTTTTTGTTTACAAAATGTTACTATTTTATAATATATGGGGATTCCTTTCATCAACACACACATACTGAAAAATCATTGCTCAGTTGCATTCGCAAATTTCTGTTTACCTGGTATCCAATAAATTATGTTCTCTAAGGAGAGTCATTATCCCAGTAATGTTAGTGGAGACTAGCTGATTTAGCTGAAAGATTTACAAAAATCATATGTGTAAATTATTCCACTTATGGTAGCAGTAATTTATTCTAAACAAATTGGATCCATGGCCATCTGTTTTAGCTGCTGGGATAGGAAAAGCCTGCTCTTCTCTATCTCCACAAACTTATGTTCAAGTCACAAATGGAGAACTATGCAAATTAGACAGTGCATCCTTTTTGAAGTGAAGAAAAGCATCACCAGACACTGAGGCAGTTCAGACTCAGCGTTCCTGCCAGCTTCTCATCTCAGGCATAGAGTGATTCTAACCCAAGTCCAGAGAGCTTTGGGAGTTTTCATCTTGGATGAGGATTGCAAAATAGCCAAGGATCAGAGAAAGACATGACTACTGCCTTGCACTTGACCCCGTTCTTCCATTCCTATGCCATCCCTGCCTTCTTTCCCCTGTATCTCCTCCCCCATGTACCTTGAAGTCTTTAATGTCACATCAATGAAGCCCACTTGGGTCAGCAGCACAACCATCTCTGTCTTGAAATCTCATCATGAATTCTCTTTCAGACAGCTCTTGGATTTAAATCCAAATGTCATCTGGGTATGACTGGGCCCCATGGGAAATTCCTGCTCTTATATCTTGCCCAGTCTCAGGGAAGAACCCCAACTTCCTAAAGGATGACAAAGAGTAACAAAACTCCAGAGGAGACAACTAAGCAAGCAAGCAGGTTGGCTTGAGGCAGCTCCATCAGTGCTAGAAGTAGGTCACGGCATTCAACTGACCAGACCTCGGCAGTTTATACTGAGAGCACAGCAAGACTAGGAGCAGCAGAAGGACCAGGAGCACCCATCCTCCTTCTCCGAGTCCCATGGGATGATGTGATAGACCCAGATGGCAACTGTGCACAGAGTGGATGGTGCTACAGTTGACATACCTAGGGCCAGGGGCCCAGCACTTTTTACAAAGCACTAGACAAGTCAGTTCTCTCCCGTTGGCCCCACAGCCCCACCAGGGAGCAAGGAGTCATACATGCTATGGGTGCCTCAGCCTACTTAATGCCTAGATGACTAGTTCCAGAAATAGCTCAGGATCTGAGGACAGTTGGGTCTTGCAGATCACCATACTCAACGTGGATGTGCAGGATGCTTAGGGTCCATGGCAGACTGCCCCTTCCAGAAATCCACGCCTTGGCCCTAGAAGTTCTTGTTTGAACTCAGATTTTCACATGAGTGTGCTACCTTGTCAGCGAATCAATTTAGATGCATTGATAGTGACTGGGACAAAATTTATTTATCTCATGGAACACTTGATTATTTTGATATTATTAACCAAGTTCTGATCATTCAAATGAGGCCAATTGGCAATACTGATCTTAGCTCTGCCCTCTAACTCCTGTACCTATCCTACTAAATAAGTCTCAGTGGGCTGATAGGCCTTATTTCAAATGACCATTTGGCTGTCTATCTTACGGTATGTATGAACTGTCCCATCTGAGTAATGGTATTAATCTAACCATAACAAGAAGTGTTGGTGACCATGCTCATACCTCCTTGTGCAGGCATGGTGTGGTCTGAGGCCAGTCTGTTACCTAGTATGACCCATCATCCATTAGGAATTTAGACTGTCCTCTTGACCTTCTAGGGTTTCTGCTGTCTCATTGGCTACAGTAGCTCAAGTCAAGGATAAGTTCCATCCATTGTCTTTATGATGCAGACTCTGAGGACAGGGAACAATGCTTGTATTCCTTTATGGAATTAGGGGATTTTGTATACCTTTTTACCCAGGGACCCAACAAAGAGAACATGGTGTCAATGCCAATAATTGTAGGGGGCAATAATGGAAAGACCGTCCATGCTCCATTCTCTTTAACATACAACTATATGGCTACAGGTCACCCATGTGGGATTTATGGTTAAACTTAATTGGATTACTGCAGTATTACTTTGTTCAGCCATGTGGATAGTGTCAATAGTATTTGCCACCTCAATAACCATACGTGACTTAACCTAAGACCACTTGGGCATCCGGGGAAGCATATGGATTTGTATGAGTCATGATAAAATGAGTTTTGGGTGTTTATAGATGTGTAAAGTGGGGAGTGGTCAGGTTTGGGAATGACTTATGGTGTATCAGGCGCAGCAAACTAATTCAGACCTGGCCACGCCCACATGAGTTTTTCTGTTTCCATAGCAAGTAGACAGGAATGACAGATCCAGCAGTGGGTCAGATTATCAGCCACTGCCCCATTACCAGACAGACCGTATGGTTGTTTGCCAGGTGGCATGCTGGAGTAGGGAACAAGGTAAGCATTAACGACGCCCTCCTCCCCGTACCTCCTGTGGGCTGGGGTGACCCTCTCCAGATGCGTGTTGATCTCCCTTCCCAGCCAACTGGTCTGTTTATCCAATCTTTTAGCCACCACTTCTTACTTTGCCCACCTATAGGACCAGACTTGCTTTTTACTTGAATATATCATTTCCATTCCACAAGAGGAGACTATATGCCTTTTCAACCTGGTTGTTAGCGTCCAAGTGGACCCAGGCCAAAGTAGGAATATGTGGGTGCATTGTTACCTGGTAGAACTGTGTAAGGAACTGTTGAAGTGCCCACTTGCAGACCAGTAACTGCTTTCAAGAAGAGTTAGTGAGTAGCCACGGTGGAGAGGCTGAGGGTCCAAGTCCTCAAGGTGCACCTGTACATGGTAGTTGCTCCCTTTGCTAGAGCCTCCAATCATACTTACCAGCAGCAAATGCCTGTAGTGCAAAGAAGTCCTTGGTTTGCAGGTCCCAAGGGTGTGATTGCTCATACCACTGAACTGCATGCTTCCTAGGTTCCCAGTGAACTTTGGCAGATTTTCTGGTCAACTTGTTCATAGGACTCAACAAAATGCTTACATGAGGCACATTTTGTCTCCAGTACTCAAATTATCCAATTAAGTGCTAGGCTTCTTTTTGTTAGCAGAGTATATTTTCCTTCATGGTCTTAGGGATAGATTTTTGAACTTCAACCTCCATTGCTCTCAAGAATTTGACTTGGGCCTTTTTCATCTTATCAGGATTAATGAGCCAGGCATGGGCTCTCGTGTGAGTTAGTATCTGCTGCAACATTCCTGCCATTTTTTCTCTTTGGGACCTGTGACCTTCATGCCTTCAGTTTAGTGGAGTTAAACCTCTCTTGTTCCATGTCTCTGCCAATCCACTGCAAATAGCAGGAGGATTTAGGTAGATTGTAGCAGCACAGTGCATATGTATCAAGGTCCCAGCTAAGTAAAGATTTTGATCTTCTGGTGTCAACAGGATCAAGAAAAAAGCATTAGCTGTATTCAAGAAGGCATAGTAGGTGCCATCCATTTGTGCAATTGATTCCGTTATAGTCACAATGCCTAGAACAGCTGGGGCTGTAGGAATAACCACTTAATTCAGTGGGCAGTAATCCACTGTAATCCTCTGTTCTCATTAGTTTTCTCACGGGCTACACAGGCTATTGGACTGAGATATTGAATGTCTCAATACCTGCTGACATCAATCAGGCTGTGGTTTCCTGGTCTCCTCCTGAAGTTCTATATTGCTTTTGTTGTATAGAAGGGAGGGCAGCCTAGCTGGCGGTCTATAATGTACTCTTCCTCCCATCATTTCTCTATTTCTCGACTAGGAAACTCATCCTTGCACTTTATGAACACTACAGTGTAAGCGTGTAAAACATCCGCACCATTTACACACGTGGGAGTGCATGATAGGGGTGTGAGGGGCCTGCCAGATGATTGAAGTTCCTTGCCTTCTCTATTTTTAACCATTTCCAACTCTGGTCAATTAAATGAATGGAACTTGTCCATTGAAAGAATCTGGTCAGCTGGTTGTTTCAGCCCTTGTATGCAAAGAAATCTCATCCCTACCCCATTGTACCCTCACTGGTGCTTAAATTCTCTGTTCCCCAGCGACAGAGAGGCCTCAGCTCTGCCATATGCCACCCTCTTCTTAAAGTTACTCACATCAGGACACAGAGTCAGACAGCAGAAGAGTTGAAGGAATGATCTGTCTTTGGGTGGCCTCCTGACATCCTGGTTCCTATAGAAGTAAAAGATTGCTATTCATGGAGGAACTTCCAGTTTCAACCAGGTAGACAAGCTGCCTGCTTGGGATCCCCCACTGCTAGATGCATGGACTGGATTTCTTCTGCTTGTTGATCTCTTCACTGCAAACCCCTGTATTAACAGCATATCTCATGTCTTATGTCTGGAGGAGGTCTGTTTTTATTCCCATCCTTTTTCTCCCCCCTTGGATTGCAGAGACTTTGCTAGTGTAAGAAGGTCTGTCTTTGTCCTGGGCATTTTTTTTGCCTTAAATTATCACAGCCTCCTGCTTTGGCCACTTGGTTCTAATGACCCACTTAGTGGAATTCTCCTCATTTTGGGGGAGGGGAGGCATATCTTGAACATTTATCAATCTTCTCTGTGTTTTCTCTGTTATTCTATCCATTATATAGTGTCCACGGTATTCCATGAGATTTTATTGGTCTCAAGGAAATCTCCCCAGGTTAGCCATAGTGTAATTATTGTCATTGAGATGTTGCAAGTGTTACTGAGGGGCATGATTCGGTCCCAACTGAATATCCTCAATATTGGCTGGGAGCGTGGGGTCAAGTGTGAGACAGTCTTGTTGCTGCCTTTTGCCCTCTGAGAACGTTAACTTTTCTTGACCCTCTCATCACACAAGGGCACTGGCTGTGCCTCTCACAGCTCCCCAGCCTCTTGACCCAAGAGCTCAGGATTCCCCTTCTCTTGCTCTGACTCCGATCTGCGCGAGGGCATACTGCCCTCTCCAGGGATGGTTCACACTGAGGTTAACAAATTGTTTTCCTCCCTGACAGGACTCAGATGCCCTCCTGGTTCCTGATCCCATAGGAGCGCAGGCAACAATCATGGCCCCATTTCAGTAGTTTGCTTCAATCCCTCTTGTTGCTCAGATTCTGTGCATTGTCACTAATGATTGTCATTAAAAGGTAGGACAGGGCTGGGCCACGTATTCCCCATTTTGCCCATTATTTAGACAAGAACATTTACTAACAGCTCCCTCAAAATTTTGAAATGGTCCTGTGGGTTTTTTGCCTTTTCTCTTCCAAAAAAAACAATTAATTGCCTTTCATGGTACCCTTGCTCACTATGCCAGTTTGTCATGTAGGAACTTCAGCCTTATAAAACAGGGGTTGGCAGACCATGGCCCACACGCCATATTCTGCCCGCTGCCATTTGATGGATGGCCTACAACCTAAGAATGGTTTTCACATTTTTACACATTGAAAAAAAAATTAAAAGAAGAGTAATATTTTATGATACATGAAAATTACATGAAACCCAAATTTCAGTGGGCATAAACATTTACTGGAACACAGCCACGTCCTTTTGTTGACATGGTGTCTATGGTGGATTTAGTGCTGAATGGCAGAGATGACGAGTTACAGTAGGACCAAATGGCCCACAAAACATACACTATTTACTTCCCGGCCCTTTGTAGAAGTCATGGAGGGTGGCAAGAAGAACAAGCCTCTAAAAGAGACAGCTAAAAACAAAAACAAAAACAAAAACAAAACCTAAAAGAAATAAAAATAAAGGAGCCAACTAAGTAAGCCCATAGGTCAGCTTGCTACAGCTCCCCCAGGCTCAGTTGTAGAGAAGGAACCTCACTGGATTGCGACAAGACAGGTTACTGCTCACTGTGCAGCAGATGGCAGGGATATCAGCTCTGGAGGGCTGGTGCCCCGACCTCAAGTCTCAGGGAGTGACATGTTATGCTCAGATGGTGGACACGTTCTCAGTGGGTGATGCCACAGCTGACGAGTCCCGGGGCCAGTGCCTCGGCACCTTTTATAGTGAGCAGCAAACAAGCCTGTCCCCCTCCTTAGGGAATGAATAGCTGTAGGATGGTTGTACTCTGGTTGCCTTGACTGACCTACTTGCTTATATGAAGAATAGCTACAGAAAAATCTCGAAGTCTGAGATTGATTCGGGGTGTGGTTTGTCACATTCCCAGGTCTGTGCAGTGGTGTGTGAGGTCCACGGTGGACTGCTGATCTCAACACTGTGGTCAGAGGAGGACGCAGGACTGTGGGTGCATCCCCCTGGACCAGAGCAAACAGCTTCACCAAGTGTTAGCAGGTGATGTGGATGTACCATTAGATAGGGGGATGGAGAAGAGAGAGTACTGGATGCTCTGAAGCAGAACGTAATAACAATTCCCTGTAGACGTTGCTCTTCTCTGCTGATTCCTGTCTTCCCTCCAAAGCTTCTGTCAGGATTGTCTCTCCAGCCTTGAGGGGGCCTGCCTCTTCCACATCCCTGGACCCCCACCCACCTCACTCTAGGTCTCCTCTTCCCATGAAGAACATTCATCTGTTCTCTGGGCTCTCCACTGCATGTTCTAGTCCCACATCTAAGCTCAGCAATCAAGAGGCTCACCTTAGTACCTATCCCTCTCAAAAGACAAAGGGAGTGTTATCAATAACAAATAATTTTAACTTGTTACAGTTTTTTAAAAATTTTTTTCTTAGTTTTAATTTGTATTTTCCTGATTTCTTTTTTTTATTTATATATATATTTTTAAATTATGTTACAAAAAGTTGAGGGAACAAGTTGACTTTTGTGCCTTAGACCAGTGAAGATGGATGGGACCGGGGACGGTAGCGCGTCCATCTTGAGCTGCCTGGCTTGCTTCAGCTGCAAGGGATGGATTAAGTTTGCCTGTGGCTCCACATTTATGATAAATCCAGAGCTCTCTAGGGTCTCAAGTGCCTATTACACTGTACTAATCAGGCGACTTACCATAAACTCGAATTCAAATCTCCATCTCTGTGCCCTTATGCATAAAGATCGACATCTGCATGTCTGTCATGTATGAGGTCTCTCTTCCCCATCTTCAGAATTTTTATTCTCCTGGGTTTTGGCAGAAATACTTAGGTTCTCATTTTCTTGAGTCTTTCTCTTGACTTTTCTAAGGAAAGGCCAGAGTGAGACCCATTTTATTTGCAGTGTTCTCTCTTCATCCTTTTCCCCAAAGAAGATCAGGAGATTGAGACATTGCATTTGACTTCTCTCACATGAAGCTGGTGATGTCGATTCCTTTTTCTCATCAATCATTTGCTCATAAACTAAGTGATTTCCCCAGTTATCAGATCCTCCTGCATTTCCAGCTCTGCAAACACAGCCCAGGGTACAAATCCTCACCCCTGGAGAAGGCAAACCCTTTGCTGAGTGGGATCCACTGCTTTTGGTCACTTGGGATTCCATGTAGCATATGACATAGTAAAAGAAGCATCACACAAGCAGGACACTTGCTTTGCTGTGGGTGGAAAATCCCGGTTTTCAATATTTATAAATTGTGTTGGTACAAGATGTATACATTTCCTTCCTTTTCTTGTTCCTTTTCTCCTTTCTGTTTCTCCTCACCGTGATATAATTATCACTGGCAGAGGAGTTCAAGGATCTTATAAAAGACTGGTTACTATAGGTATGGAATATTCTTAACAATGCTTATTCTGCCATATAGCTCCCCTGTGTGGATAAACATCTTTCTTTCTTTCTTTCTTTTTTTTGGTAGTAAAACACATGCATTTTTCATGTATTTATATAATGAATCTTGCTCTCTTTCTGTCTTTTCTCTGACTTATGAAAATGATAATCAGAAGTAGATGTTTATTTCCATTTGAAAACCATTTTTGTAGACAGTGTCAAACTCAGACATTAGCCTTCTCAGAGTGTTAGAAGTTGTTTGGAAGGAAGACTTCAAGGCTCTTGCCAATCCTGGGAGGCTCAGTACTTCCGTCTTATCTTCTGGGCTTCAGCCTGCACACCACCTGCCCTGTCCCTGGCGGGGCTGCAGCCCCGTGAGCCGCACACCCCGCGGGGCTGCCATGTCTTCACCTCCATCCGTGCACTTGAGCTGTCCGTTCAGGACTCAGAGCTGTGTCACCTCCTCTCTGGGGCTCTCCAGGCTCTCACCCTGAGCAGCTTGGCTCAGGTGCCCCTGATTTCTCCAGCGCTCTGCACACTTGTGTTACAGCACCTCTCACCCTTCACTGGAAGGATCTGTGTTGGCATCAGCGGCGACATCCTTAGGATGCTTGCTGGGCTGCACGAAACCCTGTATCCTCGGTATCTGAATCAAAGAACGAGGATTCTTCTGCCCAGGCTTATAGATAGATACATTTTTTCTTTGTGTTTTTTTAATGAATGTTTGGATGGGTTCATAACTTAAAAAAAATTTCTTTTCAATCCATAAACATTTGGTTCCAGAAGGATCAAATTTAGATATAGTCAGTAATATATTAAACTTAGGATACATACAAATATAACTTGAAATGTATAAATATGTCTGTTGGTAAGTACTATACTATACAGCCAGGAAATTATGACAGTGGGATATGAGGATATACTTCTTTATTTACACATTAAATGTATATTTTATGAGAAATTAGGCATTTTAGGTTTACAGAGTTATGATGGATGTTGCAGACTTTTTGTTTCCTTTCTATTAAAATGAATCTTTTTTACAATACTTTGTGTGTGTGTGTACATGCATGTGTATGGGATTAAGGAGAAGAATTTTAAAATAAAAAATAAGCTTGAATGCCCTGTGGGCAATACTTTGGGAGAAGCCAGAGATGTTGCAGAGAGAAGACTTGTATATGAGACCTGGCGTAGCTCCTGGTAGCTGGCTGATATTGAAGAGACCCCCAGTGACTCTGGACTCAGTTTCTTTAGCTGAAACATAGGGTGGGGGCTACAATAATAATACCTAGTTTATAAGTTGTTTTTTGTGCATAAAAATAGATGACATGTGTATAATGTTTTATAAATTATAATAATAGGATTATGAAGATAGTCAATTCTGCTATTATGCTTGTTTTGAAAAATGCAACCTTTTTCCAATGCAATTGCTATATTTGGAAGCCATTTGAGCAAAATGCAATTTTGAATTTGTTTAAGAACGATTTCACCTGCAAGGCACATTGTGTGACTGCACAACACGTCACCAGCTGAACCATGGTGCATAGGAATGCAGAAACATGCACCTCAGACATCTCCCAGCCACTTCTGTTCAACACCCCTGTTATGAACCCCGCCCCCGTTATGAGCATCTGACGTTAGTCTGTCTGATTTCAGACAGTGCTCCTTCACTATCACTCAGAGCTGGAACTTCAGAAACTTACCTCCACAAGCAAACTTCAGGTGTTTTTCAGTATAAAGTGTCACATTTATTGTAGCACTTACATATTTTTAACTGTTTAACATTGTGCTGCCATTTTTATTAAAATTTATCTTTTAAAAAATGCATGTGTTGCTGATGAAGCATTTGAGTGTTGTCCTATTAATCCAACTTAATCTGTCAACCCCGTGGTTTTATTGTGCAAATTTTGCAGAGGGTGGTGATTTTTAGGAACACATAAATTGTATTAGAGCAGAACAGACTGTATTTCAAAAACTATAATTTGACATACAAGTAGAAGTGCCTTTTGTTTCTTTGAAGTCATGGTTAACGCTATCTTGTAGCTTGCATAATTAACATAGCGAAATGCATCCATGATTATGTAATTAATAAATACTGAAATGTCTTAAATTGACATGTCACAACCCAAGTGTTAAGAGAGGATAAAATACAAGTTTTCTTCAAACTGAGGCATGCTGGAGTGGTGGGGGGTGGGAGGGACGGGGTGGCTGGGTGATGGATATTGGAGAAGGTATGTGCTATGGTGAGTGCTGTGAATTGTGTAAGACTGATGAATCACAGACCTGTACCCCTGAAACAAATAATACATTATATGTTAAAAAAAAATTAAAAATATAACTTAAAAAATACGAGTTTTCTTGGTGCAATGTGAAATGTATTTCTCACTATGGTTAGCAAGCAGAAAAGATGGGAGTTGTGAGCTAGCAAAGGGACCCAAGTTAAGCGGGAGGGTTCCAGGGAAAATACGAAGACCCAGAAGCTGAATCTTTGGGCTCTCTTTGCCTCTAAAACATGCTCCCTTCATCATACTCATTTCATGGCACATTGCAACTTCACTCCTGGCTTCCACTAATTTTTCATACTTAGATTTTTCTTTTACTGTGACTTTTTCACTTTGTGTATTTTTTTCCCAATGTATGTGTTTTGGGAGGCTGTTTTTAGTTGTTTGGGACAAAGTCCTTTGGGATCCAGCAAAGCAAGATTCCAGTGACTTAGCAGCCATGTGCAAGTGTCCCCCACCTCTCCAAGGCTGTGTCCTCCTCTGTTAAAAGGTAGTAACTATTGGGGCATCTGGGAGCCTCCGTCAGTTAAGTGTCTGCCTTCGGCTCAGGTTGTGATCTCAGGGTCCTGGACTGAGCCCCATGTTGGGCTCCCTGCTCAGTGGGGGGGGTCTACTTTTCCCTCTGCCCCTCCCCCTGCTCATGCATGCTCTCTATCTCTCTCAAAAATAAATAAATATCTTCAAAAAAAGAAAAAGACAGTAACTACAATGCTGATGGATGGGGTGTGGTAGGGGGCCTGGCAAGTGCTCAGTGGTACCATCATGAATAATCAAGCACCCTCTGCCTTATCAGACACCCTCGAGAGCCCAGCAACATCTCTATGTCCCCATTGGCACCCTCCTCCGTGATTTCAGTGTTCACACTTAGCACTAAGTTTTGACTTTATTTCTTGTTGTTTCCATCTCGCTTTCAGTAATTGTGAGTGAGTCTGTATTTGCTGAAACTTGGGCCTATTGCATTTACTCAGCCACATTCACTAAGTGTCATGATGTATTAGGTGCCCTGGACATGAGGAAGGAGAAAACTGTTCCTGCCTTGAATGCTTTATTTGGGGAGGCAGGCAGGAAGACCTGTGATTACAATGTAGTGTGAAAATGATCTAATAAGAGTGTATAAAGAGAGAGCACTAACAGAGGATGGGAAGAAGGGAGACATCTAAATTACAGCAGTGAGGATGGGTCAGTAGATCTTCCTAGAAGCTGTGATTCTTGGGCTTAATTTAGAGGCATGAGGAAGGTTTAGCCAGACCTCAAAGCAGGGAAATCACTTTGCTTTCTCAGGTTCAAGAAATTTACTTCGTAAGGCAGATCATTCCGCCTCTGAAATGCTCTACTCCATAGAAATCTCTTCCTTATAAGGAGCCCCAAATCCACTCTTGTGGCTGTTAGCTGAGGGGGGGGGTCACACCTGGTCCTCCAGCTCGTGGGGGCAGAGGTAAACGTCATGGCGGCACTGGCTGATCCAACCAGTATATGGGTTATACCTCCAGGCTTGAGTTTTCCACAATGACATGGGAGCCTTTTTACTCTTTATGGTAAATTGTGGGTCAGATTGGGAAGGAAAATGTAATCAGGTGCATGTCACTTGAGATTGTTTTCAGGGTTTCACTCCTTCTGGACACTGGGGAGTTAGGACTACCTGACCAGCTTCAGACTTCTTAATTCCTCTCCCATTTATCCCAATACTTTCTGTTTTGTTTTTTTTTCTTTTTTTTTTTTTACAAAATGATGTCATGAGAGACTTGGTCAAATATTACTGGAATTCATTTGTGTTGTGCTGATGAAATTCTCTTGATCTATTTATTCTGTTACAAAAAGGAGAGAAGTGATTTTGGCTTTACTTCTTCTTAGCATAAATATGTTGGTTCCTACTGATCATTATAAACTTGTGGTAGATTATAGCTAATCATCCATTTAACATTCAATCATCTCTTTAATAATCATCCATATAATAAGCTGTACTACAATTTTGCCAGGATTGAAACCTATATCGTTTGATTTAGTTGCCAGAATTCTCTTTTCTCATTTTAGACAATTCAGATATTGCTAATTTCCAGGCTTATTACCTCTTTTTGTTTCATTTGATTCAAAAAGACTCAACTGAGATTTTTAAAAAAAATATATTTTATTTATTTATTTGTTAGAGAGTGAGAGAGAGCGCTGAGCAAGGAGCTGATATGGGACTCAATCCAAGGACCCTGGGATCATGACCTGAGCTGAAGCAGACACTTAAGTGACTGAACCACCCAGGTGTCCCTCAACTGAGATTTTTTAAGAAAAACATTTTTTCAGGAAAAAAAAAATCTCAAACCAGTTACTATATTTTGAAACTCTTCATAATGCTGAGGAATCACCCTCCATACCATTAACCAATAATGGCACAGAATATCACAATAGATCCTTGTTCATGATCTTACTTTCTTGGACAACATTATTTCCCTTTGCTTCATTCCTTGCTCTGTTTTCTTGATGTCTCTGATTTTGAATTCTAAGGGCTTATTCTACTCTTGAGCCCTTGCCTTGTGCCTTCACTCCACCAACCGTAGACATTCACTAGAATGTCACACACTTTCTCCACTGCCAGTAGAAACCTCATATTTAGGTTCTGCCATGGAAAATAGCCTGCTATCACTACCCAGTCTAACCTAATCCTAATTTTATGGGCATGTATGTAGAAACATTTGACTGTCAATTAAAGACTAGTATAGAAGGTTAGGGAAGTCATTTGTGAAGTTGAATCTTGTAATGGTAGGCAAATACTTGTTTCAGTATAAAAGCTATGCAAGTCAAAAAGAAGGTGATAGCCCATTTAAGGTAAATCAATCTTTGCTAGGTAATAGCTATTCTATCTGAGACATTATTGGACACCTAATATATTCTTACTATGTGTTAGTTAGTCATGTTTGTTGAGTGAACAAATAAACTAGATTTCATTTTTTGCACGTGTGTGCCTGTGTGTATATACAGATTCTGCATTTTAAAATCCTTTCAGGGAGCATGCTTAACATAATTCTCTTTTCTTCTTCTGAAGTTCACTAGAATGTTAAACCCCACAAGAGGGATTTGATTATCTTATGAGAGTATGGAATTTAAAGAAAATTGGGTAAATAGGATCACTATACATCCAGCTGTTCAATTGATTTCATGTTCATCTCAGAATGTAATTGAATTTGAAGCTCCAGAAAAAGTAAATTGAAACTAACAATAACCGAGCACATTACTTTTGTTCGTAATACCATGATTGAAATGAGCTCTACATCGAGAAAGAAATGTGACAATACCAGTTACTTACGCCGCACCTTTCTCCAAAGTCCTCAGTTCACTTCATACACAGTGCACTTGATCTTACACTGACCAAAAATGAGTACTTGCTTCATTGGAGGAAGTGCCATGTCAGAGGTGAGATGCTCTGATCAACCTGAGTCGCCTGGAAAAACAGCTAAAACTGATTCAGAAAATTTATGTCCCAATTATCCTTTGTCGGTGGTACGTCCAGGGAGGAAGAGAGTGTTGGTTTCCCAGGAAGGTCTTTAAGATTTCCAAGGAGAGCATTTTCCTCCTGTTGGAGATCCAGTCTTTCTTCCTACAGGAAATGTGGAAAGGTTACCATGGGTTTTATGCCAATTCCTCTGAATTTGTCTGCTGCCTTTGAAGAGAGGTCACCTTACTCACCTTCCACCTTGTGAGCAAGAGTAGGACAGAAGATGCTGCCTGCTCTCTTTATATGTTTTTGTTTAGGGATCCTCAAAACTTTCCTCTGTTGTGTTTACCACACCCTAATCCCTTTGCATCTTTATATGTTAAGTCATAAATGCTTCCCATTTCAGTGACGAAGGATCCTTGGGGAAAGGGATCTCATGGCAAATTTGTATAATAATGTAAAATTATATTTTAGTTGGTACTGTATATCCCATATAGTAACAGGAGGGCTGTCGATGCCAAGGTAGGCAAGTACCGTCTACCCGACATTATGTCTTCTTATGAGAAGGCCTTTTTTAACTCCTGCAGAAATAAAAACAGTGGAAGTTAAAGAATATTCTTTGTCATTTCATTCACCACTTGCCCTCCCCTTCCAACCTTGATGGAGAAGCGCCTTGAGTCCAGGAAGAACAAATGCGCTATTCCGGGCACGGGGCACCACTCGATGGGGAGCACTGCATGTATTTATAGATCTGAAATGCTGCTTGAGCTACGTCTCAGGGCTAAAGCTGACTAAGTTTTAAGTGAGTAAGAAGAAATACGTTTTTAACCACCAGATCAGGGTGACCTCTAAATTAGCCGTATTACAGGTTATTACCTTCCTACTGTGTTGGAGGCTTAGGGTATAATTAGCTCATGCATTTTGCACAACAGCGAGTGAAGGCTGAGCTGTGTCTTTGAGCTCCAGGAAGCCTGTGTTCCCTTATTTTGACTGACCGAAACTTTAGTACTGACGAGGGTGTAAGGACGTCAAAAGGGAAAAAAAAAAGAATAACACTTTCTTATTTTCTCCATGAGTTGTTCAGATGGAACAGGACATTCTAGAGTTGGCTTCACTGCTTCATTGTTCACTGTCTCTATTTAAAGAAGACTGAAGCTCTTTTTTTTTTTTTTTTTTTTTTTAGAGAGAGGGAGAGAGAAAGAGCGAGTGAGCATGCACAGGGGGTGAAGGGCAGAGGGAGAGGGAGAGAGAATCCCAAGCAGACTCCCTGCTGAGCACGGAGCCTGAGGCAGGGCTCATTCTCAAGACCCTGAGATCATGACCTGAGCTGAAATCAAGAGTTGGACGTTCAACCGACTGAGCCACCCAGGCACCCCAAGAAGACTGAAGGTCATAACTTCACAGATTAGTTAAAAGTGAACCTAATGAAAGATCTACTTTAAGACACACATCAACGAGGATGCACTATGCTTGCTTTCTGCCTTGCCATGTGGGGAGATGAGAGCCTCTTGGGGATCAGCCATCCTGTCTCATTTTCCCTCTTACGTTTTGGTAACTTGGATGGGATTCTTGAACTGTGGAAAACACAGACTGAGAGCTGCTTCTTCTGGGTTAATGCCAAGCTCCTACTACTCAGAAATGGGTGTAAGAGGCAGCATATCCTACTTACTGCCAGATGGAGGTGCTCACTACCCATTTATACCAAATCTTGGATCATCCTCATTTTTTGGTGGACACTTGAAGTGTCTTGAGAAACAGTGGACAGTGTTAGGGCAACTCATCCACAGGGAATTCACTTGCTTCCTTTTCAACCTGGCCTGCTTCCGGTGGGGACTGTGGGAAGAGGGTCCTGCTTACCATAAGTTCCTCTATATAGTCAAGGCAGACATCTTGGGTCACCAATCCTGAGCCTTTGGGTGGTTCCTTAATGGCAGCCAGGGGGCTGCCTGACTTTCTCCCCACAGGCTGAAGAAGGAACTTCCTGCTGTCTGCCATGGTCACTCATCCTATCTGCTTTTCTACTTCCAAAACTTCCTCTCCATTGCCCTCTTCTGCTCTTTTTCCTCCTTTCAATAATATCTGTAGAGGCTTTTCTTGGGTCAGGGGAGATTAGAGCCAATTTCACAAATTCAAGCTACCAGAAGAGTAAGCCTACCTAGGGCGGAGGAGATTTGGGAGGTGTGTGTGTATAAGACAGAGAAGAGCAGGAGAAAGAAAATGTATTTAGAGAAGCACTCCAGCCTCTTTCTGCTTTTGAAACTAATTTAAATGTGTTGAGTTGATTCCACATTCCGAGGATGCAATTTCCCTATGCTATTGGAAATCACACCTACAGGATATCGTGGTGAGGACTGATGAGAAAGGCTGTCAGGGAGGAATTGTCTGGGCACTGCTTTCCCACAGCACTCGTGATGATTCTCTGCCCTACCAACCTCCCCAAGCCCCAAACCCTTCATGGCCCCCAGCGCTCCCAGTGCTGTTTCTCTCTTCCCACCTTCTTACCTTCCCTCCTCCAGGAACTGCCTCACTGTCTTCAAATGCTCTCTCTGGCAGAGATGCCATCAACCACGTAGGGCCATTTGACCTGGAAAATACCCAACATTTCATCTTTGTGTGATCACCTCACATTCAGGGTACCTCCAGGTCCCAGCTTGTATCTTATTACCTACATTTGGCTACTGCCCTTTGGTTTTAGCAATTTCAACAAAGCTAGAGAGAACACGCAAGTCAAGTGACTTTGCTGCCCAGAATTATCATTAATTCCCTCAATTATTTATTGACTACCTAGTATGTGCAGCCAGGTTCTAGCCATGCAAGGAGATAAGGAGAAGAATCACCCCTGAGGAGGTCACTAGGGTTGGCAGAGGGGGAAGATGACAAACCATATAGTGGGATGTAGGGTGAGGAGTCCACTTGTTCATGTCACTTTCTGGCAGAATGCAGGGAATGGTCATTTCTCCCAGGGGTGGGGGCAAGGAGGCCTCAGAGAGCTTATAGTTGGGGTGGGAAGTGAAGAAGGCAATCTAGACCATAAAGCAAAAAGACATCAATAAAAGATCCACTTGAGGGCGACTGCTGAATTCAGAAGACAGTGATTTGAGGATTATCTTCAGATTGGGAATTTATGGGCTCATTATAAAGAGCAATGAGGGTTGACAGCAATAGCAAAGGGGACCTTCTCCTGGTCTATTTGCTTTCTGTGTACCAAGGGCTTACGCACACAGTAGACATCACATAGGTATTTGTGAATGAATGAATGAATGAATGAATGAAAATGAACGAACAGATGTTGGGTGAATGAATAGATGGGAAAGCTACATTTTAAAAATGCTGTTTAATTCTGGCTTTTTTGGATTCAGTTGGTAGTTTTGGAAGTAAAATACTTACTAGGTAGCACTGACTGAGATTAACAATTCATTTTATAAAGGCTTCTACCAAGTGAGACTTTTAATTACTGACAAGCAGACCTGACTCAGTTGGAAATGTAGCTCGAGAAAGGCTTTCAAGCTCTGTTATTAACTCCTCAGGGCATCTGGCTCTTAACCTTCCTGAATATTTCAGCAGTTCTGTGCAGGGGATTCTTGCGAGGGCCTTGCTGGAGAGGTGTTCATCAGGCTCAGGGGGTTCTGGTCACATTCCAGCGAGTTTGTCCCCTGGATTTCTGCCTCCTGACTAGGAAGGATGCGTGACACCACCCCCCGGGGAACTGACAGGAGCTCTTAGCTTGTGTCCTATTGCTGGGCTGATGGCTTGAACTGGCTTCCCAGCTCCCCGCCTTGAGAGTTCTCTGCCCTGGTTTTGTCCTGGAATCTGCAGAGGTTCGGGGGGCGGGGGGGATTCCTCTCAGATGTGAACAAAATGTGCAGGAGACTAAAGAGAAGCGGATTAAATCATGGTGAATACATAGAGCACTCTTTGCTGCTTTATGATTCCGCATGCTTGCATTCTGACAGCCAATTATCTGTCCATGGGTGTGATCTGAATGCCAGTGTTTCTTCGAATGACCAGACATTGCCTCACTGTATAGATGTATGAGTTCAGTATACACTCACATAGTTCCTTTTCTTGATGTTTCTGGCTGGAGCCTGTTTTACCACTTAGAGAAAGCTAGAGGGAAGAGGAAGAAAGGGGTGTGTGTGTGCACACGCACGCATGCTGCAAAATAATCTTGATTTAATCTCCAGAAGATAGGACACAGGAAGCTGTTTTTCCCTGGTGTTATTAAGATTTAACAAGATCGAAGTGTTTTAATGATCCACTCATTTGCCTTCAATGATTATACGACATCCCTCACTTTGCTATGCTGGTGTTGGTTTTCTATTAAATTTCAGAGCTGGTTGACCTATAAAGCATGGGAAGTTCAAAACGTTGTGAATATAACACTTTGTTAGGTCAGTAGCAAATAGGGTCAGGGAGGTTATTTTTATAGATTTGTTTGCAATCTGCAAAATTTCTCTGAAAATGTGGTTCATAAGAATTTTTAAAAAATTTTTGGAGCCAATACTACTTTTAGTAGCCGAATTATGAAATATACTAATTGCTGACTTTTTAAATCAGCTTTAAGAGCTCATCAATATTTTTAATGCCCTTTTGTAAAAAGCAGAAGTGTTCTTTTTCCTCGGTAAAAATCAAGGAATATTCTTTGGTGGAAATTGTTGGGTTCAAATAATAAAATATAACTTTACATACATAAAAAGGCTTTCAGACAAGGAACTAACCTAAGCGTTTGATTGCATATTTTGTTGTAAAAAAAAACAACAACAAAAAAACCACAACTATTTCTTTTACCTTGGTCTTAAAAGTGTTTAAATCATCAGGGAAGGTTCTTGATTAAAGAGCCAACTTATTTGTTTTATTAACATTCTCATCAGTTCTATAGAGACAAATCAGAAAAATTGGAGAATGAGAAAGAATCAGTTTGAATGCTAATTCCAGTAGTTTGGAAGCAATAACTTTGTATAGATCAGTCATAGATAAGTTAAAAAAATTGTAGGCTCAAATTTGAATTTTGTCAAAAATTCCTGACTGTGAATGGTCAGCTGCCATTTTTCTGGGGTTCTGGAACACTTAGATGTTCCTTCTGTCCACTGCCATTACCCCGTATTGGGGGCCTCACTTCTTAACTTCTGCCAAAGCTCCCCCACCAGGATCCTCCCACTGCCCCTGTGCCTGCCACCTGGTGGAGTGATACTGTTTCTGACTACTTAGGGCAAAACACCATGATAAAAATATTCCACCCTTCCACAGGTTCCTTTGGAAAAGAATTCACCGACAACAATGAAGTGTCAATGTTCGGGCACCTTGGGGGTGTGTGTGTGTGGGGTTACATATAGATTTACCTGAGCAGCAGGAGTGTGAGTGGGTCCTATTTCAACCGCATGTACACTGTGCTTAAGGTCTACACCGGAACACTAATGAGCTGATTGGCACGGCCAACACTGTGGGCTTCAACAAACAATTCAATGAATGTAGGTTTTCATCAGAAGCTAAGCTAGGGATGATTTAATATTGAAATGCAAGAAATGGCAGGGACTGAAAAACACACCAGCTCAGAAGGTTGTTGATAATGAACTAATCGTATGACTGAATATTTTCCAAAAATACCAGCTCTCTGTAGGTCCCTATGCAGAAGACATTTTGCCTAGCTGGCCAGCATTTGAGGGACAGTGAGACCCCTTACTAACATACTGAATCCGGACCTTCAGCACACTCCTGAAGTACACCACTCTTAGTCTATAAGTCTCCCTGATGGTTAATCTTATGAGTCAACTTGACTGGATCACCAGATGCCCAGATATGTGGCTAAATCTCATTATTTCTGGGTGTGTCTGTGAGGATGTTTCTGGATGACATGAACATTTGAATTGGTAGACTCAGTGAAGCAAGTTTTCTTCTCCAGTGGGGGTGGACATCGTCCATCCATTGAGGGTCTGAATAGAACAGAAAGGCGGGTGAAGGAAGAATTCCATCTTTCCTGCCTTATAGTTTGAGCTGGGACATCCATCTTTTCTGCCAGCTCCCTTGGCCCTCAGGCCTTTGGACTCATCACTGGCTTTCCAGAGACTCCAGCTTGCAGATGGCAGACTGTGGGACTTCTCAGTCTCCATAATCAAGTGATGCAGCTTCTTATAATAAATCTCTTCCTATGTATATATCCTATTGATTTTGTTTCTCTAGAGAGCCCTAATACAATACCAAAGTTTAATGACATTGAGAAATAACTTTCACAGATCAGTATTTAAAAACCCATAACTACTCCAGCAACCCTCAGTTTGTTTACTGGGATTAAGAATTCCTCATATCAGTGAGGTCAATAATAAAAAAAAAGAAACAAAACCCATAACTAAGGTGACCATGTAATATGTCATCCAAAATGGACAATTTGGAGAGAGAAAGGGGACACTGTTAATAATTACCCCAAGACAGGTGTCACCTAGGAAGTCCTAGGCATGGACATAAAATCACAGTATCTTGAGAACTAGGTAAACATTTGTGGAATGAGTCATCATTTGCACATTACAAAAGATGAAGGAACCTAATTTTGAAGTCAATTTGGTAACCCCCGGGATGAACCTGAAGGCCTCTGCTGGGCCACAGGCTGGACTCTGGGAATTAGTGGTCTGGTTTAACTTACAAAGTTTGCCAGACCTGTGGTTCATCTCTGTACTCCCCTGCTCAGAGACTATTCATAGTGAAAGCTGGACTTGAAAACTTGTTATGTGCTCTCCCTATGTGTTCAGTTCTCTTCCTTAACTTGAGATCATGTTGCATATTTCTTACTCTTTCTGCAGGAGACTTTGCAGAGGCCAGCTGAACGGGGCTGGCTGGCTCAGCCCCTCCCTGGGGGTCCCCCCACTTGGTGCATCACCTCTTCCCTCCACCTACTTAAATCCTATCCATTTTTTTTTTTCAAGTTAAATCTGCTTTGAGGAAACTTAATCTCAATGATTCTAATTCATTGTATCAATCCTTTCCCATGAACTTTGAGAATTAAAAAAATTGTAGAGTAGACATTTTGCCAATCCCTTGGAAATGTGGCATGCCTTCCCTAACTGTGTGGGAAGCCCCTGAAAGACAGTATTTATTTAATCTTTGCCTTTTTCCTCTTACCTCCTGTTCTAGCTCTCAGACATAGAGATATTCACAGCACCTGATCGAATCAAAGACCGTTAGCGTTTTAGACAGATAGGGAAATTCTGATAATCAGATTATATACTTGCTAGGTACTTTCATTTGTGACATTTGTAAATGAATGTCCTTGTGTGGCTCTCTCTAGCTTACATAACTTGAGGGATGTTGAGTTTGTGTGGAAGCGGAACCCATCTCTGATGGATACACAGACATACATTTTTGGAATACAAATGGAATTTTAAATATTTTTAAAACTTTACTCAGTCTCTTGAAAAAGGCAAAAAGTGTTTGATTCATAAGTAAAAGATAGAACTTTAACATCTTTTCTTGCCTGTTGCCTCACCCCACTCAGCATGGCTTGCCAGATGCTTTTGGCCTCTCTCTCCCTCTCCCAAAACTCCTGAAAACCCACTCAGACTCAGCCCAAAGCAAGCTTTGTATTTCTTGGTTTTTCCATCGGTTTTCCTCGAGAGATGTTTTGCCTTTCTTGTATAATTCAAGCAAGCCTGATTTTATTTTATTTTATTTTATTTTTTATTTTTTTAAAGATTTTATTTATTTGACAGAGAGAGACACAGTGAGAGGGGGAACACAAGCAGGGGAAGTGGGAGAGGGAGAAGCAGGCTTCCCGCCAAGCAGGGAGCCCGATGTGGGGCTCCATCCCAGGACCCTGGGATCATGACCTGAACTGAAGGCAGGCGCTTAATGACTGAGCCACCAGGCGCCCCAAGCAAGCCTGATTTTAAAAGACTCAAGAATGGAGCTGCAGGGACAGACGGCTCTCCACTGAGTGCGTGTAGCATGTTGGATGTCGAGCGCGACCAAGGGGGGAAAGATGGGGGAAGTAGGAGCAAAGAGGCTGTGGAAACTCATTTTAATTTTCCCTGTCACACTTATTTTCCTGTATTAACTTCCCTCTAAAGTGATTGGTACTTGTAAATATTCAGTGAATGACCAGAGAGATATGATGTTTTATAAATGAAATTCTCTTTGAAGTGCTCAAACTCAAAATGAAATTAGGAATTGCTTTGGACACTGTACCATTTCAAATTTCACAAAATACAAACATTACCAGAGGATTTTTCCTCCCATCTTCTTCTCCTAGCTTCAAAAGGAACATCTTTGGATGGAATCTAGTCATGAAGAATTGATATCTTAATGAAAAAAGAAGAGCAAACATTATAAACTATTAAAAAGAGAAGACCCATTTTAAAATTCTCTCTTCCCTCCTTTGTGTCGGAATAGCGTACCACTTTCGTTCAGAATCAGCAAGTATTTATTGAGTGCGTACTAAGTCCCAGGCACTGTGCGATTCACTGGGTGTAAAGTGGGACACAACACAGGCTGTCCTTGTCCTCTTTGAGCTTGTAGATTTAAGGTGTGTGTGTACGTTTTGAGTGGTGGGGAAGCATATTGCAATAATGATAAAAACATTTGCATGAATACTCATTGTGACAAGTACTGGGAATGAAAATTGTATACTAATATGGCAAGCACAACAGTGAGATGTAAGGGAAGGCATCTCTGAAGAGAACAAGGTCAAGTGAGCAGGAACAGGAAAGAAACATCCAGCAAGATGGTGGCCATCTTGCCATGTGGCTGGAGCCTTGTATGTCGTGCAAGCCAGTGGGGTGAGGCCCCGAGGGGCCTCCCACATTCACTGCAGCATGATTCACAAGAGCCAAGATATGGAAAAAACCCTAGTGTCCATCAACTGTAGAAGTTGTGTATATATACACAGTAGAATATTATTCGGCCATACAAAAAAAATTCTGTCATTTGTGACAACATAGAGGAACTTGGAGGACATTATGCTAAGTGAAATAAGCCAGACACAGAAAAAGTCATACTGCATGATATCACTTATGTATGAAATCTAAAACAGTCAAACTCTTAGAAGCAGAGAGTACAATGGTGGTTTCCAGGGGATGGAAGATGCAGGAAATGGGGAGATGTCGGTCTAAGTGTACACATTTTCAGTTCTAAGGTAAGTTCTGGAGATGTAATGTGCCTATTGTTAATACCGTATCGTATACCTGAAATTTGCTAAGAGAGTAGATCTTAAATATTCTCACCACACACGCAAGAAAGGTAGCTACGTAAAATGATGGATGTGTTAATTAACTTGGTTGTGATGATCATTTCACAGTGCATATGTATATTAAATTATCCCATTGTACACCTTAAAAAAATCACGTTGTAAAACCTAACTATATACAATTCTTAATTGTCAATTAAGACCTCAATAAAACTGGGGGAAAAAAGAAAAATTAATAAAATAAAGGTAAAAAATAATATGGAAGAATAGAATTTTGACTAGAGTTAAAAAAAAAAAAAAGAATTTTGGCATTTATCACAAGGGCATGAAAAGTCTCAGGATGTAATCACCTTGCCTGACAGCCTGGGTGGTGGGATCTTAGCATACAGAATAGGAGTTGGGGCACCTGGGTCTTGCTCTTAGCCCTGTCCCCAACCATCTGTGTCAGGGGCTCTACAGTATTCATTAGCACTTGGATAGGCCTCTTTGCCTTCCACTTCTGCTTACTCATTTATAAAGTGGGGCCAAAAGTAACTTCCTGGTACTGTCATAGTGCAGGGTGTAATTATAAAATAACCAGAGACTTTCCTATATGAAACCAGGTTATGCTTTATACTTCTCTCTTTGGTAGCGAGGACATGGAGTTAATGCCACTGTAGAGTAACGCACAGTACTCGCTGGGCCTACGTGAGGATTGTGATGAGATGTGGCTCTTGGTGAGAACAAACACAACCTCTCACTGAATAGGCAGTAGATTGCAATGTTTTCACACATGTTCTGAAGGGAAACAACTGGGTTCACAGCATTTTATTTATGGGTGGTGTTTCCTGAAGAGAGAAGGCAAAATCTAATTTAATTTATTTTTCGCATCTAATGTCAGTTCACTTAACATAGCCTGTGTTGAGTAAACAAGTTCAGAGCAGGGAGAAGTGCCTCAATTTGGGTAGATTTGGGCTGAAAATTGCTTGCTGTTTTGAAATTCCTCTCCCAGACTCCTGAGGTGCTTTGGGGTATTGTTGTTTCAATAATAAAGCCAGAGTCCTTGGAAAGGAAGAGGAGGAAAGCTGTGCTTTTCCTGTTGTTAAGGCTTCAGGCAACCTTCCAAAAGTTACTATTTACCAAGACATACCTCCAGATACCTTCAGAAACTACATTTCAGTCGAGTTTGAAACCTTAAACACTGCATATGGATCAATACCGCCCAAGAACTAACAGCTGACTGGTGAGTGGCTGGTAGCATCCGACGGTGACACACTCATTAAGAGTAAGTTCATTCAGGAGGGAACGGACCATTGTCGCTGCACAAAGCCTGTTCCTGCGGGTGTACTCCACGTCGCTTCGGCTTCTGCTGTGTGCCCGCAAGGGGACCCTTGTGATTCTCCATAATGATTACCGACAGCAGCATTAATACTGATTAATGCTGGCTGAAGTCCATGCATTTATTATGCACATGCTTCCCAGGGGAGAGCTCATGGAACCCCTCATTGAAAAGTTGCTTCCATGGATATTTACAAGTTGAGACAATCTCCTTGGCCTGCGTAATTAGAGAAAATGTCTCTTTGTAAATCCTGCATTTGTGAACAGTCCACTGAGAGATGCTGTCCTGGACTTGTATGGAGAATGACTTCACAAAGTCTAACTTTTACACCCAGGTAGGTAAGAGTTTGGTTTTTCGCTCTAGGTGTTGTGGGACATAGCTGGCCCGGAGGGGTCGCTTTAGGTGTGTGTTAGGAAGTCCCGTTCTGGGTGGGAAACTGGAAATTGGGCTAAAGGAAAACCACAGTGCCTCTCTGCGGCTCTCTTTTCACAGCTGTAGACTAGAAGGATCCAACGAGATGGTCTGAAAGTCACCTCTCGCCTGGACATCTCTCATGTCCAGTCGTGTCCACCTTCACTTGCCGCCTTTGATTCAGACAGGCACTTCTCTCCTTCCACATTACCTCTCTCCAAAACCCACTCCTTTCCACTGTGTCACTTTTTATTTTATTCATAAAAGTCAATGCTGGATCTGAGATTTAATTCAATTCAGGTAAGTGCTTGATTCAAATGAATTTAATCTGAGTTTCGTCGTGCAAACACTTGCATCAAGCTCTGCATGTGCCGCGTTGCCCCTCTCCCTCACTCCATTCCCCCTCAGCTCTCTCCTGTGTACTGCTTATTTCCCCCCTGATCTTTCTGGCACCTTTTCCTCACTACTCATGCATACTCTCAGTTCTGCTTGATTGCTGGAGTAGGCTAGGCTGTAAAGTGATGAAAATAAACCATGGCATTTAAGAGTTTCAACCCAATAAAAGTGTCTTTCTAAGGCATGCCAAGTCCAGTCTAGGCTAGAAATAGCTCTCCTGGGAGGCTCTCCTGCAGGCTGTGGCTCAGGGATCCAGGCTCCTGCCATCCTGTGACATCACCGTTCCCAACACAGGCTCCCCAGAGGGCCCCTGGAACCTCTCATGTGTCCACATTTTCCCAGCCTGAACCCAGCCATATGCCCCCAATCTGACTGCAGCAGAGGCCTGTAAATTATTCTTCCTGAATGGCTAGGTCAGCATCTGGCTAATTTCAACCAAGTCATGTTAAAATCTAAGTATGCAGAGAGGAGAGAATTTTAAAACAAGGGCAATTGAGAAATTGATTAAATGTGGGAGAGTAAAAGACAAATGATATTCAGCCCTCATAGTAAGTTAAAAGTCAAAAAGAACTTGTTAGATTTGTGAGTATAAAATCAATCATTATGGTAACAACGACAGGAACGTTTTCTTTATGGAAGGCATTGGGCTAGTGTCTGTCACATGCATTGATTCCTGCAGTCCTCATAATCAACTCACAGATTGTTGCTCTTCCATTTATAGATGAAGACGCTCAGGCTCGAAGCCTCCCAAGTCTCTCAGGGAGTAAGTGGCGGACAGATGAAGGTTCCAAAGTCAGACTCTGTAGACCATCCCCCTCCCCCGCCGCCCCATCCCCTCCCCTAAAAATAATAATGATGCTTACCCCATTTAATTTAGCCCTTACTATAGACTTAGGATGAAAGGTAACACTTTACAGCTGAAGAAAATGCCATTTGGAGAGGTTAAGTGGCTTGCACCCAAACCGTAGGTTGAAGCGTAGGAAGGGTACATAAAAAGGCCAATACGTGTAATTGACTGAATGGAAATTTTGCAGTATGACCTTCAAACCTAGAAGATCCTCCGCAGCTCTTAGGGTTCCCAGCTAAACCATCTCCGTGTCTCTCCTGTCATCGCCCTTCAGGCACAGCGTCTGACCCTGCTCTCGTGCACTGGCGGGCTAAGCAAGGCGAGGTTGCTCAGGGACTGGTCGCACCTGAGTCCACCCGGATGGACGCTCTTGGTGACGCCTGCCACCTTGAGATAGCGCGCCGCTCCGTTTCCACCCCATTCCGGTGTTTTTATGCAAACAATCCTCAATTATTAAATTTCACTGAAGTGTGCCACAAATCACTTCTTATTTTACCATATTCTACATCTTTAGATATAGCACAGAATTGAGTAAAGATTTCTTCAAAAAAAAAAAAAAAAACCAGAACATAAAATATTGCATTGCTTATTTGACGGCAAGTTATTTTGAAGACCTCTTCTGTATTCATGGGAAGAAAAAAGCAACTCTGATAAAACCATAAAGCAAAATGCTCTGAAAGGTTACATGACACTGGGCTGTTTAAGCTTCTTTCATTGGTTGCCTAAGAAACTGGATAATATAACTTCAAACATGCAATTCAAAGACATAACCTCTAAATTGCATTCTTAATATTTAGTACATTTTCCTTTTGGTGACAATAAACTAATTTGATATAATAAATCTGTAGCTTACGTAACACATTTTTTTTTTCTTTTCTTTTCTTTTTTTTTAACCCAGGCTCCAAACCCATAGGCAGAGTTATTGTAGAGAAAGGTGCAGAATGGATGAAGCCCCTCTGCCACAGACTTGAGTGGCATTGAGTGGCCCTACTCGACTCACTGCTGTGGTCTCTGTAAAGGGAGTTAACGGCACCCACCTCTCAGAATGCTTATGAAGTTACATGAGAAGTATTTGTCAAATACGTCAGGGCAACTCTTGGCACAATGAGACGGCTGTGTAAGTATTTGGTTTTTTTAAAAAGCTGTTTTGTGCGTGTGTCATTGATCTGCAGCTCATCCTTGCTGGAGCCAATCTAGTCTACACTTCAAATGGAAATGGGTTTTCTTTTGAACAGAGGTCGACCCCAATGAGGCTAGAGGTAGAAGGGCCAGGTGGTGACCAGTGCCTACCCAGCTCCTGGGAACAGGATGCCCCATGTGTTCTTTCTTTTACTAAGAATAGACCCTGGAGAAACAGACTTAATTATGGCGAATCAAATGCAGTGGCGCTTCACTCATCTTGAATCTCCTTTTTTTTTTATTTTTTTTTTTATTTTTTTTATTTTTTTAAAGATTTTATTTATTTATTTGAGACAGAGAGAATGAGAGAGAGAGAGAGAGAGAGCACATGAGATGGGGGAGGGTCAGAGGGAGAAGCAGGCTCCCTGCCGAGCAGGGAGCCCGATGCGGGACTCGATCCAGGGACTCCAGGATCATGACCTGAGCCGAAGGCAGTCGCTTAACCAACTGAGCCACCCAGGCGCCCCCATCTTGAATCTCCTTAAGTCACAAGCTCACATTCAGGAGGAGGGGACAGAAATGCACGTACATGTCCCCAGAGCGGGACATGAGCTATGACAGAGGACTGTGGAAGTGACCCAGGAGAAGGGGGGCAGAGTGGTTCAGTGGGCAGGAAGATTGTCCATCAGGAGAGCTTCATGAATGTAACAGAAGAAGGTGTCCACACACCACAGAGTACCCAAAACACAATTCCTCTGGATGCATTACAATATTTTTCTTCCTTTCGTTCTTCTTTGTTTTTCCTCTTTTTCATCCTAACTGTCAAGACCCCTCCCTAGTCCCTTCCTATCTGAAGGTCAGTCCACCACTGTGATTTCCTTCCTGGTGTCTGCTGTAATGTTCGACGTTCTTCTACTTTATTCTCATTTATTTGCTCCACTGGGAAAAGTGTTCTGCCATCTTCGAGGATTCTGCTCTCCTGAACGGAGCTATAATGTGAACCACATGAGACCAGAAATATAGTTAGTGCAATAAAGTTTGGATTGAAGACACATAGTGCACAAGGAACATTCCTTGGAAAGACAGCAGCAAGTGGACATCCGAGGGGTTATGTTTTGCAACCAAGTGGTTGTGTGGCAGAATATATTGGGAGTAAGTGAGTGTGACCATGAATGAAATCGATTTTTGAGAGCAGTTCTGTGGGTCCTTCTGAGCTTCCAGTGGCCTCCAGTCTAGCAGGACCTAGTTACTTCTATCAGCTGGATTGACCTTGGTAATCAGTGAGGTGACAAATTGGTCATCCTTCCATCTGCCTGGAGTCCCTTGTTTCCCTGTAAGCACCTGTCACTTGCTCAGCCTGTGTCCTTGTCTACACAGCGATGTGGGTTTTTGGGAGGTGCAGACACCTGGATTCCTTCAGGAGGGACTGGGGATGCACCTGAGTATCTTGAGTGTCTTCATGTGAGGTGCGAGGACAGGTTTGGAAGGAGGCAAAGCATGGATGCCCTATCTTCAGGCTGTGTTAAAGATAGAGCATGTTAAGAGCAAAAACACCTTGAATGTTTTCTGGAGAGAAACTGTAGCAGGGGCAGCAAACGTGCTGGTCACTTCTCTTGTCTTTCCCCTGACGGCTCAGGGGTATCACAGGAAAGCAGAAGGAACGTGGGGCCAGAGCACAGCCATGACCTTCCTTAAGCCATTTGTCTCTAGTGCGCCATGCCCTTTCAAGGTTCACATGACCTGAATGACTTCATGAATATTCTCTGCTCCCCAATTTCAGCTTCCTAGTAAATTGAAACCAAAGGCCCAGCACCCAGCATATAGGGCATTTAGTCAATTTTTCCTGGATTGCACTGAGTTATAATTGTAATGAAAGAAATGGGACGTACCTATTAACACTCTTTTGGGGCTCATCTTAAATTTGTGCAGACTTCAGGAAGATAAAGCTCTCCTTTTTTCATGGATGAGGTAGGAGCCCATCAAGTGGTTTATCATGCTTTTAGATTTTAAAATAATTTAAAAATACCTCATAATCGTTTGCTAAATATTTGTGGATGAACCATTATTACTGTTTTATATCTGGGAAATACAAGACAGATGACTGACTTAGGCCAGAGAGAGCTGGGTGTTTTATCCGTTACACTACCTTGGTCCTTGGATAATTATGCATCAATCCAGTGGTTTCCAGGAATGGAATATTCTCAGAATGAGAAATCCATGCATTATCAATTTACACCATTCAATACTTTTAATAGACTAGGAATTCCAGGAAAGTACAGTTAACTTTCATTTTTAATATATGGGAATGGTAGAAAAATAGTAGAAAAAGGAAGATGTTCAAATAAAACTTTATCTCCTATGTCCTCTGAATGAGTCCAGAGACAGAGAGAGAGATAACTTAAAAATTACATTTAATTAAGTTAATTAAATTACATTTAATTAATTGGTTAATTAAATTATTTTCTTTTGAACTTAAGCATTGAGGCTCTGGATGTTGGCATCTTATTTGGAGTCAAGACAAACCTAGGGCTTGGTCTGGATTATGACCCTTGGGTCTGGCCTGGGTTCAACTGGACACTTATCACGAGTGACTACAAATTACGTCATACAAGGCACATGTGAGAGACACAGGGAAAGTGTCAGAAAGGACGAGAAGAAAAGAGAAAAGTCTGGAAACAGGTTAGTGCAAGGTGAAGAGGCTCAGGGCACGGTGTCAGGGACCCACCTCATTTGGGTGCCGGCCTCGGGGGGTCACTGTCCAACCCAAAGTCAAAGCCTTTCTCCAGTAACGTGATCTGCAGATCTGGGGCCTCTCGCCACAAAACCAAGCATGTGAAATGGCCAGCTCGGCACTTCCCCACACTTTCCCTTCTCAGCATTTCATGAATCACATTTGAGGATTGTATCGACTGTAAGTTTGGGGCCTGGATCACAACAACACAGAATTCACCCCTCATTCTGCCTCGTAGTAACTCATGGCTTTGCCCTTTGCTTTTCACCCTTCCTCTGATCTAAACAAACAGACCCCTTAGTTCACTTTTCAGATGAGTGACTTTAGATCTGAAATGTGAAGTGCACAGTTCGATCCCTTGGAGAAAATAAGGCATGTTGCTTATCTGGCTTTACCTGAGGTCAAAGATTCAGAGGAAGTATGGGACACCCTCCAAAATCCTTAACCAGGAGTAGCTCTGGAGAGTTCACGGTCTCATCAAAGATGACAGGAGTATTTGCAGACAACTGAAATCGTATTGTTGCCTTGACCTAAATGTGTGACTGCCTGAGTCACTCTGGTCATAAGGGGAATCTGTTTATTAACTATATGCACATAAGACGATTGTAATTTCTTTGGAGAAACAAGAAAACTTAACACGCTCATTTGAATGAGTCACATCAGGGCCTTGGGAGCACAAAGGTTGAGCTGAAAATCTTGGTGGCCAGTGTTTGCTCCATGTTCCTACAGCACCTTTGAGTCCCTCAAAGAGCTTAGCCCAGTACCCCTTCCCATGTGTGTGCAAAAGAGTTTAAAAGAGAATAATGAAGGTATGCAGCTATTTTCTTGAAAGTATTTAGAGCCTATATTAATATCGTTGAAGGGACTTTGCAGTTCTTTAATTAAATTCATTAATTTTTTTCATATTTATAGTTATGAAACATTGAGTTAATGATAAGCTACCCTTAAATGTGTGCAAACCAAATGTCTTGTGTGCTGTGGATGAGTCAGATAGCATTAATGTTTATTGTGGACATTTCTGCCTGTCTTCTCCTTTCTTAATAGTTGGTAATTTCTGACTGGGGAATCAATGAGATTTCAGAGAAATGGATTCTGCCCCCAATTTAAGGGATGAAACATAGGACTGCAGCTGACCACATTGGTACAACCTCACTCCTTGGCCATGTATTAGTTGGCGTGGGATGTGACTCAAACCCATATAATTAGAATAAATCTCAGGGCGTGTATTAGTCAGTGTCCTCCAGAGAAACAGGACCAGTGGGATGGAGAAATATATATAATTATTATGAGGAGTTAGCTGACAGGATTATAGAGGCTGAGAAGTCTGCCGTCTGCCATCTGCAAGCTGGAGATTCAGGAAAACCAGTGGAACTGCAGTCCGAATTCGAGGGTCCGAGGACCAGGGGAGCTGATGGTTCAAGTCCCAGTGCAGAGACCTGAGAAGATGAAATGAGAAATCGCAGGTCAATCAGTGAGACAGGAAACAGGGTGAATTCCTCATCCCTTTGCCTTTTGTTCTATTCAGGTCCTCGATGGATTGGATGATGCCCACCGGGGGTGGGGGAGATTACTTACTGAGTCCACCAATTCAATGCTAGTAACTTCTGGAAACATCCTTCCAGATAACACCAATAAATAATGTTTAATCCAGGTAGTGCCTGGACATTTAAGTTCACCATCTATTTAACCATCACAGGGTATTGCCTGAGACAGTTGGAGAGATGATGCTTTCCCTGGATGGATGGGAATACATGAGGGAGCAAGAAACCCTGGGAATTTCTGGCAGGCATCTTGAGACCATTGGAGGACCCAGGCGACACTGTGGAAGGCAGAACAGGGCAGCAGAGGGAAAGGGGGCTCTTGATGCCCTGGCTGAACTGCTGGATCAACCCTCACCTGAAGCTCTGGGACTGACTTGCTTTGTACACTTCATCACGTGAATCAATCAAGCTCATTTATTGTTCAGTCTCATTTGGGTAGGATGTTCTGTAATTCATCATGGACTGATTCCTTACTGAAATGGAATGTCTCTGGTTGCAGCTCCCCTGGGAGAACATTGTTCACCCTGACATGCTATCCCCCAGAGCTCCCCAAAGTTGCAAAACTTCCCCGGCTGCTAAATGGGTGTTTCATTCCCACTCAAATTCACTGTGTTGAAGTGCTTTTCACAAAACAGGAGAATACCCTGTGTCTTGTACTATGCATGAAATGTTTTATTTGGCAGCAAAGCATAAGGGTGGGTTGAAGAGAATCAGGAGGTCCAGCTATGTTGGATGCTTGTCTTAAGACACTTACTGCTTGTCTTGTATTCCCAGCATGAATTCAGCTTCATCGGGCCTTATGTGTTAGGTAAACTTGGCTTTTCCTAGGCAGATTAGCTTCTTTCTGAGTGTCTCACCCTGTGGTTTTGCAGGAACACAGTATCCCTGAAGATCTAGCCAAGTTTTATCAACAAACAAGAACATCTACACAATCACAAATTTTGTCAAGTCATTTGTGAGCTTTTATCTGACAATAATTTACTCTGAGTGGGTGCTCTGCGTTCGAATTATGTATATCACTGGTCATCTGTAGACTTACTGCAGTGTCGCTTCAGGTCCTCAGAGGATCCAGATCAACCAAGTTGTCCCACTGCTGGGAGTCCTCACTACATCTCACCACGTCTCCTCCTGACCCGTGTCACCGGGTGTCACGTGTTTCCCTCACTGTCTTCTCAACCCGCTGCTTTGCGGGCCTCTGCACCAAGAGTCTTCCTCCTTGAAGGTGATAAGGGATGGAAGCAGAAAAATATTCACCTTTAACCCAGAAGGCTGACCTGTAGCCTGCATGGTTCTGATAAGGATCAAATACCCGCTGGTTGCTACATTCTTATAGAGGTTCATGACTGCCTGTCCATCTCACTGATAAGTAATATCAGTAATGATAAGCATCTAAGAAATTTTTTTTAAGATTTTATTTATTTATATGAGAGAGAGAGAAAGAGAGAGAGCATACATGAGCAGGGGGAGGGGCAGAGGGAGAAACAGACTCCCCTCTGGGCTGGGAGCCTGACTCATGCTCAATCCCAGGACCCTGAGATCATGAGAGCATGACTGACTGAGCCACCCAGGTCCCCAGCACCAGGGAAATCTTGGGAAGGTCGTTTTAGGAGTAGAAATTCGAAGAAGACATTTATGAGGTAATACTCCCTGCAGGTCCCCTTCCCCTTGAGCATTAAGCATATAACCACCAGCTTCATACAGCAAAAGTGCAGGTCATTCTGCCCATGGCTCTGGTCCCCATGTGGTCAAAATAAACTAAATTGCATGGTAAAAGGTCTCAAGAACTCTTTCTTGACCTTTGTGATCCTGCAACAAAACCTTTCTTTGCAGAATGCAAAACAAAGCATGCAAATTGATGTCTGGTCGGGCAAAGTGAAAGAGCCAGGATTTTTGCAGATGAGAAAGCAGCTTGAGGAAAATGAGACATTGCACACTTGGTTGTGGTCCAAAGCACAGTTTCTGGGTCATGTCTGGGCTGGTCTCCCGGCTCACCTCCTCGAGTGTGAAGGTAATTTCTCCCAGCCTGTGTTCAGTCATTTATATAAAGGAGATGATTGGAACTCTTTCCTCAGAGGGTGGCTGTGAAGAGCACACACAAGGAGGTGCTGTATGTCTCAGGTCTCAGAAAATATCACTCATGTTATAATTGACAAAATATTGGAACTCAGATTCTCTGGTTCCTAGTTTAGTATTCCTTCCACTACAGCCTGTTGTTTGAAAACCTCAGGCTTTTTCATGGTACTTAAAAGTACCCAGGTTGGGCATCCGACTCTTGATTTTGGCTCAGGTCATGGTATCAGGGTTGTGAGATCAAGCTCCGTGTCCTGCTCCGCAGTCAGCAGGGAATCTGCTTGAGATTCTTCTCTCTCCCTCTCCCTCGTGTACTTCCTCTCTCTGTCAAATCAAATCAAATCAAATCAAATCTTAAAAGAAAACCTACCTAGATAAAACAGCTAGACAAAGTACAGTAAATAAGTCACATCCCAAATGAGCCATGATCTACTTTCAATAGTTAACTGCTCTGTAACAATAAAAGAAATTCAAGACCCTATCTTGTATTCTCCACCTGGTTAAAATCTAGGTGTTTTCAAGATTCAACTCTGGGATTGATTTTTCTAGGAGCCTCTTTGAACCCATGCCTTGAGCCCACTACCTGCCTTTCCCAACACAGAGCTACTTCCCATCCTCTGTAGACTGCAGACTTCTTTCCTGAGCTCCCATGGATACCCACCTGGACGCCGTTGGATGGGTGATCTCACCTCATCCCCAGGCCTGACCAAAAGAGGCCAAAGTGAAGGGACCTGGAGATAGTGCCATGGGGTTCAGAGGTTAATCCTTTGCTATTGGACTTCTTGAAGTCTAAACTTAATGAAGATGCTTTTCTACTTGAATCATTTGGTGTGACCTGATCTTTCTTATATCAGCAATGTAGACCAAGCTCCAGGTAGAGTATAGAAGTCTCAGAGGTGAGCACACACAGACGCAGATTGGTGAGGGCTCATCCGCAATGTCTCCCATTGTGGCCCACAAAGGGAGGAAGAAATCTTCATTGCCAAAGACTCAGAAATGTGGGGTCGGGGAAACAGCCTGGCGTCAAGGCTTAACATTCTTTTCTGTGCCCCTGAAGTCACTGGTATACTTAACTTATCCCTCAAATGTTCTGTCTTAGCTCAGGCTGCTATGAAAAACACCACAGACTGGAGGGCTTACATAACAGACATTTATTTTTGTCCTGTGTTGTAGGCTGGATCTGGGTGCTAGCATGGTCAGGTTGTGGTGAGGCTCCCTCCTTGGGTAGCAGGTGACTGTCTTCTCGCTATGTCCTCACACGGTCTTTCCTTGATGTGTGTGCATGGAGAAAGGAGAAAGGGATCGCTCTTTCCCTTTTCTTATAAGGGCATTAAGTCCATCATGAGGACCCCACCTCATGACCTTATTCTACACCTAATACCTCCTAAATGCCCCATCTCCAAACACCATCACACTGGGAGTTAGGGCTCCAACAGAGGAATTTGTGGGGGAGGGACACAAACCTTTAGGCCATAACAAATCTTAAAGGATGCATATACCCAAACTTACCTGAGTACCAGCAGTATTCTTTGGAAAAACAAAACCTTTTCCAACACGGTGCTGGAAAATTTGCTTCTTTTGCCGCTTGGTGGGATCTTACAAGGTGATGCCCTCAGACGTGAGCTGGATGAAATTTTGACCACTTCAGTAAATAGGAGGGGTTGATCTTTACAAATGACATCATTTCTAACTTCCAAATTGATCTAGATGTCACCTTTTATTTATTTATTTATTTATTTTTAAAGATTTTATTTATTTATTTATTAGAGAGCGAGCGAGCGAGAAACAGCATGAGAGAGGAGAGGGTCAGAGGGAGAAGTAGGCTCCCCGCTGAGCCGGGAGCCCGATGTGGGACTCAATCCCAGGACCCTGGGATCATGACCTGAGCCGAAGGCAGTCGCTTAACCAACTGAGCCACCCAGGCGCCCACCTTTTATTTATTTTTTAATCAAAGTGCAAGACACATGACTGCTCTTGTCTTAGTTCCATTTGGCCTAGAGTACTTTCATTGTTCTTTTGAGGAATTATCACTCTTCTTTGTGGGAGTGGGTCATAGTTTCACAGTTTAGCACTTGAAAGACCTCTGTCGAATTCATCCCTTGGCTTTCAGCCTCTGCTAGGATGTGGGAAGAGCCAGTCCGATTAGGAAAAGATAGAAACTCAGGTGCTAGGAATCCTTGACCGGCACCATGGTAATGGCTCCTGGTTCTTGGTAGTGAGCTGTCGAAACCAGCATTTTCTATAATCTGCTCTTATCAAGCAAATAAGCAGAAAGAGGATTCCAATTAAAAGCAGCATGCACATGCCGCGTGGCTAATACAGATTTGTTGTGGTGATTTCATTAGAAGCCACTAGAAATGTGTCTGTGCTCTGATGTTGGAGCCCACAGGATGCTGGCCCTTTTAAGCGTGGCCTGATGTGAGAGATTTGGCATTGGAAAAGAGAGAGGGTCGTTCTGAGGAACCCCAGCCTTGCCACTTCGTGACAGAGCAGAATGTCCTCAGAAATGGGTCCTTTTGAAAGAGTGTGTTAATTCTTGGAGAGCACATTTAGAATACCTGTGTGCATTGCAGGACGAGGTAACCTGTAGGAATTACAGGTCAGACTGTGTAAATCCTTCAGGGTGGGGTCTTCGTCTTACCCCTTTCTGGTTCTATGGCCCTTAGCAGACTCCCAAACTCATGGTAGGTTATCAATAAATGCTAGGTTTTTTTTTTAATAATTTTTAAAATTGTGGTAAAATATCAGAACGTAAAATTTACACTTTTCACCATTTTTAAGTGCACAGCTCAGTGGAATTGGGGACGGTCACATTGTTGTGCAGACATTACCACCATCCACCTCCCGAACTTTTCCTCTTCAACCGAAACTCTGTAATGGCCATTACATGACAACTCCCCATTACCCCCTTGCTGCAGCTCCTAGAGACCCCCACTCTGTTTTCTGTCTCTGTGAATTGGACTACTCTAGGTACCTCATTTAAGTATGAATTATATAGTATTTGCCCTTAACGTGACTGGTTTACCTTACCCATCATAGTGTGTCCTTAGGGTTCATCCATGTCCCAGCACGTGTCAGGATGTCCTTCCTTTTTAAGGCTGAATACTGTTTCATTGTGTGTTATGATGATTCATTTTATGGGCTAAGGGATGACCAGAGAGCTGGTGAAACATTATTTCTGGGTGTGTCTACGAGGGTGTTTCTAGGAGAGATCGATGTTTGAATTGGTGGGTTCAGTAATGGAGCTCATCCTCACCAGTGTGGGTGGGCATTGTCTAATCATCGAGGGCCCTGAGAGAACAAAAAGAGAAGAAAGGGGAATTTACTTTCTGCTTGATCTGAGTCATCCCTCCCCTCCTGCCATCAGACATCAGCGCTCCTGGTTCCTGAGCCTTTGGACTTGGACTGATTACACCACTGGCTCTGTGGACTGCCAGTTTGCAGATGGCGGATCATGGGATTTGTCGGCCTCCATAATCTGGTGGGCCGATTCCCGTACTAACTGTCCTTTTCAGTATCTCTCTCTGTATGCCATCTTGGTTACGCTTCTCTGGAGAACTCCAGCTAATTTGTCTGTTCCATGCCACCTGTTTAACCAGTCATCCGTCTGTGGGCAACATGGGTTGCTTCCACCTTTTGGCTCTGTGAATCACACTGCTGTGAACATGTGTGTACAGATATCAGAGTGCTTGCTTTTAATTCCTTGTGGTATGTATAGTAACTGTCTTTTTGACTGGCATTTGAAGTGAGAAGAGCTGTGAGGACTGAAGTATTTCTTCTGGATTGAGGCCCCATATTACCTGTGCAGACTGACCTGCCAGGGCTCCCCCTGTCCTTCTGTACACCTGTGCATGGGCGTCCCACCTTCCACGCTTGGGCTGCTCTAACACGGTCTGGGACGCTTCTCTTCTGTATCTCTGTCCAGTTCTGACATCCTTCAAGGCCACTTTGTGCCAGTCCCCACATGACCTTGACTGGAGCAGAACTCATGGGTCTCTCTCCCAAGCCATGGTAAGAGCACCCTGGGAGCTTCCTGACATCAGCCATATAGGATTCAGCAAAGTCACAGCCTTCTTGAGGGCGAGGCCACGTCTTCTGCCGACTCCCACTGTCCCAGCCTAGTACAGGAGTGGCTTTCGGCCTCTGCTCAGACCCCTGTGGCTGAGTCAGTTGGAGTCAGAGAACAATCCAGGGCCAAGGAACTTGAGTGTATTACCCGGGGATGTTGACAGTCTGGAGATGGAGCCAGACTATTAGCTGGAGCTAAATAGCAGAGTTTAGAACCTAGAGGCAAGAACATTAAGAAGACGCAAGTTCGGGCATTGGAGATTTACACAGTTAATTATGTCAGGGAGGCAGGGCAGGGAGGGGGAAAGAGCTAACGCTCACCACGCCGATCCCTCTATATGTCATGGAACACCAATTTTAACATGTGAGGTAGGCAGCTTGTAAATGAAAAAGATAAAAAGTCCTTGGTCCCAGAGGGTTGCTGACACAATGTCACGTGGCTGTCTGGAAGGGGAGACAGAATTCAAAACCGCGTGTCCTTGGCCCCAAAACCTATTCTCTTTGTTCTGTAACTACTGCTTCTCCCTTTCTTCTAAGAGAACTTCTTCACCTCTCCCCTTGATCAGTTGTCCCCACTTTCTCCTCCTCATCCAGGTACTTTGCCTTTCTTCTGCTCCAGTGCTTCCTTCATTCTGCTCAGAAGTCAGGGCATTCCTGATTCCCGTTCCGAGGTAGCAGGCTGTGTGATCCTCACAGTCTGTCTCTACTCAGTTTTTATGTCTAGAAACATAGGGTCTGTTATAGGGTCTGTTACGGACGGAATCGTATCCCCCCCAAAAATCATACATTGAAGCTCCAACCCCCACTGTGGTTGTATTTGGAGATGGGTCCTTAAGGTAGATGATTAAGGTTGAATAAGATCACTAGGATGGGCCCTAATGCAATATGAGGGTGTCCTTGTAAGAAGACGGAGAGACACCAGGGACATAGGCACCCACCTCAAAGGCTGTATGAGGACACAGAAAGAAGGGGGTTGTCTGCGCTCTGAGGAGAGATGCCTCAGGGAAACCGACTCTGCTGACACCTTGATCTTCGACTTCCAGCCTCCAGGACGGTGAAGGAGAAACTTCCGGTGTTTAAGCCGCTCAGTCTGCGGTAGCTGGTTATGGCAGCCCGAGCAAACGAACACAGTGTCAGCCCAGGGTCTGGCTAGAACGTGTGCTCCCATCAGCAGGCATTTTGTCTTGTTGAATTTCCAGCATCTAGAAGGGCAGCAGGAAGTGAAAATCTATTTTGGGTCAATTGAATGATTTTTAAAAATGGCTGTGCGGTCCTTTATATAAATAAGCTTTTGAGTGGAATCTTAATGTAAAAAAAAACAGACAAAACCTGGCTGTTCTAGGTCAGGGGTTGGGAACCCCATCTACCCAGCCTCCTCCTGGCCCCTGGGGCTCTTCCTCAGGACGTGGGGGCTCCACGGGTCACCGGAAGGTTCTTCTCATCAGGGGAAAGAATTCAAGAACGGAACAGTGCAGTGAGTCACACAGCCTGGCTTTAGTAAAGCAAAAGTACACTGTGAGGGTGGGGAGCAGGCTGAGGAAGGCAACTGTGCCGGGGGCGGGGGGCGGGTCAGGATCGTCTTGCTCATGCCTGCAGGGTCATGGGACGCAGCTAGGGCGGTCTCTGACTGAGCTTGCTCCCAGTCATCCAGGTATCTCCTACAGGACAGGACAGGGAGTTTTTAGTCTTTCATGGTCCTTAGTGGAACTGTCATGGCAACCAACCCCCATAAGGGGGAGGGGGCGTCAAAACAGCAGTGTCAGGGAGCTTGCGGAGGCTGAGCCCGGCCGTTTCCTACCCAGGATAGTTACTGCGGCAGCCATGCTGTAGAGCGGGCTGCACCTGACTTGCTGCTTCCCTAACTGCCTCCCTGCCTGTCTTCCTAACACAGGGACGACTCGTCTCTGAGTCTCCCCGCCAGCCCTGACATCATGTTAGGTTATTGAGCCAATGCCAGGGCTCCAGGTGTGGGAGTCCTGTAAAAAAGCTGAAGCAAAAGCTACAGAGCAGTGGGAGGATGCCCAGCCCTAGCACTTCCAGGAGTTGCACAGCCCGTGCTAATCAGCTGTTGGTCCTCTTGAGTCCCTCGGAGAGGCGACCTGCCTTAGGTATCTGTTGTCTTACCTAGAGTTAAGTTGTCCCTACAACCAATAATTGATGGAAGTTTTCTTTCATTTTAGTTGGTAGTTTTAATTGTAATTTTGGCCTATCTCCTCTCCCTATACCACCTACACAAATTACCCTGGTTAACTAAGATAATTGATTGCAATTTCATCGGTATTTAATGATTTAGTTTTTATTCTGTAGTCCCAGGTCCTACAATGCATCCCACTTCCTCCTTTATTTGTATCTCCTGCTGAGCAAGAAGTCAAGTCGCTAACAAAGGCTGTTGCATTTGGAGTGCAGCTATTTTAAAATAGAGACATTACACACTGTTGGAGGAAGCATTTGCAAAGAGCCCAGTGGCAACAACAGCTGACACCGAGTCAGCAGTCAGCCCGCCTTGGAAAGTGTCCTGGACAGGGAGCATCTTCCTCATGCATGCTAGATTTGCCAAAAGTCAGCCTATGTTTTTGTTGTTGGGAGTTTAAGGAGGGTTGTTGGGTCAGCCTCTCTCATCAGGAAACCAAAAGGAAAAAAAACAAAAAACAAAAACGTTTTGGCCACCTGGGAGAAAGGGTATGTCCTCCTCGACAGAGACAGAATACACAGCTCCATGCTGCCTGTTGGTGTCAGAGGGAAGAAGCAGGTTATTTTAAAGACATGTGCATGGGGTGTGTTCAACAAAATAGTGATAATCTGGAGTTAGAAACTGAGAGAATAAGAAAACAGGGCACCAGCTAAGAGGTGGATACGAAGATGGTCATAAAGCATCTTGGACATTTTACAATGTAAAAACTGGAGACGATTGAGATTACATGCACAATTGCACATAGAAGTTGCACACGCAGCATTTTCTGCTTTCATTGGTTCTGGGACCACAGCCATGGCTCCTGGCATCCGTAGACTACAGCTTAAGAACCCTGACCCATCTCCTGATTCTGCTCTTTCTTCCCCACTCCTTCATGGCCAGAGCGATCGCTCCAAAGGGTATGTCTGATGGTGCCTCTCCTTGGCTTCAACCTTTTCAAACAGGAGGTTCTTAATGACGGTATTCACTGCCTTCTTCTGTAGACCTCCCTTGGATACATGTTCCTGTGGCACTGAGCTGCCCAGAGGTGGGGGCCGTGCCTCTCAGATATGTGCTTGTGCTTTTGTGATCCCACTTATTTCAGATAGAATTGAAGAAGCACACTGCTCGGAACATGCCTGCTCTGACATGTCTGCCTGGTTGAGTCTTTTTCATCCTTAAAGACTCCATTTAGGCGCCCATTCCCCTGGGAACCTTCCCTGAGTCTGCCCATCCTGGATTTCAAGTCTGTGCTTCTGCAGCTTCTTATGGGTACCCCGGTTTAGAGTGTATCCCCCCCCTTGTATCAGCTTCCCCACTAAATGAGAAGCCCCTCAGGCAGTGACAGTGCCCAGTACATAGTAGATACTCAAATTGTTTAAGCTGTCGGGGACAAATGTTCTACCATCGCTTGAATATCAGTTTAAATACAGGAGCAGAAGTGTCCCCAGGGGGGAGAGGAGAAGCGGGAAGCCAGAGAGACTAGCAATTTCAAATCACTAGTTAAAGAAAAGGATGCAGAAAACATTTGAATGATGGGCACACAGGGTGGCCCAGTAGGTTAAGCATCTGCCTTTGGCTCAGGTTATAATCCTGGAGTCCCAGGATCGAGTCCCGCATTGGGGTCCCCGCTCAGCGGGGAGTCTGCTTCTCCCTCTGCCCTTCACCCCACTCTCTCTCGTTCTCTCTCATATAAATAAATAAAATCTTTTTAAAAAAGAAAACATTTAGATGAGGAACAAAATGATTAAGAACTTTTAATTAAAAAAAAAGAAAAGAAACTAATTAACGTTATGTTCTTAGTGATCATATAAATGCATCCAAGTATCACAGAAGTACCACCCCACAGCAGTCTGACAGCTCAAGTAGGAGGATGTCATCTCAACAAGAATCATGCTTGTCGATTCTAAGAGATGTGAACCTCAAAATTCCAAGGACAGCCCACGAAGCCTCTGAGAGAGATGCATTGGTAAAAGTGCCCAGTTGGAAGGATCTGAGATGATTCAGTGCCTTAAGCAGGCTGCAAACACAGGCCATTTCTATAGAGACAAGAAGGCTCACAGAAGGTGGAGCTCGGACCCTAGAGAACAGTGTATTACAGGACCAAGCCAAGGCAGTGGGCTGGGCACCAAGGAAGGGACACTCCGCCCCAATAACATGGGTCTTGCTGGGCGTCATGATTGCCACGGACCACGGATATACTCCCGCACAGGAGCGGCCGTGGTCACGGTAAGTTGGGTGTGTGCTGCATGAGCAAATGAGTTTGTTAGGTCACAGGTTTCTGGATCAAAGGTAGCTGTAGCCGAAGATCCTCTTCCACACTGGAGCTTGATAGAGATAATAAGATCACGGACTTCCAGCCTGATCCTGTGACTGGATGAGAATTTAGTGTCCTCGCTGGTGTTGGCATGTTTTGCATGTGGGGGAGACATTCCTTTGTAGCCTGAGGAAGCCCATGGTAGGTTCTCGAAGTCGTGCTTCTGGCATCCATGCTGGCGGGCAGTCCCTGCCAACATTGAGTCTGAACCCGCCATGCCATTTGCTTTGTCCCCTGAAGCATCAGAAAAAAGTGATACAAGCAGAGGTGCATAAATATTTGCAAACTAGGACTTGCCGTCTTGGCATGTAGTCCTCCCAGGAAGAAGTGCAGACTGTCCTGCTGGTTACGCCACGAGAAGGGGAGCAGAGGTGCGTCAGCCAGAAGCCCCTCCAACCACTGGGCATCTGAGAGGGGCCACCGCGGGGCCCCCGGTGTCTCAGCTGAGCCCTGGAAGAGTGGCCAGTGGGAGTGACCATGGGCGAAACCACCAGGAACCTGCTCCACTGAGCGAGGCTAAGCAGAGTCATGAGTCACAGTCTTGAGTCTGTTATGCAGCAATGTTTAATGAAGATAGATACTCTTCATGCAAATTCCACATCCTCGATATTACTGGACCTCCTTCCAAGGAAGCTGCCTATGGTGGAGGTGACTTGCTGGGCCTCCATTCCTGCCTCACAACTGCATTTTGTAGAAGAAAGATATACTCCAGAGCCCCTGTGAATCTTACCAAATTTTCCCAGAGCTTACACCTGTAAAAAACAAACAAACAAACACACACACACACACACACACACACACACAAAACAGAGAATGAATTGATCCTGAACCCTGTTTTATTCCAGCAGGAAGCTATTTTCAGCCTTGGATGCATAATCTAATTGAAAATTAAAAATGTACAATTTGTAATTAAATTTTGCTTTTTTGCTTAACAGTCATGATGTATTTTACTTTTTGGAATTATTTGTATAAATGCAAATGATAGAAATAATTTACAATAATCATTACAAATGCTTATAATGACTAAAGCTAGAAGAAATATTTAACACTTAGAATCTTATGATTCAGGAAATTTAACAAGTTAATTTCTCTCTCTCAACACACACACACATACACAAAAAGGTACGTATCAGAGCAGTATACATGTGTGAGCAATAAATACTCTCAAGCATAAAAATTTTTTACAGTAGGAGAAAATTCTATAACCTATGGAATAGAAGCTCAAGGTGAAAAAGTATGTTTCCAACAGTTAAATAAGAAATTATTCATGTTATCAAATTCATTTTGCTTTTAAATTCCACTAGTTATGTATAAAAGAGATACAATGTCTTACTTTCTTAATGTCAATAATTACAGTAATATACCAGAATTTGTATTAGTGTGTTATTCTTTTGAAACTAAACTTTGGCAAACAAATTTTTTATGCATTAAGTAAAAAATGTGTGAGAAGAGGGTATCCTGTGATTTCCAAAATTATTTTGCGGAGTCAATAAACAAGGGATTTTGAAGACTACTGCTCCATATTTCACCAAGGTTAATTTTCTGTGGGTCAAACTTAGTGAAATTTCCTATAATAATGTAAAATATAATGAGACAAAGAATAGTAAACTCCTAGAAATGTGTGAAAATAGAAGGCTAGGACTAACTAGGATAATCAGTTTCTTTTGAATATTAGAGGGGGCTCAAAATTATTTTGGGGTGGATGATGAACTGTGTCTGAGGCTCTCCCTTAGGCTTCGATTCAGGTTCATAACCTTCAAGCTACTTGCTTGTCAGAGTATAGACAAGGGTCCTTTCTGTGCAGTCAGAGAATAATCAAACAGCTATGCATTCGAGCAGCGTTCAGCTAGCTGGGTTGGAGCATAACCTCAAACTTGCTGCTGTCCATTGCTTTATACATAAGACAACGTGAGGGAAGTGATGTTTGTGGAGGACTGTGGCAGACACGGTCACGCGTGGTGCTAAGATCTGACTCTGTGCTGTGATGCATCAGCCTTCATAAATCCAAGTTCTTGGGTCAGGTTGAGGACATGGCTCCTTTCATTACGGAGGACCCAGGGAAGAGATTTCTCGTCAGCTGTGCATTTATTTATTAAACTACTGGTCTAACTCATATAATTAACCATGTTTCTCACTTTCTGTTGTTGCCTGTTAGAAAATTTATACCTAAATTTCTGCATCTCCCTTGCAAATCAGCAGAAAGTATGCTGAGTATGAATCTCATTGCTGGTTTTCTGTCATTTTTTCTTGGTGCAGACTTCCTTGCTTATTGGCTTTGAGCTTCCGAAGTTCATCTTGTTGTATTGCATGGGGCTCCGTAAGTCACCTTAAATTATACTTAACACAAGGAGTGGCAAAAATAAGTAAACAAAATAGTTACTAGGAGGCAGCAAAGAAGGAGTTCATCATTATTATGTGAGCTAAATAGATGGATTTAACGTGAGGTTCGTGAGGCTCCAGGTCCAAGGACCCTCGCTTGCCTGGGGTCCCCTTCCAGGGCTCTAGACCTAATTTTGTATTTGTGATTTCATATTCTTTTTGTCTTAAAGATGACCCACCCTCCAAACTGCATAAGCTCCAGGCTCCACAAAATATACCTCTGCACCTGGTCGTGCGGCATAATGACTTTCAGTAATAGCAGGAATGACAGCACGGGTAGGATCAGAGCTCCAGTGCCTGGTGGGCAGCTCAGCCTCTGTCTTTGATAGGCACTTACCCAGGGTCCACTCAGCCCCCGAGTGCCGGGGTCGGCCTACATGTAGAGTCTCCGAACGGTAGAACCAGACCATGTTGTGCCGGCCATCCTATACTCCCCTCCCTTCATTTGACAGAGAAAGGAACTCCGTTGGGCGCTTAATGAATTTTTTTAAATTTTTTAATTATTTAATTTAAATAATTTTAATTATTTTAATTTAATGTTAATTATCCACCGATTATCCTGAAAGCGTGCCACGTATTTGAATGATACAGGTCAAAATGAATTTTGAGTGGAATAGAGACTCTTCAGGAATTAGTTGAGTGTTTCCTCTACCACTGTGATCCCTTGCCAGTTCCAACACTATATGTTTCTAAATGGTGGCTTACAGAGATAATGCTAAGCATAACTCACGCCAGGTGAGCCGAGGGGTCCTCACTGAGGTGGTGACTGGTCTTGCAAGAACAGGGGAGCCATGACGCTGCTTTTGAGAGAAGCTTTTGATTCTGGTTGCTCTGAGTTCATCTGAGAGATGTGGCCCAAGAAGGGAAACCTGAAATAGTTTTTCGGGGCTCATCACTCAATGGAGAGGAGGAGTGGATTGGCTGTTACCTATGCATCTCGCTTTCATAAGCACCGTGTGACATCAGTAACCTCTTTTTGTTTTGGATTTCATTTGAATCAAAATGCTGAGCTTGCTGTGGGGCCAAAGTCTTATCTTTTCTATATACTCTCACACTGACATGTGAGATACCCAGCTCTTTTTATTAATTGCTTTCTATTTCTTTTTCTTTCCTTGCTTCAAGAACCAGTGATAACATATGGAGACACTGTGTCATAACTCGTCCCTGGTGCCACTAGAACGGGATAAGTCCTAAGTGCTGGGAGGCCATTGAGGAGGTCTCATCCCACGTTTGCTGCGTCGAGCCTGGGGGTGGAATTGGATCTTTTAGGGCCAACAGAGCTGATTCAGATGCGATGCCCATTTTCTCCTATCACTGTGATACAGAAGAGAATAAGACAATATAATGAGATATTCCGGCATTCCTTAAAGTACACGATGCAAAGTATATTAGTGCCGATACGAGAAATGATCCCTTCCACCTGCTGACTCTGCCACTTGTTTACTTGGAGCTGTGGCTTCCAATTTGCTGAACTATGTTATTTGGAAAAAGATAGCTTTGTGCCCTTTTCATGGAAGCTGGATTTTCTAATTACCATGATTTATGCTTTCCTGTCTCTGGATCCACAGTGATGTGAAGTTCACCCATTTTCCCTGCTCTCTGGGTTGCCTGGATTTTGTAGGCACTTCACAGCCTCCTATCTGATCTCCCTGGCTCCGGGCTTACCCTGTGTGGATTTATGTTTCACATAGCTGCCCAGAGTGGAGTGATTTTTCCCTTCTATGGCTCACTACCTGCTTTGGCTTACCACTTCCCAAGGCAGCACTGTGTTCCCCCGACCTCCATGTCAGTGCTGTCCCCTGTGAGCAACGAGCAATGTCCTGGTTTGTGTCTTTGAGTGTCAGTGTGGAACATTCTCCCCTAGCCAGTGCTTCCTCCACCTCACTGTCTCTTGCTCATTTTAAAGTCAGAGCGGAGAGTTGTCTCTTCTGGGACGGCTTCCCTGAATCACCTCCTCAAACCACTAACTCCAGTGGGTGCCTCTTCTTTGTACTGTCTTGATATCCTGTTGTCTTAAGGATGGACGTGTTATATACGGCAGGAGGAAGTCACTGTGGTCCCAGGAGGAAACAAGAATCAGGCTGGGAAGGACGAACTTTACTATTACTTTAGTATTCTCACGGGTCCCCGGGAAGGGGCCATGGGGCGGCCACGTGGGGGAGCACCAGGATGGTAAGGAGGCAGAAGGGGCAGGAGCGAGGGATAAGGGCACGCTAGACCCTTTCCTGGGGTTGGCAAGGGAAAGGCAGGGCAGGGTAAGGCAGGGCAGGGTGAATACTTTAGGACTGGGAGTTTGGATAGTTTTGGTGAGCTCTGGGACAATAGGGGTAGCCTCTGGGAGCTTGATACCTGGCCCAGGGATGACCAGGGAAGAGGACTGTTGCCTCCTGGGGTGTATGAGCCAGTCAGAGCAGATCTGGCTCTGGACTGGGCGGTTTGCATATGCTCCTGGGTAGTCTGGACCCTGAACGGTGGTCTCTCCCCAGCCAGAAAGGTTTTCTGAAATGTCAAAACATCATGATGTATGGACAATTTTTAGATATTTTAAAAAATATGGTATATGTAATATACCTGTGCATAGCTCTGCCACTATTTTTTTGTCTTTTGATAACAACTTTATAGAGATATAATTAGCATAGTATTCACTCATGTAAAGTATACAGTGGCTTCTAGTGCATCCAGTTAGGCAACCATCACCACAGTCAATTCTAGAACAGTTTCACTGTCCTACAGCCAAAAGAGTGGAAACAACCCAATGTCCATCAACTGATGAATGGTTGAGTAAAAGGCAGTCAAGCCCTCCAGTGGAATATCATTCAGCTGGTATGGCTATACAAAGGAAAGAGGTGCAGACCCAGACTGTGACGTGGATGACCCTTGAGGGCTCTATGCGGAGGGAAAGAAGGTGGGCTTTCCATTTAGTTCCCATTTCTGCCTCCTTCCTTAGAAGGTAGACACCCTGAGGTCAGGGGATGCCTCCTGTGTTTTATATTCCCAGCATGGTGTTTGGCGTACAGCAAAAAGTTTTGGGAAACTAACAAATATTGCACTTCGAGTGGTATTAGTTGAAATGGTACGAGATGACTTTGAAGGCGGAAGAAGGAACCAGGAAAACTGAAGGGTGTTGTAAAGTCATTGACAAAATGAAAACAGAATAACAGCAAGAACACAAAACTCCAGTGCCTCAAAATAGAGTGTTTTGTAAACTAATCCCAGTTTACAAAACTTTGGTGGCCCTTCCAGTGGAATCCATGCTTGTTTAGTCCATTGGTCTCCTTGGCCTGGGATGTGAGCCCCTCTTCCCTTCTCCCATTGCCGGAGGATCTGAGAGAAATGGTCAGAGCTTTCAAACGCAGCCGCTCCCGGGATCTTGCTTGTTTAACGACGTGCTTTTCTAAGACAGAGTGTATACTTGCCCTTATGGTCTGACCTCTCCCTTGCTCAAGTTCTGGTCCCTAAGGCGAATCTGCTCAAGCTCGTCTTCACTGCTGGGTGTAGGGAGAGGATTGTGAGAAGTAAACGCAGCCCCGAACTGCTGGGTGTGCCCTTTTCCATAGGAGCCTTCCAGGTACCCAGCGGTTGTCCCCGTACTAGGTACATAGGCACACCTGTGCTGGTGCCTTCCCTGACACAGCCAAACACCTTTCCACAAAATAAAGAAAAAAAACACTTCGTTGCCAAGGCACAGGGATGCGTCAGTACATCGTTTATACATCGCTTACTAAGGACAGTAAGAGGGAGCAGGGGCAGTGCTGTGATTCGTGTGTGCATACAAGAGCGACGGTCCTGTTCGTGGATGAGGGAAGGCTGCAACAGAACTGCTGTCAGGCCGACGGAGGAGGATTGACTCACCCCCCTTGTTCTGCTTTTTTGTATTCATTCAACACACCTGGAGAGCCCGCACCCTCAGCATGGTGCCTGTCCTTGGACAGTGACACATGGCTTTGCCCCTGCTGGCTGCCAGTTACTCTCCAATCATGTCTGAGCTACAGCTTCATCAATTTCTTTTTCTTTTTTCTTTTTTTTTTTTTTTTTTGAGGCAGGAAGAAAACTCACAAATAAGAATTGACTACTCGGTCCAAGATAGTTGATGCACAGGCATGTTTGTTTTCCACAAAAACCTCAGAGTGGGTATTGTCTGGTCTGTTTTTACAGGTGAGGAACCCGGATGCCACGTAAGTTACATAACTTGTGGAGGGTCTGAAATGTCTTTTCCTCGATGCCAGCATCGCCCATTTATCAGTTCACTTATTTTTGTCATTGTATACATGTTTTTTGAGGTTTCTGAAGGTGAACTCACAGTCTAGCGGGAGAAAGAAATAAAAAGTTGCCGCTCGAAACTATAGGGAGTTTCAGGGAGGGAGCCCGGGATAACTTAAATTGAATTTGGCCTCCAGAGAGGGCACTGGGGGGTGGAAAGGACAGAACCTGACCATAACACTCGATCTCAGCTGTAAAGGACAAGCCGTGGACTCCCAGGTGGGGAGGGGAAGGGGGGCTTGACAGTTGGTGGGTGTCTCGTGCTCGTGCTCATGCCAATGAGAAGAGGCAGCACGAATGCTCAGAGTGCCCAGATGCAGAGGACTTTATGCTTAAAGCTGGGATCTTGAAAAAGTCACCAAGTAGTAGGCTATCCTATTACCTGATCCTGTCCCATCATAAGCTACAGCGATGTCCTCGGGGCCCTAATAGCCCTCTGTTAGCCTGGAGAAGAAGAGAGTGATTAAATCAGCTAAGACAAGTGGGAAGAAGCTCTGTAGAGAGGTTACATTTTTTAAAAATTTAAATTCAGTTTAGTTAACATATAGTGTATTATTAGTTTCAGGGTAGAGTTCAGTGATTTATCAGTTGCATGTATAACACTCAGTGCTCGTTACATCACGTGCCCTCCTTCATGCCCATCACCCATTTACCCCATCCCCCCACCCACCTCCCCTCCGGCAAGCAAGAGGTTACATTTGAGCTGGTTCTGGAAGATGCAAGGGATTATTCTGTCAGAGCACAGAAGAGGGCAGAATGACAAATGAACAGACAGAATGAACAAAAAATAGCATGGTATGTGTGTGGGGGGAGAAGTAGCCGGTACTTTTGTTTGACTTTATATTGCAATGCTTTCTGAAGTTATGTGCAGTTTTAAAAGCAGACTTTGATATTTAAAGCCATCTCAAAATGCCAAAAGAATCCTACTATAATGATAAAAATTTCTGACCCCCAAACAGGCAGGAGATGTAGATGAGGGATTTTTTTTTTGGGGGGGGGTGTGCTTTCAATAATACTGCATGAGCAAGTATCCTCGAAGCTGCAGTGCATGGCTCAGCCTGCTGGTTTCCGAAATAAACAAAGGGCAGAAATGTATTCCTGTTAATGTTAGCATCGTGGGGTGTGAAGTATAAGGCAATAATATGGATGAGCTAAATGGGAACAAACTGGGAAGGGATGAGTAATTGACAATTTCAACAGAGCAACTCTACTGTACGTAACCGCACTTTAAAAAGAAATTTGAAGTCATTATTTTAAATGTGGCTACTTAATTTACTTGGGATGGTTTCACATTTGGACTGCAGCTGCCATTAAAGTGAGGAGTTTGTGTTCTTTGGTGAAGAGCGACTTCAGGTTTTGCTTCTGATCCCATATTTCTGTGGTAATGTGTATACACCACAGACCTTCGTTCATTAGAGTCAGGCTTTTTCACTGACGGGGAAAATGGCCATACTCCAGGAGCTCGTTCTTTCTGGTTAAGTAGTGACCATCCCAAGCATCTACTATATCATGAAATATGAGGGCAGTAAAACGAATCCTGAGGAGGATGCATTACAGCTGTATTTATAGATGGTCATTGTGCAGCGGGAGGAGAGCGGGGCAATGGACCCTGGCTTAAGAGAGGTGCTTTCCACAGAGCCCTCTCTTGAAATTCCAGAGGAATAAAATGCACGATTACAGTGTCCTTTGTGGAAGATTGCAGGAACATAAACAGTAATAATTCAGTGAGCTTGAACCAAGCCAAATGAAATAACTGGAACACTGTGAAGCTGCCTAAAAATGAGTGTATCTAGCCCAATCAATCAATCAATCAAATTTTAAGTCCTCATCCCCGCCTGCAGAACATCGGGTGCTGTGAAGACCTATGGGTACGAATAGCATGCAAGTCATCTCTGAACTGTGGTGGGAACCAGTGACTAGCAAACATTTTCTCCCCCCAATTTATTAAGTTTTCAGTATGCTCCATTGCAAAGATATAACAAATCATAGTTTAAGGCTTATCTCTATCAAAAGTACATTATGCAAATACACCCATGCTGAAAAAACTCAAGATATAGAGCATTCACAAATGGATGCCTCCTTTTCTTAACATTTCTGCAAGAATGATGAGGTGGTAAGGATGTACTAGGTTATTGGGGAAAAAATATCCTTGGCGCACCTGGGTGGTTCAGTCGGTCATGATCTCAGGGTCATGGGATTGAGCCCACGTTGGGCTCCATGCTCGGTGGGGAGTCTGCTTGAGATTCTCTCTCTCCCTCTGCCCGTTCCCTGCTCCTCTCTTTCTCTCTCAAATAAATAAATAAACCTTTAAAAAGTCTTTAAAAAAATACTTGCATATTCTTATAAACCTGTATGACACTGAAGTTAAACTCCAAGGTAGTTGGAATCTTTGTAGCCAGAGGGCCTGTGTAAAATTCCTCAATAATTTCTAGTATTAATCATTTCCTATGTGTCCTACAGGGAACTAGGTACTGGAGTGTGTTTGTGTGTGTGTGTGTGTGTACAGTCTGAGTCTCAGTGATTCCAAGTCAGCTCAATAGTTAAACTATTATTATCCTGTCTTTCTCCATGAATATTGCTACAGACATCTGTGTCTTATGGCGCTTAGTCCGCGGGACCGTCAGCACCTGTCACCTTTTTAATTTGAAGATGATAATATAGGGGGTGCAAAGTTCATAAAAAATAACAACAAAGTACAGATAGATGCAATAAAACATACATAAGAGAAAAAAGAGAATGGTAAAAGCAGGACTTAGGAGTACTTTGTCCGGGTGGAGGCAGAGAGGATGGGACAGTGGTGGGAAATATGGCAAGATGAGGGCTTTTACCAATGTCCTAGCTTTGATTTTTGCATAGTGGATTTATAAATAATTGGTATATTAAAAATAGCTACTCAATTACATACATATATGAATATACACAGACACACACGCACAGAAGTGGGACGTAGGGAGTCTAATGAGGAGAGTGGGTTGTCAGTCAAGGATTATGATGATGTTAATTCTGTATACCCAAAGTCCAAGATAAAAAAATAACCCAAGAAAAGGACAGCCTCCTGAGGACTCAAAAGCTTTGAGATTTCCTCCAAAAGGCAAATAAATAAAACTAGGACTAAGAGAATGAAAACTTATGATTATAAGGGTAACCCAATTTATGGGTTATTGGTGCCCATAAAAAGAGCCAATATGACTTTTCAGATACAACAAGGGCATAAATTTTGGAAGAAATAACTGATAAAATGGGAGTTTATGTAAATGAAAAATCCTCTGTTCTCAAAAGGCAATGTGAGGAAAGTAGAAAGCTAACCACAGAATGGAAGAAAATATTTGCTAAACACACATCTGATAAAAGATTGTCTCCAAAATATACAAGAACTCTTAAAACTCAACAATAAGAGAATGAATAACCAGGTTTAAAAAAATGGGACAGTGACCTGAACGTACACCTCATCAAAAATGACAGAAAGATGACAAATAAGCACATGAAAAGATGCTCCACAGCATATGTCATCAGGCAAATGCAAATTGAAACAACAGTGGGATACCACCACACACATATTAGAGTGGTCCAAATCCACATCACTGACGACACCACGTGCAAGCAAGGATGTGGATGGAGCACCAGGAACTCTCACTCATTAATGTTGAGAACACAAAATGGTGCAGACACTTTGAAAACAATTTAACAGTTTCTTACCAAACTAAACACATTCTTACCATATAATCCAGTGATCACACTCCTTGGTATTTACAGAAATGAGCTGGAACTTACATCCACACAAAACCCAGGCTGCAGATGCTTACAGCAGCATTATTCATAATTGCCAAAACTTGAAATTAACCAAGATTCAGTAGGTGAATGGATGAATACACTATGGTATGTCCAGACAACAATGGAACATTCTTCAGTGCTTTGAAAAAAAAAAAAAAGCCACAAAAAGAGGAAACTTGAATGTGTATTACTAAGTGAAAGAAACCTATCTGATAAGACTACATACTGTAATCCCAACTATAGGCCATTATGGAAAAGGCAAAACCATGGAAACAGTAAAACAGTGGTTGGGGGAGGGAGGGATGCACAAGTGGAACGCAGAGGATTTTTTGGGCAGTGAAACTATTCTGTGTGATACTGTATGGTGGATACATGTCATTATACTTTTGTCCAAACCCACAGAATGTCCAACACTGGCAGTGAACCCTAATGTCAACTGTGGGTTCTGAGTGCTAATGATGTGTAAGTGTGGTATCATCCGTTGTAACGCTATACAATCTGGTGGGGGGTGTGGATAGTGGGGGAGACCACATGTATGTGGGACCTGGACACATATGGTTACCCTCTGTACTTTTCATTCAGTTTTGTTGTGAACCTAAAACACCTCTAAAAAATAAAGTTTATTAATTAAAAAAAAGAGGAAGAACCAAGAAAAATGGAAAAGAAGCAAAAAAGACATAATTGAAGTTAGCATCCTTATGTTGCAAAGAACTGGGTTGCCTTGTAAGAATGGAAAACAAATATTTATCTGCAAAAATATTTGCGGTAACGCAGAATAAGACACAGCTATGTAGTATATATTTGCATGATTTTCTAGATAGTTCTGAGAGGAGCTCACAAGGCCAGGCTGCAGGATGTCTGGACTCTGTTCCATCTCTTGCCAGCCTATGGCGCTCCCCATGGAAGCTGGCACATCCAGGCATCAGGAATTAAACTAGATGTCCCTAATCACAGTTCGAATTCTAGCATTCCTATTTAAGACTTTTCCAGTAAAGAAGGCACTGCTGAATACATAAGTAAGTCCAAGGATGCAGCTGTATTGTGTTTTAGACGGCCGAGGAGAGAAATGCGGCCATAAAATATAATCTAAATAAAAACACTTGAAAAACCACAGCATCATTATAGGTACTGGAAATCAATTTTGAAATTCTCCATTTTCTCCTGATATATTAACTTATGCATCTAGTTTTTCTTTTGGGAAGAGGTAGTGATGATATTTTAATCATTCAAATTGGCTGTTGCCTACAATTAAAAGCTATCAAAAATAAGTCTTAGAAGATTTCTTTTTATTTCCTGCAAAGAAATGAGAAAGGAATGTTTACAAATATCATTGTATGTATTTCAAGTGAATTACAGCCTGGAAGCAGTCATGCCAAGTTGTTTTAAATGCCATCAATTTAGTAGCTTAAATGTGATCCAACAAAAACTGTAAGAGTTCTATTTAATGACGTCCAGCCAAAGTTTTGTTTTTTTTATTTTGGGTTTTTTTTTTCCTACTTTTTGATGGTGTGCTAGGACTCTGCTTTTTTTTTTTTTTTCCTTTTTGCTGAAGAAATGTTCTACTGGTTGAAGGTCTGTCTAGGTAATGAAGCTTTTACTCTTGTTTCAAACCTTTGCTCTTTGTCCTCTGGAAATGGTCTGGTCTCCTGTTAGCACCTGCCTGTTGAGCCTCACTCACTTTCCAGGTTTGTCTCTGGTTTCACTTTGCCCACCAAGAGTTTTAGGAAGTCTCTCAATTTTGGCCAAATGTGGCACTTTGGTAGCGCATGATTCCATTTACTGTGTTTTCATAACTTTGTATGTGAGAATCTCCTCCCGTGAAATTCTTGAGGGCAGTGATCTTATACTTTCGCTCATAAGAAAGAAGTATCTATAAGATCTGCTATTTGCAGATATAACATTTGTGGTTTGGAATCCCTGCAAAGGACCTTAGCATCCATAAAGCATAAGACATGGAGCATAGTCATGATTTTTCTGAGATTCAAATTTCAGGCAAAAGCCTAGCATGTGATTGACACTCCTCATCACGTCTCAGACTCATGAAGGAGCAGAGCCAACCATCTCTTAGCTCCACACTGCTCCCTTGCATCTGATAAAGTTATAAAAATGTTTCTTTGTGGGAAATTGTAGTAGGATTTATATCCTTTTTGGATGCCGGGGGTCTAGTGTGTAATGTTAACTGATGATGGGCAACTCTCCTGGCTTCAACTTAGCAACACACTTACAAAAACTCGCAGGCGACATAGTCAGGTAACTGATATCTTTGTTTCCAGTCATCATCCTTTATCTGGACATTCAGAAATTACTGAGGTCCCGCAAGAGCTTTTATTTTTTCATTTTATTTTATTTTTGTTACTGTGTGTGTGTCTAGTGAAGAGTTTCTCAAACTTAATCTCGGGAATCCTCAACCCTTCTCTTGGGTATAATTATATTTTCCACAATTTATTTTTTATTTGTTTTTTTTATTTTTTAAAAGATCTATTTATTTTTGAGAGAGACAGAGCACAAACGGGATCAGGGGCAGAGGGAGAGGGGGAGAGAGAGAGAATCCCCTCTGATCACAAAGCATGACACGGGGCTGCATCCCGGGACCCTGGGACCATGACCTGAGCTGAAATCAAGAATTGGACGCCCAACCAAGCCACCCAGGTGCCCCCACATTTTAAATTAAAACACATTTTAGACTATTTTTAATTCATTTAATGATGACAAATGATAAACCCATTACTTGTTAATATAAATAATACATTTTTATAAAAAAAGTATATTTTCCAAAATAACAAAAACTTGAATGAGAAGAATGACATTCTTTCACATATTTGCAAATCTCTTCAAGGTCTAACATAATCAAAGGCAGCTGGACCCGAGTATTGTTCCCACGTTCAGTCTTTTACATGCTTTAGTTGAAGGATATGAAGAAACTTGTGCCTCATACAGATATAGAGCTGGAAAATGGAGGGTATTTTAGCAGCCTTTCTGAATAGTTGTGGCTATTCTCAGATACCGCACCAAAGCTCAGCAACTGCTAGTTGTTTAAAGGTTAGTTGCAGTATAGAAACTGCACATCAGTAAATTTTCGTCGTCTGTTACATTAAAACCCATTGACTGTTACTGTCCTTTGAGTGGATCTTTTAACCCAGTAAAATTTTATTTTTATTTTTTTAAAGATTTATTTATTTATTTTAGAGAGAAAGAGAGAGAGAACACTAGCAGGGGGAGGGGTGGAATGAGGGGGAGAAAAGCAGACTCCCCCCTGAGCACAGAGCCCTACCCAGGGCTTGATCCCATGACCCTGAGATCATGACCTGAGCCAAAATCAAGAGTCGGATGCTCAACCTACTGAGCCACCCAGGCGCTCCTACCCTGGTATGATTTTGTTAACATTGTGCATTGAGCATTTAGAAAATAAATACAGCCTTGCTGAGTTATCCATGTCTCACAAATGTTGACACATTCCATCACACACATTTGTTAATGTCATCGCCCAGCTTTGCAGTACATTATTGTAAAGCCATCGAGTTCCGGGTGGTGGGTACAAGTTTCCCAGTCCTCTCATTTTCACGCTAGAACTCAACCTTTATCGTTATTTTCCTCATGTTTGAGAGTCTGTCTCCTGAGCGGTGAAGGCTGAATTGCCGTAGTCTGTCAGTCATTCTTTCAAGTAGAAGTGATGTTCCATGAGAAAGCAGCCGTGTGCGCTCACAGCTCAAGCGCGCAGGAAAACCGCGGGTTTCCTTGAAATAGTCGTTCTGCCTCTGTACGCGACCAAAGTCTTCTGCACGTGCTTCCCATTTTGTCACGCTGAATAGTCAAAAGATATGTACTCACAGCTCAGATTTAACCAGATTAGTACTTATGGAATATGCACTACTGTACATGTTATCCTTAGCTGCTTCATCAAGGACCTTAAGCTGACTTTTCTTCCTGCGAGTGCGTGGAGCTAGGGGGTCCGGGGGCTCACCCCACAGTCAGTGCCCCTGCCTGGCTGCTGGGAGGCTCCAGCGCTTGGACTCACCCTTGCTCCTACACCAGCAGAGCAGGCGTCCATCCAGTGAAAAAGCCAATGTTGTTTTAGCATTAGGATGAAAACAGAGCCCCTCCAGAAGTCTCTGGGTGCTCTTGGGGGCCCGCCGAGTCCGCTCGGAGAGCTTCTGGGCTGTAGCATTGAATGCACACTGTGGAGCATGATTTATGCATTGTTCTTGGTTCGCCTCTCCGAGTCTGGCAGTTCCAGGAAGGAAGTTCAGGCCACACCCTCCATCACCGCTGGAGTTTTCTACACGTAAGAAGCGTTCACCCTGCAGGGCTGCTTAGCCAGCTTGTGAGCTTAATGCACTGCTTCAAGTGCCCAGGGGTGGGATGAGTGGGGATTGCGGTCCCGGCCGCTCTCCACTCACCGTGCCCTGCCAACTGGAAGAAAGGATACCTTTTCTCTTTGCACGTAGGCCTCACCTAGTGATGTCCTACAGGGCTGCATCCATGTCCAGGGGGGGCACTTGTCATCTGCTCGTCCAGAGCTGCCTTTTACTAACTGCCAGCCCGGAGATCACACTGTATGGACACTGTCTCCCTGACTAGGGCACTTCGTAACAAGACCCGGGCTACAGTTGACACTGAACAATGTGTATGGAATAAAAAACCATACACCGAATGAAAAGAAGAAAATCCGAAGCTGTGTGAGATCTTACTTAGATAGTGTTGAAAAAAAGTTAATGACAAAAATGTCTCCCTACATGACACAGGGTATTCTCTGGGGTCTAAAATTTGGTGATGATTCTGGTCACTGCGTGGATTGAGTCTCAGGGCTCCTGTTAAAAAAAAAAAAAAAATGGACATATATTTATTAGGAAGCTCAAACATCCCCATCAAAGCCTGGGGATCAGCTGGAGAAGGGTGAGGAGGGGTGGAGTGAGAAGGGGTGGGGAAGAAAGGTTCATTTCAGACAAGACTAAATCAAGTCAAAAGCAGTTAATAATGTAAATTTTCCAAAATTTTAATCATTTCATATTGATAAAAGGAACTGGCCCCAAAGATTTTACGTTATGCTCTTTCATGTGTCACTTAAAATAGCATTCATGTTTATGAAGCAAAAGCCATCAGAAATAAGGGAGAAATTGATAGAAACACAAACATGGTAGAGGATTTCAATGCAGAAATTATCAGCATTTGAAAGTCAAGTCAATTTGTCAAATAGGCAAGTGGAAAAATAGTATTCTTGAATACTGTATAAGGTTTAATTATCAATCTATACTTCTCTATGTTGAACTTTGTATGTGAATTTAAAGAACATTTAAAAATTTTCGCTGAAGTGTAACTCACATGAAGAAAAGCATAGGTATGTGTACAGCTCAATGCATGTTCATCAGCTGAGAACCTTTGTGTAATCAGCACCCAGAAATCCCCCTCAGGCTGCCTCCCAGTCACTGTTCCTTCCCCCCTGCAGGGTAATGCCCTCACCCTTTTTATTCCACTAGTGAGCTATTAGGAGACAAACCACTTTTGTACCCACCCCTCAGGACAGGGTGGAAGCTTCTGCTCCCATGGTCTCCTCTCTCCCTACCAAATAGCCACTCAACTGACTAGATTGATGCCTAATCTAGAAATGTACCCTCCCTTGCCCAGTTAAGAAAAGTAGTATGTCTTTTAAGTGTCTTGTAATCTATTGGTTCTCCATCATGCCCTTCCTGTTCTTACAATTCATCCTTTGAAAGACTTGAATCTTTGGGCTGGCAGATTTTCCCACAGCTTGGATCTTGCTGCTTTCAGACTCACAGCATAATTCATGTACATCTGTTATCTGCGTTTTCTGCAAATTGGTGGTCGAATCTGGAAGTTTGATCTGACTGTTGTGCCAACCCCTTGGCTAGACTATAGGTGGTAGTCTGACATCTGTCTCTTAGGAAGCACATCATGTCTTTTTTTCACTCTTTATGTTGGCTCAATGCCTTGGTCCATAATTCACTGAAGGCTGCAAAATGGTGGTGTTCTAATTCTATTGCTTAGTTTTGTTTATTAGCTAGAATATACTTGTAAGGAAATGCTTCCCCTCATTTACTCTTTGGTTACCAAATGGTATATCCTTATGAATTATAATTCAGTATCGGAGAGGAAATAAATATTTCATTCTTTCCTTTTTCTTATCTAGTTTTCACAATGATGAATTGGCTTCTTGTCATCCTCAGGTGATCAATTATTATAATTTTAAATATTACTATAAACTCACATTTTTATATACATTCGATAGGTTTTCATCCTTGGCAGTTTTTACATATATGGGAACAAATCGTCCCTCCTTTGGCCAATGGGAACCTCTTCTGGGTATGTCCTGAGTTCTTCTGACATGATCCTGGTTGTCTGTCTTAGCTTCCTTCCTCTCTGATATTTCCAGATACACCAGGCTTGTCTTGTACATTTCCTGCCCCGGATGTAGAATCAGCCATGCCTTTTAAAAAGATTATGTTTTATTTTGTTTAGTTTTAACTGGGAAATGGGCATTTTAAGGCCATCATCTGGGTACTAGGATTGCTCCTGGCTGCTGGTAGGATCATTGTTTTAGGCCTTTTTAGAGGACAGAACTAGAATTAAATGAAAAGATACAGCACCTCAGAAGTTTCTGCTGATATTTACAATTCAAATTTGGGATAATGGTGTTTCTGTTTGACCACTCATGTCACATCCATATCTCCTTTGTTCTGCACAGAGAATGTTGGTTTTCAAGGATGTAGGACAGACATCAGGAGACTTTTTTTTTTTTTTTTTAAGGGCTAGATTGTAAATATTTTAAGCTAGCAGACCGTACCATCTCTGTTACAACTGCTCAACTCTGTTGTGGGAAAACAGCCCTAGATAAAATGTAAAGAAATGGGCATGGCTGTGTTCCAATAACACTTTATTTGTAAGAACAGACAAATGGCCCATGTGCCATAGTTTGCCAACTTCTGATTTAGGAGAAAAATAGTTAGAATGCTGCATATCATTTGCTTTTTCTCATTTTACAGCTATGTTTCAGAATATGGGTACCAATACAACTATCATGAATTATGATTTCCTAAAAATAAAGATCTTTAAGTAAACTATCCATGTCCTTCCATTTTTCACACGCTTCTCCTATATCTATTTTGTCAGATCACATTATATACTGTTGTTTCTCCCTTTTGATTCTCATTTAATCTTGTTACTTCAAGTAATTGTATACATATCTAAACACCAGTGTTTATGCCCACATCTCTCTAGTCATTTTCTTGGAATGAAACTTGTTCTCTAGTAGATTCCTTAGGAAATTTTCATGAGAGTAACAATACCAGAATTATTCAAATATATGTTGTACTTGAAGATCAGATTTGCTGGGTATAAAATTTGGGGCTCTCATTTTCTTTCTTGGCAATCTTAAGTATTTTATTCCTCTCTTTAAGCATAAAGTATTGGTGTGGAAAAGTCCAATGGTAATTTAATTTTATTTTCCTAAGAAGTTAAGTGTCCTCTTTGCCTTGATGTCCAGTGGATTTTCTTCTTCTTTTTTTTTTATTAAATAAAGTACTTTTAATAGTAAATGTCTTGGTGTTGGTTATTCTGGGTTGGTATTTACAGGTACTCTGTACTCTTTCAATATGTGTTTTCAAATATTTTTTATTTCAGAAAAGTGCTTTTGAATAGTAGTTTGTGTTGTTATAGTCCCTTTCTTTGATTTTCTTCTTTAGAGACCCTTTTAAACATACATTGTATCTTTACCACCTGTCTTCAGTGTTTTTCACTTTTTCTTGAAATATATTTTTTTTCTCTTTTTTCATTTTGTGTTAAAATCAAAACCTTTTGCTGACCCTCTATTTCTCTGAAGGTGTTGCTTATTGTGCTTGCTTTTTTCATGTTTTTGCTAGTTTTATCTTTATTTCTAAAATGCTTTTCTCTTTTCCTCTAGTTTTTTTTTCTCAAGTTCTACCATCATCTCATTTCTGAGTGTTTCTACTTCTGGTTCATGTTGTTTCCTTCATGTCTTTTCTTTGTATTAGTTTTTGAATGGTTTTGAACTAATATTTCACAATTTTACTTATTTATATATTTTTAGTGTGACTTCTGGTGTATTTTCACTGTAAAGGTATTATTCTATTCCTTATTCTCTTTTTTTCTCAAAGTCACTTTTATGCCACTTTTGATACATTTCTGTTTGCTACTTTTCTATTCTCAGTTTGTGTGTGTGTATGTGTGTGTATGTGAAATTCCTTTTTCTTAACTTTTTAGGAAAGAGCTTTGTTCAGATAGCTTTTGTAACTTTGAAAAGGTCCTTCTCCTGTTTCTTTTTTCTTTCTTTCTTTTTTTTTTTTTACTCCCCTCATAGTGTTTAAAAAATATGGCAGTGTGCCTTCTGAGATTTCCTGGTTCTGTTCCTCTCTCTTTTGTCTGACCCTCTCTTTCCTTTATCTATGTTTTCCGTGTCCCCTTCAGTCCTGATTCCATGTTCAGCCATTTCTCCTCAGGGTGGTGGGAGTGTCAGTTTCGGGAGGTCACTGGGGTTACACTGGTCCAGCCTTTTTAGTCCTTACTATGGACCCATCACAATGGGGCAGGACCCTTCCTACTTCCATTTGCTGTTCTCTATCTGGAACCCCCTGCTTTCCCATGAGTTGACGATTTGTGGGGGGGATGTGTTCCTATTCTGAGGGCTTTTCCTTACTGCTTTCCTCTCCCATACACATGCTGATAACATGCATGTTTTACAGCTAGAGGTACTTTTTCCCCACCCAGTTGTCTTTTAGACTGTAGAGTGGCCTTATCATCCAGTTTTGTTGTAAACATTGATCATGGGCTTTGGCTTTGATAGCTAATTGTTCTGTCAGTTTTTATGTGTGAATTTGAGAAGCACAGAAAACTAGGTTGTCATCACCACCTTCATCTTTTAATTAAATTTGTTTTCCTTAATCAAGTATAAGTGATCGTTTGCTAAAATGTAAAAACAGGAATTGACCTAGAGCCCTGGGACAAAACTGTAAAAGGTACTAAAACAAAATGCTTCTCTAAAAAGTCTCAGGACCGGATCATTTTAATGTTAAATTTTATTTAAAATTTTTAGGCTGGGGAGCCTGGGTGGCTCAGTCAATTAAGGGTCAGACTCTTGATTTTGGCTTGGGTCATGATCTCAGAGTTGTGGGACCAAGCCCCATGATGGGCTCTACACTGAGCACGGAGCCTGCTTAAGATTCTCCCTCTCCCTTGACCCCTCCCTCCCCCAACCCCCACTTATGCATGTACTCTCTCTCTCTAAGAAAATAAAATAAAATAAAATAAAACAAAAAATTTTTAGGCCAATCAATTCTATGAAGTGTGAACTTATAGGGAAAAAAAAAAGCTAAAAATTGCTTCATTCCTCTTATTTAGAAAACATGTGTTATTTTGCTTATAAAAGATATGGTCTTTTAAAAATAGTTAAACCATTCAGAAACTTGTAAAAGAAAAGGCAGTTGCCCCCAGTGTATGAGTTTGCTTGAGCTGCCATAACAAAGTGCCACAGGCTGAGTGGCTTATACAACAGAAACTTATTTCCTCATGGTCCTGAAATCCTGAAGTCCAATATCAAGGTGTTCTCTGGGATGGTTCCTTCTGAGGGATATAAGGAAGAATGTGTTCCATGCTTCTTCCCTAGTTGTTGACGGCCGGCCATCTCTGACATTCCTTGGCTTGTAGAAGCATAACCCCACCTCTGCCTTCATCTTCCCATGGTGTCTTTATGTATGTCTGTGGTCTAAATTTCCCATTTTTATAAGGACAGTTTAGGGGCCCACACTACTCCAGTATGGTCTAATTGTAACTGATTACATCTACAATGACCTTGTTTCCAAATTAAATTTTGTTTTGAGGTGACTTCAACATTTGAATTGTTGTGGGACATGATTCAACCTGTAACACCCAATGTCCTTTTCTTTTCTTGACATCGTGTGTAACAGCTAGAAATAATGTATATTAGCACTTTGCTAAAGAGTCGTCTTTGTTTTTCTCTTTTATTAACTTGGTGAATATACAGTCATTGCATGAGTTGATATACTTACTTCTAAGGCAGAGACCACCAGTTGCCTACTCAGTGTCCACCTTCATCATCCTCCTTATGAACAGAAGCCTCTTTGTATTGAGGGATGAAAATATGCTTGGCTTAAAGACTGTATTTTTCCTCTTCCCCTTAATTTATGTATGGACGACTAAGATGAAAATGTCTTCCCTTTTCATGCCCCTTTTTCTGTCTGGAAGAAAATGTGATGGCTGGAGCATCAGTGCCCATCTTATTAACATGAAGCAATCTTAAAGTGGATACCACATATCAAAGATGGAAGAACAGAAAGTCAGAATACGTCTATGTTTCTCATTCTAGTTGAAGTAACCATATGAGCCCTGGACTGCCTATCTCTATCTGTATTTTATTTGAAAGAAAAATAAACCTCTAAATTTGTTAAGCCACTGTGATTTTGGTTTTCCTTTACTTTCAGCCAAGCCTAATTCTAACTGACACAGACATATTAAGTAATACTCTTAAACTTGTATTTCTCCATTCATCAATTTCATAAATGAAACTCAATCTATTGATTTCTCCCATGACAGAGGAACAAATCAGCACATTTTGCTTATCCTCCTTTCAATTCTAATCCTCATTCATTTATTTGCTACAACCATTTGCTGACGCAGTCTGGATCTTATCCCAATCCACAATCAGCAAATTATTTATACATTATTTATCTTTTATTTCAAGAATTGTAATGGCATGCAGTGACATTTTAACTCTATTTGCTCCAACTGTTTTGACTTATTCTATGTTTAATTGAATTTAATGTTCACTGCAATTTCTTTCACAAATGATTTCCTTAATTTGGGATTTAATCTATTATTTGGCTTTAGCATCTATTGGTGTCATTTAGGATTAGATTTGTGGCAAGTTTGAAATCCAGAAATGAAAGAGGCTCAACTAATATAGGAGTTATTTCTCTCTCCCAAAAGAAGCCTGGGAGTAGTCAGGCCAGGTTTGAGACTGTGGCTTCATGAAATCTTCAAGAACACAGGCTGCAGGAGGGGAGGAACCGATATGCCCCGTCCCTCCTTAACCCTCCCCAGGAGCAGAACAGGGCGCCTCTTATATACCTTTGGCCAAAACTTGGTCAACATGACCACAGCTGGATGAGAGGGAAGTTGGAAAGTATAAGTTTTAATCTGGACAGTTATGAGCTATTAAAATTAGGGATCCCATCACTAAGGAAGAGGGGAGAATTTTATGTTGGGGCAAAAACAAGAGGACTCTGGTACAGTCATCAAATATATATTCCCTATGAAGTGTGTAAAAGTTGTAGCTCCTCAGTCATGAAAAGAGGAGAATATTTTGTTTTTTCTTTTACAAATAAATGACAACTTAACACAGTGGACAGAATACTTGCAAACCATTTGTTTTTAAATTACCAGAGCATAAGTATAACTTCATTCTTTTGTGGAATGCAGTCCTGTTGAAGTTCTTGAGGCTGGGATTCTCCTTGAATAATTGGTGGTCTGTTATTATGTCAGTATGCTTGAGAGTTTTTCCTTTTCCTTGAATTAAGTGATGGATTGTTTATCATTTTTACTGGGAATATGGGATGTCCGTTTTGTCTACAGATTCATGTGTCCTTTATTCCTGGAAAATTTTCATATCTGATAACTGAATTTTTTGTTACCTTTGTTTTATTTTCTTTTTCAGAAACAAGTTTGAACATTTTGGGTCTCTTGGGTAATTATAGTAATCATTACCATTGATGGTGTGTTTTCCACATGCCTTCTGTCCTTATCTCTCTCTCAGGAATATATATTATATAAATCCATATATGCTATGTATATTAGATTATAGATATACCTGTAATCTACTGTGTAGCTATATGAATGGATTTTTATATACATCTGCATCTCTGTATTCTCACTTAGTAATTAAAGTTGCCCTGAGTTGCTAGCCGCACTACGGCTATTTCCCAGCGGAGAAGGTTGAGGCCCAGAGTAGATAGGTACCTAGCCTAGGAATGAATATTCGCCTATGGAGCCCAGGCAGGACTCAAACCTAAATTCTCCTGACTCTCAAGCCACTGCTTTTCCACAGGGTTGCTAGGCCCTGGGGTTTCCCTCTGGCATTCAAAGCGGAGAAGTGAGAGGGAGTTAGGGGCAGGAGGGGGCGCAGCGTGGAGAATTCCACGCGCAGGGTCAGTGCACCTGCCCTAACTCGGGAAAGCCCGGTCGGTGTCGGGGCTCAGCCTTTCAGGAGGCTGTTGCCAGAAGGGGAGGGTGCATCTGGGGAGGGCGCGAAGGGCCTGGTGCCCCAGGCTGTGATGCTAGAGCCACTCGGGAGGCGGACAGGTGTGCGGCCGCGTAGCTGCCACCAGGGGGCTCGGGCAGGCCGCCGTTCGGAGCGCGCTCGCTGTGGTCGCTGCCCCCAGGGTGGGCAGGGCTTTCAGGAACGCAGAGGCTGTTAGGGGAAGGCACGGGAGATGGGAGATCCCGACGGGGCCGCTGGCGGGAGCTGGGGCTGCCACACCGGGGACAGCTGTGCGCTGCGCTGCTGCCCTCCCGGGGACGCGCACTGGGTCCGTTCTGCAGCCCAAGCAGCGGCATCCCGGGAAAGGTGAAGATGAGATGGTCAGCCCGAATAAGTGCAGTTCTCTGAAAAAACAGAAAACATCTTTATGTTCGAGTTCCTCTAACCATGGGTGGGTCTTCCATCGATTACAGAGCCCCACGTCTAACCAGACTCCTGAGAGGGCTGTAGAGAGAGCAAAGCAAAGCTTCCAGACCCCCGTGAGCCCACACCCGGCCTCCAAGCCGCTCACCGCGCGCCGCAAAACCCAGACCGGGACCTTCACACTTTAGATTAGCAAATGTGGTCCCATTTATGAGTATTTAAAACTCTACCAGGCACTTAGCACGTTATTGGTTTCCCCCCAAAATCTAAGAAGCGGCCTTGTTCCCATTTTACAGATGAGGAGACTAAGCTCAGGAGGACAGCATGCTGGCTGAGGGGTGGAGCAGGAATTAGAATATGGTCTGTAAACCCGGATGCCACAGGTCCTCGGAGCACACACTGACTAGCAGTCCTCCGATTTTTACAGAGGGGGAAGCCAAGGCCCGAGTAGTGACTCGTTCTTCCCAGTCACCAACTCGGCCGGTGTGTCCAGAGTGCTGACTGCGTTTGACCTTGGCCAGAGCTGACAGTGGGCCCTTGGGCTTTGCTTCAGGCTCAGCTCTCTGTCCTCTCTGGGGACTGAATGGTTATCTGTGCAGTTGGACCAACTACCTGACTGTCTAGTACCTTCCTTTCTGCTAGGGACACACACGAGATTCAGTTTCAGAATCACATTGATATTTAGTGTGAGATGTTTAACAAAGTGCCAAAATAGATGCTTCTAAAAAAAAAAAAAAAAAAAAAAAAATAGACGGAGCAAAGTCCAGGCAGGACTGAACGTTTGCTAGACCACAGAAGGCCAGGGTGCGATCCCAGTTAAGAGAGAGGCTGTCAGAATGCAGATGCTCAGGCATCTGTATTTTTACCATGAGCTAACTCACTGTGGGGGGTGGGGTAGGGGACAGCTGGAAATCTTTAAGAAAATATTATTTCTCCCCACGAGAAAAATCTGCTCGAATCTCTGGTGAGTACTTACAACCCCAGTGAGATGGCCGTGCCCGTCTTGCCCCTCTTTTCACAAATTCTCGGCAGCTTGGCACACTTTTACCTATTACTTTTCTGAAATGTATGTTGAAACGCACTGTGGGGTGGATTTCGACCCCCTGTCAGCTCATTAACTCTTAAAATAGACCCACTAGCTTTCATTTTCAGGAAAATAATTACTTGTTGAAGTAACACACCTATTTTTAATTCTATAGCTTATTTTAGCTGTGAAAAAAAAAAAGAAAAGAAAAGAAAAAGAAAGGGAAAAAGAAAAAAAAAAGCCATGTCTGGGACCATTGCAAAAGCAAGCGGGAGAGTGGGAAGCAGCCACACGGGGGCCTCCGAGGTGACAGGTGAGCCCGAGGCATGAGGAGAGTCATTTCAAGAGCTAGGACAGAGGGGTCTCAGTCCCTTATAGAGTCCACATTGGTTTCCAAACTCATGGTGACTTTCAGAGGAGGGGTTCCAGGAATTTGCATTTAAATAAGCACCTCAGATGAATGGTCCAAGGAGTTTGAGAAGCACTGCCTACTCCTTGCAGTGCAAACCTGTCTTCTTGAAGTGGTAGAATGTGAGGTTGGAGAAGCTTTGGAGATGATTTTGTAGCCGAAGCATCACGGTCCAGATGCTCAGAGCTCCAGAATGGCTGTTCTCCCTGTCAGGCTAATGGCACGTGTCCCTGATTGGTTTTCCTGTCCCCCCATTGCCCGTTCTGGCCTAGGACTGCAGGATGCAGGGAGGAAGAAGAGATAGCATGAATGATACTATTTGATTGATACATCAGTAGTTTAGGATACATCAGTAGTTTAGGATGATTCTCCCGGCTCTGAATGCTCAACTAATTTAAGTCATTCCTAGCTAGCAGTTTCAAACGCAGGGCCAAGTTTTCCAAACAGGACACGATTCAGTCACTGAAATGAAGTGAAACATATACTTTAACATTCTGGTGACCAGTGGATGTCTTTTTTCCTGTGTAGAAGTGGGCTTTCCCACTAGAAACTAGCAGCTCATTTTGACAGAGCTTATGGTGCATGAATTTAGGTGACAACTATTGTTAACAGAGCACTTCTTATGTGCTGATCACTGTGTAAGCAATTTATACTCATCACATCCCTTAGTTCACCACAAAAATTGGGCCGGTACTATATTATTAGTCTCCGTATCTCAGACAGGAAAATAAATGTAACTAAGTTACCTGCTCACCTTGATACAAACAACGAGCAGGACGGTTGGGGATTTGAATCCTGATGTGTGTGATGTTAGCGTTCAAGTTTTTAAACCCGGTCTGCGAAAGCAAACCCAGCCATCATCCCCTCCCTCATCAGATGACTTCCCAGAGGACAGGCTGGGCATCACGCCATCAGTTTGGTGTTGAGCATTTTAAGAGGCATCCTGCATTCAGAAAAAACTGGTAAGTGTCTGGGAATGTGCCACAGGGTCTTTGTTTTTCAGTCTGTCCAGTTTCAGGTCAGCTGCACCACTGTTGGAAGACTTGGCATCTGTAAAAGCCAGTGCAGAGGGAACTGGGAGAGAAGAAATGCTTCTTGAGTGTAAATTTCCAAAGCAGCGTTCTGCCATCGGCCTCCCCATTCCACCTTGCTCAGATGCTGGTGTGAGGAGAGAACAGACACTGTCCTAGAGTCAGAGAAGGAGTCTCTCACCCGTCAGAGAGGAGACTGCTTTTCTACAGAGTGGTGTGATCTCTTTACTATTATGCTTAATTTAAAAAGTGATCTATAGCCTCATTCTTCTGAGAACTTCAGGTAGAATTCCATTAAAGCAAAGAAAGTTGAAGACAACTCATGACTTCCCCCACAAACTCACTCCACTGTGTTCTTTTTCTCATTGAATCACATTGCCACGCACCCATCAGCCCACATCAAACTCGTGGCCTCTTCCCTCTCCCACATGGCACTTACCCATTCACTTGTTTTCTTCATCAGAAGGACCATCATAAGGTTCTACTCTCCTGAGAGTCTGTAAGTCCATCCCCTCTTCTCTCTCCATCTACCTCCATCTGGTTTCTCATCCTTGCTATTTCCCTCCAAACCTCTCTGTAGGTCCTTCCCTTTGTCAAGCTGATGGCCCCTTGTGTGAGCCTTGTGAGTAACCGGGGAGACCAATTAATTCAAATTCAAAATTTAGATGTAGACAGCACAAGCTCTTCGACAACCTCTCAATAACTAACACCCCAGCCTACTTTGAGTCCTGGCTCCCAGTTTTGGGATTCGTGATTTAGATCGTTAGCAGTGTAAAAGGGAACCCTGGGAAGGCTGTGCGTGGAAGGTGGCATGGAGGGTAGAATCCTAAAGAATGAGTATGTATGAATTCCATGGGGACAGCCTAGAGCATGGCTGTCCTAGCACACCTCTGATAAACCTACTGTTACCAGTGGTGGACACACTGAACAAAAGGAGGCAGAGAAGGAAGGACATGAAGAAGACACACCAGAGAACTGTACGCCTTCAGATCATGGAGGACACTCTTGATCCAAATGTGTGATTCCTGAGCTCTAGCCTACCTCCAAAGAATACCATGGAATTTTGAAATGAGTGTGGAGGAACTTCAGGGCAATTTGACATGCTTTATAGGGATCTTAACACCAAAGAAATGCTCTCCCAAAGAAACCCAGTGTCTGGCTGATAGGAACATTGGCTGGATGACTCCTTCCAAGCCCTTGTTTATTATGTACCTTATTGGGTTGTGCAACTCCATTTGGGACTATTGCATTAAAGACACTCTTGATTTCAAGCCAAAGAGTTTCATTGAACAAGCTGTTATTCTAACAAAGATATACTGGTTCTGTGTGTCCTGAATCTTTCAAAGGAACGGTGGTGTAACACTGAGACTCTTCTGAGAAACTGCACTTACTCCGACTATTTTAGCAAAGGTCATGTTTCTAATAGAGATTCTCCTCCCAGCATCCCCTCCTATCAGACACTCCATTTGCATTTTAGCACCATTCTCCCTCTGATCACCAGCATGAACCCGTGAGAGAAAGCAGGGATGAAAGGATGCATGCACTGATCACTCTTCCAAATGCAACTTGTTAACGAAACACCGCTCCTTCCCCCTTCCCTCCTCATTTGACCAAAACACAGGGCGCCAGGATTGAGATTTATATTCTGGGAAGGAAGCAGGAGGGTTTCCTGGGTTTCTTGCCAAAAGGCTGAAACCAAACACTTTTCAATGAAAAGTGCATTGTTGCTTTTGTTTAAGTGCTATTCATAGGCAGTAAACGAATTACCACAGGATGAATATGTTTGCTTCCTGATTCCCAATTTGTAGAAAGACTGTTAAAATATAAAACAATAAACACCAGTAACTGATCCACTGGGAAATTCTGTAGCTCAATAAAACACATAAACACATTGTCATGATTTCAGCAGGGCCGTGTTTGCAGGCTGGGATACTAGGGAACTGGGCAGGCCAGGGTAATGCCTCACAATTAGCGGCTGTCACCAAGAGACTTGCGTTGGCATGCGGTGTCTGGTGTGAGCCTCGTGGAGTCACGTGGACCCTCGTCCCCATTTGAGTTTGTTCTGCCAGGGAAGTGACCATTGGGTGCCTAAGCTGACTCCTGGAATCCTTGACTAGTGTGGAGTGTCATGGTGTGGGGACGTCACGCCATCGGAGCTTACTGTAACAAAAGTCAAAGATTTCATTTGGGCAAGTCAAGATAGAAGGAGTTCAGGCAATTTCGTTTTTTGTTGGACTCTGAAGGCTTTGTTACCCTTGGCACAGTTCCCGGGCATGGAAGGAGCTGAGAAACAAAGTGGTATGATTCAGGGAACACTGTGGCTGAGATCTGTAGGTAGTTTCAGAATAGGTTCATGTCAGTTAAAATGTGAGCATACTTAGGGTGGCATCTCCAAAAAGATCGCCCACAAAACCCTTGGAAAACAGACAAAAGCATGCTTCAGGGTGTCTGATTTATATTGGCTGATGAGCTTGTGGATTAAAATCATCCTAAGTGCTTTTTTATTAGCATTTCTGTTTTTCTTTTATCGTGTGCCCAGGGGCTGGGCTTTCCTGGGCCAGTGATCACTGAGTCCCAGGCTCCTATGTCATAGAGAGATAGTTGCAGACGTGGGACCTCTCAAGAGGCTTGCAGAAGTTAGAAGTTAGAACTAGGAGGGTGGGAAGGTTTGGAAAAGAAGGCAGAGGACCCAAGAGAGAGACAGAAGCTGCAGCTGAGGGCTGGGTATGGGTGAGATGCACCTTTTGGGACATAGGTGACAAAGTGGTCTCCCCTGCCCCCACACTTTAATGCCATTTCTTCTTACTCCATTTCTCAGAGATGCAGTTCCTTCCAGATTATCTCTTTCAAGACCCATTTCCCCGGATTTGATCCTCCTTGTGATCAACATTCCTATTAGCTTTCTCTTGTCTTTTTAAAAGCACTTTTTATTGTGAAATATAAAACATGTACAGAGAAGTGCATAATATATATACTATATAATTATATATATTTTCAATTATTGTGAAGTGAACAGCTATGTAATCACCACCCAAGCCAAGAAATAAAATACCATCAACACCCAGAGTCCTAAGTATTCTTTCCTATATAAACTTCTTATTCCCTACCCAAAAGATCACTAGCAGTTCAACTTTTATGTTAATAATTTTCTCCTTTTCATTATAGTTTTGCTCTCAATTTAGTATCCCTAAACAATTTAGTTGAATTACACTTCTTTTTTTTAAATCATTGTGTAAATGGAATATACAGTTTGAATTTTATGACACAGGCTTCTTTCTTTCAACATTATGCTCTGAGTATTCAGTCCTGTTGTGACATGAATTTGTAGTTTGTCCACGCTCAGACTCATTCAATCACACATTGCTGATCCTTCAGAACTTCTGATTTAGTAAATTTGGGGTGGGGTCTGAGAATCTGTATTTCTGACAAGTTCCCAGGTGACACTGACACTACTTACTGTTAAGGGTATCACACTTTGAGAACTACAGCTGTACAGTAACTTTATGATATGCATATACCATACTTTATTCATTCTATTGTTCTCAGATATTTGGGTTGTTTTGGTTTTAAACTATTCTGAACAGTGCACATGCGAACATAATTGTACCTATCTATTGGCTTTTATTTGCCTACATTGTTGAAGTATAGTTTTGCTGGGTATAGAATTCTAAGGTGGCAGGTATTGGTATTCCTGAGCACTTTGAAAGTAATATTTCATTGTCTTTTTTCTGGTTTCATTACTCCTGTTGAAAAGGCAGCTGTGGGTCTGATTGTAGCTCATTTAGAATTTCTTTTGAGATTTTTCCTTTGTGTTTATGACATGTCCAACACTGAATTTGTCATTTTTCTCTTTACAAACATATTCTTCCTATTCTGGACCATAAGACAGCAAATGATGTAGATAATCTGGTTATTCAAACAAGATCCTTGAAAGGCATCTTAATTTCCTCCTTTGCTCTCATCTTGCCATCCCACCTCCTCACACAATTATCAAGACTTACTGCTTTTCATAGTAGCTTCTAATGTTTGGTGAGAACTTATTTTGTACCAGACACTGCTAAGCACTTTACTTTTACTAGTTTATTGATCTACCACTCAAATAGCTCTTGATTCCAACTTGACTGTATTATTCTTACAACCATGGACCCCAGTCCACCTCTTTTCTTTTTTTACTGAGTCTTTTCATCACACCATTGCCTGCACTATCAGCTTATCTAGTGAGATGTCACTGTGATCTCAATAAAATGCCAATTTGATGTTATCATTGTGGTTTAAAAGCTTTCAGTTGGCTTCTATGTAGCAAAGAGCTAAATAGAGAAGAGAGCTCATTAAAGCACACAATGCCCTTTCCTGGTCCCTGTCTACTTCCCTGATATCATCTCCTTGTTGAGTTTATTAACCCTGCTTATGAAACTGTTTTGTGTGCGTTTTTCCTTTTTCCCTGGAATTAACAGTCTTCTGAATTTCTACCTCTTTTTAAAACTAATCTTAAATATTAATCCCCAGATCTTTTTTGTTAGATTAGATTGTTTTTCAACAAATATTCACTCCTTTCCACCACTAACCCTCAATTTCATGGGAGGAGTATACTTCCTCATCCCGCTGATGTTGAGTATGGCCATATGATATTGAGCTGTGTCCATAGAATGCGGGCAGAAATGACTGTGTGTGAGTTTGGAGCCTAGGTGGGGCACGGGGCATGGTGTGTTTCCACTCACTGCTCTGAGAGATTCAAATATCTGGTGTGAGGAAGACATATAGCTGCTGGTCTCAGAAAAATGAGAGACACATGGAGCAGACCTAAACTTTCTAAAGCCCAGAACCAGTTCAGTCAAATCTAGGCAAGTTGAGCTGAAGCCAGCCCATTTATACATGTGTGAGTGAGAAATAAATGATCATGGTTTTAGGTTACTGAAATATGGGGCATATGCTGACTGATTGCCCTCTCCTGTGCCCTTTTCCCAACCCAGTGAGTGAGGTATCCCTCCTTTTTACTCCCTCGTCCCTCATGCTCATATTTATATAGCACCAATTATATGATACTATATTTTTCATTACTATATTATTGATCTATTTTTATGCCTCTCATTCTTCTATATGTTGCTTGGGAATAAATAATATATCATATATATGTATTTATGTCAGTGCTTATAATTGCATTCTATGTAACAGGTGTTTTAAAAATGCTTATTGAAAAAATGAATGAATGAAAACTTATATTTCTAGCAATATTGATAACTAGATATCTTGACAGACCCTCCCACTCAGAACAACTAAAATTGCCAGATAAAATAGGAAAAAAAAATTTATGTTCTAGCAGGGAAATAATGAATCCTAGACATTAAAAATAATAAGAAAATTGAGAACGCAGAGAGATCATCAGAACTGTGAAGCCAAATTTTGCCCAGGGAGCAACTGGGGAACTCAGATGACTGACCTATTCCTTGTACAGACAGGGTGGCGTGGCTCCTGGAATAGGACCCAAAGTGTAAGCCCACAGAGACAGAGTCTGAGTCAGGGTCACTGATGAACTCCGACATCACACAGGGCTCTGCCATCAGTGTAAGAGGGAGCAAGAACTTTGCATGTCTGATGTCTTGCTGTCCAGTGGAAATGAAAGGCTCTTCCCTGATGAATTTATAATGATGATCTATTTATATAGATCATCATTATATAACTCCCAATCATGCAGCACCCTACACCAGTGGTCCATTATACTTCAATTAGCACTGGGATTTGGTTTAGGTCGATGTGTCTCCAGGCGCCTGGCAGAAGCAAAATCAAAATCTCTATGGGGAGCCCATCCTCAACTCTGGCCTCAGTGAATTCCCAAGGATGAATTTCCAAGGCATATGAGTTTACTATTTAAAAAAAACAAAAACAAAAACAAAAAAACAAGAAAAAGCAGTTACTGTGAGTGTGAGTAGAAGCGACAGACAGCAGAATTAGACCCAGGAGACTTCAGATAATACAGTTATTTAAAAACAATATAAATGATTGTGTTTGCTATATTTAAGGGAACAACAGAGGGGGTTTATGAGTGAATGAAGGTGACAGGTATGAGCGATGTGGGCAGAGGGACTGGTGCTTCTCATGATCCAGATGATCACACTGACATTGAGTAGCTATTTAAAGTAATTCACATGTATTTATTGAGATTCTACTATATGCCAGACCATAGGATGGGGCAGGAGAAAAGTGGGATTGAGAGGTCATGTTAGTGCCATGGGTCACTCACACGGGGTGGCTTTATTCCTTTTACAAAGATCAGTCGATCAGCTATCATGAGAAATGCAGGCTGGAGAGGTATTGGAAGCACTTTGGGGAACTGAAAGCAGTAAAGGGTCTAAGAAGGGTTTTCAGTCCACTGTTGGAGACCAAAGTCCCCCTGGAAGATTAGCGTATCTGGGGGCCATGTGGAAGGACGCCAGTGCCAACCAGCACCCTTGAGGGGCTTATACTGTGTCCCGAAGGTGGTGCTGCATTTCTCACCGGCTCCTTCCCTGCTTAAATGCAGGTTCGCATGGGTCAAACGAGATTTTCCAGGAGACCTGGGAGACGAAGTGAAGCCTTGGTCTCACGCTTGGTGTGGGGAAGATCAGTGAGCTGACCGTGTTTCTGCTGAGCTACAAGCGTGCTGTGGATCCCTGACTTCTCTGGCTGTGGTGCATCAGTGCTTAACCTGAGAGTTCAGCTCTGGTCCTGCTGATCTCGGGTTCCATGTTTAGCTTCACGATGAAGGGTACCAGCTCTCCTGCAGGACACCAGCATCACCACGTGGGAGGCCTGGGGCAGGTGAGAGATGGAAGCAGCCTCCAGTCCATTCTCGGGGACCACAGCTTGTCCTTGGCCCCATACGCCAAGTGCATCCTTCCTGGCTGCTCCCTGCCCTGGTGATGTCAGGCTCCAGCACCAGACAGAAAAGCAGCATCCTCGCGTAGACTGTTTCCAGCACTCGTAGCTGCTTGCATTCCATTCTCTACAACAAATCCTCCATTACTTACACTCCTCCTGGCTCTGCTTCTTCAGTCAAACCCTGAATGACAGGAGGAGCACGAATCAGCCCAGCACCTGAGCTCCGTCCAGTCGTTCGGTGTTTGCAGCACAGAAGTCATGGGATTTTCCATGGCTACATGATGAGCTTAGCCCTTCTTTTTTTGGCGCTGCCGCAAAGGGAGCTCTGTTTGCAGGCAGGGGACGGCCACGTGGGCTGCAGTGGGCTGGAGGCTGTGGTGTGTTCCGGCGCAGCACTTCTTACTTGTTTTTCTCAGGACACCCTAAAAGCTCCTGAGGACCCAGCCAGCTTTTATTCGTGTGGGTTCTATTTACTGATATTTATCATATTCAAAAGGAAGACAGAAACATTTAAAAACATGTACTTACTAATTCACTTAAAAAGACCAATCATAAGCCCATGACATGTCAATAGAAAAATGTATTTTATGAAAATAACTGCATTTTCCAAAACAAAAATAAATGTAGTACAAAGAGTGGTTTATTTCCCAATCTTTCTTTTGCAAATCTCTTTAATATTTGGCTTAATAGAAATCAGCCAGATTCTTCTATCCGCTTCTGAGTTCAAGCTTTTGTAATATTGGATGCCAGGTAGTCTCAGGAAAAGTCCACTGTGGACCCAGGAGAAATGAAAAGTGAAAAAGACAAATGTCATCTTAGTATTCGTGTGTGAAGCGGTTTGTCATGGAAAGGTTTTGGGGATCCTCACATGTCCCAGACCACACTTGAGGACCACTGGTCTAGTGGAGTGGCTGCTTTTAGGTTGAAATGTGTTGGCTCAAGTTTTCTTCTGGTCAAGGTTTGAAGACAGAAAGCCCTGGGTTATCAGTGGCTCACAGCAGAACTATATGGCGTTTCAAGGGTTGGGGCAGAGGGGGGGGATATGAAATACAGCAAGAAAACTGGTTACAATCCCTTTGCTACCAGAGGCAGGGACTACGTTAGTTTTTCTTTGTATCTGTCGGGTGTTTGTGGAATGGGGATATTCTCTCTAAGGATGAGGATGGAGAGGTGAGAAGCCAAGAAATGTTAAGAAAGGACCGTGAGTTTTAGCAGAATTAAATAATCCTATAGAAAATAGTGGGTACAAACCAGAGTTGTGTGGGGTGATAGGTTGAACAGTGAGCACCACAGTTCGACAGAACCAGAATTTAAGTACCCATAGACTTGGTTTGTTAGCTGTCAAGAACCTTTTTTTTTATAAAGGTTTTCACTTTTTTTTATTTAAATTCAAGGTATAGTACATCATTAGTTTTTGATATAATGTTCAATGACTGATTAGTTGAGTATAACACCCAGTGCTCATTACATCACATGCCCTCTTTAATCCCCATCACCCAATTACCCCATCCCCCCACCCCCCTCCCTTTCCACAACCCTCAGTTTGTTTCCCGGAGTCCAGAGTCTCATGGTTTGTCTCCCTCTCTGATTTCTTCCCATTCGGTTTTCCTTCCCTTCCCCTGTTGTTCTCTGCACTGTTCTTTATGTTCCATTTGAGTGAAACCACATGATAATTTTGTTTCTCTAATCGACTTATTTCACCCAGCATAATCCCCTCCAGTTCCACCCATGTTGATATAAATGGTACGTATTCATCCTTTCTGATGGCTGAGTCATATTCCATTGTGTATAAGAATCACATCTTCTTTATCCATCCCTCTTTTGAAGGGCATCTTGGCTCCTTCCACAGTTTGGCTATTGTGGACATCACTGCTATGAACATTGGGGTGCAGGTGCCCCTTCTTTTCACTGCATCTGTGTCTTTGGGGTAAATACCCAGTAGTGCAATTGCTGGGTCATAGGGTAGCTCTATTTTTAACTTCTTGAGGAACCTCCACACTGTTTTCAGAGATACCGAGTGTCCTCATTCCCGCCCACACACTTGCCTGGCAGATTGGGAAGTACCCTTGGCCAGAATATTTTCTGTATTCTTCAGTGCCTGCAAGTGCTCACATGAGTACACACACAACTTTCTCCTGTGCCTAAACATCTTCATTGTCCCCTAAGCACAAATCCATCGGTTTCCCAGCGGGAGGCGCAGGACTGCCAGGCAACTCTTTTATTATGAAGCATTGTGCTTTGTCCCAGTCCTGACAGACAGTGGGTTTAATTAAATAAGTGCTGAGCCTCTTTCTTCTGCCTAAGTGTGGAATGGAATGAAGATTCTGGGCTCATTGATCTGTCCCCCCGCCGGGGGAACTTTGTCCTCCCTGACTCCTGCAGATGGGACCACGGGTGGTGATAAACCTTTCCCAGAGTGAGTGGTGGCGTCTAAGCTCTAGCCGCTGCCTGTCTACTTCCCTGACCTGTCAACCTTGGAAAGTGCTGAGGACAGCAGTCCTGCAATCCTTAGATCATTTCTGAAATCGGACATTCACTTTCATATCCACACGCAGTCAAAAGAACCTAACGTTGTTTTCATTTTAAGAAAGGTTTATACCACGTATTAAATGCTTCAATAATTCCTGGAATTTGTTTTGTTTTGTAGTGGAAATATAAAGGGGAAGGTATACAGCAAAGAAGAATACATACATTTTTCAGGGGCAAACAGTCACGTGTTCCATATGGAGGCTGGCCAATGAACCAGGGAACCTCTAAAAAATAATTTTCTTAATTAATGTGCACAGTTTAATGTTTGTTTTATTGAGGACACGATATGAACGGCAATGGTATCTATTTTTCTTGATTGATTAATTTTTAAAAATTTTATTTATTTGAAAGAGAGAGTGAGAACAGGCACGAGAAGGGGGGAGGGACAGAGGGAGAGGGAGAAACAAGCTCCCTGCTGGGCAGGGAGCCCGATGTGGGGCTCAGTCCCAGGACCCCTGAGATCATGACCTGAGCCAAAGGCTTAACCGACTGAGCCACTCAGGTGTCCCTTTCTTGATTTATTTATATGCCTTTAATAGCTATGAGAGCTTTCAAATCCAGCCATTTATTTGTCTTTGGGTATGTAGGGTGTGGTATGTATGTTGAGTGTGTGTGTGCATTTATGTCTGGGAAAATTCCTGTGTTTTCTATTTACAGAATACTCTGTATTCAAAATGTGGAGATTTCCCATGCACCACATCATTCTGTAACACCAGCTGGGTGTCCTCCAATTTAATTCCCTTTTGACATTATCTATCTGGAGATAGCATCAGATCCCACATAACCGCCCCATCCCACTTCAGTTGCCAGTTGAAAGTTCAGATTGTCACCTGTGCTTCAGACCAACTAGCTATGAATTGGAGGTTCCTGGGATCCCCCCCCATGTTCCATGTAATGTACTAGGGCGACTCACAGAACTCAGGAAAATGGTTTACTTACTAGATTGCCAATATATGACAATTATATACTCCAGGAATAGCCAGATGGAAGAGGTGCATAGGGCCCAGTTAGTGGGAAGGGGTGTGGAACTTCCCTGCCCTCTCCTGGTGCCCTGCCCTTCCAGCACCTGCACATGGTCACCATCCAAGAGGCTCTCCCCAAACCCCTGTAGCTCAGGAAGATTTATGGAGGCTTCATTACATAGGCATGGCTGAATTCAATCTCTGGCCACTGAGGATTAATGCCACCTCCAGACCATCTCCTCTTCAGAGGAGGTAGGAGTGGGGTGGGGCTGAAAGTTCCAGCCCTCTAATCGGAAGGTTGGTTCCCCTGGCAACCAGTCCCTGTCCCCATTATCTAGGGGCTTTCAAAACATCATCTTATAACATAAACTCAGGTGTGGTTGAAAGGGGCTTGTCAGGAATAACAAGAGTCTCTTTTCACATTTATGGCTCTTATCACTTCGGAAATTCCAAGGGCTTTAGGAGCTCTGTGCCAGGAATGGATGAAAACCAAATATACGTTTCTTATTAGAAATCACAATATCACAGTAGGCGTCTGTATGTTCGGGTTATCGGCCAATCAATAATAGGAAGGGGGGGAAAACCTACTTTCACCAGCCTCTGAAACTGCATTGTGAGTAACATTCAAGCCACCTCGACCTAAATTATTTTGTACCTTTCTCAGCTTGCTTGTGGTCTGACGAGTTTTAAGAAAGCATTCTTTCCTATTTTGGGCATCTTGCAAGTATGGTAATCTTACATTCCAAGCAGAGTTATTTATTTATTTTTCAAGTGATCTCTGACCCATTATTAAAAACCTAGAAGTATGAGTCCAGAAGACATGTTTGAGCAGAAAATTTAACATAATTTACATGATTTAGGCAATTTACTGACTAAGGCAATGAGAGAGATTATATGCAGAGTCATTTGCTCTCCAGAGACTGAAAAATCTTCCTTTCCTGCCAAAACATTGTTATGAGAATTTTGTTGAACGTCAGAAATAATTTGGACATTAGCTCATGAACTTTTCTTAACTCTATATATTAATATTCTAGGCTTTTTGTATCTAGTCAATAGAATGGTCTTTTATACTTTAAAAATTCAATGCTGTTAAAAAGCTTTCAAACTTCCTCAACTGAAATTAAAACTCAAATTTATATTACTTAGTTGTACTTATCACTAATTCTTTCATATTAACAAAATATTTAAAGTAGCTTTAGTGAATGAAGAAGCCGAGAATGTACACTTAGGTTGAAACCAGCGTGGCAATATCTCTTAAATTCATATTTTGTAGCAAATTTCTGTCTAAGAATGTGTTTAAAATTACAAGATGTTGAAAGCAAGAGGTTTTTTTTTTTTTTTAAAAGGTTGACCTATTAATATTGCATTTGAGAAGGAAAATACTACTTGTCTATCCTTTCCTTCAGTCATTATTTTTGGTTACAGGCAACACACTCAATTCCAACATTTTTTTTTAAGTTTATTTATTTATTTAAGTAATCTCAACACCCAATGTGAGGCTCGAACTCACGACCCCGAGATCAAGAGTTGCACACTCCACCGACTGAGCCGACCAGGTGCTCCTCAACTCTGGCATTTTTAAGGGGGATAAAAAGGGCAATATTTTTTTATAAGAATATTGGGTAGGTTACAGAGTGCCAGGCAGGTTGAAGAATCAGGCTGAGGCACACACGCCCCAAATCGTGCCATAGAACTGCTCAGAAGGAAGGGTCATTGCTGCTCCCACTAAGCTTCAAATGCCAGCCTTTTTTAACCACCACCAAGACCCGCACAGGAGGCTCCAGGAACCAGTGGGGCTGCTGGATCCTGCTGGCTCTGGTTCTCCCTCTTGTGCAGCCGGCCTCACTGCACCTGCTGAGACAGGCTGCAGTTGTTGCTTCCTGATCCAAAGTCCGGGCTAGACGCATCTGAATGGTGTAGCCCGGTCAACTCCTGCGTCCTAGCTGCCAGGGAGAAAGTGGAAGCAAGTGCATATCATTTTCTGTATCAGCAGAGGGCAAGATTTTCTCTTCCCACCAGGATTCATTAGGGAGGGAATTCTCCAAGCCTAGGAGAAGGGCTCAAAATCTGGGTGGCCAAAAAGAATGAAAAGTGGAACATTCTAAGATGACTTCACCATCATCGGTGGATAAGTAAATCCTGCAAATAATGGAATAAGGTGGAGAGTCCACCTAAAAATGAGAAAATAAAGCCACCGACAGAGCAAATCCTACATCCGGCTGGTCACTTTTGGTCGTAGGAAAAGCTGGTCTCCTAACTCTTGCTCAGGTGATTGTTCACAGATGTAGCACGTGACCTGTTAAGAAATTTTCACACCGACCGTGAGTGGTGGAGTGTGCTTATTATAACTTCCTATGCACCTGAAATCCCAAAGATTCCTTATTATTGGACTTATCCTGAATTATTTCAGGGCTGCGGGAATCATACTAATCTTGGGTCCTTCCTGACTATCGCATCTTAAAACTTAATGCTACATTTCTTCTTTGAAAGGACCTACGGCTGTACTGTTTAAATTTTACTTACGTTCTTCCTCTCGTTTCTTCTTCCAGGAGCACAGCTTCCTGTTTTATAAATCTCATGTTTTCTTGGCCATTTTACATTGAAGGATAAGAGAAAGGAAGAGATGTTGGCAGAAATTCTATGGTCTTGTTTTGCGGGGCAATTAAAAGTGATACTCTATTTATTAAATTTGAAAATATAGACAAGTGAAAGGAAGGAAAAATATGTCAGGATTTTACTGTGAAAGCAAGACCACTGTTAATATCTTGGAATATTCATTTTCAATCTCTATGTAAATGCAAACCTTTTTATGGTAACTGTCAAAATGCACGCAAGCTCCTTCTCAGGTTTGACATAAGTAGAGATTTTCCAGTTATTTCCATAAGCTTCATGAATGCTATTTTAATGGCTATTGTTAAAGAGAAAAACACAGGTGACACTTGTTACAACGGTAGGGCAGACTTTATTCAGGATTATTGTGATAGGTATAGGGATGGCTGAAATGGGGTTTTGTAGTAGTGGGGAGAGATTGGGGTCCACAGTGACTATGAGCAGGAAAAGTGGGGATTTATAGCCAAGGAGCAGAGTAGGGAGGTTGGTGGATGAAAATCACTGAGAGGTTAGGGTTATTCTGGCTCAGCTAGCCTGACAGGGTTCTTGCTGTAGGCAGGCCAGGTGGTCAGATATCTCCTGGGGGTGGAGGGCATGCGGGAGGAGAGCAGATCCTGAGCATCCAGGTTCTGGTTAACCTGACACAGCAGGATTCTCGTTAACATTGGGCTCTTGAGGACACGTCCAAGGAAGAAGCCGAGTTGACAGGTCAGGGCGAGTGTCTTTGTCCCAGAATACAGTTCCCTCCCTCAAGGGGCCACAGCCAAGTTTTATTTAACCATTACCGCTGGGCCATTTTTTCCCAGCATTCCAAGATTACAAGGAATGGTACTAGATATATATATTTGTGCATGACATATTTTCACATTTACAATTATTTTTCAGAAGTAGAAGAGCTGCATCCAAGGGTGTGGTGATTTCAAAGAATTATTCATATCCCCTTCCAGAAAGCTCCTGCCCCTTGAGGTCGTGCTTCCTCTTACAAACACTGGTTCTACCAGAGTCCTCAGGGTTGGAAACTTGAAGAATGGTGTCCTGTTATTTTGGACCTCTGTTGTTCTTTTATTTTTTTTAAATTTTTTTATTGTTATGTTAATCCCCATACATTACATCATTAGTTTTAGATATAGTGTTCCATGATTCATTGTTTGTGCATAACACCCAGTGCTCCATGCAGAACGTGCCCTCCTCAATACCCATCACCAGGCTAACCCATCCTCCCACCCCCTCCCCTCTAGAACCCTCAGTTTGTTTTTCAGAGTCCATCGTCTCTCATGGTTCGTCTACCCCTCCGATTTCCCCCCCTTCATTCTTCCCCTACTGCTATATTCCTCTTCTTTTTTTCTTTCTTAACATATATTGCATTATTTGTTTCAGAGGTACAGATCTGAGATTCAACAGTCTTGCACAATTCACAGCGCTTACCAGAGCACATACCCTCCCCAGTGTCCATCACCCAGTCACCCCATCCCTCCCACCCCACCCCCCACTCCAGCAACCCTCAGTTTGTTTCCTGAGATTAAGAATTCCTCATATCAGTGAGGTCATATGATACATGTCTTTCTCTGTTTGACTTATTTCGCTCAGCATAATACCCTCCAGTTCCATCCACGTCGTTGCAAATGGCAAGATCTCATTCCTTTTGATGGCTGCATAATATTCCATTGTATATATATACCACCTCTTCTTTATCCATTCATCTGTTGATGGACATCTTGGCTCTTTCCACAGTTTGGCTATTGTGGACATTGCTGCTATAAAAATCGGGGTGCACGTAGCCTTTCGGGTCCCTACTTTTGTATCTTTGGGGTAAATACCCAGTAGTGCAATTGCTGGATCATATGGTAGCTCTATTTTCAACTTTTTGAGGAACCTCCATACTGTTTTCCAGAGTGGCTGCACCAGCTTGCATTCCCACCAACAGTGTAGGACGGTTCCCCTTTCTCCGCATCCCCGCCAACATCTGTCATTTCCTGACTTGTTAATTTTAGCCATTCTGACTGGTGTGAGGTGGTATCTCATTGAGGTTTTGATTTGGATTTCCCTGATGCCGAGCGATATTGAGCACTTTTTCATGTGTCTGTTGGCCATTTGGATGTCTTCTTTGGAAAAATGTCTGTTCATGTCTTCTGCCCATTTCTCGATTGGATCACTTGTTCTTTGGGTGTTGAGTTTCATAAGTTCTTTAGAGATTTTGGATACTAGCCCTTTATCTGATATGTCATTTGCAAATATCTTCTCCCATTCTGTCGGTTGTCTTTTGGTTTTGTTGACTGTTTCCTTTGCTTTGCAAAAACTTTTTATCTTGATGAAGTCCCAATAAAGTCATTTTTGCCCTTGCTTCCCTTGCCTTTGGCGATGTTTCTAGGAAGAAGTTGCTGCGGCTGAGGTCGAAGAGGTTGCTGCCTGTGTTCTCCTTTAGGATTTTGATGGACTCCTGTCTTGAGGTCTTTCAACCATTTGGAGTCTATTTTCGTGTGTGGTGTAAGGAAATGGTCCAGTTTCATTCTTCTGCATGTGGCTGTCCAATTTTCCCAACACCATTTATTGAAGAGACTGTCTTTTTTCCATTGGACATTCTTTCCTGCTTTGTCAAAGATTAGTTGGCCATATAGTTGAGGGTCCATTTCTGGGCTCTCTATTCTGTTCCATTGATCTATGTGTCTGTTTTTGTGCCAGTACCATACTGTCTTGATGATGACAGCTTTGTAATAGAGATGGAAGTCCGGAATTGTGATGCCGCCAGCTTTGCTTTTCTTTTTCAACATTCCTCTGGCTATTCAGGGTCTTTTCTGGTTCCATACAAATTTTAGGATTATTTGTTCCATTTCTTTGAAAAAAGTGGATGGTATTTTGATGGGGATTGCATTGAATGTGTAGATTGCTCTAGGTAGGTTTGACATCTTCACAATATTTGTTCTTCCAATCCATGAGCATGGAACGTTTTTCCATTTCTTTGTGTCTTCCTCAATTTCTTTCATGAGAATTTTATAGTTTTCTGAGTACAGATCCTTTGCCTCTTTGGTTAGATTTATTCCTAGGTATCTTATGGTTTTGGGTGCAATTGTAAATGGGATCGACTCCTTAATTTCTCTTTCTTCTGCCTTGTTGTTGGTGTATAGGAATGCCACTGACTTCTGTGCATTAATTTTATATCCTGCCACTTGACTGAATTCCTGTATGAGTTCTAGCAGTTTTGGGGTGGAGTCTTTGGGGTTTTCCACATAAAGTATCATATCATCTGCAAAGAGTGAGAGTTTGACTTCTTCTTTGCTGATTTGGATGCCTTTTATTTCTTTTTGTTGTCTGATTGCTGTGGCTAGGACTTCTAATACTATGTTAAATAGCTGTGGTGATAGTGGACATCCCTGCCGCGTTCCTGACCTTAGGGGGAAAGCTCTCAGTTTTTCCCCATTGAGAATGATATTCGCTGTAGGTTTTTCATAGATGGCTTTTATGATATTGAAGTATGTACCCTCGATCCCTATATTCTGAAGAGTTTTGATCAATAAAGGATGCTGTACTTTGTCAAATGCTTTTTCTGCATCTATTGAGAGGATCATATGATTCTTGTTCTTTCTTTTGTTAATGTATTGTATCACGTTGATTGATTTGCAGATGTTGAACCAACCTTGCAGCCCATGGATAAATCCGACTTGGTTGTGGTGAATAATCCTTTTAATGTACTGTTGGATCCTATTGGCTAGTATTTTGGTGAGAATTTTTGCATCCATGTTCATCAGGGATATTGGTCTGTAATTCTCCTTTTTGATTGGGTCTTTGTCTGGTTTGGGGATCAAGGTAATGCTGGCCTCATAAAATGAGTTTGGAAGTTTTCCTTCCATTTCTATTTTTTGGAACTGTTTCAGAAGAATAGGTATTAATTCTTCTTTAAATGTTTGGTAGAATTCCCCTGGGAGGCCATCTGGCCCGGGCTTTTGTGTTTTGGGAGATTTTTGATGACTGCTTCAATTTCCTTAGTGGGTATAGGTCTGTTCAGGTTTCCTATTTCTTCCTGGTTCAGTTTTGGTAGTTGATACATCTCTAGGAATGCATCCATTTCTTCCAGGTTATCTAATTTGCTGGCATAGAGTTGCTCATAATATGTTCTTATAATTGTTTGTATTTCTTTGGTGTTGGTTGTGATTTCTCCTCTTTCATTCATGATTTTGTTGATTTGGGTCATTTCTCTTTTCTTTTTGATAAATCTGGCCAGGGGTTTATCAATCTTGTTAATTCTTTCAAAGAACCAGCTCCTAGTTTCGTTGATCTGTTCTACTGTTCCTTTGGTTTCTATTTCATTGATTTCTGCTCTGATCTTTATTATTTCTCTTCTCCTGCTGGATTTAGGCTTTATTTGCTGTTCTTTCTCCAGCTCCTTTAGGTGTAGGGTTAGGTTGTGTACTTGAGACCTTTCTTGTTTCTTGAGAAAGGCTTGTATTGCTATATACTTTCCTCTTAGGACTGCCTTTGCTGTGTCCTAAAGATTTTGAACAGTTGTGTTTTCATTTTCATTGGTTTCCATGAATTTTTTTAATTCTTCTTTAATTTCCTGGTTGACCCATTCATTCTTCAGTAGGATGATCTTTAGCCTCCATGTATTTGAGTTCTTTCCGACTTTCCTCTTGTGATTGAGTTCTAGTTTCAAAGCATTGTGGTCTGAAAATATGCAGGGGATGATCCCAATCTTTTGGTACCGGTTGAGACCTGATTTATGACCTAGGATGTGATCTATTCTGGAGAATGTTCCATGGGCACTAGAGAAGAATGTGTATTCCGTTGCTTTGGGATGGAATGTTCTGAATATGTCTGTGAAGTCCATTTGGTCCAGTGTGTCATCTAAAGTCTTTATTTCCTTGTTGATCTTTTGCTTAGACGATCTGTCCATTTCAGTGAGGGGCGTGTTAAAGTCCCCCACTATTATTGTATTGTTGTCGATGTGTTTCTTTGCTTTTGTTATTAATTGCCTTATATAATTGGCTGCTCCCATGTTAGGGGCATAGATATTTACAATTGTTAGATCTCCTTGTTGGATAGATCCTTTAAGTAGTATATAGTGTCCTTCCTCATCTCTTATTACAGTCTTTGGTTTAAAATCTAATTTGTCTGATATAAGGATTGCCACCCCAGCTTTCTTTTGGTGTCCATTAGCATGGTAAATGGTTTTCCACCCCCTCACTTTCAATCTGGGGGTGTCTTTGGGTCTAAAATGAGTCTCTTGCAGACAGCATATCGATGGGTCTTGTTTTTTAATCCAATCTGATAGCCTGTGTCTTTTGATTGGGGCATTTAGCCCATTTACATTCAGGGTAACTACTGAAAGATAGGAATTTAGTGCCATCGTATTGCCTGTAAGGTGACTGTTACTGTATATTGTGTGTGTTCCTTTCTGGTCTATGTTGCTTTTAGGCTCTTTCTTTGCTTAGAGGACCCCTTTCAATATTTCTTGTAGGGCTGGTTTCATGTTTGCAAATTCCTTTAGTTTTTGTTTGTCCTGGAAGCTTTTTATCTCTCCTTCAATTTTCAATGACAGCCTAGCTGGATATAGTATTCTTGGCTGCATATTTTTCTCATTTAGTGCTCTGAATATGTCCTGCCAGTCCTTTCTGGCCTGCCAGGTCTCTGTGGATAGGTCTGTTGCCAATCTAATGTTTCTACCATTGTAGGTTACAGATCTCTTCTCCCGAGCTGCTTTCAGGATTTTCTCTTTGTCTCTGAGACTCGTAAGTTTTACTATTAGGTGTCGGGGTGTTGACCTATATTTATTGATTTTGAGAGGGGTTCTCTGTGCTTCCTGGATTTTGATGCCTGTTTCCTTCCCCAAATTAGGGAAGTTCTCTGCTATAATTTGCTCCATTATACCTTCTGCCCCTCTCTCTCTTTCTTCTTCTTCTGGGATCCCAATTATTCTAATGTTGTTTCATCTTATGGTATCATTTATCTCTCAAATTTTGCCCTCGTGATCCAGTAGTTGTTTATCTCTCTTTTTCTCAGCTTCTTTATTTTCCATCATTTGGTCTTCTATATCATTGATTCTCTCTTCTGCCTCATTTATCCTAGCAGTTAGTGCCCCCATATTTGATTGCACCTCATTAATAGCCTTTTTGATTTCTACTTGGTTAGATTTTAGTTCTTTTACTTCTCCAGAAAGGTTTTCTCTAATAACTTCCATGCTTTTTTCAAGCCCAGCTAGTATCTTTAAAGTGATGATTCTGAACTCTAGATCTGACATCGTACTAATGTCCGTATTGAGTAGGTCCCTGGCAGTCGGTACTACCTCTTGTTCTTTTTGTTGAGGTGATTTTTTCCGTCTTGTCATTTTGTGCAGAGGAGAATAGATTAATGAGAGAACAAAATGCTAACAGGGTAACAACGTCCCCAGAAAATATACTCTAAACAAATCAGAAAAGACCTGAAGCAGTGAGAAAAGAAAGGGAAAGAGAGAAAAAAGAAAAAGAAAAAAAAAGGAAAAAGATAAAGATAAAGATAAAAACAAACAAAAACAGAACAAAACAAAACAAAACAAAAACAGAATGTGATCAAATATGATCAGGCTGGTTTATAGATCAGTGCCACACACTAGATTTTGGGTGTATTTTGGTCTGTTAAAAGAAAGTGCCTCCCAAAATTTTAAAGAAAGAAAAACTTATATATGTACAAAAATAAGTGTTGATACGATGAAAGGATGGAATATGACTGTAAAGATGGAAATTACAAAAAAATTTTATAAAAGGAATTGATAAGTTGTTTGAAAAAAGAAAGAAGAGGATTTTAAAAAAAAAAGAAAAAAAAAAGGGAGAGAATGTGATCAGGCAGGGGAGTAGAAAAAAACCATACACTAGAGATTTAGAGTATATTTTGATCTGTTAGAAGAAACACTCTCAAAATTTTAAAGAGAGAACAACTTATATATATATGCCAAAAATATGGGTAACTACTATGAAGGGATAGAATATGACTCTAAAAATGAAAAATAAAAATGTTTTTTAAAAAAGGGATTGATAAGATGTCGGTTGAAAAAGGGAAAAAAGAAAAATTCAAAAAGAAAAAAGAAAAAAAGACAGTTAAAAAAATAATTAACTTTGAAAGACTAAAGAATCATGGTAAAAAAGCCATGGATTCTATGTGCAGTATTCCCCTAGCGCTGGAGTTCTGCCGTTCTCATTGATCGGTAAACTTGGTCTCGGCTGGCTGTTCTCGCTGATCTTCTGGGGGAGGGGCCTGTTGCCGTGGTTCCCAAATGTCTTTGCCGGAGGCGGAATTGCCCCGCCCTTGCCGGTCCGGGCTAAGTAATCTGCTCGGGTTTGCTCTCAGGAGCTTTTGTTCCCTGCAAGCTTTCCGTACAGCTTTGGAGGCGGAGAGTGAAAATGGCGGCCTCCCAGTCTCCGCCCCGGCAGAGCCCAGAACTCAGGGTCCCGCTCCTCAGCGAGCCCCCAGAGAAAAGCAGTCAGTCACTCCCGTCTCCCCGGTCTCCGGCCACACTCCGTACTCACCCGGCCTGTGACCGCGCCTTTCTATCTGGCACCCGACCCCGGGTAGAGTCTCCAAACCCAGCAGATCCCCGCGGTGCGCTCCCGCACCTCTCCTCCCGGGGGAAGAAGGTGAGTCTCCCCGGATCTGCCGCTTGTTGGGTCCCTGCTGGAGGAGCAGTGGCCCGACTGTGCCGCGGATCACGGTCTATGACAACCCCTAGCTGAGAGCCCGCGCCTGGGCTCCGTCTCTGCAGCCGGCTTCCCTGCTCCGATCCCTGGGAGCTCTGCCGCACTCAGGCACCCCCGGTCTTTCTGTGACCCCGAGGGTCCTGAGACCACAATGTCCCGCGAGGGTTCCACCCCCCACTTCGCCACCAGAGTGACGTCCCTCAGCGGAGCAGACTCTAAAAGTTCCGACTTTGTGCTCCGCGGCTCTATCACTTGCCAGAAGCGGCCGTCGGAGGCCCCTCCCCCGCCATCTATCCTCCCAAATATCACCTCGGATTCACTTCTCCGCACGTCCTACCTTCCAGAAAGTGGTCGCTTTTCTGTTCAGAGAGTTGCTGCTATTCTTTTCTTCGATCTCCTGTTGAGTTTGTAGGTGTTCAGAATGGTTTGATTCCTATCCAGCTGAATTCCTGAGAGGAGAGGAAATCCAGGTCTCCTACTCCTCCGCCATCTTGCTCCGCCCCCTGGACCTCTGTTGTTCTTTTATTCCTGGTGAGGCTGACATTTCTCGGTGTTTATTATTCAGTTACACAGTCTATAGAGTGTAAGGGTCTGGTGGGCAGAATGTGTGTCTTACTTATCCTTTTACCTGCAGACTTTGGCTCAGTGCCCAGCAGCTCTGGTACACTTGATCATACTGGCGGGATGAATGACATAAGTTTATTTTCTCCTTATGAATTTTCCCCACTCATCTATTGAGAGCTTTCAATAAATACTAATCTAATTGTAAAGATTATGATTTTAAACCCTTCTGTTGGTTGCAAATACTTTGAGAGGAATGGGGATCCGTAAAGGAAATCATTCTAATAACTACACACTATCTAGCAGTCTGTCTCCATGGAAACTGAAGCCTTGAATGAACTAGCCAAGCACCTAGAAACAGAGTGGATAATAAGTATCATTTCTCTCTCTCACTAAGCTATCATCGGAAACTTTAAAGTTTCATAACATCGCTTTGATAGAAATTGTCTTGTAATAGAAGGGGTCTTAAAAATTTAGATTTTTAATTATGGACGCATAGCACCAGAAGCCACCTCTAACTATTGGTTCAGAGACCCCTTTAGAACTCACCAACAACCCAGCTCCTGGAGGACTAGAGAGAATCTCATCCTAGGCTTTCCCAGCCAGCAGGATGGGCTCTTCTCAGTGACAATTAGTAGCACAATGAAAAAATTTACAACCTGTCAACAATCATGTTCTCCAGAAACTCTGGGATAATTAGAATGTCTGTGGAGACAGTTGGCTTCTTTTCTTTTTAACCCTTCCACACGTAGGGGCATTTATCCACTCCCTTGGCAGTCTTGGGTTTTCAGGGACTATTAACCATCAACTTTTCATTCATTTTGCAAATGTTTTATGAAGACCCTCAAGACTCCACCAGAATCTATACTGAGTAAATTATCTCACTACCCAGGTAAAACCTGCAAACAGCCCCTTTATTGTAGGACCTCAATAAAAGTTTAGTTAGCAAAGAATAAGGGGGCTTTGCTTGGGATTTGCTGGGCATCCAAGAGACCCACGTGATCGTCAGTGAGGTCCAGTCCTGGGCCAGGCTATCCAGGACTTTTATCCACAAGCTAGTTGTAAACGGTAGCATTCAACCTTGCCTCAAGTTTACACGCTCCTTTCCTGATCCAGCGGGCATGCGTTTCTTAAGCTGCCATCGGGGCATTAACACCACTCTTAGCACAACTGGAGGGGCTGTGGGTACAAAGGCTACAGCCCCGGGAACACCGTGGCTCTGACGCGTGCACCAGCCTGGTGAAGCTGAATGGAGCTGCCGCCCGGCTTCAACCCAGGTTCTGTCCTCTTCTAGATTTCATCCCGAAGTGTCCAGCTGAGGCAGCTGATCTTTTTTTTTTTTTTTAAGATTTTATTTATTTATTTGAGATAGAGAGAGAGCGAACGAGAGAGCGAGAGAGCAGAAGCAGGGGGAGCGGGAGAAGCAGGCTCCCCGCTGAACAAGGAGCCTGATGTGGGACTCGATCCCAGGACCCTGGGATCATGACCTGTGCTGAGGGCAGACGCTTCACTGACTGAGCCACCCAGGCGCCCCTAGCCGAGACAGTTGATCTCCTCAGCCACCTGACAAACATGTCAACTAGTCCGCCGTGAGGCTGGCCATAAAGCCTTGCAAGTGCATTCCTTGTGGGCTGTGGAGTGTGGTGGGAGGTGAGCGTGGACGCTGGCCAAGGCCAAGGGTTTCATGTATGAAGTCCTTCGTTCTTTAACCATGGGACCTCATGTACTTCATCTTCCTGTGAGACCGGTGCCCATTTGGAAATGAGGTTCATCCGCTCTTCCTCAGTATTGGACCATAGGGAGCATTCAGTCACATAATGAGTCGCCACATAGAAGGCTGGGACAAAGTAAGTGCTCAAAAAATCAAACTCTCCAAGGCTTTCCCTTCTCGGGGACTTACAGATCTTCAGGCGACTCCCCTGCCAGATGCAAAGAGCTTTCCTGGTGGGATTTCAGGCAACAAAGCTGGGAAATTTATTTGGGGAAACAAAACCTAGGCTCTTCAAATCTTATCATATGGACAGCTGCCCCCTCCTGTCATTGGAGAGCAGACTGGTTGCAAGCTCCCCGTGCAGATTTGAGATCCCAATTTGTCTTGTATTCCTGGACATAAAGCAGAGTTGGTACTAACTATATTATAATAATCACTGAACTATTTTAGAAGCTTTAAGAAAATCATTTAAAAAAATCAGCTTAGCATTTCTTATTGGATTAGCATCGTTTTTCCCCCTGACATGGCCTGCTAGGAACTATGTTATTGTTCTGTTTATAACTGCTGTATGCAGAATGCCTGCTCACCACAATATAAATTCCTTTTATGGCAGAGAAAATTAGGATGTTAAGAAGAATTAGAATCTGGACCTTCTTGTAAACACTTGGGTTCACTCTTGCTTTCATAAACCTTGGCTTCTCCATGCGACTTTGTGTCAGGTTGAAGCCAAACATTGAAGATTCCATGTTAGACCAGGTCTCGGGTTAAATCCATTGGGAGAATTTAATTCTCAAATAAAGGAATAACAGTTATTTTATTGTTTGTTTTGATTAGAAACAACTCTCTGGGGGTAGGTAGTTTTTCTTTGCTTCTCTTCCTTTTTTTTTTTTTTGTGGTCATTTGTCATCTTGTATGCTTTACTTTATCATGTTAAATATTTATTATTTAATACAGGAAAGTAATAATAGAAATGGTCTCACTTTCCCAAGCCTTGTTCCCTCTCTGGGGTAATTACTTTGGTGAGTGCTGGAGGGTACAATCTTCCCAGGGAGAGCTTCGCCGGCTGGAGAGAGAATGATCAAGATGGCTTTTGCTCTCTGGTTTTGTATTCCCAGAGCTCTTGTGGAAATAGTAGATTGTAGGCGAAGGCAAAATGAAATTTTAAATCATAAATCCTTTCATTAGGAGACGAGCTTATTTACAGATGCAGGGAGGGGAGGGGTATTTGTCAATTCCAGTGGCAGGTCAATATGGTGCTTACTTACCTAACCAGCTAAATGTGAGCCCAAGCCATACAGAATTTTCAACATGGTAAAATGTATAGTGTGACTCCCTAGGCTTGTCCTTAGCCAGGCTGGAGTGTGTAGGAGTGTCCACATCCATGGTATGCATATGCAAGGGCATCGACAACGCTAAGCGTCCAAAGCCATCAAATGTGTGCTACATTTCCAAACTCATAAGACATGAATGGTCTGGGTTAACTGTCCTCCACACTCAGGAGTGGAATAGAGATTTTAAAAATATCTTTATTGAGATCTCTTTCACATCAAAAAATTGTATAGATTTAATGTGTACAACTTGACGTTTGGATAGAGGTTTGCATTGTATAAAGATCACAATGAAGCTAAATAACTTACCCATCACCTCTGTACAGTTAGTGTGTGTGTTTATGTGTGTGCGTGTGTGTGTGTTGAGAAGATTTAATTTAAGATCTATCCCCTTAGCAGATTTCAAGTGTAGTAATCCAGTATTGCTAACCATCCAATGTCGCTAACCCTCACCGCCATGCTGTAGGCTCTCCAGAGCTCATTCTGCTTGCATTACTGAAGCATTGTGCTGGATGACCTACGTCTTCCCATTTCCCCTCTCCCTGGCCTCTGGCAACCACCGTTCTATTCTCTGCTTTGAGTCTCTTTTAGATTCCACACCTTAAGTGGAATCAGGCAGTATTTCTCTTTTTATATCTGGCTTATTTCATTCAGCACAGGGGGTTCCGGGTCAGCTGTGTTGTTGCAAAGGGTAGGATTTCCTTCTTTTTTAAGTCTGAATAATACTCCAGTGTGTGTGTGTGTGTGTGTGTGTGCGTGTGTGTTTGGAATGGAATCCGGTTTTCTGTAAGGAAGTCTGGGTTCTCCAATTTTGTTTCCTCGCCTAGAAAATGGAGCTAAGGAGAGCAACTACTTTGTATGACCGCTGGGAGGGTTAGGTAGCTGTCATGCCTGTGCCGAGGCAGGCTGGAGACCCCCCGCCCCGCCCCGTAGGGGATGCCCGGCCATCCTGAAACTTGTTTTATTTGTAAACACTTGCAGAATACAACTTTAAAATACTATTACTATATTATTTTTTAACTTTAATTTAATTTTTATTTTTAAGTCATCTCTATACCCAGTATGGGGTTGAACTCACAACCCCAAGATCAAGGGTTACCTGCTCTACCGGCTGAGCCAGCCAGGTGCCCTTCATTTTGATATTGTTATATATTTGCTTTGCCTTAGGCAGCTGATACCATGTTTTGCCTTGAGTAACTACAAGAACCCATTTTCATCCGGCATCCCATAGCCCTCCCAGACAGGTGTAGTCACTGCCTTATTCACCTGGTGAGCTCAGCATCGCCATGCTTTGGACCAGCCCCCGCCCCAGCTGAGAGACTTTCCCTGTGTACTGAGTACACAGGGCACTAGGCAAACGAGCGGTCTGTCTCCTACGGGGGACTCAGAAACTGGGGGTACAGAACTAAGGGGTCACATAGCTTCCAAGGCATCTTTACCCAGAAGGGCCATGGAAATAGTGCCACCTATAGTTAGGGGGCATCCTGTGCAATATTCATGAGCAGGCTATCACTCCTGATCCAAGCTTACTTAGGGTCTAGTGTGCAGGAGATCAGGGTGTGAAGTGCTGATTTGGGGGGTCTTGAACCCAACACCCTTGTGCACTTAAATTCAAAAATGTTTTCTATTTCTGACCTCACAATCAGCCCCCAAACGACCTTTGGAGCCCCAGAGAACCAGCCCAGATCTTTCATGGCTTTGTCAGTGCACATTCGAGTCACTCTGCTGAAGTGGCCGGCACCAATTTTTATACCTGGTGAACTTCTACTTATCCCTCAGGGTCTAGATTAAAAAGCCCCTTTATCTGTAAAGTCTTTCCTGATTTTCCCTGTCAGAGTTACTCTTTCTTCTTCCTTTCCATGGATGGAGAATGCCTTGATGGCAGGCATTATATCCCTTTGACAGAATGCTTCTGAGACCTTAATGTGCATCTGGGTTATCTGGGGATCTTGCCAAAATGCAGGTTCTGATTCAGCAGGTCTGAGAGTCCACAGTTTTTAAACCAGATTCCATGATGATGGCGACATTGCTTGTTTGAGTGCCGTACTTCAAGTAACACAGCTTTATTATCGATGAGCCCCAGGGTTTGGCATGCAGCATGTGCTCAACCAAGTCTTGCTGACTGTGGAATGAATGATACTTGATGTCCTTCACCTGTGGCTTTCTCAGTGGGAAACTCGATTGTTTGAGGAGCATGCACACACAAAGGAAGTGCATGAGATCCTGTTTCACGATTTGTTCTAATCAATTATATTCATGTTTGAACTGAGAACTGTACATCTCTTTTTTAAAATAGTAATAACAGTCGCAAACATTTTCTAGATGTTTCCATACTATTTGCTAAGCTCTCCTCTGGGCACTGTGCATAGATTAACCCATTTCAGTTCATTTGTAATTACAATTATTAATAAAGATAGGAGGCATGCACACACAAATGAAGTGCATGAGATCCTGTTTCAGTAAAGACAGGACGACTCAAACCCAACAGCGGCTCCTTGCGTGCTCACGTATAACCCTTTTCAGGGGTTCCCCCGGGTGATGGCTCTCCTGTAAGCAGTGACTCAGGGACCCAGTCTCCTTCCATCTTGGGGCCCTGCCCTCCTCAAATTGTGGCTTCCGCATGCTTGTCTGCCTCACAGGGATGACAAAACTAGCCTGCGGGATCACGAGAGTGCTACAGATCACTCCCACTCTTTCCTTTGGCCATGACTCAAGCACAAGGCCATCCTTAAGGAAGAGGGAGGCTGGGGAATGTGGTCTAGCTGGCTTCCCAAGGAAAAGAGGAATTTGGGGGGAATACAGCCTGAGTGTGACTTACCTAGATATCTGGACTCCTGTATTCCTTTCCCACCAATGTCCACGGACTCCATGCTAAGGCTTGTGTGTTGTGAGGGGGGCTGGGAATTCACCACCGGGGTGGGTCAGGAGGGACAGGACTGGATGTATTTATGCGAGGAAATCCACGTGGCTGGGGAGCTATCAGCTTTCCCCCAGCGTGTGTTGAGAGGAGGGGAGGAAGCAAGGATCTGTGGTGACCACGGCAGATCTCAGGTCAGCAGAAATCTTAATGGGGACATTTACAGTGAGAGGGAGCTGCTGTCTTTCGGGAGACTTATCCCTGGGACCTAGGGAGGGATGAGGGGGGCCCAGGGCGATGACTGATGGGCTCTGCTGCCCATCACTTCTCAGCTCCTCCTGCCCCGGGAAGTTTGCCTCCCGGGGAGGCTCCATGAGCCTGTCTGAGGTCCGAATCTGCTAGCTGCACATCTGGCTGTCTTCCATGTGGACTCTGCCTGCAACCCACTCTTGCCACTGCCCTGTGGTCATGGCGAGTGGTGCGTGGTTCCCGCGTGTGCGTGGTTCAGCTCCCTCCTCCCTTCACCAAGGCCCTCGCTCCCACCTCCCCTCCCCACAGTTTGCCTGGCTGATTCCCGTGTGTCTGACCCGGGTGTAAAGCCAGTTTAGTCTTCCTTCCTGCGTGGTTGGCGTGGCTGCCTAGATGGGGCTCTTCTACGAACCCGGACTACCTTGGGTGAGGCCTTCTGGGACCTGATCATCCTGTGTAGGAGTTCCGCTCTGTCCATGCCTCCCTTCCCCCTACTGGGTTCTTGTCCCCTAGAGTCCTGCTTGTCGTAGAGCAAGGGGTGGGGGTTCGTGTACAGATGCGCCAAGGGTTTAGCTCTCACTGCAGCCCTGGGGATGGGGTCTGAGGGCCCTGGAGAGAGGGTGCCGGGTCCCACTGGGGAGCTGGACCAAGCTCTGCTGGATGAGGGGCTTGGAGCCACAGGTGCCTGGTGGGCTGCCCCTCCCCCTGCAGGCTTGGTGCCGGGACTGGACGGAGTTCAGGGTGAGGCGGTGGGGGGTAGAGAGACCGATGTGCCCTGACCGAGTGTGTTCCATGAAGGAACAGTTCCTACCAACCACCATGATTTCTTATTGAAATCCAACAGCTCTTCCGTAAGTAAACCTTGGTTCCTTTATGAGACTCATTATGATATTAAAATATTAACTCAGTGTGCATGCCAGCGTTAGAAAGCAAGTAGATGCCTGAGGGCTGTCACGAAAACATTTACGGGGGAAAAAAAACCCTACAAATTCGAAGCATATTTTGTTTCATAGCCAGAAAAAAAAGAGATTTATAATTGATAAAATACCTTCTGCATTTTTAAGTTCCAGGAAAAGAGCTCTAGCCCAGGACCCTTTTTATCTCCAAGCAGCAGGAATTGGGCCCAAGTACTGTCTTTCAAGGGCCCTGATAACGCTGCTCCTGTTGAGGCTATAATATGATTTTAGAAATTCAGAATCCAGGACTAAAACCTTTATTCCATGGTATTGGCAGGAGCTCTCGACAAGAAATCTTGCACCAGAATCCACTAAGCCATGAGCTAAATGACAGTGAAGGGGTGAAGTTGAGAACACAGGAGCAATAGGATTTTACAAAGTGTAACTTCCATGCGTGTCCCCCCCAGCCCCCGGCTGGCAAATGTGACATCGTGTACCTGTGCGTACACAGTTTGGGCCATCGCATCTCCACGAGGCAACAGTGAGATGTGGTCGTGAAGATCAGTCAGGCTTGTGAGTCACACCACCAGGGTTCACACCCTGGCTCGGCCACTTACCAGCGTGGGACTTGGGTGACGTAGTTGAGCTTCTGTGCCTCAGTTTCCTAATCTATGAAATGGGGATGATGAAATCACGTTTTGAAGAAGGCAGAGCCCTGAGATGGAAGGAGCCTCAGTCCCTGAGTCACTGCTTGGAGGAGAGCTGGGAACCCCTGATAAGTGTTATATGGGAGCATGAAGTGAATCGCTATTGGGTTTGAGTCGCCCTGTCTTTATGGGTTTGTTACAGCATTACTTTAAGCAATACACTACCTCTCAGGGCTATTCTGAGGATGAAATGAGTTCAACTATGCTCAATGCTTACAGGAGGGCCTAGCAAATAGTATACAAGCACCTAGGAAATGTTTGCTGTTATCATTATTATCACTATAATTACTATTTTTATCATTAAAAAGAGATGTAGGGTTTCTCAGTCCCAACAGATGAATACAGTTAATTAAACCAAGTGTTAAGTGTGCCCCATTGTACCTCATTTGCGTGTGTGTGTGTTTTAGATATTTCTTCAAGGTTCCCACTAGGATTTATGTCTTCCCATACTCAGTTCCGAATAAGGAACCTACAGCTAGGAGGATTAGCTGACAAATTCGGTCAGAGCAGGGCTAGTATAATGGGTACAGTAAATGCAGACGCTGGAGACGGGCCACCCCACCTTCAGCTCTGGAGTCTCCGGCTGGCTGTGCGGGCTGGGTCTGTCACTGACCTGTGACCCCCCCTCTCTGCTTCTGACCTCGGAAGGAGAGGATAGCGGTGTGTACTTCATTAGACAGACGGGTGAGAAGACATTGAAGGAACACCTACAAGCCCCCTGGAGCGAGGGCTGACCCCTAGAAAAAGCTGGCCACCATCTCAGCAGACATGACCTTTCCCCTTGCTTTGCCCCCTCCCCCCCCGGGGTTCACTCTCCATCTCCCTCTGCCCTTCCCTTCCAGAAGCTTTCCCCCTCTCTTGGTCTCATCCCAGCCTCAAACATCTTCACTGGTCACCGCAACACACCCTTCTCTTTCTGGGTATTTCCAGCTGTGGAAATAGATTTGAGACATTAAGGACTTGACTTGACTCACTCAGTCTTAAAAATCAAGGTTCAAGTCCTGACGTGTAGTGAAGGCTTAACGTGGTTTTTCACATCATCACGGGTGTAAAAGTTTGAACATCGCAATGGGAAACATTAAAAAAAAATCGCCACGAGGTGAAGCTTCCTGTTCCCAGACACTCGCCTTGTTTCCCAGAAAGCCTCAACCAGACTTCCCATTTCATTTCACTTTTCCATCTATAAGCTTGCTCGCCACCTCGGGGTGCAGGGCTCGAGGCTGCTTTATTAGTAGCAAGGCGCTTCGACCTTCAGTGGGCACGCATTCAATGGAATCGTGTGCAGGAGGATTGTGTTTATGTACAGCTTCATCTGCTAGCATATTTTCCTTTTACCTGGAGGATCCACAGGGCAGCATGACCCAGGATTAACTGAGACCCTGGCGTCTGGAAAGGGGCTTTCAAGTGTTCCAGACACGGGGCAGTTCTGGGACATTTCCAACCAGCAGGTCGTGAATACAAAATTCTGTCAAGGCAACGCAAGGACAACTTCCGCTTGCTTGTGTTTTGCCCTTGCTTTGGGTTTCTCCATCTGCTGTGGCATAAACGTGGGGCTGGTTTCCATTTGTCAATACTGTACTTACAAGAAATGGAAGCGAACACTCCTGGATTCCCTGGGGTTGAGGCAGGTGACCTTGGACATCACCTGTTGTATTAGGGCTGCTAGCTGTCCTACCTCTTGGTGAGGTCTGTGCGGGCAGAGGATGCCTGCCCTTGGTATGCTGCCCACGCTGTACCCCCATGTCGGGCACGGCGGGGTCCCCCGCAACATCATGAATGGGTGACCAGTCAGGGAATAGTGCAGGAGCTTCAACTGTCACTCAGCCGAGGTTCAGGGACAAAATGGCGTATCAGCCAGAACAGAAGCATTTGATAATAAGGAGTCGCAAAATAAAACCGAGGATGCAAGTGTATTGGCAAAAGTCAGAGCCAAAAAAGAATTGTGATTTTTTTTTCTCTTTCCCTGATGTTTCTGATGCCTTTTGACATGGTGACGGCTTAAGAACCTGCAAGAATTTTCCTTTACTATAGTGTCAGTCTTAAGCTGTTCTTACAAATGATCGAAACTTAGAAATACTAAATTCTCCTAGTTAAACAAACGGTAGCTGTATTTTTATAAAACCATGCAGTGTAACAACAACCAATAAGTTGTAGTTATTGTCTGATTAAGCTTTTCTTTAAATTAATAAGCCAAGCATGCTCACTTGATGTGCTCAGTAAATCACCTTTTTGATGACTGATGTGGAAAAATCATGATTTCATTTCTTCTGGCCTGTCTTTTTTTTTATTTCTTAAGAGGTGGGGGCAGAGGACAATGAGTTATAAATTTAAGATATTTATATGTCCTAAACATTTAGAAAATTTGGAACAGAACTGATTCTTGGATTATGAGAATACATGATGGTAACGGCTCTCATCTGTTGAATGCATACTTCATATTTTACTGACATTGTGCAATAGTATTGTGAGTTGGACATTACTACCTCCATTTTCACGTGAGATCACTAAGTTTTAATGCCCATTTTCCCAAGACCACACAGGCATGAAGAGGCAGAGCTGAAAGGGCGGTACGACCCCGTTAGATTCTAAAACCCGTTTTCGTGACTTTGATGGATGGAAAGTACAAAATGTAGAGATTGGTCTTCTAATGGCCTTTCTTTCTTTCTTTTTTTTTTTGGCTCTTGAAAAATGATTTACCTAATTATCTTTCTCTGCACTCGTCATGCCAAGTTAGCCTGCTAGACTAGCCTCTGCGAATTCTTTCCAGTTGGCATCATTCCCAACTTTTAAGAAATGGCTCAGAATCCTCCTGCTCCATGAACCTCTCTGACGCCTGTGTCGGAGATGGGCTCAATGTGCCCAGGGCAGCAGCTCCTTCCTCCAGGGCAAACAACCACACACACTGTCCGTCTCCCCTGTGGTCCAGTCCCTATGGCCATGGGCTCAGTTCTGGCCTGCCTGTGAGTCCCAGGTCTGCACCATGACAGCCTCTGGCTTGAGGACACCAGTGGAGGCAGGACCGCATGTGGGCAGGAGCCTGCGTCCTCACCGACTGCATGGAACCCACACCTCCCGCCCACCAGGCTGGGTCTTTTTTTTTTTTTTTTTTTAAAGATTTTATTTATTTATTTGACAGAGAGAGACACAGCGAGAGAGGGAACACAAGCAGGGGGAGTGGGAGAGGGAGAAGCAGGCTTCCCGCGGAGCAGAGAGCCCGATGCGGGGCCTGATCCCAGGACCCTGGGATCATGACCTGAGCCGAAGGCAGACGCTTAACGACTGAGCCACCCAGGCGCCCCAGGCTGGGTCTTGAGTGGGCAGTGAAAGCCTTTTATTCTGTTGAGCTATCAAGGTTGTTTATTAAAACACTTAGCAAATCTTGATGATGAGGCTTAATTTTATGTCTTATCTGTTTCTTTCCTCTATCTCCTCTAATTAGACATAATAGATTGCTGGCAGATAGTGCATGTGTAACATTTTTATTATGTATATTCACTTTTAAAGTATTGTGCAAGCATTTAAAAAATTTGGCAACTAATGAAAAGTAGGAAGAGGAGAAATGAGTACAATTACTCTTAATACATTGGTACATTTCTGTTTTGCTTTTTCTGTTGTTTCTCAAGGATCTTATTTTTCTTTAACATAGTTGGTATCTAACTGAATACACGATTTTGCATCTTTACTTTTTCTGTTTTACCAAACGACATAATCCAGGTGTTTTCCACGATGTCAAAAAGTCTTTGTCACAGCCGCTGCACATCATCCATCCTCTGGGTGTGCCATGATTTACTTAACTTTCCTGTGATATTGATGATTTAGTTATTCAGCTTTCCTCAAAATTAAAAAAAAAAAAAAACAGTGTAGTGCAAACAATCCTAAAATTTGTATGGAATCAGAAAAGACCCTGAATTGCCAAGGAAATCTTGAAAAAGAAAAACAAAGCTGGGGGCATCACGTTGCCCAATTTCAAGCTACATTACAAAGCAGGGATCACCAAGACAGCATGGTACTGGCACAAAAACAGACATATAGACCAATGGAACAGAATAGAGAACCCAGATATGGACCCTCAACTCTATGGTCAAATAATCTTTGACAAAGCAGGAAAAAACATGCAATGGAAAAAAAGACAGTCTCTTCAATAAATGATGCTGGGAAAATTGGACAGCCACATGCAGAAGAATGAAACTCGACCATTCTCTAACACCACACACAAAGATAAACTCAAAATGGATGAAAGACCTCAATGTGAGACAGGAATCCATCAAAATCCTAGAGGAGAACACAGGCAGTAACCTCTTTGACATCGGCCACAGCAAGTTCTTTCAAGATACATCTCCAAAAGCTAGTGAAACAAAAGCAAAAATGAACTTTTGGGACTTCACCAAGATAAAAAGCTTCTGCACAGCAAAGGAAACAGTCAACAAAACAAAGAGGCAACCCACAGAATGGGAGAAGATATTTGTAAATGACACTACAGATAAAGGGCCGGTATCCAATATCTATAAAGAACTTACCAACTCAACACCCAAAAAACAAATAATCAAGTCAAAAAATGGGCAGAAGACATGAACAGACACTTCTCTGAAGAAGACATACAAATGGCTAACAGACACATGAAAAAATGTTCATCATCATTAGCCATCAGGGAAATTCAAATCAAATCCACATTGAGATACCACCTTACACCAGTTAGAATGGCAAAAATGGACAGAGAAAGAAACAACAAATGTTGGAGAGGTTGTGGAGAAAGGGGAACCCTCATACACTGTTGGTGGGAATGCAAGTTGGTACAGCCACTTTGGAAAACAATGTGGAGGTTCCTCAAAAATTTAAAAATAGAGCTACCCTATGACTCAGCAATTGCACTTCTGGGTATTTACCCCAAAGACACAGATGTAGTGAAAAGAAGGGCCATATGCACCCCAATGTTCATAGCAGCAATGTCCGCAATAGCCAAACTGTGGAAAGAGCTGAGATGCCCTTCAACAGATGAATGGATAAAGAAGATATCGTCCATATATATAATGGAATCTTACTCAGCCATCAGAAAGGATGAATACCCAACTTTTACATCAACATGGATGGGACTGGAGGAGATTATGCTAAGTGAAATAAGTCAAGCAGAGAAAGTCAATTATCATGTGATTTCACTTATTTGTGGATCATAAGGAATAGCATGGAGGACATCAGGAAAAGGAAGGGAAGAATGAAGGGGGGGAAATCGGAGGGGGAGATGAACCATGAGAGTCTATGGACTCTGGGAAACAAACTGAGGGTTTTAGAGGGGAGGGGGGAGGGGGTATTGGTTAGCCTGGTGATGGGTATTAAGGAGGGCAAGTACTGCATGGAGCACTGGGTGTTATACGAAAACAATGAATCGTGGATTACCACATCAAAAACTGATGATGTATTGTATGGTGACTAACATAACATAATAAAATAAAATTAAAATAAATAAATAAATAAATAAAACAGTGCAGTGACAGTATCTTAATCTGAGAATGCTCTTTCTGTAAGGAAATCACTTCAAACTAACCAGATCACTTGTTCTTAGAGACACACCTGTTTTTCTTTCAGTTCTGCTACTGATGTGCTGGAGAGAGCTCCCTGTCAGAGCAGAGGGCCAAGCAGGGGCTACACGGTCACCTAGCATCTCCTGCACTGAGTCAAAGCTAAGCTCAGCTGACTTCAAAGGTTCCTGACAGTTTCCATGGCTGTAGCACAGACCAAATTTTCTATTAAACTATGTCTTCACAAAATCCTACGTCCTGTCCAGGTAGAGATAACTATGTGGGCAAAAGCCTAGATGTAGGCAAGTACAAAGTTTGTTGGGCCACTTAAGAAAATGACTTACTTTTCAAATAGGTAATAGGTTAATCTGGCTCAATGTTCAAAAGATAGGAAAAAATAGTAAAAAATTCTCTTTATAACTCTTGCTCCGACTCACCCAGTTTATTTTCCAAGAGACAAGCAACAATTAAGTTTCTTGGGTATCTTTTCAAATAATTTATTTTGTACGTATAGTGAAACACACACATCCTTTTTCTCGGCATTATCTTACACAAATAGTAGCATATAGTAAACGTTGCTCTGAAACTTGCCTTTTTATATGCTAGTCTATCTTGGCGGATGTTCTGTCTGCGTGGATACAAAGCTACCTTTCTCTATTCTATAGTTTCATTGTAATCCAGTGTATGGCTCTACCTCAATTTAATTAATAATCTTCTTTGTTTCAAAGTTACAAACAAGCTGCAATAGCCAGAGGTAATTTCGTGCAATAGCCATAGGGTAATTTTGTAGTTGGGCAAGTTTTTCTATACAATACATCTCTAGAAGCAGACTTTCTCCCTCAGTGTGTAAATCACACTGAGCGATTGATGTAAAACCAACCATCTCAAAACTTGGTGGCTTAAAATAATAAGCATTAGGCATTTATTATTAATCACGAGCCTATAGGTCACCTGGGTGCTTCCACACGTACGGGCAAGGCTTTACTGAAATCACTTGGGCTTGGTCAGTACCTACAGTCAGCTGATGGGTTAACTTGGGTCTGGCTAGTCTAGGATGTACCTAGGATGGTCTCACTCACATCTCTGGTGCCTGGAGGGCTGTTGACCTGGTCTACATACTTGTCATCCTCCCCGAATGCTGGCTTGGGCTTACTCATATGGAGATGGCAAAGTTCTGAGAGCAGAATCCTGCAAGACCTCTTGAAGTCTATCTCAAAACCTGCATGCCACTGCATTCTGTTAGTCAAAGACAATCACAAAACCAGCCCAAATCCATCGCTTAATGGTAGTCAGGTGATAGGAGTCATATGGTATACCTACAATGTCACCTTGAAATTGGTCATATGTTAACCTCTGGCAAGGTTAAGGGCATGGAGAAGCACAGAGAAGACTGAAGCGTTGGAGGCCATTTGTTTCAAGCTACCATGGCGTGGAAGTATTAGAATTTTGACAGCCTTTGCAAAATAGCCATGAAAGTTTATCAATTCACCCTACTGCCAGGAATGCATGAGGGTCTCTTCTCCAGAGCTTCACCAACAAAGCATGTGAGCAAATCTTTGGATTTTTGGCAATTTGGGAATTGAGGATATAACCTTGGCTTATTTTAAATTTCCATTTCTACTATTTTCAGTGTAATCAATCTATATTTCTTTTTCTCTGAATTGTTTGCTCAGATTCATGTATTTAGGCATCTCTGAGTAGCATAGAGTTTGGGGGCCAAGGGGAGGAAAGAAGTGGGGGATGGAGCAGGAGAAAAAACACCACCAGAAAGACTGAGATCACAGAGTGGGCACCTGTAATTGCCACGTTCAGAAATCTGGACTCTATACTACACGGCAAAGAGGAAACAGTGAGAGTTCTCCAGCCAGAGGAGTGGTGACCTCAGACCTGAGCTGTAGCCTAGGAAAACCTCTGTCCAGGGTATGAAGGAGGTTGGGCAGTGGAAGGTATCCAAGGGGGAAATGGCAGTGATCCCAATGATGGGCATGGCCAGGGGAGGGAGTTGGGGAAACATTGCAGAGGTGAGTAAGGCAGAAGAATGGGTGGAGGGGTGCTGGGGCTGCCAGCAGGGTGCAAGCTATCATGAACTCCAATCATGAGATGCAGTGGAACGCGAGGCTTAGTGAGGAGGCTGTCTCGTGAGCTCACGCTTGTCCACGCTGAACTAACTACTGGGACATCTCTAGGGAGGTGACTGTAAATCCTTTAATGCTGGAGTCTGGTCCTCAGGAGCAAAGTCAGGACTAGAGATAAAAATGTGAGAGTCATCCACATAAAGTGATACAGTTATCCAGAGAGATGCTGGCGAGTAAAGAGCCAAGGACAGAGCGTAAGGAATGACCTATTTTCAGGTGCGGGTGTAGGAAAGGAGATGGTGGACAAAGGCTGAGAAAGAGCGTCATGACGTCTAAGGGTTCTTGGCAGCTGTAAAATTCAGCGATTCTCTGGACCACAAAGATGCCTCAGTGTGTCCCACGTGTGGTCTAACAGCGTGGAGCTCTGTGGCAAAGTGAGCCGTGTCTGGATTCCTCTTTTGTTCCTGCAGTCAGCTCCAATGGCCTATGATGTGTGTCAGCAGCTGTCCCGCTTGCATTCAATCTGACGATGAAGCAGCTCGCGGAGTTAAATTGCATCCAGCACAGCCCCGTGGCTGCTGGGGTGATCGTCCTCCAGCACCATATTGCAGGTGAATTTGTCTTTCTATTTGCTATTAAGTTTGGCTCATAGGGAACTCTGACAAAATGGTCTCCAAACTGGATTTGACACCAGCAACTAGTCCAAATTTTGCATCTACTCAGTAGGTAGGATACTTTGCTTAATCTGATTTAGAACACTGGGTCCACTACACCCTCTTCCCGACCTCCTGGAAGGTGCAGTATCCTGTTTTGTTTTGTTTTTGATCAATAACAGTAGAGACCTAATCAATAGGGAGGTGCAAGGTGCTCTCTGCCCCTGAAGAATTCAGGAGCACAGATATGCTTTGATTTGGTAAACGGTTCTAAGGTGGTGAGGTATCGATTAACCGTTGGGACTACTGGGTTATTTTCCATGAACCAGGAGGGAACAACTTGAGTAAATCAAAACTCAACTTTTAATCTGCTTAGAATCTAATGGCTCTTAAGGAGCAGGAAGGGGGGCAGAGTGGAAAACTTCTCGAGTGTTTCTGATGTAAAAATGGAAGCATATTTAAAAATTCCCTGTATAAATTTTATAGGGCAATTTAAATGCAAGAGCGAGCAGGTGGAGAAAAAGACATACTTCTGGATAATTCTTGGACAACGTAGAAGTAGAAGTTAGGTAGCTATTTGGCACACTTTGCACTAACCATTACCAGTCGGGCTTGAAAAGCAGGTGGGCTCGCATGTGGGGTGTATGCATTATATTTAATAAGCTCCACTTAATATGGTGACCCTTTTATAAGGTGACTCTGCTGAAAAACCATAAGATTTTGGGACCTCAAGAGCCCTCTCTACGTGGAAGAGGACAAAAATACCCAACGGGCAAAGGCGGACTTGAACGGCAAGTTTCCAGGGAGTGACTCTGGGCTTCTGAAATCCTGAGTCAGGGTGGGATCCACTCCCCAGTGGTTCTCGAAGTGTGGTCCTGGGCCGAGCTGCAGGAACAAGGAGGGACTTGTTAGAAATGCAAATTCTCAGGCTCCACCCACTTGCCACTGAATTAGAACCTTTGCCAGAGGGGTCTGGCTCTCTGAGTTTTAAGGAGCCCCAGGGGATTCTGATGTCAATAAACTTTGAGATCTACTCTTGATGGAGAAAATACTTCCTTCTCTTGGAACAAACACCGTTTTTTTAGGCTTTAGGTATATTTCAATGTTATCGAGACTCAGGCCAAATCTCTATTAATTAAACCTGACACACATCCCTGCAGAGTTCTGTTTTAACAAAGCTGTTCTTTTTTTTTCCCTTCAGACATTGTTCAGTAGGCGATGTTTCCAAACGAGAAAACGTGTTCTTTGCAGCTAAAATAGTGTCAGCCGAGAAATGGCAGCATAACAGTTTCAAAATGCAAAAATGAACTGGCTGAGTAGCCTTTCAAGTTTTTCTTTCTCTCCCCGCTTAGAGATAAATGGCAGATGGTATTCGCTCTTAACTGCTGCCCACCTAGTTACAAACACAAACAAGCGTCGGAACTTCACTCAGTATACTGGAAGGATATGGCCAGCCTTAAATTCTCTGCTGGAGTTGAAGGTCATTTCCCAAAGATCTACAGAAGAGGACAATTTGGTGACACGACCCCCTAAAACTCTTAACCGTGCCCAGCCGATGTTGTGTTCCACTTTTCAGGAGAGTGGCTTTTAAGTATTTTTCTGCAAATACGTTAAGTGGGGTACAGTTTCAAAGAAGATAGCTTCATATGTGTACTTACTGTGTTTTTTTATACCAATAAAATCATAGACTATATTGTGGGGATCCTTAAAAAAATCTCTAGGTGGATTTTAGGTGGGCCTAAAATTCACTTAGCACTGGTATTGAAATATTTTTTTCTTCTTTTAGGAATAGAAAATTTAATTTGTAATCCATTATTCTAAATCAAGAAATTCCAGAGCACTCTGCACCACTTTCTTATAACTTATTTCTATGTTTGAAGTTTGTCCAGTTTTCGGATCTTGGGAGTTCACTCACTGGATGTATGTGCCCTTAACCTATATAAGGAGATATGTCCCTTTATTTAAGGTTTAATAGGATTTCCCTGGTGGACTTCGCTTAGGCAAAATCTAAAGGGATTAAGCCCTGGGGAGGCTGTGGGTAGGTGTAATCGATAGCCTTAATCTCCGCCCTGGGAAAAGTACTGAACGAATCACCATAATGCTGGAAAGGTGCCTGCACATCCTTGCAGAGGCCACACTGGGATGGTAAAGACACTTTACCCTGCACCACCAACAAAGGCACAGGCCATTGGAATTTTCCAGCTTTGGCTCAGGTACAAGTATTTCTGGTTATATACTGAAGTAATGTTTGAGTAGAACATCAATAGGGAAGAAAAGGGTATGTGAAACCTTCAGTTGGTTTTTGCCCGTTGGTGATCTTGATGTGGTTTTGGAATATAGGTGAGGTTTGATGGGGTGGGGTCCGGAGCCGACAGCCAGGAAAGAATTCTCGAGACATCTTTGGTGAAAAATGGTGGTTTATTAAAGCACGGGGCAGGAACCGTGGGCAGAAAGAGCTGTTGAACCGGGGTTGTGAGGGGTGGCTGATAATATACTATGGGGTTGGGGGAGGTAAGGGAAAAGGGAGGTTTTAAAAGAACTTTCATATGCTAAAGAGGATCTACAAGATACCTGAGGCCTTGCCATTGTCAGGTTAAGGTTGTTTTTCCCTCTGGTAAAGAGATAGTTGGGACCTTCCTGGAAGAATATCACAGGTGTCCCACTGGCGGGGGGCAGGGGGGAGAGGTTGCAGGGTGTCAGGTTATGCTTTGTCTTCAATTAGCTTTCTGCTCTCTCATCAATCCAAAAGGTCTATTTATTTAAAACATTCAATACAGTCTGGCCGGAGACGGGGGTTACAAACTCTATAGAGCTAGAGGGAGCCTAGAAACAAGTGATCAGGTTTTTTTCCCCCATGACATTGGAGAAGCAGAGGAGAAAGACCTTGCCCACAATTGCTTACCTTTCAGCTAATTAACACCGGATCCCACCTCAGAATGCAAGTCTCCTGAGTCTCATTATATATAGTCTCCTTCCTTCAGCTTTTCTCTGACATGATGTTTCTATCTGAGAACCTCTGGTTCCACCTTACCTTGAAATGATGGAACACTTACAGAGATGTATATTCTCTGTGAACGTCACTGTCTGTTGTGCGGCCAACCATTCATGCTTTGCCTGCTGTCCCTACCATGGTTTCGTTCTGTCTCAGTCAGTTTGGGTTGCTGTAAAAGAAAAAAAAAATAGGTGGCTTACACAGCAAACACATGTTTTTCATGGACCGAGAGGCTGGTGGTGCAAGATCAGAGTGTCAGGATGGTCAGGCTCGTAGGGAGGGCTCTCTTTCTGTCGTATAGACAACCACCTCCTTATTGCACACCCCTCGTGGTGGTGGAGAGAGAGATCATCTGTTCCCTTAAGTGTGCTCATCCCATTCATGAGGGCTCCAGCCTCGTGCCCTAATTACCTCCCAGAGGTCCTACCTCCGAACCCCATCATACTGGGGATTAGCGTTTCAACACATGGATTTTGGGGGGACACAATCATTCAGTGCATAGCATATACTCAGTGACATCACTCATATTTGGAGCAGAACCAAGCAGATCTATGCAACTCTAGCATAGATCATCTCATTATTTGAGATTCCTGCACAGGCCACTTATTGTTATTATTATTATTATTATTATTTTCATTTGCAAGGTTTGAGTTAGATTGGACTAGAAGAAGAGCCAGGTTATTTATAAGCAGCAACAGAAGACTCAAGAGGATGCCAGTAGGTGATAGAAGAAGAAGGAGAGCAGTGATGATGGTGGGTATTCACTCAGGTCCATCACCTGCTCTCTGGCTTCATCCTGCACAAGCTCAAAGGCTGATGTACCTTTTTCTTGTCCAAACAAAAGCAAAACAAGGGCCATTAGCCTCCTGCATGGAAAACCTCAGGCTCTTTAGGAGCTGGAAGTTGGAACATGCTTCAGATAATTTCAATTTAACAAATATTAAGCATTCACTCTATGCCTGGCACTGTGTGAAGCCCTGTGGGGGATAGAAATAAATATGGCAGTGTCCCTAGCCTCAAGGAGTTTACTGTAATGGGACTAAAAAGGGAACACACATTACTGAAATGCAAAGGAAGAAGATAATTTGCTTTACAGACTTTTTAAAAGCATCAAAGAAAGTGAAAGTGACTTTCAGAATCATATGGACTTCAATTTCTGAATTTGCCAATTACTATGTATAAGAACTTGGGTGAGGTCCGTCAGCCCCCTTGGGGCACCTGAGTGGCTCAGTTCGTTGAGCATCTGACTCCTGGTTTTGGCTCAGGTCATGATCTCAGGATTGTGAGACCCAGCTCCGAGTCAGGCTCCATGGTCAGCGTGGAGTCTGCTTGAGATTCTGTCACCGTCTCCCTCTGCCCCTTTCCCACCATGTTCTCTCTCTAAATAAATAAATCTTAAAAAATAAAAACCCAAAATGAAAGCAAACAAACAGAAATTTCAGCTCCCTTTTGCTCCCTATAAACACTGCCATAGGGTTGCTGTACAGAAAAAATATCTCCTGTGTAGAGTGTGTGATATACTATAGCAGATGTTGAGACCTGATGGACGTAGGGGTGAGGTCAGAGAGAGGCTTCATCACTTTGTCCCTGGAGCGTGAACAGAGTCTATGCAGAATGACAGAGAAATAATGTGAGATGAGCCATCAAAGCTTAAATGAGCAACTTGGTTGGAGCACCGAATGTGGTGGTGAGGATATTTTTGAAGCATCTGGAAAGCAGATAGAAAAGTAGAAGCTTTAAATTATGAGACCAAGGGACACTATAGAGAGGTCAGAGAGATGCCAGCAGAGGAGTGGACACTGCATACGGTAAAGGGATGTGACTGGCACCCCATGGGCTCCACCCATGGCTCCTGTGGATTCCAGCATTCAGATCCCACTTGGAGCACCTGCAAGCTTGGGAGAAGGACCTCATGGGGCACTTCAGGGCATAGCCTTTCTCCAGCTGTGGGCAGAAATGGTCATTGACTGTGTCATTCCCAGGGTGGAGACCAGTCTGATTGGCCAACCGAATGTCCCTGGCCGGGAGGATGTGGTGCTGTGAGCATCACCCTTTGTCATTAAATGTAATGCCTGTCATTCTCCCTCTGTATGATCCGTGGGGGGCTGGGGGTGGAGCGTGTGTGGGAGGAGTCACGGTGATGATGCGACAGGAGGGAACAGTGTTTGCTTGGAGCCCATGATTCATACAGTTTTAGAGGAATGCACCTGATTGATTATTCCGGCACAGAGGTCAAGAGAGGGACATGAAGGGGTGCCTGGGTGGCTCAGTTGTTAAACGTCTGCCTTGGGTTCAGATCATGATCTCAGGGTCCTGGGATCCAGCCCCACATCGGGCTCCCTGCTCGGTGGGAAGTCTGCTTCTCCCTCTCCCACTCCCCCTGCTTGTGTTCCCTCTCTCGCTGTGTCTCTCTCTGTCAAATAAATAAATAAAATCTTAAAAAAAAAAGAGAGAGAGGGACATGAAATGGTCATGAACGAGCGTGATAGAGAGCTAGAGCACAGGTCACCCAATTTCTGGTCCCAGCTTCTTCTTACTGATGCCTCTTACTAGTAGAAACTCAACACACATGCATACATATTAATGTCCTTTGTCCGTATGATAACTCTGCATTCATTTTATAAGACCCAGTTAAAATGCTGCTTCCTTTGAGACATTTTAATGACTTTTCCAGATGGAGTAAATCACTTGGTCCTATGTGCCCCTGTAGGACTTTCAATATATCTTAATGGTAAAGCTTAACTGCATGTTTTTCTTCCCCATCTAGACTAAGAATTTGTTTCTATGGATCCTGAATTCTTTTTTTTTTTTTTTTTTAAGATTTTATTTATTTGACAGAGAGAGACACAGCGAGAGAGGGAACACAAGCAGAGGGAGTGGGAGAGGGAGAAGCAGGCTTCCCGCTGAGCAGGGAGCCCGATGCGGGGCTCGATCCCAGGACTCTGGGATGACCTGAGCCGAAGGCAGACGCTTAACGGCTGAGCCACCCAGGCGCCCCTGGATCCTGAATTCTTAACCTGTCATCTCCCTAGGACCTAGCTTGGGATAGATGCTAATTAAGCAGATGTTTGTTAAATGAGGAATAAATGCATATAAATGAATGCATAGAAGGCCCATCATCATGAAACTCTTAGGATCACAGAATAATCCTAATAACGTCTATAAAAACAGTTTTCCTACATAACAGGAAACATATTAGTCTAAACTCTATATCACAGGGTTGAATTTTAACGTCGACTACCCTGCAATATTTATGGTGCTGAGAAAATTGTGACATTTTTATTGTTCCAAGGTAATGTTCTATGCAGATTGAAGGGACTTTTTGACTTAGAAAAAATATATCTGAACAGAGATGGAATTGAATAGGAATTTAGAATTAGTGAGATTTTTTGGAAATAACTTTATGGCACAGCAACTTTATTTACTATCAAATCAGGCCACCCTTGCCTGAGGGGCCATAAAACACAAACCCCAGCAAAGGTCATGCAAATTCAGTCTGGAATATAGCTTCGTTACGTTAGTGATGATTTTATGAGGTCATGCAAATGTAAAAGCAGGGAGGAATCTTGCCCACATTAATGATCATGTTTTTGCTTTTAAAAAGATCATTGTTTCCCATTTTCATGTTTCTGCAATTGGAAGGCGTTTTACAATCAGAATCAGAAGAAATGCACTGGCCTCCAGGCAGAGGAGTGCATTCTGATGAAATTGTCACCGAGTCTGCATCTGGAAACCTAACCAAGTGTAAAAGGAATCTGCTCATTTGATTGTCACCTCAGTTGATTTATTCCCACTGGTCGCACCACATGCAACTGAATTTTAACTTAAATTAGGATTCTGGGTTGTTTCTTTAAATGACTCGAAAACGATACACTTTGATTCAACCCTGAATGAGAAGTTATTGTGCGTTCAAAAGAGCCAAAATACAGACTTTTGGAATATAACAAGCAAACATTTCTTGGTGGAAGAGTGACTCACTTTAAAAATTTATTGTAAAGTGACAATCACTTGATGTGCGGATCCTTTTCCCAAAAGTTAAGGTAGTCACAATTTAGTACGACTTTTTCATCTTGGACGTATGTGGGTAAGTTTTGTCTGTCACCCACCAGGCAAATGCAAATTAAGGCATTCAGAAATGTCACATCTTTGAGTCTAGATAATAGAATGTGAGAACCAGGAGAGGCTGATGTAACCATCCCAAGGGTAGTGCAGAACTGCCACTCAGCAAATGTGTCAAAAATTCCAGCTCCCTTTCAAAGGAGACCATTTAGCAGCGAGGGATAGGTAATTCGCGTATGGGGCGAATGCGCCAGGACGAATTACGGCCCCCATGTTACCCAGGTCCTAGGCCCTGGGCCCTGGGACCTGTGACTGTTACCTTATATGGAAGAAGAGTCTTTGTGGGTGTGATTGGATTGGGGGGCTCAAGGGGGGAGCTGATCCTGGAGTGACTGGGTGGACTCAAGTGTAATCACAGTGTCCTTACAAGAGGGAGGCGGGGGAGATTTTAGGACAGAAGGGAAGGAGGCGCTAGCATGAAGGCTGCAAGGATTGGAGTGAAGGGGTCTTGGCTAAGGATTGCAGAGACAGCAGTTCTAGGACCTGGGGAAGGAGGAACGGGATTCTCCCCGGGAGCCTCTCCGGGAGTGCAGTTTGTGGTGATGTGATGCAGAGAAAGGGACTCTTATACCGTGGGAGACAGAAATGCCTAAATGAAGCAAACTGCACTAGCGTAACCTATGCTAAACTAAACATTTTAGCTTGTAAATGAAATATTAGCCAGAGATGACGTGCCAATGTGACGTTTACCTTGTGTCCCGGATGACCCAGCTCAGCCCTTAGACCTGACACTATTTCCTCCTTTTTACTGTCATTTTCTTACTTCTTGGGGTTTGATTTGAACTTCCTTTTAGTTATTCTATCACTGGCCCAGCCTGGTGCCCTGGTCCTGACCAGCCCAACAGTGTCCCTCGGGACTCAGTAGCTCCCTGGATTTTGATGGTCACGTGGTCTCTCCAAACCTCAGTTACTTTATAAGCAAGTTTATACTAAAAGATGGCAGGGGGCTGACTTAGGTACTCCTGTAAGGTGCTTTTCAATTCCAGTAGCTATCCTTCCAAGATGCAATTAGGTTGGGATTATTTTCCTGAAAGTTTCATAAACAAGTCTTGCTTTTTTGGGTTCTTTTATTATTTCACTATGACCAGACCATCCATAATGACTCCAGAATCATTATTACCAACATCCGCCTTTTGATAAAGGACCTTTTCAATTTATGAAAGAGGCCCAGTGACCCTGATAACCTTGGGGACCCACCAGTCAACCAGCCTCCTACAGGGTGCGAGTGTCTCTTTCGCTTTATTGAAAGCAGAGAAAGCATCTCTGCTCACACATAATTTGATTATTTTATGTTGCCTTAATTTGATGCCCTATCATTTCTTCTTGCAGGAAGTACTAGCTTCCTTTCCTGGTTCCCTTAAGTGGCATTATGTTAGATAATGTTGATTGATGAGTGACCAGGTATGGGAATGAGGTGTGGGTTTTATGGTCAATAGGAATTCACATAGTAAGAGTGTGTCAGAATCCAGCCAGAAAGACAGAAACCATTATACTCGAAACAGGGGAAATAAAATATAAGGGATTTGTTTACAGATGATGAAATGCTGAGAAATCAAATGGGGCCATGAGGTGATTTAGAGATTAGCAAGAGCAGGAAGCGGGGGCTGGAGGGAGAGAGTGAGGAGGTGTTGGCCCCATGGCCCACGGGAGGACGCGGGGTGGGTGCTGGGACCTGGCAGCCTGTCCCGGGCTCAGTGGGGGCCGAACCACGGAGCTAATGCTGCTGCAGAACGGAGCTCAGAGCAGGTGTTTCCGGCAGCAAGCCCACCCAGATGTGGGAGATGCAGCCTGTGGGGCCCAGAGCAGGGAGAGGACCAGGACCAGGCTTTGGCAAACGTGTCCAGGACCCTCAGACACATGACCGAGTTACCCCGATTCAGAGGTCATGGTTCCTAAACTCTCAGTGACATGTGACAGTTTTGGGCTGAGCAGCAAGGGTGACTGCTCCCAACTTCTTAGAGGATTTTTATAGAGCATAAAACTGGACCTGAAGAATCTGGCCCTATTTGAAATCCTAAGTGTGACTTTTCGGGCCCAGCCACAGGCAGGTACAGAGGCTCACCTGGCAGGCCTCAGGGAGGGCCGCCCCCGCGGCCAGGCTGGCTGCATGGCCTGCGCACTGCAGTGTCCAGGGCAGTGGCCGGCAAGGACTCGGGGTCTCCTGCATGTCTGCACTCAGCTCAGGTTCCCTCATCCCTGGGTCTCTCTGAGGTCTTGGATCTTCCCCAGGCTCTTGGCTGGGGGCAGGGGGAAAGCGCGCTGATGCCTTGCCCACCCTGACGCTGTTGGCAGTACTTTTCCACTCCGAGCCCTCTGCCTGACCCCAGGGTCCGTGAAACTGCCAGACCCGTCGTGTGGGGAGGGGCTCCATCAGCAGTGTCACAGCCCCCACGCCTGCCTGCAAGGAGCCCCCTGCCTCTCCACACAGTTCTCCACTCCACGGGGCCAATGGAAACGGGGGAGGCAGCGCTTGGTCCAGGGTTAGCCTCTTGTTTGTTCCAGCCCCTTGGGTGACAAAAGGCCCAAGGTCCCTGACTGTTGCCTGAGTTTTGACCCTGTCTCAAGGCTGATACTATTTCCTAGGTCTTAGAACCCTGGGAATGTTTAAAATGAGGAATAAATTAGATAATGGTCATGTTCTTTTGAGTCAGATTTGCATAATGTAGCTTCGCTATTTTTTCAAGATTATGTGCCATCTCAGAGCATCAAAGTCACTCATAGTGCGATAAAAGCCAAGAGAATTGCCTTCACAAGGTATTTCAAGTCCTTGGGGATTTGCTCAACTTGATTAGCTATGTAGTGGCTTTATAACACGAAGATGTACGATCCACTCATTTGATAACTCAGGCTCTGCAGTGTTCCCTTCCTCTCCTCTCCTCCCCTCTTTTCTCTTCCCTGCGGATTTCTAGTATGCACATCTCCAGGTTTCGAGGACATGACTAGCTCGTTAAGCATTTGGGTTTCGAAGATCACTTGTTGGCCTGAAGAAGGTGTCCATTGGAAATGCAGCCACAAGGTCGTGGGTGGCTCAACAAAGTCTTCCTTTTTCTATTCTGCTTAATTAGATTTCTAAGAAGGAGAAAGCAAGACTCTGTGCAGATAAACTGTGAAGCAGATGAGTGCTTTAGGAAGATTGATAATTGGCTCTTCTAGACTGTGCTGTTTCTGGGGTCTTTGTTATGAAGTTTTGTTGGTTACTTCCTTAGTTGCAGAGTTTATAAGCTCTGCTGTCAAGAAATGGTGTTTCTTGTGTGTCCTTTTTTTTTTTTTTTAACATATAATGTATTATTTGTTTTAGGGCTACTGTTCTGTGATTCATCAGTCTTACACAATTCACAGTGCTCACCATAGCACATACCCTCCCCAGTGTCCATCACCCAGCCCCCCCATCCCTCCCACACACCTCCACCACTCCAGCAACCCTCAGTTTGTTTCCTGAGATTAAGAGTCTCTTATGGTATGTCTCCCTCTTTGGCTTTAGCTTGTATCATTTTTCCCTCCCTTCCCCTATGATCCTCTGTCTTGTTTCTCAAATTCCTCATATCAGTGAGATCATATGATACTTGTCTTTCTCTGATTAATTTATTTCGCTTAGCATAATATCCTCTAGTTCCATCCACATTGTTGCAAATGGCAAGATTTCTTTTTTTTTGATGGCTGCATAATATTCCATTGTGTGTGTGTGTGTGTGTGTGTGTGTGTGTGTGTGTGTACACACACCACATCTTCTTTATCCATTCATCTATTGATGGACATCTAGGCTCTTTCCATAGTTTGGCTATTGTGGACATTGCTGCTATAAACATTGGGGTGCATGTGCCCCTTCGGATCCCTACATTTATATCTTTGGGGTAAATACCCAGTAGTGCAATTGCTGGGTCTTAGGGTAGTTCTATTTTCAACTTTTTCAGGACTCTCCATACTGTTTTCCCAGAGTGGCTGCACCAGCTTGCATTCCCACCAACAGTGCACGAGGGTTCCCCTTTTTCCACATCCCCACCAACATCTGTCATTTCCTGACTTGTTAATTTTAGCCATTCTGACTGGTGTGAGGTGGTATCTCATTGAGGTTTTGATTTGGATTTCCCTGAGTGATGTTGAGCACTTTCTCATGTGTCTGTTGGCCATTTGGAGGTCTTCTTTGCAGAAATGTCTGTTCATGTCTTCTGCCCATTTCTTGATTGGATTATTTGTTCTTTGGGTGTTGAGTTTGATAAATTCTTTATAGATTTTGGATACTAGCCCTTTATCTGATATGTCATTTGCAAATATCTTCTCCCATTCTGTCGGTTGTCTTTTGGTTTTGTTGATTGTTTCCTTTGCTGTGCAAAAGCTTTTTATCTTGATGAAGTCCCAATAGTTCATTTTTGCAGTTTGTGTGTCCTTAACGAATTTCCACTGAAGCTATATTGCCACCAGAGTCTCAGTAATTGCCTTTAGTCCTTCTTTCGTTCCTTCCTTCCTTCCTCCCTCCCTTCCTTCCTTCCTTCCTCCCTTCCTCCCTCCCTCTTTCCCTTCCTTCCTTCCACCCATTTTTATTAAGTGCCCATGAAATCTCAGAATCTGCTCCATGATGGGAAAGCCATCTTCAGCTATAATCAAACCTAAGGACAGGGTGCCTGGGAGCCTCAGTTGGTTAAGTGTCTGACTCTTGATTTTGGCTCAGGTCATGATCTCAGGGTCATGGGATCAAGCCATGCATCAGGCTCCACACTCAGTGGGAATCTGCTTGAGATTCTCTCTCTCCCTCTGCCTCTCCCCCTGTTCGCTTGCATGCTCTCTCTCTAAATAAATAAAATCTTTCAAAAAAATAATCAAACCTTAAGGCTCTAGTGTAGTGTGCTTCTATAATTTTTCTTTTCAAGAATGGGTCTCTTGGTTACATCAGCTAAGCATAAACATTACGAAGCAGAGGAGACTACCCTAAAGGCAAGTTTTAAAAGAAATCTTCATGATGGTTCTATCTGGTCACTTTAGTGTGGATGCCTATTGATGATCAGTTTAAATCAAGCCTTGATCTGGGAGATTAGTTTTCAATTCTCCACTTGTAACAGAACCTCCAAGTAAGGCAGCTCCTGGCAGCCCTGGCAGCTTCTCGGCTCCTTCTGGTGAGTGGTGGTCAGAGGGATGGCTGCCTGGGGCTCATGTTTTAAAAGGTAGTGTTTTGTTTTGTTTTTTTTTCATTCAAAGTTAAATCACCTGAATGAACTGGAAAAATACTTGAAAATTTCCTTCTGGGACACCAGGAGAGGAAGCAGGGCAAGCTCCACCCTAAAATGCTGACCACACATGACTTCTGCCCTCCCCAAGGGTTGCTTTGCACACTGAGGAGATACTTATTTTCAATGATCATTAAAAAAATTAACAAACAAAAAAAAAGCTCAAATAAATAGACTTTGCTCCAAACCCCGGCACCTTTTGGATAATGACTTGACTGCCTCTCCCACTGTCTCTGCAGATTGTCCAAATAACTTTTTTTTAAAGATTTTATTTATTTATTCATGAGAGACAGAGAGAGAGGAAGAGGCAGAGGGAGAAGTAGGCTCCCCATGGAGCAGGGAGCCCTGAGGTGGGGCTCATTCCCAGGATCCTGAGATCATGACCTGAGCCGAAGGCAGATGCTTAACTGACTGAGCCAGCCAGGCACCCTCTCCAAATAACTTTCTAAGGATGGCATGATATTACCCCTTTTAAGAACCTTTGGCCAGGGGGTTTAACAAGAATAAAAAAGAGACAGGCATCTGTGACATGGGGCGTGAAGCCGAGGTGGAGCAGTGAACATCTTACGGTGGTACTTTGGATTCCAACTCAATTCATCACCCATTTGGAGTGACAGTGATTTAAAGGAGAAAAGGTTTTGTTCTTATGGAGCTCACAGTCTCATAGAGAGACAGATAGGTGAATGAATACACACAATGCAGAAAGCACTTTGATCAATAACCCTTTGGTAGGGGGACCGATGATAACCACCTGTGTCTGGGAGTGGGTGGGATATCGGATGACTGCCTGTCAGAGCTGGGTTTTGATAGATGTTTGTTTTCAGGAGGCAAGGAGCAGATCCTGCCAGACATCCTCTTTCTTGACCTCTTCGCCTCTTGCTCTTTGTGTGGCTAACTTCTTCTCATCTCTCAGATCTCCACGGGAATCTTCTTTGCAAGGTTGTCAGACCCTTACTGCCCACCCCAGCAGGTGTGTGTCTCCCTCCCAGCCCACATCATGACACAGAGTGAACCCTTTAGGGAGTGGTTTTTGAGTGTCTCCCTTACTAGCCAGTAAGCTTCTTCAAAGTAGAAATCATGTTTGCCTTGGCTGTACCACAAGGAATCTAGAAGAGCTCCCTGGCAAGAAATAGGTGCTCAGTAAATATTTATTGAAGGGTTGGATGTGTGCAGTTTTTATTGTGGGGATACGGAAAAGTTAGAACTTTGCTTCTACCTCTTCAATTGAGATAGATGATTTGTCTGTTACGGATGACCACTGACTGATGATGTTCTCATAAGATACGCTAAAATACATCCTTGTAACTTCACACATGGTGCTGGTGATGCTCTATACCAATGGCCTAAGGTTGTCAGAGATGTTGATATTTTTCTTGAACAGGAAAGCATTCAGAAAGCTTTTCTTCATTTCACAGGTTGGTCGATAGTCTTCCGTGGCTCTCTATTTCCTACCCCAACTAGTCTAAATGCTCCCCGCCATTATTAAGGCTCTCTAAAATCTGACCTCTCCTTCTGTATAAACTTATTTCCAGGTGTTCCCTACTCTACAACTTACACTTTAAACATGGCATCATGGGCCACTCACTTGCTAGATTCTTTCACGCAGTCCTTCACCCCTCATCCTTCCCTTCACGAACATTTTCCAAGATCCTTTTCAGCTCAGATTCTGTCTTCCAGCATCCTGGCTGCTGGAGTCCTCAGTGATCTCTCTCCTCTGTATGCTCAACATGTCCCATGCTTTTGCTCTCAATTCTATCCTGTCCTAAGGTGTTCAGTGTGGGTTCATGTGTGTTGGGCTTACCTCTCTCACCTGATTAATCCGAATTTCCGCGGTGCAGAATAGAGCTAATGCATCTCTCAGAGCTGACAGAGAGCTAAAATGCTTCACTTAACAGGCACTGCTGAACGTCAGTTCCCTCTTACTCTGTTTCCTAGTAAAGCCCTGGGCTCAGCACAGTGAATTGCTTAATGAATGGAATTTGATTGGTGGATTCCTACGGAGGGGATTAAGATGTTTGCAGAGGTGATTGAGTAGAAACCCAGAGAATGTATCATCTCTGAAATTAAAGGAAGAAGTTTTATTTTCTCTCTTTAATATCTTGAGTCAGCATATAGAATATCGTTTTGTCATTTTACTCAAAGAGAAGAGAGTCATTTTTGGTTTTTTGTTTTTTAAGTATGAATTGGGAGCGGGGAGGGCAGATGACTAGGTGGAGCACAGAGGATTTTTAGGGCAGTCTCCCTAAAAATGGATTGAGTTCAATCAGTGGACACCCGTCATTAGACATTTATCCAAACCCGTAGAACGATCAACACCAAGAATGAACCCTAATGCAAACCGTGGACTCTGGGTGATGATGACGTGTCAATGTGGGCTCGTCAGTTGTAACAAACATACCATCTGGTGTGGGATTTGACAGTGCGAAAGGCTGCGTGTGTGGGGGTAGGGAACCTTCCCCTCAAGTTTGTTGTGAACCTAACACTACTCCCTGAAAAAGATAAAAAGTTTTATTAAAAGAAGTATGAACTACTATTGTACATTTGTGGGAAAGACTTAGATAAAACTTTATCGTAAATATGTATGGTCCTTCACAAATTCTTTTGGAGTAGGTCTTTGTAAATGTAAACTGCGGAAGGAGAAACTAGTCAGTTAGCTGATCCCATTTACTGATCACCCATCAAAGTCCCAGTTTGGGGGGGCAGTGGGGAAACAAGGTAATAGACGCTCAGAACTGAGCTCATAAAATGGCTGGAGAGTGTTTTCAGGATTTTTACCTGCTGTCAGCATCCCATGGTGCTCTTAGTCTCCTTTGTCCCTTTCATGCACACGCATGTGCACACGTGCATACACACACACACACACAACTTGCACACTTTTTCTTCGCCTCTCCGGTGCAAGGATGTGTTGTGGCCACCAGGTGTCCCTCTATGAACCCCCTGGAAAGAGCCGAGCCCTGGACTGCGTGTAACTGTCACTGTGCCACTTTCTGAATGACCTTTAATGAAAACAGAACTACCAAAGTAGCTTGACAGCAAATTTTATTAGGAACAGAAAATCCATCATAAGACTCACTATAGAATTGCACTGATTAGTTTCTCTTATCTAAGGCAGTCACAGTACAAACAGCCAAAGAAAAGAATCAGAAATTGCCCACTTCACTGGGCTCCTGTGAATGGGTGGAAAGGGCAATTTAAAATGTCTCCGAGTCTGGCTATGCAGGAAGCTCAGTAAGAAGAGGGTGATTTAACTATGGACTAATAAAGATTTTCTTTCAAAAGCAGATGGAGATGGAAACTAATTCCTCAGGTGATACGCTGGATGAAAGAAATCAAACTGATTCCTCTGGAGCATTATATTCAAATTCACCTCCATGCTCCGTGTACAGCTAGAACAATTACATCATTCCCTCCTGTATAACTACCATACTTAATAAGCCTTAAATATGCATCCTCATGCCAACAGGTCCTTCAGCAAAGGCAATCTGCACATTTCAAAAATCAAAAGCAATTTGGTTAAATGACCTATAGCGTAACATGGTGCATTCCTGCAGAAACCGCTAAGTCTAGACTGCGGGCATTTTGTAAAGGGGGCACCGTTTTGCAAGAGAAATGGCTTCCTGTTATTTAGTTTTTATGATACAACTCATATTAGGGTATCTTCTGGTCTGAGAGAGGGGATAGAAGTGTGCACTCCTTTCTGATTTCTTCTAGATTGCCAGAATTCTAGTGTATGCACGTGACAGCTTGAGAAGAAGACTTCATAGCTGTAAACTACTGAAATGGGCTCTGGTTTATTTAAACAGAAAAGAGAAGTACTGAGATGACACAGGGAAGGTTGGATATCAAGGCTCTGAAGACGGGCGGACACCAGAGGCGCCGGCCCTAGGGTCACAGCTCACTCACATAGCCCTACAGAAACGTTCTGGCGAGCATCCCAGCACACTGCTCCTGGGTACCAGGTGTGACTGTGGGCACTGACGCACATCGCCTCAGCAAGAGTCCTCTGTCATTCCTGTTCCTTCCTGTCACTTACTGCAGAACCGAAGCCCCCTCCGGGAGCACCCGAGTGACCACGGCAAGAAGAGCCAGTGTCTGGATTCCAGTTTCCATAGTGAAAGGCATGCAAGACTCTACAATAGGAGGTTCCCCGCAGCTGGGAGAGGGGTTCTGATGAAGGTCCGCTGCAAAGCCACAGACATCCACCATGGATTGCCGGTGATCGCACCTGAAACTGGGCATCCTTTGTGGGTAGGCTCAGAAAGGTGCTGGGTGGATTTGACCTGGAGGGGCGCGCACTGTGCCAGCAGACTGATGCTGGCTCAGGCAGTTTTCACAAGTGCCCATTTTTAGGCACATCAATCAAGTATTCACCCTTATGCAAACCGTTTGCTGCAGCTCTCTCTGCTCATTCTACACTTGAGAATCCAACCTGCAAAATAAAGCTCTCTCTCTCCTGGACAGCTGTGTGCTCTTATCCATTGCTGGCCCCTGTCTGTCACTTGTCCTGTGCTCACACGCAGCACAGCAGCTCATGCGTGATGTTCTGCACGGGATTCCTGGGGCACCTGCTGCCTCCCACCCCGTCTCCTCATCTCTGCCATCCCCAGGGTGCTGCCTGATAACAGGGCTTCATCACCATTGCCCGGGGATCTCTAGCTCACCTAAACCAGAATCCCTGGGATGGGCTTGAGCACCAGACTTTTTGCAAAGCTTCCCGGGTGATTTCTAAGGAGGCAGACTTCATGGGTAAAAAATTCATTAAGTATTTATTTGGCGAAGAACTACTGAAGAGCGAGGACAAGAGGCTCTGGTGATGGCTCTGGTGACATGAAGTGCCTTTCCATGTTCTAACAAGTCTTTCCCATTCCCACCTGTCAGGGCGAGTGTCATCTCCTCACCCCAAGCACCTGCCCGCCGCTCTCCCCTGTGATGAGTCTTGCCCATCCTTTGGTTGTCCTTTCTGAGTGCCCCTCAGCTATCCGGCTACGCTGGTCTCTCCTTAGAACTGCTGTCATACCTACCTTCTGCGATTCTGACCCCAGTTCCCATGTGGGCTTTCTTCCACACCACCAAGCAATTCTCTGACACCAGTTGGGTGTCCCACAACTCACCTCAATTCTGACCCTCTCTCCATGCAGATAGCATCCCATCCCACAGGTTAAGAGCCCAGTCCTGCAAGACCACCCTCCCTTCAGACGCCATTATCAAGCCCAGGTTGTCACCTGTGCTTCTGACCAATCGGCTGTGGATTGGAGGTTCCCACAACCTCCTCCTTGGATTCAATTCATGTGCTAGAGCAGCTCACAGAACTCAGGAACATTTTACTTATCTGATGACTGGTTTATTAAAAAAGGACATCATCCCAGAGCAGCCAGATGGAAGAAGTGCACAGGCCAAGATATGGGGAAAGGGTGTGGACCTTCCATGCCCTCTCTGAGGGGCCACTCTCCTAGGACCTCCATGTTTTCACCAACCCAGAAGCTCCCCAAACCCCATCCTTTTGAGTTTTTATGGAAGCTTTATTACAGAGCCATGGTTGATGAAATCATAGGCCTTTGGCCATTGAACTCCATCTTCAGCCCTGCTCCTGTCCGTGAGGTCTGGGGTGGGAGTGAAAGTTCCAACCCTCTAATCACATGGTTGGTTCCATTGTGGACCAGCCCCCATCTTTGGGTGACCTGGGGGCATTCCAAGAGTCCTCTCATTAACATAACAAAAGACACCTCCATTCCTCTTATCACTTAGGAAATTCCAAGGGTTTTAGGAGCTCTGTGCCAGGAATGGGATGAAGACCAAATGCATATTTCTTATAAACCATAATCTCATACTTTCATTTTATTACCTAATTATGCAATTTCACTTATACCCATTTATTCACTGTGCATCTGTAAACATAGGATCTTGGTTAAATGTGTGTGTTTGTGTCTGGAGAGGCACGGTGTATGTAGAGAGCAAAACGGAGTCCCTCCTGTCCAGCAGGATTCTGTGTCAAGCAATGACCAAGCAGTTAAAGTTAACGGCAGCTACGACATATCTCGGGGACCAGCATCAGGTGACACCCCAGAACTGATGACAAGCAGGAGCAGAGGAGTTCTGCAGGGGCCCAGGACCGATTAAATCCCTTTAAAAGGGGGAGGGTTTGGGCGGCAAACTCTCAGACTCTTCAGACATAACCCTTCTATGTGTGACCACTTAAAAAAGGCAGCTGCCTGGGAAGGCTCTGCTGATGGATCTCTGAACAGAACCGAGATCCTTCCCTGCTCGGACAAAATAAGCAGTAAGTGCTGAGAACTGACCCAAACCAGACTGAGATTTTATCTCCACTGCAGGCCCACAGACTGACTTCATATTTGGTTCCTGAACTTCCTACACCCTTCTGTTACCTTGTTTGTTGTGTGGTTTGCCTTCTGTCCTGCTCTGTGTGCTGTGTAAGAAGCCAACTTCAATCACATGGTGAAATGTCATTGAGTTTGGAATCCTGAACTTGCTTTATAATGGTGATTAACTTTGCTTTATGGTTGAATAAAGCTGTGTGGAAAGATACAAGTCATGTGTGCACCTTCATAGCTCATGATGGTGTAGCTCTTGTATTCTTTGTTTCACTTCTTAGCATTGGGCTGTGAAGGTTTTGATGTCAGGGATTGTGGTTCATACTTTGCATTAAGCTTCTTAGTGCCCTATCACTCAGCTCAATAAATACTTAATGAATTTTCTTTTTTTTTCTTAATGAATTTTCTTAACCATTTATGATTGTGATCTGCCTTACAGTTGAAGACTCACTCCTCCATAATAGAATACCTTTCATTAGATGTTTAGGGAAAATGTCACTGTACACAACTTTTATGATTCTTAGTCAACAGCAGCACAGGCGATGAAAAATATAAGATGATGATAGAGACAAGTATGGGGAGGAAAGTCAAGGAGTCTCTTCTCTTATTGCTATTTATAAAAATTGTAGCTGCAATTCCATGAGTCCTTCCATGTGTTGGCACCATTTTCCATGTAATCCTCTTGAAAACGTCAAGAGGTAAATTTAAAATTTATCATTCCCTTTTTATGGGGGAAATAATGAATGAAATAAATAGAATTGATGGGCACTCATGATTACAGACTTTGACAGAGCTAAGCTTTAACTGTGAGTTGTACACGGTTCCTCATATTGCCTTTTTTTTGGGAATTTGAAATCGATTACCTTAGGTGGAAGTAGAAGAGAACCACAGTTCTAGTGTGGTGTTGGAGATGTTGCAGGAGGATGGTCACAGGGGGATCTAGTGAAGAGACGGAAGATGCGCTAAAACCACCCCCTGATTAGTAGAGGAGATGGTTGATGTGCAGGTGGGTGGAATTACTTGCTGTTCATTGCTGCCCTTGTTCCCTCTGGACCAGGCACCTGCTCTCTTAGTGACACACGTGTGTAGCTTTCATTGTCACATCCGTCAGTGGACTCACCCCGTGGAGAGGGCAAATTGGATTCACAACCAGACCTTGGTGAGGCCACATCTCCAGGTAGCTGGTGGAAAGCTGCGTAGAAACAAATGTGTTTTCCAATGCGCTCAGCCTCAAATTTCCAGAGAGGGAGGTGGGTGATGTGAACTAACGAAAACTTGCCACCAGCTTGTCTCATGTCTCCGTGACACTGTTGGAAAGAACCAGTAGATAATTACTCATTTCTGTGCTCATGTCCAGATAATAACTCTCACTTCTTAATAACTTCCCTCTGGCCATCGATATCTCAAATGCAATCACATTTTGTAAGCCAGCAGAGGATGTTTTAGTAAGACAGGAAGCAGTTTTATCAAATCAATGTATAGATGATACAGGGCATAGTTCTCTCCCTGACCAAATGCAGAGGGGGGCTAGGAAATGCACAGAAATAGTGCTTAGGGTCAGAACGAGGAGGTCTCTGGCTCCCAAGAGAGTGACAGAGTTCCCCATTTTCCGGACCATGTTGCTGATTAATTTGTCCTGGGGATTTGGAGGTGGGCCCTTACCTGTACTGCTCACGTGCCAGTCCCACGTGGGAAGCTGTTTGTAGTACAGCAAGGCACAAAAGAGACTCTGCCTTCCTACGTAGGCTCATGGGTGGCCTTAGGCTGCGGAGACCTGGGGTCTTGTCCTGGCTCTGCTACCACCCAGTTGCGTGGCTCGACGCAAGTCTGCCAAGTCCCAAGGCTTCACCTGTACCCTTCCGCTCCGAAATCCTACACTTTTGCCCCTTCCCAGAGGTAAACTAACACTTACCAAGGCAAAGCAATAGGGCTGAGAACCAAAGTTAGAAGTCCAAACGGTGTATCAAGTAGATCAGGGGAGAAGGTGGTTACTGTGGACCAGGAAACTGTGGACCAGGTATTTCCTGGCCCGCAGAGTTCTGGTCTCCGCTGTCCTCTACAGGAGCTCACAACCTGAGTTTTTGGTGAGAAAGCCTTCTAGAGTCTATACAGAGAGAGCAGCCAGAGGAATGCCCTGAGTGAGCCTGCGGCACTTCACCCACAGCAAGGAGGTCTTTGTTTTAATGGAGAGTTTGTCTCCTCTCTCTCTCTCTGCCATTTTTCAGAATACCCTGGAAATGGTTTCAGCATATGATTCCAGAATCCTTAAGAAAAATGTCAATAGTTATCAAATAATACACAGAGATGCTATAAAAATTTATGAAATGGGTATTATTTCTATTTATTGATGTACTTGTGGTAGATGATCTATTCATCACACCCACTTGCATGTAGATATTAAAATCTTCTAAAGACAAAGAGAATTTCATCCACATTTATATAATAATTATCCAAGGTCCCTTGCCTCTAGTTATAAGAACTTAGTTAAATGTGCTCCTTCGTCTGTCTATAATTTTAATGATCATTTCATTTTCCTCATTAAGCATTTGAGTTGTTCACTTGAAATCTCCAAATTGATAATGTTCCTCTCATTTTATGTGGTTTTCATGGAAGCATAAAAAAATAAGTCCCAGAGTCACAGAAATGGCTCCAAAATGCATCTACTGCAGTCAATAGGTCTGAATATCCAGACCAGCTCCCTCCCACATGCTTAGAGATGCACCTGTCAGCACTCAGCCTTCCCCACAGCCCTCCCTGGGAAGTGAGAGCGGAAGAGCACATTTGCTGCAAAGCTTCGTCCTCATGATGCAAAGACAAATATGCTACATGACTGGGAGGGAAGGAATGGTCTCCCTACCATCCATATGCCTGAAGCTCCAGTCCTCCATGTGACTATATTTGCATTTAGGAGATATTTACATTTAAAGAGATAATTAAGACTAAATGAGGTCATATGGGTGGTCCCTCATTCAGTAGGACTGGGTCCTTATAAGAAGAGGGAATATGGACACACACAGAGACACAGAGGAAAGGTTGTGTGAGGACTCAAGGGGAAGACGGTCATTCACGAGCCGAGGAGAGAGGACTCGGGAGAGACCAACCTGCCCACACTTTCGTCTTGGACTCCCGGCCTCCAGCACCGTGAGGAAATGTCTGTTTAACTCACCCAGTTCTGTCGTATATCGTTGTGGCAGCCCCAGCAGACGGATCTAATAACAATACCAGAAAAGTGATCAACATAAGTATAAAAGCCAACAATGGGAATCTTATAAAAGGGCAGTGAAAAGCTTGAGAAAATGGTCCACGAAGGCTCACAGTACTTTTATAGACGGATGTCAGACTGGTTGGAGGTGGAAGAGCAACAGAAGTGGACAGAGCGCTCCCTCGTTCTGTGCCTTCAGCATCTGCGGCTGGGAAGTGTCCATGTGAAGAGCTGGACAGGTGACTTTCGGTGATGTCGACCGAGGTAAAGGTGTCAGGCATTAGCCACGTTGATCTCTGGCCAGCCCCATGCTCCTGCCTTCAGAGCCTGCTCGCCAGCCGATCACAGCACAGCACCTGGAAATAAACTCTCCCGGGGTCCCACCTGCTTCAGGGAATCATTGTTTGAGGTCCTGGCTCTCAAGCACCCATGTTCTATTTTAAGAAGGCTTAATTCTCTCCTTCAGAACCGAATAGCTGGGGAGGATGGGATGTGGGAAGGTGCTGGCTGAAGGCATGTCTTCTCTTTCCCTGTAATCCGGATGCGAAGCTGGTTTTATCCGTCTTGCAGCAAACGTCACCATAATTGTGCCTTGTCTCTTACTTACAGGGCTAGACCACAGGCCGGGGACTGCGCCTGACTTCCATTCTGCCTAGAGCCATTGCGTCAGCTGGCGACCAAAGGATGTCCTGTTCCTACGATTAACGACAACCCCAGAGCACCTCCTGGGCTTTCTCAGAGACCTTGCAGAGGTGGACTCTCAGGTGCCAAAGAAGCTTGCTGGGAAAAGCAGAACAAAACATAAGCAACATAACCCCCCTACCACCACCGCCAACTACAACGAAACAAAGACATCTTTCCAAGTACTTGATTCAGTCCCCATAAAAACCTTGGTGTACAGAGGCAGAAAGATAATATTGTCCCTGTTTCACAGAGGAGGGAACAGAGAGTTAAAGAAAGCCGATTAAAAACAAAACAAAACCAAAAAAAAAAAGAAAGGAAAATAAATGCCTGGGTCTGGGAGTGAGGGCATGCACGTTCCGCAGCACGGCGGTCATCCAACGAGCCACACCGCTTTGGCGCTGAGGGCCAGGAAGCAGCAATGGATGTTTGCACAGCAGAGCCTCCCGCTTGGCTGAGGTCTGCTTGGGTTTGGATCCCTGCTCCACCATTCACGAGCTGTGTGGTCCCGGGCAAACGACTGAACCCCCTGGATGGGCACACATGGAATGACGCTACCTGGTTGGCAGGGACGTTAGCTCAGTAATGCGTGTGCAGCGTGCAGTGCTGGCCCGACACTGGGCAGGTCTTCTGCAGGTAAAGCCCTATTATTCTGTTCCTGACCTTAAGGTGTGTCCTAGGAGCACAGCACATTGTTCACACCTGTGTCCCTTCACCACGAGTCCTTGTTGCTCCGGTGTTTGCAGAACCCATGCTGCACTGAGCAGCTAACACTCACTGTGTGCGTGCCGCTAACCATGGGATGTTCTGACTCATGTGCTATTGTAGGCACTCATTTTTCATCCCACTTTGAGGAAACCAAGGGAGAAAGGTTACAACCTGGCCTGTGCATCGCTGCCAGTGAGTGTGGCTTGGCTCCGAGACCAGGCTCCGTGACCCCCGAGCCCATGCTCCAACACCCCCGCTGCAGTCCTCGCTCTTTAGCGTGAAGAGGAGATCCTAATTAATTCCTGATGCGCTTCTCCACAGCCACTGATTTGGGTAATTGCTTTTCAGTTAATGTTCTCATGATGTCAAACCTTTGTTCCCAGTTCTCTTGTCTTTAGTAAAAGTAAGCAAGACGGTTTCCATCCCCACAAATTTGGGATTTGAAGGCTCCGGTGTAGGATTGGTGTGTGGGGGCGTATGTGTGTAAGGCGGGAGGCTTGCCATTGGATTTTTCTCTAGCCGTCTTTACACTGAGATGTGTTATCCTACAGAAAGTAGAGAGATCAGCATTAAGAGTAAGAGAGAGATGAGGTCATTTCTACAATGGTCCCTGAGACACAGACTGGAGGGTGTAAATGGGGCTCTTCTTTCTGTGCTGGAGGCCAAAGCTCAGCGGAATGTGGCAGGACCAACGCTACTCCAGTTTCCACATCTCACCGGAGGGCTGTGAGCAGGGAGGTCTTACCAGTGGCACATCACGATGCTGGTCCTGCCCACGGTCACGCAGTCACTGAGAACTTACTGCCTACCAGGCATTAACAGCGTGCTCTTGATCTCTGGAGCTTGGAATGTGGGTATTGCCCTGTCCGTCTGCACAGCTGCACACACCAAGGCCTCGAGAGGTGTGAGCTGCTTTCCAGCCTCAAAGGTTATAAAGGGCAGAGGCCAGTTAAGTCCCAAATTGGTATAAAACCCTGGAGAAAATATAGTATACATACAAGGGCTGACTTGGAACCCCAAACTTCAAATTGAACCTGTGTGGCTAAAGTTCTTAATAAATCCCAAATATTCCCTTTATGGCTATTTAAAATGGCCTTAAAGCCATCCAGAATGTGGCCAAATCCTCCTACATATGCACACACACACACGCACACGCGCATACAGATACATGTACCTGCCTGCACATGTGTGCACGCCACACACATGAACACACATGTGATACACACGCACACACGTATACAGATACATGTACCTGCCCACACATCTGTGCACACCACACACATGAACACACGTGCAGACACGCACACACACGTATACAGATACATGCACCTGCCTGCACACATGTGCACACCACACACATGAACACACATGTGCATACACACACGTATACAGATACATGTACCTGCCCACACACGTGTGCACACCACACACATGAACACACATGTGCAGACACACAGAGGCACACACATATACAGATACATGTACCTGCCTGCACATGTGTGCACACCATACACATGTGCATACACACACACCACACACTTGCACACACATGTGCACACATACACACCACACATATATACATACACACGAGTGTACACATGCATGCAAACATACACTCATGGAATTTAAAACACCCAAAGAACTTATGTATTGAACCATGTTTTTCTTTATATTTTTACCACCTAATATAATTGAAAAAAACTTTTAAAAATGTGGAACAAAAAATAAATCCTGTCTTTGGGTAAACAAGGCTTCCAAAGAAATGAAATGAAGGCAATTTTAATTTACTGTCGGTAGCAGCTTTTTCTTTACTAGCATTTAAGGCCAATTAGCAAGGATGGAGAACAAAATTCTAAACATCGGGAACTTCTTCATAAACAAAAACTCACTAATCCAGGAAGCGGGATGGCTCACTGCCCAATTACAGTCACTAACACTCTGCAGGGCTGTCACTGAGAGCAGCCAGGAGCTCGCCGAAATGAATTTTGATGGTGTAGAAAACATCTAAATTACATAATAATAGCTTACGTTGGTATAACATTTTTATCTGCAGTATCTCTCTGAACATTCACAGCATCTCTGAGACAGAGAGAGCACAGGTATTACTCTCTCTATGTCACAGAAGGGGAAACTGAGGCCAGCTGGGATGAACTGACTTACTCAAGAATCCATACTGATCCGTGGGGGAGTGTCATCCCCACTGCTCTGATGACCCTTCTCTTCTCATGCTTGCCCCCTTGAAATCCACGAGGACATAAGGGCATAAAGGAAGGGCTTGGAGAAACTCTGAAATTTGCGTACTTTTAGGAGAACCGTGGAGGGCAGATCTTCTCAAATAAATGAGCCCCTCAGCTGGAATTCTCCTCCTCCAAAATTGTCACACACATGCCCGCATGTGCACGCACCACACACGTGTGTGTGCACACACACACACACACACACAAAGTGTACCTGGGGATGTTAACCCGTCATTAAAATGAGCTTTGGATGGTAGCTGTTTAATAAAGTTCATCGCACTGAACCAGTGGTTTATGACAGGAAGTGATTTTACTTTACTAATGTGTTATAGAACCCCTAACAATACAGCTGGGATTTTAAGTCAAATTTTAAAAATAATTGAAGAGGAGCTGGTAACTTGATTAAGAGGAAAGATAAGCAGCTCACAGAAGATGAATTGAAGAAAATGAGAGGTGGAAGCCAAAAAGGGAGGTTGCTATAGCAACTATGGGCTCGCCCCCCCCTCCCCCCAACTTAGTGACAGGTAAGGTCAGAGTGAGCCCTGGGTCGGTGCCATTGGAACTGAGGGAAGCAGGTATTCTATGGAAATTCTCTCCCAAAGCACTATCTGGGTTTTGTCGATGTCTTCAAGCTAACCTTCCCTGTTTTTAATCTTCTTTGCCTCTCAGGACCTTTTTCAATCTCTCTACATTTCGCAGTGCCTATCATCCCACCCCATCTTTGGGGGGAATTTTATTCCTTTTGCTCTTAAATTGAATTGAGTTTTCGGTTATACGTTGACTCAAGGGTCTGCAAGTAATAGATGCATTTTTTGAAATAATGACAATAAAACCTCAGCCCATCGAGTCATAGATGTACGCAGCAGGAACCCCAGGGACAGGTTCACAAGGGGGAGAGCCAGTACTCGGTCGGTATAAACGAGTCCTCGTGCCAGAGAGCAACGAGAATTAAATCGACTCCCCAGGGCTCTTGAAGACACAAGGGGCTGAAATTGCATCTCACTTCAAGTCTAGATTATTAAGAGTTTTATTTATCATCAGCAAGAGCTTTATTTATGATCAGCAAGAACTTGACTTGAAGGAAAGACACCTTATGTAATTGAAATTGCCGAAGAAATGTAGGGAGGGAGAATATAATTACCATGCTCAGTAATTAGCTCTATTGGCAGAAAGGGGCCATGGATCACAGAGTGAGATGTTGGAGGGTAATCAGGAGCACCGACTTCTTGTTCTGGCCTCGTCCCTAATTGCCTGGGCACCTTGCAGGGATGACATCATTGCTCCTTCCTCCCCGATTTTTCTTGTTACCTTTTTGCTGTATATGGTGGAACTACAAGATCCTTGAGGGAAGGGACTCTTACCATCTCTCTATGAATGGCCACTCCAGCTTTTTAAGAAGCAGAGCACTCCTTCTTTGACATTTTCTTTTTTTGCCGGTAACGGGATAATTTTGGGGGGAAATCTAATTTTTTACAATTCATCAAATCCCTGTAGGTCTCTATATCCCCTGCCCTATGCTTGATTATTTCCCCCTGGGTTTTTGATATTGTTCTTTTTTTTTTTCTTTCTATTTATGCAATTCCCTAGTTACAATCGACACCTTTCCCTTTTCTTTCTTAATCTGTGCTCCTGATGTGACTGTGCTGATTGTTTTCTCCTCTGGTGATGGGTGGTGTGGGTTTACCCAGAACATGACTTAAAATATTTGGCCTACATAATGGCTTGAAAATAAACCAGACAGAGACTTAAAATGAGCTCGGGTATTTCCCAAAGGGCTGGACGTTTATAATGATGTGGATTTTAGAAGTTTGTTATTACAGAAAATGACTTTGTAAAGGATGGAACATTTGACGGAATGAGTTTAAATATCAGCATCTTACAGAAGTGCCAAGCTAGCAGGCACTTGCCTCCAGCAGGTCTTCGGCATTAGGGCGCGTCCACCCCTAATTCTCTCCTGGAATCTCAGGACATCTAGATTCCCTTTGCTTGTCAAAGAAAACTTGCACTGACAGAGTAGTTAAACCAGCAAGGAAGACTGTATCCAAGACTGTTGTAATAGGGAAATGAGACTGCCACAGTAGGAGGAAGAGATTGAGCTCAACTCCATTGGGACAGAAGGTGGGAGAGTTGTTGTTAAGTGGTGAGTTGGTGCAAAAGTACTGAAGGGCCTCAGGGATGGGTTGGTTACTGTGATTCGGCCATCATTGTTCGCTGATGGGCTCTGGTAGAGGAGTCAGGCTCCTCCTCCCACAGAGACTGGGAGGCAGGGAGACTGGGACACAGGGACCCTAGTCCTGGAGGATTCCATTTCAGAGGGCGGGCTCCAGGTTCTAGAGAAGGACACTCCTGGGTTGCAGAAGATTTACATCTCAAGGGGCAAAGAAAGAATTTACAATGGAAAGTTTTCTAAAGCAAATGCTCTAAGAAAAAGGAGGTCAGGGAGAAAAGTCAGGAAGAAGCCTGTCTACAGTTCAGTCAGGCTGAGGGGACCAGGAAGGCCATCTGATGAAACTTAATGATTCATATGAAAGTCTGATATATGGAAATAGGCAATTTCTTGCAGAATCTGTGTGATTTATCATTGGTTCCTGGCACAAAATACAAGGATTAACTAATCCTTGGCCAAGGAAAATGACTTTGGCTGCACACCAAATTAGAGACATTAAAATAAAAATAAACAGAGCATGGCAGTACCTTAGGGAGCTTTAAGAGTGGTCCTGCGGCTGGAAAGGGCAGCTAGAATTCATCTAAAGGTCCCACAGTAGGATTTATTTATTGATTAATTTAACTTTACAGTTTTTAATCTGTCTAATTTGGTAATTTTAGCTATGTTTTCTATATGTCTCTTTTGTTCTCTGATTCTTTGTCTGAGGTAGAGAGGCATTATGGTATTTTAGGAAGGTCATGAACCTGGGTTCAAATGCTGGTCCTACGACTTTCTGTCGCACTGGCCAAACTCAGTCTTTTTCACAAATGGACATAATAAATAACTTGTATCTCTGTCATGAAGATAATTGTAGATGCTCAGTACATGATGACCATCATTATTCTGTGTGAAACATGAGAAAGATCTTAAAATGATGACTTATTTTTCACCTGCAGAATGACAGGTAAAAAGAGACCCATTTCAATGGTACACCAGTTGTAGCAGGAATCACTCTGAGGATTTGTTGCCACTGTTCTTATTTAAGCTATTTGGGTGTTTTTTTTAAAGAACACAGTTAGGTGCGTCAGCATTGGGGATGGGCAAAGCTCACTCTTACTCCCAGTATTTACTCTTTGGCTTTATCTCCTATTTGACTTCATATGCTCCTGGGTGATTAATAGTTTTACCTCAGTGGCTTTTAACCATGGGGAATATCCAAAACTAATTATATGTAGTACTCCTAAAGCAATTCTCATTTTCAAATCCCATGAGAAGTCTTTGCGGACTAATCTTCGTTGCTCATTGACTTGAGAGCCTCAAATACCCGCTCTGTCTTCCCACTCCCGGGGCTGAGAGGGATCCAGCAGTGCCTTGTAAGGGGCTCATTGTGACTCTCCCACTCCACCCTCCACCGACTCACCGGCCAAGATGACTTCTTGGCTCAAACTGGCCTCTAGGAGAGAGGAGTGTCCTTCTCAAGGATGGGCAGCATCATTGTCATTTCATAATTGGTGGGGGACATTGAGGTCAGAGATTAAGAGCTGGGATGGTGTCTGGAAAACTGCCACGGTTGGGATGGCAGATTGTGGGAAGTGTGGTGGGCTCGGGGGAGGAATGGAGCAGGACTCAGGCACCTTAACCTTGAGATGCCTGTGACGTGTCCAGTGTGGTGTGCTGGGCTGTCAGCTGGATAAAGCGGTCTGAGTTGAGGGACCATCAGGACTCATCAACACAAAGGATGGGGGCTAGAGAATATGGCAGAGAGGCGGCATGCATTGGGGTGATGAGGAGAACCCCGGGAAGGGCATGCCATGGCATCTCAGAGGAGCAGCACACCGGGGTGTGTCCCCTAGGCTGATGTTGGAGGGCATTTCCAGGAGGAGGATTTACTGATGGCCAACTCAGGAAGCTGACAATGTGCATTAGGTCTGGGTTCGGGTTCCTTGGGGACCGTGGTGAGAGCAGTTTCAGGGAGGTGGTGGGAGAGAAAGCCCAATGGAAATGGGGTTAAGAAAGACTAGGAGGAATTCAAGACAGAGAGAATAGGGATGCCTGGGTGGCTCAGTCATTGAAACATCTGCCTTCAGCTCAGGTCATGATCCCAGGGTCCTGGGATGGGGCCCCATATCTGGTTCCATGCTCAGCAGGGAGTCTGCTTCTCCCTCTGCCTCTAAGCCTCCCCCTGCTTATGCTCTTGTTCTCTCTCTCAAATAAATAAATAAAATCTTTCAAAGAAAAGAGAGAATAGATGACTATTTTCAGACAACCTTTTCTACTGTGAAGGAGAACAGAAAAAAGGAGCTTTAGTTGGAGGGGAAAAGGTTATGGGTTTTGTTTTGTCTACTTTTTAGGATGGGAGAAAACACAGCATATTGTAGTCCAATGCAAATAATCTGGAGAGTGGAAAAGTCAATGTCAGACAGGAGTTGATGGAAGGGCAGGGTTGCTGGGGCAATCTTCCCATGTCTGCAAGAAGATGGAGTCCAGTGTGTTAACAGAGGGGTCCCCTGAGAAGGGGGATGATGTCATTGGGCTCCCTGTAGGTGGGAGAAAAAAGCAGGACAGACCTTCCCAGACTAGGTCCAAGGCTGTGGTCCTGCTCCATCTGTGAGCATCAGCTCACCTGCATGCTGAGCTCCTGAAGTGGGAGAGGTCACTGGGAAGGTCTTGCAACCATCAGTAGATGCTTCCCAGCCTGACACTACAGAACGCTATTGTGGGATTGTTTCAGGATTGGGGGAAGACTTGCCAACGAAAGTATATGGGAAACAAGGCATGTGAGTGAATATGTGTGCATGCGCGCTCGGACACACACACACACACACATGCGTGAGCGTGGCGGGTGCCATATTCCAGAAAAATGCAAGAGTCTGGAAAAGCCCGCATGAGAGTCCATTGTTAAGGGCTGTATGTTACTTAAAACTAAAAATATCTCTATCCTGTGGTGTCATATTGGACCACCTTAGAAAAAGGTGAAACCTTGAAAAACATTTTTTTTTTTTTTTGTATTTTAAGTAAACTCTTCGCCATATGTTGGAGCTCGAACTCACAATCCCGAGATCAAGAGTCACATGCTCCACCAACTGAGCCAGCCAGGTGCCCCAAAAGGTGAAACCTTTTAAAAACAGACTTTAAAACAGAGAAGCAAGTGAGCTGCTAGGTGGAGGTATGACCATCGGCTAGGTCGACGGCTGCGTTGGGCTGTTCTGAGCAGGACAAAGAAGACTGACTCAGAGGAATGCTGGGGTCTTCTTGGTCCTCCCTCCCCAGCCAAGAAAGAAAAGGTCTTCGTCCTCCCTCTCCCTTTCACTCAATGGGGGAGAGAGGAGTCAGGAGGTTACCTGGGATTTTGTGCAAGTGGTAATCAATGGGGGAGATAGGGGGAGTTTACCACCCAAGCTGTGAGTTATTTCTTCATTTTAAAATCCTTAATCTGACATCAAGGCAGTGGAGGAAAATAAGAAGTGGGAACCAGACAGGGAGCCTCTGCATTAAATTTGTGGAAGGCAGCTGGGGGCCAGGTGTTCTGGGACTGGCCGTTACAATTGCTGGGACACGGAGAGAGAGGAGGTCCGTGTCCACTCAAACCTCCCATCGATGTGGCTGAGACAATGGGGGCATCGCAGGTGTAAACGGGACGGGTCAGTGAGGGAAAGTGTATCTCTGGGCAGGTCAATTCAAAAGTCCCGTTCAGGAGGAAGTGAACTCCAAGAGGATTTGGGACTATATTTATTCTCTTCCCTATATCATCGGGTTTCTAGCGCAGTACCCAGCAAAGATTTGGGGCTCAAGACATATTTGGTAAATATTTTAAAATAAATAAATGAACGCAGACACGCGTGAATGAGCAGGTGCCCACAGCACACTGCCCATCTGACTGTGGGAAAGGCGCACAGGGGGGACAGTTAAGTGCTGGGAGTGGTTGGTCTCTTGGACGGAGGCTGTGAAGCATGTACAGAAATGTCTTCTCTTTTTTTTTTTAAGATTATTTATTTATTTGACACATAGAGAGGGAGAGAGAGAGCTGAGCAAGGAGTGTGATGTGGGGCTCGATCCCAGGACCCTGGAAACATGACCTGAACTGAAGGCAGTTGCTTAACCGTCTGAGCCACCCAGCTGCCCCAATGTCTCCTGTTTTTAAAAAGGAAAGCGGGTATTTTCCATCAAGGGCATAGGCTGTTCTTCTCGACGGCTGATGAAAGTACTCTGTATTTGATTTTAAAACATCACTTAGGTTTTGAGTTGTCTCCCGATCCCCCTCTGAGACATATACTTGAAATTGCAAATTCGGCTCCCACCCTTGATCTTTATCTGGTTATCAGGCAAGGAGAATAAAGAACACCCGAGGGGTAGAGAGGCGCCCGAAATGGTTGCTAATTTTTCAGAATTCCATCATTTCACCAGGTGCTTTTCACTTTCCTCATAAGGCCTGCTTCTCTCCTGGAGGAAGTTTGGGGGAGTGTGGGGGAATCATGCGTCTTGTCTTGCTGGAGCACGATGCATTTGTTTTTCCCTTTCATTGAAGGTTTTTCATATTTGAAAATCAGTTCAGATGGACACTGCAATTTGCTAAAATCAATATAATTAGAGAAAAAAATGGATGTACTGAAGAGAGGACAATTCAGGAAACGATTGGACATGATTGAAATGTTTAAGGAGCCTCACTGTCTTCTAAGACTTCGATTTGAACAGGAGTGAAACCCAGACTTTTGTAATGGAAATTTCACTCTAAAGCTCTAACATGCTACTTCCCTGGCAGAGATGATATTTGAAGAAATCTGGATAAGGATTTATGTCCCTTTGAAAGGCTGGTTCATGCTGAGCATCCTGACACCAAAATGTCACGCTCACACCTAATTTCTTCACATTATTAACGTTTGCTTCGATTGCCAGAGTTGGGGTATAAAACTGTTATATTCTTTGGAGTACCAATTTGTTCTTTTAACAGTGTAATTCTCCTAGGTGTTCTTGCAAGTCCTTTGTTGTTTTATTAACCGTTTCTTTTCTCAGACACCAAGTTGGAAGGCAGTTTGGGGAACAGTCGGTGTGCACTCGGTATTTGAGAATGGAATATCCTGCATCATACGGATCACAGAGCCCTGCCATCTGCAGCCCAGGACTCGGCCGCACTGGTCCGTGGGGTCCCTCATTTCGGGAGCCTTTGGTTGGCAGCAAGGGGCAAGAGACGTGACGTTCAGCAGCATCCGTGGGTCATGCAAAGAGAAAAACGGCGTGATTTATCAGCGTGTGCTCTTCAAAAGTTTTCATAGGGGGAAACAGTTGAAGAAGTAGGAAGAATCTGGTGTCGGCTTTAAGCCAGGCAGCCATGGGAGGTGTCCCAGCTTGGCCACGGCTGTGTCACCTTGAGCCTGATACTCTGTACCCACCCACCATGATGCATCTGGAGGGTGGGTGGTGAGGCAGGCCTGCCTGCTGGTGGTGGTGACCACAGATGGAGCACAATGTTTTACAATGTGTCAAAAACAAGGCCAGAGACCGGTGAAGTATGCCTTCTCTGTAGTGGGCACTGGGGAAATTTCCTCCCTGACTTTTCACTGTGAGTGTCGACACACCATGGACCACAGTGGTCAATGCTCAGACGTCACACTGTAACACTCCTGGAGTCGTAGTTTTAACATTTAGGTACTTATGAAGATAAGAGATTTATGCATTGAGAGGGACGGAAACTCTGCTGTGGAAAGAATGACACGCAGCGGAATTCAGAGTAACAAGTGCAGCCACATTCTTGCACGCACACACCTCTTGTGACGGGCAGGGTCAGGTACTAGAACCCCTCCCGGTTCAGCCTCACTGTGTTAACACCCTCGAAGAGCATGAGGAAGGGGGACTTCATCCTCGAGTTTCATCCTCGAGTTTCTGCTGGCTCTGCAGCTCCATGCTAGAGCACCGCTTCTGGATTCCAAGGCACTCACTGCGATGCGCAGAAACTTCCGAGCATCTACAGTTTCTCAAAGTTGGGATTTGAAGCAAGTGTTTCTCTCAACCTGTTTCAAAGGGGTTGTTGCCTTCCAATACGCTTTGGGAAATCCACACAGATCGGTGATTATTAGTGAGGAGGACTTCGTGACTCTATCCGATTTTGGCCCCGTGTTTCCATACTGGGTGCCCTCCTTTTTTTTTTATTTTTTTATTTTAGCGAGAATGGGGTGGGGAGGGGCAAAGGGACAGGGAGAGAGAGAATCTCCAGCAGACCCCCGCTGAGCATGGAGCCCACACAGGGCTCGATCTCACAACCCTGAGACCATGACCTGAGCTAAAATCAAGAGTCAGATGCTTCACCGACTGAGCCCCCAGATACCCCTCTTTGAGGGGCCTGTAGTTTCTGCCCACAGTTCAGTGGAGGGACATGGTTTACACCTCAATCATCTTCTGTGTATTTCAGGTCACACTGGAATCGAAAAGGGTCTTTTACTGTGCAGAACATGGTTCTTTGATACTCAATGAGTAATATTAAATCCATTCCATAGGCTCTGTGTTCTAGGATAGTTGTGACAAATGAATACGTCCTTGGAGTTGTGAGCCCTCCAAGTGCCTGGTACTGTCGGGAAGGAGCAGTGACGAGGCTGGTGATGGTGCTAATGAGGGTCATGTGGGCACCCTGGGCCGTGTGACCGCTCAGGGCCAGGTCCCCTGCTCTGAACATATCTTATTTAACTCTTCCGCAAAAGTCATGTAAAGTTGGTATTCCGTTCGTGATCAAAAACTAAAGTTAAGAAAAGTTTAGGTCTCATTGCTTATGTGTAGAAAAGACAAAATTTGGACCAAGGTCCAGTGTGTTCCACCTACCTTATTCTCCATCTTCCCCAAAAAACAAGTTCATATAAGCGATGGTTTCCTCCTTCCCATTCCTCCCCCCCACTTCTTCTCCTAACTCTCATTTGCTTCATAATTTTACAACTAGATATTTTAATCTTGCATATGCTCTAATATTAACCATGACATTGGGATAGTTTAGGCATGAAGCAGTTGTGTTTCTTTGGGTGTGGGTAGGGTGAGTCTGTCTCCCCCAGATCTGTATGTTGAAAACCTAACCCCCCAAGGTGATGGTGTCAGGAGATGGGGCTTGGGGAGGTGACGAGGTCATGAAGGTGGAGCCCCCATGATGGGATTCGTGCCCTTATAGGAAGGGACAGGAGAGTGCTCGCTTCCGCAGCACATGTGCTGAAATCAGAAGGCAACAGAGAAGATTAGCATGGCCCCTGCATAAGGATGATCCTCAAATTTGCAAGATGTTCCATATTTAAAAAAGAAGAAGAGACAGGAGAGGAGCGAACTTGCTTCCTTTCTGTGTCTCCCCACCATGTGGGGATGGAGGGAGAAGACACCATCTATAACCCAGGACACGGCGCTCACCAGATGCCGGATCTGCCTGCACCTCATCTCAGACTTCCAACCTCGCCAAACTGTGGGAACCAGACGTGTGTGGTTTAGGCCCTCTGGTCTCTGGGGCTTTGTTCCGGCAGCCTCTGCTCACTAAGACAGTGGTGGTAACAGGGCCACTGAATAAAGTCTGCTTCATGGGTAGCTGGGCCTCACCCAGTCCCTAGCACAGCGCAGGTGCTTAAGGAATATGGGCTGAATGATCAAATAAAAAGATACGAGAGGATCAGTAATACTCCAGCATCGTAAAGGTGTCCCATTGGCCAGTCGGAGCATGAAGCCAGGTGCAGCGGGTTTGGCAGACATGGGCGTGCTGCCAGGGCCCCACAGGGAAGGAATCCTTGTCCTGGCTGCCAGGCTCCATGTCCTGCTCTCAGCCCCTCGAGGCTCAGTGCATCTGCAGGTGCTGCTTTCCTGGGCGCAGGTACCGGGATGTCTGTCTGCAGCCATCCCTGGGGTCAGTGGGGCTGTCCTGGGCTTGCCCCCGGGGGGGGACTTCTGCTCTCTCCACTCCTGCTTCCCTTCCCCCTCGTCCTCTGCTTAGTTAACACCCTCCCTAGTAATAATACTACTAATACTCTGAGTCAGCTTCCCTGAAGATCCAGCCTGCTGCATCACGTGGCCAAGGACAGTGGGTCGTTCTCTTTAGGTGTTATAAACTCCCGGAGCTGCTCTTTAGTGATTGTGCTTAAGGAGCTGTGTGAATAACCACAGTCGAGGACAGTCTTGACATTCTGTTAAAATACGTCCTTAACTAAATAAGAATATGTTATTGATGATGAGTAGTTTGCATTTGCACAGAAACAAAAAGCAGAACTTTTACTTGCAGCAGGTAAAAACACCAACCCCTAGGAGATGCTGGGTGTCCTTCTCCATCACACAACTGAAGTCAATCTCCGTCATGCACTTGGTTTATTTGCTTGTTTTATTTAGGGTGTTATACTCTGCTTACACTTAGCTCAGTGTCCTCCGAACCCCACGGCTGTGGCACTACACATAAAGGCTGATGGGTTGTGTTCCTTTTTGTCCTAGGACACCCAACTCTTCATTTAACCCGGTTCCATGTTCATAACATAACAGAATGAAAAGTGGCGTTTCTGGCATCGACTGTATTCATCTTCTTAGTAGAAATGATGTTCTGTCTCCTTCCAGAGCTTATTCATCTGTTCTTTCTCTCTCTTCTCTCTGCTCTTTCCTTCTCTACTCAGACTGAGAATCACGGTGACACTGTGACATTTGTGCGTGCAGTACACATCACTGTCCTGTAAAGGTGGGGACTGATCTGTTTCGCACCTCCTGGCACGGCGAGCAGCTTGTAACTGGCCATTGGTAACATTTCCATGAACAGAAAGTGCAGGTGTTACGGTGGGCACATGTTGGACCATCTGCCCAGTGGATTCAGAGTCCCTGGTCCCAGGTTGCGACTCCTACGTCTTTCTGTATGAATCAGAATAAGCCTTCCCTTCAGGGCTGCTGCGTGCCTGGGAGGATGTGGCTTGGCCACTGGGCTGTGCTTTGGTGTGAATTAGAAAACATCATCATCCCCTTTAGGTCAGAGATACCCAGCCTTGGCACTATGGACATTTGGGCCAGATGATTCTTTGTTATGGGGGGTTGCCCTGTGTAAGTTGTTTATAACAACATTCCTGGCATCTACTCACCAGATGCCAGTAGCATCCACCCCCTGCTGTGACAATCAAAAATGTGTTCAGATAGTGTGGATATCCCCCAGGGAGCAAAATCGCTGTCTGTGAGAACCAGACTTAGGTGAATGCAGTTGCATGCAAGAGTACACAGACTATAGAAAAGAGAGTGGGCTGGCTTTCCACCTCCCACCTCCACCCCCCGTTGCTGCCTTGGCCAGGTGCATTGGTGCAGTGCACGATCTCTGCAACTGTAAATAGTGGTCCTGCTGGTTCCCATATGTTTCTGTGTCCTGGCTAAATGTCTTCCATTGGCTTCTCGGAGACATCCCTGAATCCCTTCGGCTTCTTCTAGCTTGTGTTGTTATATTTATTTATAAGCAAACAAGTACCATCCTCCTCTTCTGCCTCCATTCCTTCTGGTTCATCAGAGGTTTTGAAAAGGGCTTTCCTGTCTGTGTTAGCACAAGTACCTACTGTCTCTCTTTTGGAACTGTGTGCAAGTGTGAAAGTGTTTGATTTGGAAGGTGTTATCTGCATTCAGCACTCATCAAATCTCTTGTTAACGGGGCTTTGCCTCTTTCTCTGACCTTTTACTTTTGGACAAAACACATCTTGGATGCCAAATATCGTATTTGTTTCCTTACAGGAAGGTGGTAACATCATTCCCTTATTAGCACCATTTGATCTCTGACAAGTGATAAAGACACGACATGAAAATATATAATTTCTCATAACTGGGAGAGACTTAAATTAGTACATACGAGACAGGGACAGATAGATGAAGGGCATTTGCTAATTGATTGAAAAGCATGTTATATTTAGGATAGTGTTTCCTAAACTATCAGAAATGGTGGTGTAAAGTAATTTCATCTTAAAAATTGCCACTTTAGAATAACAAAAATAGGGGCGCCTGGGTGGCTCAGTCAGTTAAGCGTCTGCCTTTGGCTCAGGTCATGATCCCAGGGTCCTGGGATCAAGTCCCACAATGGGCTCCTTATTCAGTAGGGGGTCTGCTTCTCCCTCTCCCTGTGCCCCTCCCCCTGCCTGTGCTTGCGTGCTCTCTCTCTGACAAATAAATAAATAAAATAATACGTTAGGTAACAGGGATAATACTTTCAATTGCTTTATGCCATTAAAAGGGGCGGAGCTGACTGCAGTCTCTCTCTGGTCTGTAACCAAGCTGCCAGGTGGATGGTCGCATGGCAGGTCAGATTCCCCGGATATCAGTGTGCTTTCTTTCTTCTTATTTCTATGGAATGAAAGATCCTAACTCATGATTTTAGGTGGTCAGGAAGGCAGCGACTGTTGGGTGGCTTTGTGATGCAGTTTGGGGTCTTGTATCAAACACGGCCCCAGAAGTTGTAGAGCATTTTCTTACCCAAGCAAGACTGTGAGACACGACATCATGGAGACTGTGTCTCCCTCCAGAGCTCGAGGAATGTCTCCACTGCACCGTGGCAGGAAGGAATCCCACAATCATGTTGCAGCTATATTTGGGCCTCCAAGATGTATTTTCATATTCAGTTATCACCTTGGGATGGGATTTCAGAAGATGTTGCGTAGTATCCCCATTGCCCCAGGAAAGGTCCTTCAGGATTGGCCCGCGCCTGGAGCCTCCAGCTACACGGGCCTCCTCCCTGGTCCTCCAGCAACGAGGTTCTGCTCTCATCTGCCTCTTGGCCCTTGCTTTATTTCCTAACTCCCTGCAGGACCAGCTCTTTCCATCTTTGGTTCTTGCCCCATATGTCACCTCCCCAGAGAGGCCATTCCTGCCTGGCCATTCTGGAAAGCTCTTGCTCGGCTGCTCTGTGCTCTTGATCCTGTTTATTTCCTTCACAGAATCTGTTGCAATCTGCAGTGTTTCCTTGTTTGTTGTGTTTTCTCCCTGGAAGGTGAAATCCAGGAGCGGGTATTGACCCTGCAGCTCCTGTCCCGGTACTGGGGACACGGGAGATGCTCAGCAGACAGGACTGGGCCCCTCGGTGGCCTTCTCTGCCACAGGCTGTGCCCCCAACTCCTGTGAATGCATTTAGATTGTGGTCTCTTGTTTGCCTTTTTGTCAGATGGAAAACTAAGTTTAGATGGACACCATTATTTTGCACTTCTTCCTGGAAAATAAATGGACTGGTTTATCCGAGAGCTTACTGTACTTTCTTTGAATATGATAGGAGGGTTTCCACAGCTTTCAGTCCTTTAGAAAAAGTTCACAACTGTGAATCCAATGGGAAAAAATGGGGCAAATGGAGCATTGGTGCATTAAAGTCCAGTTTTCAGATAATCATGATCTATTATTTTATTCTCCCTTTTTCAACTGTTTGTAGGAAATCACACTTTTGGATGAAATGGTCCCAACACACAGAGTTTCAAATCCTATGTCCCCACAAAAGTACTGTTCAAGTTGTTATGGATGAAACTGTCCTTCACCCCCACAAACTTGTGTTTTGAAGCCCTTACCCCCAATGTGATAGTATTTGGAGGTGAGGCCTTTACAGAGGTAATTAAGGTTAGGTGAGGTCCTAACAGTGGGACTCTAATCTCATAGGACTGGTGTCTACAGAAGAAGAGACACCAGAGAGATCTCTCCACATTCACACTCAGGGAATAGGCCATGTGAGGACATAGCAAGAAGGTGGCCATCCTCAGGCCAAGGAGAGAGGTCGCACCAGAAATCAGTCCTGGTGGCACCTTGAGCTTGGACTTCTCACTTCCAGAACGGTGAGGAAATACATTTGTGTTGTTGAAGCTAGAATGTGGTATGTTGTTCGGGCAGCTGCAGCAGAGGACTCCAACAATGTACGTGTAATTTCGAACTTTAGAATTCAGCGTACCATTCTCCACGTTAGTTCTGTTCTTTATTTCAATGAATGGACTTTGAACCACTCCTCTGTTTTTAATTTGGGGATAATGCATCATCAAATACTAAAAACCTCAATCCCAACAAACGTCAATAAGAACAAGTCACTTGATTTGAAAATACCTTGGACAGGACGCATTGCGAGTTATCAATAGAAATTCAGCTGATTCAAACTGAGCGTTATGTGTGACCTTCAGGAATGTAATGATTATTAAGAAATGAGATTTCTGCGAAACTACAGTTGATGCTAACATTTCAAATTTTTGAAATAGATGCAAAAAATGTTTCATTGCTTTTTCCTTTGAATGTAAATTCATTGAAAACCACATGATGGGGTTCACATTATAAAAAATGTATGTAGATCTTCCTTTTCTTCCAAATTTTATGTTTGGGAGATGGAGCCTTCTCATGGTTGGGGTTGGTGGTCCAACAGGATTGTAAAGATCCCCTGTAACCTGTACTGAGTCTACTAAGTTGCCTTTACAACAGATGGACATACCCCGGGCTTTAATTTTGAAGACACTGGGGTGAAGGGGTTGCACTGGGTGGTTTCTGTTTGCCCTACTGGAACACATCATCTCTTCCTGACCCTGGTCTATGCCCCAGGGTGCTGACTTCCATGGGCTGCAGCAAGAGCATCCTTGCCCTCTGGCTTTGGGCAGGTTCAGGTGAGGGGGAGCACCAGGGGCAATCAGAGAAGAGCAGGATGAATAATGGCCTTTCCTTTGAAGGATCCACATCTTAATTCCCAGAACCTGCAGATATATTGCCTTATGGGGTAAAGGGACTTTGCAAAGATGATTAAGCTAAGGTTTGCAGGTGGGGAGATTATCATGATGTAATCAAAGGGTCCTATAAGAGAGAGTCAGGAGGGTCAGTGTTAGATGTGGTGATGTGACGATGAATCGGAGACCAGAGTAACAGGGCCGGGAGTCAGGGAAGGCAGGTCACCTCTAGAAACTGGAAGTAGCAAGGAACACATTCTCCCTAGAGTTTTCAGGAGGAACCATTTCTACAGATGCCTAGATTTTAGTCCCATAAGACTCATTTTGGACTTCTGACCTTCAGAACTTGGAGAAAATTGTGTTGTCTCAAGCCACTACTTTTTTTTTTTTTGATATTTTGTTACAGCAGCAATAGGAGACTAATACAGAAGCAAGAAAATTGAGATCAGGGAATTCATCACCCCCATCCCCACCCCAGCTCCCTCCTGGATGTTTTCCATGTGCTGGACAAGTCCTCTGCTCTCCCCTCAGCTTTGTCTCCTTAAGTTCTGGTGCTTCCCTTCAGGCCCTGGGTGAGGGGCACTCTACAGCCTGCCGACCCTATAAACACTCCTCTTATTAAACTCCCTCGTTTTATGGGGTTTGAATTTTCCATGTTTCCTGCTGAGCTGCTGACTGATACAGGGCCTAACAACGAGGAATACAGGAGACATCAAATCCTGTTGATGTATTTGTCCCTCCCCCACTCGTCCCGGCCCCCACTTTAGGTTACTTAGTCCAAGACCGAGACCTTTCACTTAGCCCCACTTTAGGTTCCCATCCATACGTTGTCCTCCTGGGTGGTGTGAGAGGGGACACACAGTAGGGTCCTGGATTCCAATCCATCCACAACTTGATGACCTCCGGGCATTTTGTCATTTAATGTGCAAGGGCTGTACCTGGCCGTGGTTACTTTTCAGCACACTATTTTATTAGTATTTTGTGACTTGAGTATTTGTGAGAAGAAACACATTGAAGGGAAGAGAACTCTATTCTGTGTGAATAAGATGTGGTTTTTTTTGCCCCTTTTTCCTCCCTCAGTTGAGTGTCACTTGGTCACAGAATTCCTTGCTGGATTAGGAAGAGCTCAGTGTGCAGCACATGGTGGTCCTCAGTCTGGGTTTGTGGGGAGGACGAGAAGCGCTGGTCAGTGAACCAGATGTTGAACTGGGGGACAGTGAGGGTCACAAGGCAGGCTCTGCAGTGTGAGTCAGGAGGGACTGGGCTGCTCCCATGATGTGACCTCAGGAGGCTGAACATGCCAGCCTCATTTTCACCCCATGGGCCCCCATCACCACGGTGTCTGGGCACAGGTGAGCTTGAGGCAGGCAGGATTTCCTACAATACAGGAGCAACTTCGAGGGGGCTGATCTCCTCTGGTCTGTCGCCCAGCTGCACTCACAATGGGAACTCAGTCACTGCTATAAAGGAACATGAGCAGTCAAAATAAGGGTCTAATGCTCTTCCGATTTCCTCCTTAACACCATGGTTTAATTCATTCATTTTTTAAAGGATTTATTCATTTATTTTAGAGAGAGTGAGTGAGGTGGGGGAGGGAGGGGCAGAGGGAGAGGAAGAGAGAGGATCTCTAGCAGACTCTGCACTGAGCGAGGGCTTGACAAGAGGCTCGATCTCACTACCCTGAGGTCATGACCTGAGCTGAAATCAAGAGCCAGTGCTTAACCGACTGAGCCACCCAGGTGTCCCTCATTCTTTCCTTATAGACTTCAGGATTATTATACCCCCACATCTCCTAAAACTGGAGTATGGCAATTTTTAATTCCACATCTCCCTTGTTCTCTGCAGATCGGCTTTAGTTAATTCCTTGTGCTAGGTCCTTCACGTTCTTCACGACTATTCTCTTTGTGCATCCACAGCTGCTTCCTTGAAGGGGGGATGAGGTCTGCATAAGTGTCATGCACAGTAGTTAGCAAAGCACCTAAATTGCATTATTTTGCAATGCCCTGGGATCTGAGAATCCTGGATAAATACTGGCCACCTGGCCCCTTACTAAACAAACCCTCTTCTCCTTTTCCTTTGCTACATATTGCTCTGGATCTTTGACTCTCCTCCCCTTCTTTCCTAATTATTTTACCTTGGAATGTGGCTTTTAAAAATACATCTCCTGGCTTCTCAAACATTCTGTATTAATTTTCTGCTAAGTCCTGTAACTTGAAGGCAGCACATCACTCTTTCCCTCACTAAGACTTTGCTGACATCTTCTTTCTGTCCTTCACTCTGAAGTTTGCTCTGTAAGGTACTTCTGGTTCCAATGCTTAATGCCAAGCTGCTTGGAAGTCATTTTTGAAAATTTACCATTTTGCTGAAAACATATTTCTTTAGTGAAGTCTCCAGTGACAGATGGTCCATTTCAATTTTGTTCTGCCCACGGAGAATCCCTATAGTGATAGAAAAGAAATGTGTACCTTTGTAAGGCGCTCTTTTGGTGGGCTTAGGGCTTGGCTTCTTTGCTTGTCTTCTCTTGCTGGAGGTATTTTAGACAACCACCGTGTCCTGTGGAACTGTGCTTTGCATAGCGCTTCGCCCACTGTCAGCATTGTGAGTTAAAATGTGATAATGAAGCGGAGGTTTTTAAAGTTCCAGATAGCTTAAAGAGTGTGGAGTCAATCATGTGTGCTGACTGTCCAATTTGAGCATGTGTGTGTGTGTGTGTGTGCACACTCACGTCACTTTCAATGTTCTGAGATGGATGACATTTTTACCTGGGGTAGGTTTCATGATTTAGATAGAATCACACATACTTTCTTTAAACTCTTTTGCCCAAATTTTGCTGTAAATCTCAGAAGGGTGATTTCCAATAGAGAATCATGGTTCCTCAGGTTGTGCCATTTGAGAAAAGCTCACACGACATATTTTCACATTTTCTTTAGCAGTGGGACAGCTATAAATTCATATACACAGTTTGTTGGGAAACTAGAAATTCTTTAAATTTTGTTTCTGAAAGAAGTGAGAGCTAGAGATAGTAAGAAGGAGCAGGAGGAAAACAATAAATGTACTTCTTTTGAGAAGATTAAACCCTCCATATCAGCAGCGGGACTCAGAGTGGACAGAAGCCAGCTTGCAGAAAGGAGCAACACATTTATTCTCAATTTGCCACTGCTCCTTTTTCCACCTGGAAGACCGTTCCATCATCATTAGAGCAGATAAAATCCAATTGTTTGAGACTAGAGAGCCCATGTAAATATTTCCAGGGTACATAGTTTTCTTGATGCCTTTACGAGATTGGCATAACCAATCTCTTTTCTTCTGGAGTTTTACAAATGGGCTCTGGGAAAAGTTGAGCTGTATATGAAGGAAGTGGCCTTGAGGAAGGGATGGGTACCTGTCACTAGGGATCTTATCACCACCACAGCTTCTGTCCCTCATCTTTTCCATGGGGAAAATCCCCAGTGGGTTGGCCCAGCTGCCATTGTCCTCCTGATTCCTTGCTTCTTCTTTCATCTTCAGTGGGCTCCTGTGCTTATTTCTGGGGTTTCTTGGTATCTTAAATGTTTTTTACAGACTCTGTGTACTCCTCTGAAACTGTATGACAAAAATGTGTGTGTATGTGTATATGCATGCAGTCTCCTGGGGAAGAGACTCAAATATTTTTATTATGTTTTCAAAGGATCCTGGGACCCAAGGAGGGTTAAGAATTACTTCTTTTTAGACCTGTTCAGCTTGGTTTCTCTCAATGAAATTAGATTAATACTTCATATAGCCTAATAATGTGAATATGAATTGCAAACTCAAAAGGCCTCAGCAGCCAGGCAGCCAAAGCAAAGAGCTAAAGAAGGTGATAGGCAAGACAGTAGGGAATGGTGGGGCCTGAGGTCACCTTGAGAGAGGCGGCCAATTATAAAGGCATCCCAATTCAATTTAAGACATTTATGTTCTACTCAACAAATAAAAACTGCTGGCTGACTACGGTCCATGGGCACTGAACCATTTATGATAACTTTTATGCTTTATGATAACTTCTGCTTGTCAAGAGCAAGAAAGAGAGATTGCTTTCCTATTTTTATTTTCTGTTTATCTGTTAGAAATGAGGGTTCAATGACAGGTAGATGGTCAAGGATTTGATGATGGCCAACACCCTCAAACAGTGTATTGACATGATTTACAAGGATGAGGTACCCTCAAAGTATTTTGGTGAATCTAGAACACAGCAGAGAATTACTGGCATGGTCTATTAGCCAGGCTGGCATATCTGGCCCGGACCTGCCTCCCCAGCTTTCTGTGGGGGCTATTCTCATCTTTCACTGAGCTCCAGACTTTCCTTCTCCCCACCTGCACCTTGTCTTTTTCTTGTCAGAGTCTTTGTTTATGTTCTTTTCCTCACCTGCTAAACTTTTACGCTCACTCTCCTGGCTGACTGCTGTTCATCACCAAGGATGGTTCCAGCTTCCAGGTGAGACTTTTCCGGTCTCGGGTTGTAGAGTATCGTAGTCTTAATTTTGCAGCATGTACAATATAAATACAGTTAGTGTGTTTTTAAAAGTATTGCTTTGCTCTCTAGACTGTGAGCTCCCTGAGGGCAGGGGTCATGCAAATCATTTTACCGCTGTGCCTCCCAGCACAGTGTCAGGCACACAGTTGGTACTCGTATACATTCCTGCACGAACGGCTGAGTGAGTGAATGAGCGTATCAATGAGTAGGCGTGAATAGGGACCTGGCAGACCAGCCGACCTCTGGAATGGGGACTTGCCGAGGGCAAACCCTTGGTGTGGGCACCATATCCCAAGGTCTGATGCTCAATTTTGTAGGTCCCTAAACCTGAGGAGTATATCTGTGACAACTCTGTGACTGACTGACCACAGGTGGAGACCAAGGTTTAAACCAGATTGCTGCCTTTTGAATTAATAAAATGGCGCCTGCTACGTGGTCAGAATGTGTAGGTCAGTCCACTCAGTGTCCTTCCTCATTAGACATGGGTCAACGTGGAAGACAGTGGCCACTGGGAGAGTTCTGAGAGAACATGGAAGAGGAGTGAGGCTCAGTGTAGACCCCTGGTACCACTATGCAAGGACCACAGTGGCCACAGCAATGGAAAGGTTCATGGCGATTGGACAGACCAATGGGGATGTCCTTCCTTTAACAGAATTAGAAACAGCCTGACAAGTTATTTTTCTCCTGGTTGACCTTTTATCTACATTCCATGCTAACTACAGTCTAAAGAGTAGTGTTGTCTTTCCTCAGAAAAAATAAAAAAGGACACTGTCATTCAACAAATACTAAGCAACCATGTACGTTATCAAGCCTTTATTTGATGGCTAGATCTGCCTTTTCTGCTTTTGACCTAGGAGACACAGTGACTTTTAAAGTGATTTCTGCAGATGGCTGATCTAATCTAATGTGAATTGATTTCAATAAACTCTCAGAGGGTGAATTTACCTTGAACTGCTGATTCTTATCCTTGTGTAGTAAGTAACTTACTAATGATTGCTAAACAATTGTTGATTGAAGACACACTGTTTGAAAGACACTATGCTATTATGACTTGCTATTTACAACATTCCTAGGTAAATGAGGATGGAGAAATACAGGCTGTGTTATTATTTAATTTTGGCTTGCTTAAGTTATTTTGAGATAAATTTTCTAGTAGATATAAAAACACCTGCAAACAAGTCACAGCTCATAATAGAAGAGATACAGACAGAATAAATGTTCAAAGAAGCAAATCTACATTCTTTTAAAACTGATACAGTACTAACCATCAACATCTCATATAGCTACTGTTAAAGACTATTCGTTTATCTCTTTAGCTCACCTAAAAAGATCTTGGATTTTTTTTTTTTTTGCTTCTAGGATTGGGGAGCAGCATAAAATTGATAGCCCTTAGAGCAACCTTATTGATTTTTTGTCTGAGACCCCATTTGTGCAACCAAAATACTGCTATGTTCACCAGGATGATGGGGTGGAAGTATCATTCATATTTAGAATCTTAAAAAATGCAATTATGGGAGAAATTGGCATGTGTCGATTCTTTCTTCTTTACTAAACTCTTACAGCATAAGAGCATGATCCTCAAAGCAGGGGAGTGTGACCATATTATGCTATTTATATGCATTGGTGAGGCTCTAATAGATGCTCAGTCTCTTGCTTCAAGGACACTGGCTCCACAAAGCCGGTGGAGACTACAGCTCACAAATTTGGTGTGTAAGACAAAGCACAGCAGACCTGCTGCTTGTAGGTAACTGCCTTTGCTATTGCATAATGAAAGGGTAAATGGATATTGGATAGGTATAACCAATAAGTATTTGCTGTAGTTCTCCTTCTACATTTCATGTCCTTTTCGACCTGTCATATGATGCCAGGCTAAAAATTTGACAAGTCAAAATTTAAATGACTTGTTTTTACAAATGACAATATATCTGATTTAGTTAATTAGCAGCCAGCAGAATAATGTTCCCCTCCAAGATATCAAGTCTTAATCCCTTCAAGCTGTAAATATTATATTGTTTGCAGAAAGCATTTTTTTGCAGATGTGACTAAATTAAAGGTTTTGAGATGGGCCATGACATATTTCCTTACAAGAAAGAGGCAGAGGAGAATCGACACACACAGAGGAGAAGGTGGTCTGAAGATGGAATAAAGAATTGGAAGTGTTGGTGACCTTGAAGACTGGGGTGACATGGCCATAAGCCTAAGAATATGGTGACCACTAGAAATCAGAAGACACAGGGGATGGGTTTTCCCTCTGCAGGTGGTATAGCTCCATGATGCTGATTTAGGACTTTTGACCTCCAGAACTGTTAGTGAGCACATTTGTGTCATTCAAAATCATTTAAAACCACATGCGGTAATTTGTTCCCAGTACAATTATGATTCAACATATTGACTGCTTTGGCATTTGTGATCTTAAAAATGTGTCATAAGTTAATAGATAGGAAAACTGGGGTTCCATTTTCTGCTCTGCTACTAACAACTAGCTTACTTCCTGCCTCTAATCACCTATTTTTCAGATAAGAGGGCACAAAGTCAGACAAGTTAAAAGTCTTGCCATAATCTTTTTTAGGGTCAGAGTTTTTTTTTCCCCCCCCAAAGAGGCATTTGTTGTATTATTCACGAGATGTTTTCCTATGCACATTTCTTCTTTAAGATGTTATATTCTTGGCTTTTCCTGACACCATGAAGGCTTGCTTGTTCCATATTCCTTGACATAATATTCAGTTCTAGTATATGTGCTGCTAAAGCGAGCACATCACAATATTCATTTCTGATTTTATGTCTGTTTAACCAAAAGAACCATTCAATACACAGAAACCTAGGAATATAACTATAAGAATTAAATTACCATTGAGGATTGCCCCAATGATTTTCACAAAAACGTATGATCAACATGCTTTGGAGTTGTTTCCATGGTCTGTTTGGAGATACATCCTCTCACACACCCATGATGACAAGGTCTTTCTTATCATTTAAAATAACAATATGAATTTCAGCTTCCAATAGGCAATTTTAGTTTCTCACAAAGGTAAGAAAGAGAAGTATGAAAAACACACATACAAAAAAAAAAAAAGAAAAAAAAAAAACAAAGTAGGGCACACAAAGAGTAAATCCCTTCAAGGAACTTGTATTTCTTACTTAAGATGAGGGATAGTAGACGATGAAAGTGCCAAATTGTCATAGCAAATCCTTTAAAACTTTATGTTCCACCACGGTTCCTCAGTAGTGACTCACATAATAGTTCTAGAGAGGCTTTAAATCAACTTCCGTTCTGATGATACAGAATTGTTACATTTTTATGACCGTACAGCTGACAATAAAAGGTCAAGCGATGACAATTTTCCAAAATGGAGGTAGACCTCTAGAGAGCTCTAGGTGGACAGGTATAGTCCATACACATTGGCAATTAGCAGTATGGAAATAGTACTTACAGAACTTATGTGTTATACAAAATACAACTTTTAGTTGCCTATGTATTGACTTCCTTTCAAGTATTCTTGACTTTTAGATTGAAGTTCTTACATATTACACAGCTTCTAGCTACCCAACCTGGTTGCTGGGTTTGGGGGGACATATTTTTAGTTCTTATGAAAATAAGTATGATGATATACTTTAGTGACGATTTCATCATTAAATTACATATTAGCTCATGGATAATTTTTTTTTTAATTTTTTTATTGTTATGTTAATCCCCATACATTACATCATTAGTTTTAGATATAGTGTTCCATGATTCATTGTTTGTGCATAACACCCAGTGCTCCATGCAGAACGTGCCCTCCTCAATACCCATCACCAGGCTAACCCATCCTCCCAACCCCCTCCCCTCTAGAACCGTCAGTTTGTTTTTCAGAGTTAGCTCATGGATAATTTTAAGCCTTCCATTGAAGACAGTTGGCATAATAATCATTACAAGACGATAATATGTGCTTTTATTAGCAAGTGAAATGTGCCACTGTGGTGAAATGACTGTTGGTAGACATATCTAGGGTTCATATTTCTGGCTTACAAGTGATTCATCATTGACTCTCTGAGGAACCATTATATTCTACCATCACATCACAGAGGAATAACTAAATACAATTGCATTTAGGAAAATTTATTTAAATGTCTGTTTTTAGTAGGATATTACGATATGTAGTTTTGATTTTGATATTATTTCAATGAGTTTGCTTATTTTGAATTTGTGGCAGTGGTCAGGCTACCAGGGATTAAGAAGCTAGTATATATTATTTTTCGTTTTCTAATACTATAGCATGCCTCTAAACCTTTCTAAATATTTTAAATTTCCAGTCATTCAATTAATTGGTGCTTAAATATTAAATGACTTTGAGAGGCCTTTGCACATGGCTCATTCATTCAACTGAGTCTAAGCTTCTATCCTGAATTTGCGTTATTTTATACTCTATTACTCTCCAGCTGAATTTGACTTACTATACTATATCTTCATTAAATACCATATATCTGCAAAGCAGACCTCAAAACACTTATATAACAATGAAAGACATGAAAAACTGATTAAAGTTCATGAAATCACTACTCATTTACGCTTGAGTTGCTTAATGAAGATTATCTAATACAAGAAGAATCTACTTACTAAAAATTCCTCATTCTGAAGTTATACATATATGTATGAACTCATCAAATGATCTTGAGTCTCAGATATTAGACCAGTGTTTAGATTTCCATTTCATATATTGATAAGTGCAATATGCTGCTTGCTGCAATATTAGCCCATCTATCAATAATACTGCTAATGGTGGAGAATTATTTGTAAGTTAAACTATATTATAAAATATTCTCCATCAGTGTTTTCCCCTCAAGACTAGTATTAATAAAAGTCCAAGTAAACATTTCAATGAAAACAACATGGGGTGGTTGTTCAAACTACAGATGAAAATTAAAAATTAAAGTAAATTCTTCTAAAATATATTAAAGATGACATCCTTGCCCTGGGAATTGCAGTACCGGTAACATGATCTCAGATCCTTGGAATAAATTAGTCTTCCCAGAGGCAGAGAAATGATAAGTTCTTAGAAGAAAAGAAAGTAAATCCCTTACTTTCCCTACCATTCTGTATGGTAGCCAAAGTATATAGATTTCTAAGGTTGTTTAAAAATAAGATGAAATGAATGTTTGGGGCTGTGGTGAAATAAATACATCACTAGTCATTTCCATGTATAGCTTAGATTGCTCAGTTTTATGAGATAATTGGGATAGGTTGCTTCAAAATTTCAGAGCAACTGAAAGGACTTAACTGAGGGCATAATATATCTTTGGGTTTCATGTTAGTGGGCCTTTGGACAGAGAATGTAGAGTATTAAATTAGTTTCATTGCCTTACTGATTCTGATTGATAGGTGGGTGTAGAATCTCATGAATGTATGTGGCTAACAGGTGTTATTCAAGCTGTCTGTGGCATCAGGCACAGATGGGCTGGATATGTAGCTTGCCAACAAGACAATAGATGGACTTTGTCTTGAAGACTCTATTCTCATGGACTAGAGAAGTACAGTTGGCCAACAAATGTCTGAAACCATCCAAAATAAATACTTGATGTTTAACATTGGAGTTAAGAATTAAATTCAACAAGTGTTGCCTGAGCACCTGCTAAGGGTTTTAGGCATGGTATGTGTCATGTTTTCAAGCTTTTTTATGACTCATAGGCATGTGTGCAAGTAACTATAACACAGTACAGAATACAAGGTCTGACATAAAGATAAGGACAACATTTGTCTGGAAAGGAAAAATGTTATGAGCAGGCTTTATGGAGGAGGATAAATCTAATGGGGGCCTCGAGCTGTGGTGGTATTTATGGAGCAACTCTAGTGATGACATGTTAGAGGAGAGGAACTTGGGAAATGAAAAACAGAGGCAGGAATGGTTGAGTGTGTTCAAATTGGTACCTGAATTGTTTAGATAGCTTTTGAATAAATAAGAGCATGAAACAGATAAAGGGTATTTGGCCCCGATTATGGAAACCATTTAATGCAAGTCTAAGAATTTTGTTGTATACATAGAGAGGATGCATCAGGGATTTTTGAGCAGGAAAATAATGTGATTAGTGTGGTGTTTTAGGGAGATACTTGGGTGGCAATGTGGAGGAGGTTTGAAGCAAGCAGATTTGAGGCAGAGATACTACATATAAGATTGTAAAGCTGTTGTACTGGCCTAGGGTGGCAGCAATGAAGGCATGAGTTTGGATAGTGGTCTTGGAAAAAATTTCTTTAAAAAGAAGGTCATAATAAACTCCTAGAAACATATAACCTGCCAAGACTTAACCAGGAAGAAATAGAAAATTTGAACAGATTGATTGCCAGCAATGAAATTGCATCAGTAATCAAAAAACTCCCAACAACCAAAAGTCCAGGACCAGATGGCTTCATAGGCTAATTGTACCAGACATATATTGATTGACTGATTGATTGATTTTGAGAAAGAGAGAGAGAGATAGAGCACAAGTGAGACGGAGAGAAAGAATCTTAAGCAGACTCCACACTTAGCACAGAGCCCAATGTGGGGTTCGATCTCACGACCCTGAGATCACGACCTGAGCTGAAGTCAAGGTTCAGATGCTTAGCCAACTGAGCCACCCAGGTGTCCCTCTACCAAACATTTAAAGAAGAGTTGCTACCTATTCTTCTCAAACTATTCCAAAAAATACAAGTGGAAAGTCAGTTTCCAAATTCATTCTATGATACCAGTATCACCCTGATACTAAAACCAGATGAAGACACCACAAGAAAAGAGAATTACAGGCCAATATCTCTGATGAACATAGATTAAAAAATCCTCAACAAAATATGAGCAAACCAAATCCAACAATACATTTAAAAAATCATATACCACCGTAAGTAGGATTTATTCCTGGGATGCAAGGGTGGTTCAATATTCACAAATCAAACAATGTGATACTTCACATCAATATGAGAAAGGATAAAAACCATATGATCATCTCAGCAGATACAGAGAAAGCATTTGATCAAGTACAACATCCGTTCATGATAAAAAACCCTCAACAAAGTAGGTCTAGAGAGAACATACCTCAACGTAATAAAGACTTATGGAAAAAACCCACAGCTAACATCATATTCAATGGTGAAAAACTGAGAGCTTTTTCCGTAAGGTTAGGAACAAGACAAGGATGTCCACTCTCATGCTTTTATTTAACATAGTACTGGAAGTCCTAACCATAGCAATCAGACAACAAAAAGAAATAAAAAGTGTCCAAATTGGCAAGGAAGAAGTACAACTTTCAATATTTGCAGATGATATGATACTTTGTATAGAAAATCCTGAAGATTCCACCAAAAAGCTGCTAGAAAACTGATAAATGAATTCAGTAAAGTCACAGGATAAAAAAATCAATGTACAGAAATCTGCTGTATTCCTATACATGAACAATGAAGCAACAGAAAGTGAAATTAAGAAAACAATCCATTTACAATTGCAACAAAAACAATAAAGTATCTGGGAATAAACTTAAATAAAGAGGCAAAAGGCTTTACTCTGAAAACTATAAAACATGGATGATAGAAACTGAGGATGACACAAAGAAATTGAAAGACATTCCATGCTCATGGGTTGGAAGAAAAATATTGTTAAAATGTCTATGCTACTCAAAGCAATCTGCAGATTTAATGCAATCCCTTTCAAAATACCAACAACATTTTTTTTTTTTTCCACAGAGCTAGAACAAACAATCCTAAAGTTTGTATGGAACCACAAAAGACCCTGGATAGTCAAAACAATCTTGAAAAAGAAAAACAAAACTAGAGGTATCATGATTCCAGACTTCAAGTTATATTTCAAAGCTGTAGTAATCAAAACAGTATGGTACTAGCATAAAAATAGACAGATAGATGAATGGGACAGAATAGAAAACCCAGAAATGAACCCACAATTACATGGTCAATTACTCTTTGACAAAGGAGGAAAGAAAATACAATACAGTCGCTTCAATAAGTGGTGTTGGGAAAACTGGGCAGCTACATGTAAAAGGAATGAAACTGGACCACTTTCTTACACCACGCACACAAATAAACTCAAAATGGATTAAAGACCTAAATGTGAGACTTGAAACCGTAAAAATCCTATAAGAGAGCATAGACAGTAATTTCTCTGACATTGGCTGTGGAAACATTTTTCTGGATATGTCTCCTGAGGCAACAGAAATAAGCAAAAATAAGTTACTGGGACAACATCAAGATGAAAAGCTTCTGCACAGCAAAGGAAACAATAAGCAAAACTAAAAGGCAACCTATGGAATGGGAGAAGATATTTGTAAATGGCATATACAATAAAGGGTTAGTATCAAAAATATATAAAAAATTGATACAACTTAACACCCAAAAAACAAATAATCCAATTGAAAAATAGGCAGAAGACAGGAACAGACATTTCTCCAAAGAAGACCTACAGATGGCCAAAAGACACATGAAAAGATGCTCAACATCACTTACCAACAGGGGAATGCAAATCAAAACTACAATGAGATAACAACTCACACCTGTCAGAATGGCTAAAATCAACAACACAAGAAACAACAGGTGTTGGCGAGGTTGTGGAGAAAGGGGAACCCTCTTACACCATTGGTAGGAATGTATACTGGTGCAGCCACTCTGGAAAACAGTATGGAGTTTCCTCAAAAAGTTAAAAATAGAACTATCCTATGATCCAGTAATCCCACTACTAGGTATTTACCCAAAGAATATGAAAACACTAATTCAGAAGGATATATGCACTCCTTTGTTTATAGCAGCATTATTTACAATAGCCAAACTATGGAAGCAGCCCCAGTGTCCATTAACTGATAAATGGATAAAGATGCGATGTGTGTGTGTGTGTGTATCTATCTATCTATCTATCTATATCTATCATCTATCTATCTATCTATCTATCTATCTATCTATCTATCTATCTATATATCGCCACACAATGGAGTATTATTCAGCCATAAAAAAGAATGAAATCTTGCCACTTGCAATGACATAGATGGAGCTAGAGAGTATAATACTAAGTGAAATAAATCAGAGAAAGACAAATACCATATGATTTTACTCATATGTGGAATTTAAGAAACAAAAAAATGAGCAAGCGGAAAAAAAGAGAGACAAACGAAGAACCAGACTCTTAACTACAGAAAACACAGTGATGGTTACCAGAGTGGGGGTGGGGTGGGGATGAAGGAGTGCATCTGTCATTATGAGCAGCCGGTGATGTATGGAAGTACTGAATCACTAGATTGTACACCTGAAACTAACATTACACTGTATGTTAACTATACTGGATTTAAAAACTTAATTTAAAAAAAAAAAAAAGGAGATCATGGGGCACCTGGTTGGCTCAGTTGATTAAGCATCTGCCTTTGGCTCAGGTCATGATCCCAGGGTCCTGGGATCAAGCCCCTAGTCAAGTTCCCTGGTCCTGGAGTCTGCTTCTCCCTCTCCCCCTCCCCCCACCCCCACCCATGCTCTCTCTCTCTCTCTCTCAAATAAGTAAATATATAAATCTTTAAAAAGGGGGTGATCATAAGTAAAACCATTTACTGTGACTAAGGAGTCAAAAATGTTAACTCAGGAGATACTGGAGCAAAGCAGAAAATGTCCATCTTTTTGCACACATATTTGTTCAATAAGAAAAGCTTAACTGAGCTTAACATATTTATAGGAAAGGCAAGTGTTACAGGGAGGAGAATTGGTCATATAAGGACATATTTAAAATTTAGGGTTCTTTGATTTGAAAATGTGATAGAGGATATTATTTAAACCTTATATCTTCAGTTTTTATATAATTGCTAGAATTTCTGAGTTCTACAACCAGGTGGTAGTCCTTGAAGGGTGGAAAATATAATCCCAGGAAACACTGATGGAAAGTCTTGTTGTTGAAGGGACAGTAAATGTATGGAACTCGTTTTCTTGGGTTGTCATGCCCTTGGGGATGCTTTTCCTCTCTCTCTTCCCTTCCCCAGATCTGCAAAGCAAGGAGGTTATTAAATAGATGACATTTCTGTGCATAGGGGACGAAGAGGTTCTTAAAAGGCAGGGTTTGGGAGTTTGGGATCTTGAAGATAAGGAAGGTTGGGGTGGCCCCTCTGGACATGGGATAGCAGAGAGAGGGTGGGGGAAGGACGAGAGGGGAGGGAGAGGGAGAGGTTTGCTCAAGGGATTAAGATTTCTGTACTTCAGTGGTGAGAGAATCCATTTAAGCATACCTGAAATGAACAACTCAAATACTTGTCCAGAATGTCAGAGAAGTTGTGTATTTCTTCTTTGGATAGGAATGTGAGGGTCCTAAATGCAAGAACATGGACTATTGTTATGTTTCCTGAAATTAGGTCTATTAAGACTCAACTCCAGTTTCAGTGCCCTGAGATGTGTTCCTATACATTATTACCTTTTTTTTTTTTAAATCGGAGCTTAGGCAGTGGACTACTTATAACTGTCCTATTGAACTTTCATTAGCAATGCATATGTGGCTTGCTAGCAACGTCAACCTGTGCAAGTTGCTTACACTCGGTGATTGAGTTTATTATCTATGAAATAGGGACAAAAGATTACCCATGTCATAGTGTTATTAGAGTATTAATGAGATAATCCACATAAAGTCCTTAGCTCAGTGCCTGCAACTAAATAAGCTCTAAATAAATATTATTGAAAAGTGGTTCTAGGGGTGGCGTCAGCTCCATGGCTGAATAAGATGGCCCTTGTCCCTGTCTCCTCCTTAACAACAATTTGGCATCCCTCCGTGAGCAAACCCAGCCCTGTAGCCAAGGCAAGTGTAGGAGCCTCGCCCCCTGTGCACGGGGTCACAGGCAGACAGAACGTGGTCCCGCCTGTGGACTCTGGTGGCCAGTGAAATAGTTCCAGCCCCTCTTGACCATGGTCTGAGATCCCCTGGAGAACACTGTCTCAGAAAATCACCCACAGACGAGAAAGCCTTTGTGCAAGTCCAGGTTTCTGGTGGAGATGTTCTAGCAACACCACTGGAACAAACATATGAGTTTGGACGCACTGGAGAGGGTAAAAGGGCCAGTCTGACCACCCATGTCACCCCTCTACCAAGGCAGCACAGCTCAGAGAGGCTCCTCACCCACAGCCCCTCAAGCCCCCATCCTGTGGCCAGCTCCCTGTGCATGTTCCCGATGGCAGCAGCAAGACTAGTGAGCAGATACAGAAAGCCAGCTTGAGTCTGTGGGCCAGGGAGAGACAGCACACTTGAGCTTTAGTGCCACCCTCTGGAAAACAGTGGTGTTTTGTAGGATCAGCCTGGTGTGTTGTAGGATCCAGAGAGGACGTGCAAGCTTAAGAATTCTGCCACAAAAGGGAGAAAGAAGTGTGGAGCAGGTATATCTATAGATGGTCTGAGAAGACATGTAGATAGTCAGTGGGTCATGAAAATGTGCTCAACATCACTCATCATCAGGGAAATGCAAACCAAAACCATAGTGAGGTATCAGCTCACTATGACTCTGTTGAAGAGGTATCTCACTCCTGTGCTTATTGCAGCATTATTCACAATAGTGAAGACATAGGAACAACCTAAGTGTCCATCTGTGGGTGAATGGATAAAGAAAATGTGATATATATACATAACATATTATGCATATATATCATTATATATATATATATATTTATATATATGATGGAATACTACTCAGCCTTTAGAAAGAAGGAAATCTTGCCGTCTGTGACAACATAGGTGGACCCTGACAGCATTGTGCTGAGTGAAATAATTCAGACAGAAGAAGGCAAATACTGTATGATCTCACTTATACATGGAATCTAAGAAAAGCTAAACTAATGGAAATGGAAAGTAGAATTGTGGTCACTATGAGCTGAGCAGGGGGAAATGTGGAGATGCTGGTCAAAGGGTACGCATTTCCAGTTGTAAGATGCATAAGTTCTGGGGATCTGAGGTACAACATGGTGATTATAGTCAACAAGACCCTATTACGTACTTGAAAGTTGCTAAGAGAGTAGATCTTAAATGTTCTTACCACAGAAAAGAAATGGTAGTTCAGTGAAGACATGGTGGTATTAACTAACACTAATGTGGGAATCGTTTTGCAATGTATACGTGTATCAAGTCATTACATTGTACATCTTACACTCACACACCGTTATAGGTCCATTATATCTCAATAAAGACAGGAATAAACACATCCATATTGTTATCTGCCATTACTATTATTATCATCTGTGTTTTCCATGACAAGATCAGGGATGAAATCAAATTATGTGGGTTAGCATAATTGTTTGAACCTCAGAGTCACAAAACAAATGTTTCTTAATGATCAGTTGTACAAATCTAGGTAATATAGTAAGCATTTTAGCAGCAAAATACCTTGCTGTTCACTTTCTCCCTTGAGTGCTTGGCCAGGTGCAGATGTAACCATAGAGTATTTTAGAGCAATTTTACAGCCAGAGATATTTAATAGATGATCATCTCTATTGACTTTGGAATTAAAGATTCTACTGAGTTGTCACACAAAGCTATTGTGGTCATGTGCATTGAAAAAATGGTGTGGAAAAGGAAAAGAAATATCCTAAGCTGCATTCGAGGAATAGGATGTATTCTTTTATAATATCCACATTATAGCAGGTTTATTATTTGAATGTAAATTCAAAGCCGATGTCCTTATGTGCTGTGCGTTTGAATTTTAAGGGAAAGAATACTATTCTCAAGTGTATCATGAAATGGCATTACATTTCCCACCCACCAACTTGTGTTGATTGAATAGTCAAAAATGCTCAGGTGCAACCTCTTGAAAATGAGGCAGAAGTGAAGACAGAACTACATTAGGCTCATTGTTGTTAGAGAAGTTGAAGAAAAATAAACTTGTTTTTCTAGTAGCATGTAACTTCGAGGATTTCTGATGCAATGTTAAAAAAGCCAATCATGTTAAAACTGTAGGCAATATTAAGAGCTTTAAGAATAGTCACATCTGGCCAGTCAAGGAAAACAAGAATACAGTTTTTTCTCCCATTAATGGCATAATGAATTCAGAACAATTCTTTGCAATTTCCCCCAAACTTAGATAGTGATAGTATTTTCTGTTTCATACTTATTTCATTACAGATTAGTTGGAAAGTCTCTTCTTTACAAATTTCTCTTAGATTTATTCTCTTCTCTCCATGCTTGCTTCTACCATTCAAGCTATGCTTTTTTATTTTTTTCAAGTTTGAATTATTTTAGTGGCCTCCTAACTGTTCTTCCACTTTGAGTGTGATCTGGATGATTCTCGTCATAGTTTCTGTAACAAAAATATCATAGGCTCAGAAACAGTGGACGTTTGTTTCTCATGGTTCTGGAGGCTGGGGAGTCCAAGGTCAAGGTGCAGGCAGATTCGGTGTCTGGTGAGAGCTTCCTGCCTCATAGACAGTGCCTTCTCACTGTGTCCTCACAGAATGGAAGGGGAGGGAGCTCTGTAGGGTCTCTTCTACAAGGGCACTAATCTATCCCATCATGAGGGCCACACCCTCATAAGCTGATCACCTCCCCAAGGCTCACCTCCTGACACCAGCACATTGGGGGTTAGGCATCAACACGTGGATCCGGGGTGGGGAGTGGGGCACAGACACTCAGTCTGCAGCCCTGTTGCTGGGCTAATGTCTTTCCAAGGCTACTCTTGTCCTGTCACATTCCTGCTCAAGAATCCATTATTACTTCCTTTTTGGGGTTCTACTTCATTCAGTAAGTAACTGTTCACATTTTCATGCTCAGAAATCCAGTTCCATCCCATGCATCTAATGTAATTTCTACCACTCACTGGTTTTATTATCATTCACCAGGGAACCCTGTCTTGCAGACACCTCCTCCCCTCTCTGGACCATGCCCCACCTCTCCTTTCTGCTTTGATGATGTCACCAGCTCCATCCCCTCTCTGCCCTTGGCCACCTCCGTCTAACTAGATCTACTCCATGCTTCAAGGCCTTCTTGTTGCAAGCTTGGCCGTGATCCACAAACTGGGATCAGCTCCCCCATTTTACAAAAAAGGAGAAGTCTCTTTTCAAGATATTGACCCCATACTCCACTCTAGCCCACCAATTTCTTCTTCTGAATTTGTATTTTCGTCCTTATACCTTCCAAAGCAGTACTTATTTGGTTTTTTGATTAAAAAAAAGATGGTCCTTGCTGGCAACTCGATTTGCATAAATTGGTGTGACAGATGCACTTTATATTGCTGTATAAAGCCCTGGAGCGCTTCTCGCCAGGCAATTCCTATAGGCCTGGATCCTGGCCAACATCCGAAGAAGCATAATGAACTGATAAAAATAGAAGTGGATTGCAGAAGATGATAACGAGCACACAGAAAGACCATTTCTCATGCATTTTGGGGGGTGGTGTAGTAGCAAGGTGCTGGCCAAGGATCAGTGTCGATTATATGGTAATGCTTGGAAATATCTGAAGTACAGGTTTTTTTTTCCTTCAAATGAGTCAAAGGAAAGATTGTCGGGGGATTGGAAGAGCTACACTCTCGAAGTTTAGGGCAGGAGAAAATTAGTGCGTGCACACCAGTGGGTGTGAATAAAGGAATGAGTATTGACATGCATTTTGTTGGAATAATCGTCTTCAAAACAAGTTGTTCACAAAATGCAAGACGTTTCATTGAGAGGGGTTGGTAGCTTAGAGGTGTGAGTTCTTGCATTTGGTGGTGATTGCTTGCTGGCCAAGATACCACTTTCCTAAATTGAAAGAAGCCTGTGGGATCATGCATTTTACAGCTGGGCAGACTGAGTTTAGGATGCTGTGTGAAGCTTAGGCTCTTTGTTTTGTCTCTGGGATGCATGCCACTGATTGAGAGGGTCGAGCAGGTTCCAAGCTGGAGGCCAAGCTGAGAGGCCACCTGAGGCCCCACAGCCTCTTCTTGCTGTGATGGGGCCTGCTTTGTTCTGAGCCATTAAACTCTTTCAGTTAGCTTTGGATCCTGTTTACAGCACACAATCAAATGCCCATCTGATGGTTTGAATCATAACCATCGTTCAGTTTTCACACAGAATTAGCCAAGTTCTAAGGTAACTGAAAGAGAGCACCTGCCCAAAAGTGGTGCCTTTAATTTTTCAAGTTGAATTCTGGTTGTTCCAGTCATTTGGCGGGGGGTGGGGGGGTGGGGGAGGTGGTGGTATTTATTGCATCTCTATCTTGACTGGTGTTCAATAGCACGCCTGTGTTTTCTTCTAATCCAGGGCGCATTGGATGGAAAGTATTCGCTGAATGCCTAGCAGTCTTCTGAGAGCAGGTGTCTGAAAGATAAACTGAGGCATACTACAAACTTTAGGAGTTTCTTTGAGCAGAAATTGATCCGAATCAGGCAGCATCTAATCCAGCAGATAGAAAGGAGCTCCGAGATGCTGTGCACAATGAAAGCCTTTTACAGGCAGAAGGGAGCAGAACAAGGAAGTCATCCTGGCAGAAAGTAGGTTGGTTCTCACAAGGTCACTTTCCTTCAGGGGACAGCAGGGGACCATCCGGCAGAATGCTGACCAGGAGGTTCCTGATGGGCAGGTTTAAGGATCCACTTCTGGGAGAGCCAAAGCTGTAATTAAGTCTCAGTTTGGTGAGTTTGGCAAATGAACATAAGCAACTCCATTTTGGGCCGGTTGTCTTGTTTTTCACAATTCCCCACTTTTGATGAGCCTGTCAGCCTGACTGGGAGATGTTATCAAAGGGTAGGGTGCTAGCACCACTCCTAGCTGCCACCCTGGGTTCGTGCAGATTTTTTGCGGAAGCTCTTTGTGGTGGTGACAGCTCACAGTGTCAGGTTCACGTGATTTAACTCGGTCAATCTCTTCGCTCCTTTGCTGATGTTCTAGTTTTAGGGGGATTATTCACTTCGTGGTTAGTGGCTGTGAACATGCACTCAAAGGTTTTGAGAGGCTACAATGCACCGTGAGAACTATGATTATTATAAACAGGGTGATTCCCCACGTCAGGAGTGCACTTCGAAGCCATGGTGAGTCGCTTTCATGAGCCAACTGGCGTGTTTAGTGATCTTCTGTAGCTGAGTCTCAACTTCTCCACAAGTATCAATCCAAGTGCAGCAGGGGGTGTTGGCCATAGGACAAACATCTCCTTGCTCAGCTAAAAGGCAATCAAGCGCTCTTCTATTATCAGGAACAACATTGGCCAGACTCTAGGGACATTTTTTGGACAGCGATTGCTTTAAGCAGCAGATTCTGCAGTATCTTCAGGAGTTACGGAGAGCTTCCTGATCCCAGCCTCATTTGCACTTACTTACTCCTAGCCAGGACAATAGGGATCTGCCAAATTTTAAATCATGAATGCCTTCTCATAATTTCCAGTTGAGTCTGTGGCTTGGGACTGGAAAGGGGGCAGCTATGGAAGCCAGTAAAATTTAAAGGTCTGTAGCCTGCAAAGGTGGTTTTATTCTGGTTCCTGTCTAAATCAGGATCCACAAATCCAGCACCTGGAGAGCTGACTTTGGTAAGAATTCTCACCATTTGCCGGCTTCTTGCCAGTTTTCCCAGGGTCCCGTCTACAGGCTCTGGAGGGAATGTCCCAGCAGGTGTCATCCTGGTCCCCAGAAACTGTAGAAGAGGAGACATAATTTTCCCTCTCCCCTTCATGGCGATGCTTGGCTCACACTGCTTTTTCCCCATGGCACCTCCTAAATGGATAAGGTTATCCGTTAAAAGTTCTTCACTGTGGCCACTTGTAATTCAGGTTTATCTTTGGTAAGATTAAATGGCTTGTTCAGGGGCGCCTGGGTGGCTCAGTCGTTAAACATCTGCCTTCGGCTCAGGTCGTGATCCCGGGGTCCTGGGATCGAGCCCCCCATCGGGCTCCCTGCTCCGCGGGAAGCCTGCTTCTCCCTCTCCCACTCCCCCTGCTTGTGTTCCCTCTCTTGCTGTGTCTCTATCAAATAAATAAATAAAATCTTTAAAAAAAAAAAAAAAAAGATTAAACGGTTTTTCAGCCTTGACACAAAATTTTATTCTAAGTTGGACCTGGTCCATTTCCAAGTCCAGCCCGGTCCGTTTCTAAGGAGCACCGAGCTCGGTTTCCAAGTCGGATCCAGTCCAGTTTCTAGGTCGGACCCGACCCGGAAAAAGAAACTCTCAAATAAAGTCTGAACCTCCTAATGCAAAAACTGCGGATCCAAGCAGGACCCATCTGGCACCTCCTGAGGTGGTGGGAAAGCAGAGAGCTCGTGGGACTCCAGGTACCTTCCCTTGGTTGCTCGTTGCTCCTTCTGTGCTCTCTTCTGGCACCAGGGCTGTTAAAAGATAAACTGAGGCACACCGAACATTTTAAGAGTTTATTTGAGAACAATTGATTCAAATCGGGCAGCATCCGATCCAGCAGGTAGAAGGGGCTCCAAGGAGGGGGGAGGGGGACAAGGAAGAGATACCAGATGAAAAAGTGGGTTGGTTCTCACGAAGTCCCTTTCCTTCAGGGGATGGCAGGGGACCATCCGGCAGATTACCCGACTAGTGCTGACCAGGAGGTTCCCGATGGGCTGGTTTAAGGGTCCACCTCTGGGAGAGTGTTCTTAACAGGGGCTAGTGATTGTATTTCTTTGTGGGGAAATCTGAAGTTGAAAACATGAGCTGCCACTCTAACGTGGGGATTCGAATGGTGCCAGCGCACACAAGTGTGGAACAGGCCGCGCCCTTGCCATTTCGTTCTGGTTCTGTGCCTTTCTCTGTTATCCGCGCAGGTGTGGTCTCCCGAGTAAGACGTACTTTAGGAGCCAGAAGACCCAGGTTCCTATTCAGACCCTGGCCCCTAATAGCTGTGTGGCCAGGAGCAACTTAACTCTTCGTACCTCAATTTTAGTACCTCCTAGGCTTGTTATAGTAAGTCAGGTGGTTGATGAGATTAGAGCATCTTCAGTGCGTAATCCGTGGAGACGTGAGTCATCTCAGCCAGAGGCAAGAACCCTGAGCAGTGAGGGGCCAGTTCCTTAGCACGTTAGTGGTGACGCTCACTGTCTGAGCAAATGTTTTCTTCTCCCTAGATTGTCATCTTTTCATTTGGATCAAAAGTACATTTTCTAAAACGAAATATTCCCTTTCTTACCTTTTTCTTCATCCTTGTTTTCCTTCTTCCTCTTTCTTTCTTTCTTTTTTTTTTTTTTTTTTGTGGGGAGTGTGTGTGAAGGTTTTTGGGTCCTCATAGGAAGACACTGATTCAAACAAAATTAGGTTACAGTTTTCTTAAAATTTGGTAATCATACTTATTCATTTGTTTCATTTCTAATTAATTTTTAACTTTAACATATTCTAAACCTATGGAAAATAATACAACAGACATCTGATCTAGGTTTTAGCATTTGATTATATTTGCCTTGATGTCTTTATGAAAAGATGTAAGAGTTTAGAGACAGCGAGAGTCACAGACCTACACCCCATTCCTGCCTTCCTTTTCCCCACGCACCCTCTCTACGAAAGCGGTCCGCGTCCTTCCCATGCAGGGTTTTGAATTCTAGTAACAAATGTATGTCTCTACAAAATAAAAGTGTTATTCTTTGTCTTGGAAGTTTATATTCATTCTTACTACATCTTCAGTTTGCTTTTTCTCTCTCAATAGTAGACTCATTAAAACACATGTATCTAGTTCATTACTATTTACTATTTTTTTTTTTTTATTTTATTATTTATTTGACAGAGAGTTAGCGAGAGCAGGAACACAAGCAGGGGGAGTGGGAGAGGGAGAAGCAGGCTTCCCGCCGAGCAGGGAGCCCGATGTGGGGCTCGATCCCGGGACCCTGGGATCATGACCTGAGCTGAAGGCAGACGCTTAGGGGCTGAGCCACCCAGGCACCCCCATTACTATTTACTATTAATGAACATTCCATTTTATGACCATTCCAGGACTTATCACCTATTTCTTGATGGACCTTTAAAGGTTATTTCCAGGTTTCTGCAACCGTCACTGTATGTATCTATGGTAAATTTTCTTTTTTTTTTTTTTTTTTTTTTTTTTTTTTTAAAGATTTTATTTATTTATTTGACCGAGAAAGACACAGCGAGAGAGGGAACACAAGCAGGGGGAGTGGGGGAGGGAGAAGCAGGCTTCCCGCGGAGCAGGGAGCCCGATGCGGGGCTCGATCCCAGGACCCTGGGACCATGACCTGAGCCGAAGGCAGACGCTTAACGACTGAGCCACCCAGGCGCCCCTATGGTAAATTTTCTTGTATATATGTGCCTGTGATGACTTCGCTGGGCTCTATGCCTGGGAGTGGGGTTGGTTGGATCCAGCGGCTTTGTGTTCCCACCTCTATCTGCTCATTAAAGTGGCTGCACCAATTCATGGTCCTGCTGACAGTGTGGAAGTGTTGTTTGGAGCCCCTTATCCTTGTCCACCTGTGGTATCATTCAGCTTTGGTGTGCTTGTCAAACTTTTCACTGTGGTTAATTTGTATTTCCTCAGTTACTCATAATTTGATAGTAATTTGACCATGTTTTCATATTTATACTGGCGATTCAGATTTCATCTTCCATGAATTGCCTATTTTATCCTTTGTTCATGTTTTCTACTGTATTTTTTTCTGTTTAAAAATATTTACAGGAATTTAAATGATCTCTGCACTAATCTTTTGTCAGTCATATGCATTATGAATATCTTCTCCCCATCTGGTTCACATTGTTTTGTGAAGCTTGTAATGTATTCTATCATACATATTTTCTTTTTAATTTCAATGTGGCTAAGATTTTCCTTTATGATTTGCTGTTTTGCTTTTGTGTCTTATTTAAGCATTCTCTTCCTACCTTGATATCATAAATATATTCTCCTCTATTTTTATTCTAGAGGTTTTCTCCTTTAGACCTTTAACGATATAGGTCTCATGTTGTGTATGGTCTAAAAAAATCTAAGTGGCTCAGTTTGTTAGGCGTCCAAGTCTCATAATCCCAGGGTCCTGAGATCGAGCCCCGCATCGGGCTGCTGGCTCAGCGGGGAGCCTGCTTCTCCCTCTCCCTCTGCCTCTCCCCCTGCTCATGCTCTCTCTCTCTGTCTGTATCTCTGTGTCTCAAATGAATAAATAAAATCTTAAAAAAAAATAAACCTTGCTGAATTCTCATGCCCCTCTGTTATATATACCCAGTTCCTGTATGTATGTTCAGTTAATTTTTGACGCTCTGGTTCCATTTGTCTATTTGTCCTTACTGTTTTTGTTAATGTAATTTTACAATTAATTTTGACAACTGGAAGAATAATCCTCAGCTCACTTTTATTGTGGGTATGTACTCTGTTTACCGAGGGAATTACAAAACTATGAGTTCCAAAGAAATAATAATGTACTTGCCTTAGTGGGGCTTTTCTTTTTCTTTTTTTTTTTTGAGTTCCTGTGTGGTCTGTGTACATTCTTTGTACGAACGGCTTTTTTCACACATCTTTGCCCCAGGCTGGAACTGTTTCACCTCTAGAATGAATTTCATTTCTCTGTGAATTTTGTAGGGAACAACTGTACTACTATTTGTTCAATCGCAAAAGGTGTCAAAACGGCCTCTGGCAGTGCTTTATTATTATCTTTAAATGTAGACAGACTGTCTTGAAATCCCAGGAAAGCAATAATTTTAGACAGTTTGGGGGTTCCTGCTTCTTAGACTCCTTCACAATGACTGGAATAGGTACCAAGGCAAACCATGTCTTGAAATAGATATGATTATGGAGGCTCTCCTAGGTATTCATAGGGGCCAAGCGTTTGAATACAAAAATGTTTCCTAATTTATTTCTTTTGAATGTAAAAATAAATAGAAACATTTTTGTTGTAAATAGAGGTTTTTTTGTTTGTTTGTTTACAGGTGGTTTAAGAGCCACTTCACGTGGCAAACACAGGGATTCGCCGCAGAGGGAGGAGTTGGGTCTTCATGTTCGGAGATAGGAGTGGAGGGAGGCCCAGCGGCATGTGGGATGCACGAGGACTCTGCGCACGCTGTCTTCTGTTTCGTCTTCTGTCTCCTGTCCTTCGCACTGAAAGTGTAATTAGCTAAAGCAGAGAAAAGCACACTGAATGTTCCCTCATTACATTTATGTTTTCAGCTCACTCCCCATTGCTCCTTTGTAGGCTTCTCACGGTCTTAAGTGTCCAGACTCTCTGCCTCCTCCCCTTGAACACCCCCATGCGGTCTGTCGCCTCCCCGGGGCCCTGAGTCTAGGATTCTGGTTAGCTCACCTGACGGGTTAAGTGAAACTCTCCCAGGGGTCCTGACTAAGAACGTCTGAGGCAGCAGTGCTGGTTAGGGGCTGAGGGCACTGCACACACCAGTCATCCAGCAGGTAGCCGCCTGTGAGCTCCGTGCCATCTGCTGGTTCTCTAGTGGGTAAGGTGGGTGCTCCTTTTATGTATTTCAGCTCTTTTTTTTTTTTTTAATAAACAAACAGTGCTAGATGTTGGAGATGCTCCCCTCCGGTTTGCTCACCTATTAGCTGATCCAGACGTGCATTTTCATAATTCAACAGCTATTCAGCGAACACCTACTATAAGTCAAGAGTTTGCTAAGTGTTGTGGATTCAGTGTTGAATAATAATTCAGAATATTGAATTAAACAGATATGGTCCCTGCTGTGATGGAGCCGATGATCTAATCAGGGTGAGAAGTGTTGATCCATGAACACATGCACACACACACTGATAAGATTGTGAAGGGAAAGAACAGGGTACAGTGGGGGAGGTAAGGGGGGCAGGAGGAACTTTGTTTTTTTTTTTTGTAGGTTTTTTTTTTTTTTGGAATTTTGTTTTTTTAAGATTTTATGTTTTTATTTACTTGAGAGAGCGGGGAGGGAAGGGAGAAGCAGAGGGAGAGGGACAAGCAGACTCTGCCCTGAGCGCTGAGTGTGGAGCCAAACTCGGGGCTTGATCCCAAGACCCTGAGGTCATGACCTGAGCTGAAATCAAGAGTCATACACTCAACTGACTGAGCCACCCAGAGTCCCCATCAGAGGGAACTTTCTGGAGGACAGAGCCCTGGCTGAAGGGCATGGGGTACGCAGAGGCTTTGGGGAGGGATGAAAGCATGGAATCTTTAAGCCCCTGGAAGAGTACGTCTTGGTTCAAGAGTAGAGACTGAGAGAAAACGAGTTCCTAATGAGACTGGAGTTGTGACAAGAATTAGATGATGCAGGGCTTTTAAAACGCTAAGAACCCGAGATTTCTGTTTCTTCTTTAGAGCAGCTGTAATGAGAACAGATTAGAGGGCACAGTGGCAGATGTGGTGGAATGGGTGCAAGGCGACGAGACTGGGTGGTGGCGTGGCTTGAGGAGATGGATAGGATGATGGAGAAGAGTGGACAGGTGTTAATAGACAGGGCTACTCAGGGTCTCAGGAGACCAGGTTGGATATGGGAGATGAAGTGCAGGAGGATGATTCCGAGCAGAAGTGTACCAGTCCAACAATGGAGCAGAGTTAAAATAAAGCTAAATAATCAAAGCTTTAAGAATGAAAGCTATTTTCTGCAAAGACCCAATGGAAGAAGAATGACCTTCTTGTTGAAATAGAAGGAAATAGAAGACAATTTTCTTTCTTATTGTGATTGCATGTAACAGGAAAAGGTTGCACAACTATAAGGAAATACCAAGAAACCCCAGCCAATTCTGATACTTTCAACAACAACAGGATTCTGTTCTCTACTGCCATTTCTATTTTGGGATCTAATTAATTATAAACACAGATACCAGATTGAGCTTACATGTAGGCATTTTCAGAAATAAAATATGACAGGCAGAATAGGACTTTGCAATTATAATCCACCTCTCGAAGCACTTTGAGGATGAAAGTCAAGTGATTTCTGTCCTAGGAGCAAGCATAGGAAAAATTATTCTGAAGTAAGTCATTTAGAACTTTCCATTTAAAAGAATCCTAAAATAAAAATACATTCAGAAAATCCATCTACATAATTTAAAACATATAAAACAGTATTTTATAGTGACATAAGTACATAAAGACTTTGTAAAATCATACATAAACAGCATGCATAAATACCGACCTGAGGTTAGTGGTTACCTCTGGGGAGGGAGAAGAGGCAGTAGGCTGGGTATGTGGGGGTGATTGGCTCTATCCACATTTTTTTAAAATAAAAAATAATAAAATTTCAGAAACATATAGATCAAAATGTTAATAACTAGTGAATTTAAGACTCTAAATAGTACCTTACATTATTTTTGTCCTTTCTGCCTATTTGAAATATTTGATGATTAAATGTTTAAAACCTTAGGATTGAATTTTTATGTTCATTATAGCATGGTGATGGAAACTCATGGCTTGGAGAGGCATTGCATTCTGTTTTCTAACTTGTTATTGATCTACTCTTTGATCATGTTTTTATCTTTGTTTCTATAGTTCTTTTTTTTTTTTTTTTTTTTTTTAAGGATATATGGTCAAACAAATGGTTCTTTGAAATATTCGGGGCTTTAAAGTAAATGGCCAATCATGATATGATATTTCATGGAGGTGATAACTGGTGATAAAAAATCACAGAACTTACATTTACAGGTTATTTTACTTTCCTGTATTTAGGTGAGAATAGCGTTGTGTGGTAAAGAAAGAACTGGATTTTTAAGCCAAAGGACTGGTTCTGGATTTTCCCTTATGCAAAATAGATGAATTCATTAGGGACAATCAAATAACCTCTATAGCTTTATTTTCTTTAGCCATAAGAAAAGATTGTAAGCTAATGTTGTTTATATTATGGTCTGGCTTTTACTTTCCAGAATTATTTTACTATTTTGTTTATGATGATACTATTTTATCTCATCGTAACTACATTTTAATAACATGACAATAGTTGGTAGATTTGGTTTTAATGGAGCCAAAAATAAACGCTTATTATTGAAGAAACACGTAGACACACAGATGGAAAAGCACAGAAATCATAAATGTCTAATTTGACCAGATTTACAAAGCAAACACAGTAGTGTAACCAGTGTTCAAACCAAACATTGGAATATTACCAGTACCCCAGAAACTCATGTAATATCCCCTTCTGGGCACATTCCTGCCACTCAGGTGATTTCTATCCTGAATTCCAACATCACAGAGCAGCTTTGCCTGTATTTGAACTTTATATAATGCAACAAAATCAGTAGGTGTCTGCCTTTTTTTTGCTCATCAGTATATTGGGAGAATCCCTATCCTAATATATTGTATTTGTTGTAGTTGTAATGTGCTTTGACTCATTAGGATGTAACAGGGATTGGCGCTTTTTTTCTGTGAGGCACAAGGATGTAAATGCGCTTGGTTTTGTGAGTCATATTGCTGTTTCAACTACTCAGCTTTGCTGCTGTGGTGTGAAGGGAGCTGTAGATGATAGGTAAACAAAAGGATGTGGATGAGTTCCTAAGAAACTTTATTTATCAAACCAGGCAGTGGGCTGGATTTGGCTCAGGGGCCATAGTTTGCTGATTTCTACTATATAACATTCCATTGACAATATACCACAATTTATTTGCCCTTCTATTGTTGATGCACATGGGGTTATTTCCAGTTTTGAGCTATAATGCAGAGTCCTTGTGTGCATATTCTCGTACGCCTGAATTGATGCACACATGTATACATTTCTATGTACCCTGGAATCTTGAGCGCTGGGTCGCAGGACATGCAAATGGTCAGCTTTCATTGATACGACCAAACAGTTTACCAAAGGGGCTCTACCACTTTATATTCCCACCAACCACTGGATCAGGTTTTCACTTGATTCACATCCTTAACAACATTTGGTATTGTCCATCTGTTTAGTCATTTACGTGGGCATGTAGTACTATCACATTGTGGTTTCGATTGGCATTTTCCGGATAATTAATAAAATTAAGCGCTTTTTTTCCTATGTTTGTTGGACATTTATATTCTCTTTTGTGAAGTGCCTATTCAAATATTTTGCCCATTTTTCTTTTGGGTTGTTTGCCCCCTGTTCCTCCAGCTTTATTGACATATAATTGGCGTATAACTGTGTAAGTTTAAAGTGTACAAACTGTTGATTTTCTCACACGCATATATTGCAAAATGCTTGCCAATCATCGTGTTAGCTAATGTCTCCATTACATTACATAATTCCCATTTTTTTGTGTGCATGTGGTGAGGACATTTAAGATTTACTTTCTTTTAAGTATGTAATGTAATGTTATAATTCTAATCACCATGATGTACATTAGATCCCCAGAATGTATTCATTGTTTGCCCTTTTTTGTTGATTTGTAGGATTTCTTTATTTCCTCTCTCTATAAAAGATATGGATCAACTATAGTCACCATGTTATATATTAGATCCTCAGATCTTATTCATCTTATAAGTGAAAGTATATACCCTTTTCCAACCTCTCCTTACTCCTAGCCCTTAGCAACCACTTGTCTCTTCTCTGTTTCTGTTTGATTCTTTGTCTTTGGATCCCATATATAAGTGATTCATACAGCAATTTGTCTGTCTCTCTCTGGCTTATTTCACTTAGCATAATGTCCTCAAGGCATTAGGTTGTAGCAAAAGGCAGATTTTCTTCTTTCTTATGGCCAAATAATATTCCATATTGTGTGTGTGTGTGTGTGTGTGTGTGTGTGTACATACCAAATCTTCTTTATCCATTCATCCACTGATGGACACATAGGTTGTTTTCATATCTTGGCTATTGTGAATAATGCTGCAATGAACAAGGGAGTGCAGATAGTTCTTCAAGATCTTGCTTTCATTTCCTCTGGATATATACCCAGAAGTGAGATAGCTGGATCATATGGTAGTTCTAGTTTTTTGAAGAACCTCCATATTTTATTGACTCCATAATAAAGGTGTCATTTCTTCTAAATTATAATATAAATTGAATACTGTCCTAATCAAAATTCTGACGGGTTTTAAAATGTAACTTGACAAGGAAATTTTAAAATGGAAGGGCAAAAAATAAAATAAAATAAAATGGAAAGACAAAAGACTAGGAATAGACAGAGAGTTGAGAAGAAAAGGAGCAAATTGGGGAGACTTGCTTTTCTCGATGACAATCTTTTCATACATTATAGTAATTAAGACAGCATGTGATATATACAGAGATAAATAAATAGGCCAAGGAAATAAGATAGAAAACCCAGTATAGACTTATTCATGTAGGAGGTGTCATTGCTAAAAAACGGTCTGGGAGAATTTACTAGCTGCACCCCCCCACCACCAAAAAAAAACTTAAAGCCTTATCCCAAATCAGGTTTTCTTTTATTTATTTATTTATTTATTTATTTATTTATTTATTTATTTATGAGAGAGTGTGACTGCGGGGAGGGGAGAGGGAGAAGCAGAGAATCTCAATCAGACTCCACACTGAGTGAGGTGCACTGACATGGGGCTGGATCTCACAACTCTGAGATCATGACATGACCCAAAACCAAGAGTCGGATACTTAACCGACTGAGCTACCCAGACACCCCCCAAATCAATTTTAAATGGATTTAAGACTTCAAAGTGAAACTCGGAAGGCAATTTTATTTATTTATTTTTTTAAGATTTTATCTATTTATTTGACAGAGAGAGACAGCGAGAGAGGGAACACAAGCAGGGGGCGTGGGAGAGGGAGAAGCAGGCTTCCCACAGAGCAGGGGGCCCGATGTGGGGCTCGATTCCAGGACCCTGCAATCATGACCTGAGCCGAAGGCAGACACTTAATGACTGAGCCACCCAAGCGCCCCTTGGAAGGCAATTTTAAAGAACAGATTTTTCCATCTGCATTTCCTAAAACAAAAACAGAAACAATGACAGGAAAATATTGGTATACTCAATTAAATTTAAAAAAAGAAACTGTAAGCTTCTACTCATCAAGAAATAGAACATCGTGAAAAGGTGTCCATCATTAAGGAGATATTCATAGTGCGTCTACTCACACATGTGTAACCAGAATAAAGAACTGTCAATCAACTGAGAAAGATTAATTCAATAAAAAGTACGCAAAAAACATAATGAGGCATTTTGCAGAGGTGGGAAGCCAAATGATTGATGGACATGAAAAATTCTCAAGCTCACGGGTAGTACAGAAACACAGTTTCATCCAGGAAATTAGCAAATGTTTAAAAGTAATAATACCAAGAGTTGGCAAGACTGGAAGCAACAGCAACACTTGGATTTGGTCACTGCGAGTATGAATGGAAGCAACCAGTTTGCTTTTCAATGAGTCAGGTTGAATATGCAAATACACCACTGATTAGTAATTCAACTTCCAGGTAAAGAGACAGGTACAAGAATTTTCAGAACAACTTTGTAATTGCAGAGGAATGGGAGCAAATGTCCATCAACAGCAAAATGGACAAATAAATGATGGCAGAGTATATAGTGGATTGTGGTGGGACAAAAAAATAAATGAATGCATTAGAGCTACGTGTACTAATGCAATGCTAAGTGAAAACAAAGGAATTTGCAAAAAAGGACGTATAATTTGATTCCTAGAGCAGATATGAAGTCAGTACACAAGGATAGAATGGTAGTCTTTGTTACATATTGAAATATTTCTCTTTGATATGTGCTGAACGCACCGTACTCTTACTACTCCATCTGCACTGGCTACTCTCCTGGTATTCCTTTGGCTTGCAGATGATGTGGCCTCTAAAAAAATAATACCAGGCTGCCTGGGTGGTACAGTTGGTTAAGATCCAACTCTTGGTTTTGGCTCAGGTCGTGGTCTCAGGGTCGAGGGATCAAGCCCCATGTCTGGCTCCATACTCAGCTCAGAGTCTGCTTGGGATTCTCTCTCCTTCTCTCTCTGCCTCTCCCACTTGTGCTGTCTCTCTCATTCTCTCAAATAAGTAAATAAATCTTTGAAAAAATAATACCTGGAATACAAAACTATTGCCTGTGCCACATTGGTTGCCAAATATTTAGATTATCAAACTCAATAATACTCCAAATGTTAAAATGTCCAAATATATATATGGACAGATAAATATTAACATACATATGTAGGGAAATTACAAATAAATGAATGACAACCCCATAAACATTACATTCAGCATACTAAAATGTAGAGTTTGTAGATATAGAGTGAGAAAGACAGTAATTCACTTGGGTGATGGGTGCAAGGGCATTAATTACACTCTATGATTTTTGTACCTTTTTGTATTTCAGAATTAATGTATATTCTTAGGTATGTAATATGACAGAAGCATTCAGTCTTAAAAAATATATTCTTCCCACATTCCAAGTTTAAACAAAAGATTTTCCTTTTTTTATCTCTTTTGCTTTTAATCAAGATACATAGAACACCCCATGCTCATCAAAACCAGTGCCCTCCTTAATATCCATTTCATTTTATTTATTTATTTTTTAAAAATTTTATTTTATTATGTTATGTTAACCACCATACATTACATCATTAGTTTTTGATGTGGTGTTCCCTGATTCATTGTTTGCATATAACACCCAGTGCTTCATTCAATACGTGCCCTCTTTAATACCCATCATCAGGCTAACCCATCCCCCCACCCCCCTCCCCTCTAGAACCCTCAGTTTGTTTCTCAGAGTCCATAGTCCCTCATGGTTCATCTCCCCCTCCAATTCCCCCCCCTTCATTTTCCATTTTTTATTTTTATGAGATAAAAATTCATTGAGAAAATATGTCCTAAAAAGACAAGTATCATATGATCTCACTGATATGAGGAATTTGAGAAATAAGGCAGAAGATCATAGGGGAAGGTAGGGAAAAATGAACCAAGACGAAACCAGAGAGGAAGACAAACCATAAGAGACTCTTAATCTCAGGAAACAATCAGAGGGTTGCTGGAGGGGAGGAGGGTGGGAGGGACGGGGTGGCTGGGTGATGGACACTGGGGAGGGTATGTGCTATGGTGAGCACTGTGAATTGTGTAAGACTGATGAATCACAGACCTGTACCCCTGAAACAAATAATACATTATATGTTAATAAAAAAAAAGAAAGAAAATATGTCCCAAAACTTTTATTTTCAGAACATCATGGCACCAGAATATATTAAGATATCCAGAAAATGGTAAAGCCACATTCATATTGGGGACATTAAGTATACCTGTCTCAGAAATAAGTCTGGTAGACAATTAGCAAAGACAGAAAGAACTTAATACATGTCACAGGGACACAAATGGTAATAAGGTACCCTCTAAAATTTTCCTCTAGACCAGGCTCTCAAATCATGATGCCATGAAGTTAGAAGTGGACGACAGAGGAATATGAAGAATCCTGATAAAGGGTCCCCTGCAAGTCCAGTCAGATCTGTGAGTGCAGTTGAAGTATCACATACTTCAAAAGACTCCAAGTGATCCTTGGGGCACCTGGTTGGCTCAGTTGGTAGAGCCTGAGACTCTCGATCTCGGGGTCATGAGTTCAAGCCCCACATGGGCCATAGAGATTACTTAAAAATAAAATCTTTGAGAACACTAGATGATTCTGTTATGCAGTCCGAGTTGAGAATGACTGCCCTTTGTCTCATTCTGTCTTCCATATTCGTTTTTATTTTTGTATGTTTGCCAGAGATGAGGCACACATGACCAGGGCCATTTATTGTCATTCTATGGGTTCATAGTTAAGGTTTGAATTTCAGTTATTGTGAAAAATAGTACATTAGCTATAACAGTTGGAGAAAAAGTCTAACATTCTATTCTGAAAAATGTAAGGAAAATATTAATGTCGCAGTTCCTGTAAATGAAGTAAACATTCAGCTAAAAACCATTTGAGAAAAACAACAGAATAAGCAAAGAATTCAGTGGAAGGAATTAGTGAAATACAGAAGAAAAATTAGTGAATTCAAAAATAAAATAATATTGGGTTTACTTGATAAAAGAAAATAAAGCAGAAAATGAACTTACATCTTAAAAATCAACACAATAGATGAATGAATGGTCTTTTTTCAAGTCTGTTCAAAACAATAGAAAACACACAATGTTACAAAAGTAAAGAAACTGTAACTATAGATTTGGGGATTTAAAATAACAGAAGAATATATTAGGAATGACCTTTCTAATACAGTGCTGGTAATAATAATTACTTACTGGTCACCTGTTATATATAGTGTTATATAATTCTCAGCAAGTTCTAGAAGAATGGTTATTATTATATTCTTTTAATTAAATCTTAGGCAAAGTGACCTATCTGAGGTGACAAAGTAGCAAAATCAGGAATCAAACTGTAATTCCAAAAGTTCTTAACCACTTTGCAATATTGTCTCTTAGAAGGAGTATCTTATAAAATGATCCAAAAAAGGGAGGCTTTTTCCAGTCAAACCGACTCCTGTTCCTATAGAGACTCACCATTCTGCAGTCATAAGTGCTTGAGAACCAAGTCGATAGGTCCTGATGCAGATTGATTCTTGTTCATTACAGATCTCCTCAGGGCGTTGCTCCACGTTTTTTCTATAAACGCTTGTTAGTATAGGAGGGGAAATTTAATTGGTTGTTTCTCTTCCTAAGTTCAAAGGTCAAGCTAACACGGACTATAAAAGTCAGGTTTACTTTCTGAAAGGAGAAAGAAAGATTGGCTCAAATGAAATTTTATTGACCCATCTTTTCCTTTTCTTAATAATATACTAAAGTGAATTGTAACCAGGGAATCACTACATTCTTATTGTTTATCCTTATACAGAAAAGCATTTAAAGTTAGAATTATCTTGAATGAGACAAAATGAGTTTATAGTATTTTTTTTTTATGGTTTTCCTATCAAAATGGTTACCACTGATAACAGTACATTATATACAATCCTACTTGAAGTGAACTAACTATTTTCACTTCTAACGGGTCTTGTTAATTTTTTTATTTTTATTTTTATTTTTTATAGAGAAAACACAGCCTTAAATATGTGTATAACTACGAGATAGTCCACTGATTGTCACACGTGGCTTGTGGTCAGACAGTCTTATTTCCTCATACCTGCTTGTGCATGAACTGCTGTAGTCTATACATTAACCAAGAAATTATTAAGGTCCTCTTTATCCCCGGGTCCTAGAAGAGAGAAGAATGGACTTAGTCTGTAGTTACAAACATTTTGAGACTGAGTTTACAGCTATCACAAGGACTGATATTCTCTTTCAACTTGGGCAACCCGTTGGTTTTCCATTTACAAATGGACGTGGCCCTGATCTTGTCCACTAACTTCATGTCCTCATCTTATAGGTATTCTGAACCCTGGTTAGTGTTTAGGAGTTGTGGTGATACTATTGGAATCACCACACCTAAGTCCCTGAACACTGTCTATGTCTGTTGATGTTGAGTTGGTTTGGGGTTAAATCGGGAGGTAGTCCGGCATATGGGAATCTTTGTTCTTTGAGATAGTGGTGACCATGAGAGACTTTGTGAGCTTCTTTGGGCTTCCTGAAGGCAAGATCTATTTTTTAACTTCATCTTTATACTCTAATATTTAGCAAGTGCCTGGAAGTTAGTAGGTGCTCAATAGATATTTGTTGGATAAATGTATGCAAGTTCACGGGAAGATAATTATATCATTACACTGAAGACTTCCATAAACAATGATTATTTTGTACAATTTTAAAAGCTGGGGTTTGTGAATCATGCTGTGTGTCTTGGGTGGTTTGTTGGTTTTGCAAGCAATTATTTCCCAGAAATCCCAAGGTATCCATTATTACAACTGAGATTCAGGGGATAGTTGTTTTTTTGTTTTTTTATTTTTTTCCCAATTCTCAGATGCTATGTGAATGCTCAGGTTATACACAACATATATGAAAATCCCTCTTAGCTCTTCTCTTAACAAAAGTTTTTACAGGATGAAAGAGTCCTCTTTTGGGAATGAAAATTTATTTTGATAATTTTCAATGGAAATCTTTATAAAATTATGTCATGGCTTTTAAAAATTGCCTAGTATTTTTTATTAAGCTTGTCCATTGGCAGTTTAAATGCCAGTAGTGTTAAAAAGTCTCGTAACAAAAGCTAGCAATCCCTCACACTGTCCTCCCCTCATGCCTATCTAAATAAAATATTTCAATTATTTTTGTCCTGTGGTTAAGTCTTTACTTCTAAATACTATTCTTTTCTCCTTTAAAAAAACTTCCATTTTAGATATTATTTGTTTGTTTTCTTGTTCTTATGCATTCTCCTCAATCACAATTTTTCTCTTTCCATGATTTAAATATGCTTGTATTACAGTTTTTTTGCTAGTATTTTATTAATGTTTATGGTTGAACAAAGTAGTAGACTCATGCACCTTTTAATTTTTCATAGGGTAAATATTTGCCTCAATTTTGGTATAGTCTTCTTCGTGCCCATCAATAATATATTTTGGAATGGTCTGACATATCTGCTGAATGTCTATCAAGATTCTTTTTCAACTACTTAAATGTACCAAATGGTCTATTATTTTCCCCCAGAAGACCTCTTTCTAGAGATTGTCCTGTTCTCCCCTGGGCCAGATGCTCTCAGGACTGCCATACTGCTCTCTCCTCCTGAGTTCATCTTCACCTCCCTCCTTGTTGGATCCTTTCTTGTGTGTGTTTCCTGCACTTTTTCGTAGTTCACTACCTCATTTTCTTTAATGGCAATTTCTAGTGAGAGCCTGGTGGGTCTTTGTCTCCTCAAAACAAAGGGACTGTTGGAATTTTTCTTCTACTCTCTTACAGGCTTTTGTTTTGTGTTGTGTTCTTTTACTTCCTTCCTTAGCTCCTGCTTTGCACAACTTCAGAAGTCAGCAAACATCCTGAGGGGAGACTGGCTGTGTTGGTCTCCAGTGTTGGCATTCCAGCCCCTGTGAACATTAAAATCCCTCCCATTTTTTATTCTTCCTCCAGCTCTGGCTTCTGCCTTGGCCAAAGCAGAATTCTCAATGGCTTGGCAGATGCCCCCAGGGAAGTGTGTCTGCAGATACCTGGCTCGCCTGTTGACATTTCCTCCTTCTCTGGACTTGGTGTCCTTTTTGTGTGCCCTTAGCTCCCTCATACCTTAAATAGCCGATTTTCCTTTGTAGTTTACCTAAGCCTTCTACTTGTTCCAAGATGGAGATTTCGTTCACCGTATATTATTCTCTATGATTGGATATGGAATTTCCATGTATTGAGAAGGTTTTTAGGTTAAAGTAAGACTTTCTTGAATGTTTTCATTCTCTCTCTCACATACTCACTCTCTTCTCAGCTATACCCAGTTTTCTAGAAGATAGAATATAGAGAATCCCCTCCCTGCCAAACACATGCTTTTTGTTCTATCACATACCATTGTTGGTAACTTTTTCTAATCTCCTGCTTTGATAGACTGAATGGAGGAATCTAGGTAAAATGCTAGAGGACTTTAACTCACATTTCTAAGTTTTAGAGTTTAGTGCCAGAGAGAATTGCTAGTTCTCAGACTGCTTTTCCACCCACCTGGCTCCATCAGCTCCTCAGAAGTCCAGAGATATGAGACACCAGTGATTGTGTCTGAGTCGCTTTCCTGAGAAGACCCTAAAATCCCCTCTCCTAATTTCCCATCCTTCACTTCTACCAGGCTCATGGAGTTAAAAATAACTACTCTCAAATATCACCTCTGAGACTTATGAAGGGTGACTTTCGATAATACTCTGAGACCATTTTCTCACCGGGAGATGGGAATAGCCATACCTATTTCATTAACAATGAAGATGAAACAGAATAATTAAGCACCAGCTCAGGGCCTGAAACAGAGTGGACACTCACTAGATGTCTGTGATTTCACTGTCCCCATCCCATGTGGGCAAAAGGGAGGAGAGGGAGAAATGTGGATCTGAAGTGGGAGAGCGAGGTTCTTGTCTCACGGAGTCAAAGATTGAATCTCGTGGACAAAGGAGAGAGAGCAAAGCAATAGAGATTTATGAAGCAAGGATACAGAAAAAGATCTCAGGAGTGAGAGGGGTCCCGACTGGGTTGTCAACGTGGGCCTCCACTGAAAGTCTTTTATTTAGAACTGACCAGGGAGCTTGTGGCCTTATGATTCTTGTGATGTCTTGGTTTGAGTAAGGACTGGTAATGACATCTTTAATGGTTTACTTCTTCTTTGGGGTCTGGTTGTTCTTTGTTGGTCACAATGTGACTGCCATAACAGGATCCCACTTTGACACCCAGGGCAGGGTGATCTGGTTTGCTCCCTTATCTCTGGTTTCCTTATGCCTCAGCATTTCTGGGATTTCTGTGAGCCTGATCCCGTAGCCCCCTACCTCTCACTCCCTCTCTAGCCCTGCCGGTCCCTTACTCAGATCTACGACTGCTGGGGAAGACTGCACATTCTCCTGGTTTCTTCCTTTGCAAAAACTCTATTTTGCTCTTCATTTTTATGATAGCCCTTGATGTCTTTCCCAGGCTTGAGTTAAAATGGAAAGAGAGGATGTGGATAAACATAGATAGTACTTTTATAACCTGTCAAAAAAAAAGAGAGACTGGGCAAGCTCCTTTGCCTGAGCAATTTAAATATTGGATAGGAAGCCAACACTTGAGTGGTTTAAGTAAATCCAGAGTGAAGGCAATAAAGGAGAGCAGAGGAGTTCCAGAAATTTCTCTCTCTTTTGTTCGCAATCTGTGAACATATGGATCAGAGGCAGTCTGCTCAGTTGGCTAAATCATGGTGCTAATGAAGTGGAGATCCCTGGATGAGTTATTTAGCTTCTAGCAGGAAAAAACACTTTGCCTTGAACAGATTACAGGCCTAAAGCGGGAAAGCTAACTTCCACCTACTAGGCAGGGAGGCTAGAGGTATGGTTAACTCAAGCAAAACTGATGTCAGTACCAGGAATCAAAGTAAAATCCAAGGCTTTAATGAAGATGAGTGGGTAGTACCTTCTCAGATAAGTAACTGAGTACTCATTCCTTTACATCAATAAAGACTATTTACACCTGCAAATAATATGAATCATAGCAGCACCTAGAGCCTCAAATATTTTTACTTGTATATATTTTTGACCCTCAACATGGGTTGGGTTGGGTTGGGGGTAGAGAGGAAGCTGACCAATGTACAGGCTTAGGGCTTCCATATTATGTCTTTGAGATGGTGCTTTGAGTTTGCTTGTAGGGTAGGCTGTTTAGTAAATTTTAGCTACAATACAGTTAATCTTTATAACTGCCTATTCTCTGATTATTTAGTACTCCCCTAAATACTTCAATCAGCAAATCCTTTTTTTAGTGGGTGGTAATGGATATAGCCTTATTCTCGTTTATAGGTAACTTAGGCTGAAAACTTGAACATTCATTAATGATTTTTCATTAAATTTTCTGTGTATCTGTATTAGAACAAATGAAATTTTATGCAAAGAACAAAGGAAGTGCAGACTAATTCTAAGTTTCTGTGTAGGAAGTATAAATGGAGCCTTTACTTAATTTTTATTTATTTATTTATTTAAAGATTTTATTTATTTATTTGAGAGAGAGAGAGAGCACGAACCAGGGGAGAGGGGCAGAGAGAGAGGGAGAAGCAGACTCCCCATCGAGCAGGGAGCCCAATATGGGGCTCCATCCCAGGACCCTGGGATCATGACCTGAGCTGAAGGCAGTCATTTAGCTGACTGAGCCACCCAGGCTCCCCTTTACTTAACTTTTAAATTTAAAGATTTAACTTTCAAATTTTTATGTTCCCGGACTTACAACGGCTTGACTTACAATTTTTTAACTTTGTAATGGTACAAAAGTGATATGTATTCAGTAGAAACTGTACTAGGAATTTTGAATTTGGATCTTTTCCTGGGATTGGCAATAGGTGGTAGGATCTTTCCTCATGATGCTGGGCAGTGACAGTAACCTACACCCCCAGTCAGCCACGTGATCACGAAGGTAAACAACTGATACACAGACAACCATCCTGCACCCATACAACCCTTCTGTTTGTCACTTTCACTGTAGTATTCAATACACTGCATGATATAGTCAACACTTTATTATAAAATAGGCTGTGTGTGAGGTGACTTTGCCCACCTGTAGGCTCATGTATGTGTTCTGAGAATGTTTAAGTAAGGCTAGGCTAAGCTAGGATGTCGGTAGGTTAGGTGTAAGGCATTTTTTTCAGACTTACGATGTTCTCAACTTATGATGGGTTTATTGGCATGTAACCCCATTGGGAGTCAAGGAAGATCTGTATTTTGTTCATGTGATCCCTGCACAAACCTGCCAAACAGCTACTCCTTATATCTGGGTGTCATCATTGCCCACAGAGACCTTGAGAGAACTGACAGCACAGATGGCATGCTTTTGATTACTTGAAGGGATTTTATCACATCTCTCCTGCCTTTCTCAGAATGTGAGCCACTTATCTGACTCTTCTGGGGAGGTTTGGTCTGATTGCTCCTAGCAACTCCATGGGGAAGCCTGAGCTCAGTTTCTGGAAGCAGAGCTGTAGTGTTGTCTGGTGTATGAGCTCAGGCAGCTTTGCTCAGCTCCCCCACCCCTGACTTTGTTTTAGAGGTAGATGGTGTGAGTTGTTCAGACAGCTTAGCAGGGCTGTTATGGATATTAATAAAATAAACTGAAATATTATGAATATGCTAATAAATAATAAATAATAATAATAAAATATAATAATTATTATGATGCCAGTCAATAATAGGTGGGTAATTTATCCACAGTGCTAAGAGAATAAAAATTATTCAGGGTTATGGCAAATGTATAGTATTAGCAATATCATTTTAAATAGTCCATGCCATGGCTCGAGCTTTGTAGTGTCTACATGGTCAGGTCTTCCCAATTTTATCCACCATTATCACATACAAGCCAGAATGGTTTTCCTGCCAAGCCACATGCAACACATGAGCCCTTTGCTCATGATGTTCTCACTGCTTCATATCCTATTCATCCTTCAAAGCCCATTCCCAAATGCCACTTCTTCATTCCATCTTTCCAGGATTCCTCCTTTCTTCACCAAGATGGGAACATTTAGTTGTTCACTCAACTCCTATCACAAATTGTCTATAATAACATTCATGGCTCTTGCTACTTCCTGCTTTATGTGAGAGTGATTTAAACTCTTGCTTTTCTGTTAGATGACTGGATTCTTAAATACATAAAATAAATCATAAGATGTAACACATTTTCTGACATTAGCTGGGTTCCAGGAATTGTGCTGAACTTCATACATCTGCAATCTTGGTGACTCCTCCCAGCTATCTGATGCATTAAGTACCATTATTATCCCTATTTTACAGATGACGAGACTGAGGATTGTTGAATTTATTAACTTGCTCATTATCACAGAATTACTATATGGTAAAATCAGACCCAGACAGTCTGATTTCACAGTCTTGTATTTTATACCCTACAGCTTTCACATACATAATATTTTCAATTGGTGATTATTTTGTCTAGTGGAAAACCATTCAGTTATCATGGGGCATTCTGTCCCTAACAAAATAAGAGTTTAAGAAAAGATTTTCCTTTCCCACTGTATCACTCTAGGAGTCATTTGGTTAAAAAGAAAAAGACAAAAATATTGAATGTTTCACTAGTTATAAAATAGCATTTTATACTTTGAGACTGGAGCTATTAAAACAGCTTTACTATGTACTTAGAATTAAAACATTTTAAACTATATTAAATTGTTTTGTTAAACTATTTTTAAAGTACAGAATTGCAGTTTATATTCTGCTCTTCAAATGTTTCATCTACCAATTGATGTATGGTTTAGTTTCAACACAGCTGATTTGACTTTGCATACAAACTTTAGCATGTGTCCTCTCAAGAATTTTCTCAAACGTGTTGTGATTTTCCCCTTTTATTTCCTGAGATGACAAATCCTCAAAAGGAAACACTTTTACTTCTCTGGGGCGTTTTTGCATCAGGAATTTTGAAAGTTTAATAAAAATACTTTGATTTGAAATGAAAGTAATTCTTTGATATTTACATACTTGTTATTCACCAGATGAAGGGGTACACCTATGTGAGATGTCAAAGTAACTGCATTACATTTTTTTCCATACACACATGTGCAAAAGTGCAGGTCTTCGTGGGATGCAGCCGCGTAAACGCTCCATGGGGGACAGTGGTCTTCAACCTCTGTCAGTCAGTATTCACCTGAGTGAACTACTCTCTGGAAACATACTGTCTGTCCTCACTTTTCTTATAAGGGAGCTACAGCAAATGCCTGAGTATTCTTGCAATCATCGGGGGCAGGTTACCAGGTGGCTTGCCTCAATGCTGCTCCTGGTTACTCAGGTCAGCTGCAGGCCTTCCCCATGGCACCTGCCTCATACCCACATCATGACCTCCTCATCTCTCTGCAGGGCTCCCTACCGCTGCTAAGGGCCAAGACTTCATGGCTGCTCAGGGACCTGAGGAGGGATTTCCCCCAGCAAGCAATCCTCCAGTTTTTCAGTTGGGTGTCCCCCAGTTCAATTCAGTTCTGACACTAACTACTCAGAGTTAGCATCAGACCCCACAAGGTAGTGGGCTCAGTCCCACAAAACTGTCCCCACATCAGACACCTGTTGCAAGACTGAGCCACTTGTACTACTTACCTACTGGCTATAAAATGGGGGATCTCACAAACCTTTCCTCAGGCTCAAAAACTTGCTAGAACAGCCCACAGAAAATATGAATGTATTTTACTTCTGTTTACCAGTTTATTATAAAGGACACAAGTCAGTAACAGCCAAATGGAATGGACACTTAGGACAAGACATGGAGGGGAGGCAGAAGCAGAGTTTCCATGCCCTTCTAGCAAGTCACTCTCCCAGCACCTGGATGCGTACGCCAACCCAGAAGCTCTCCAACTCTATGGTTTTGGGGTTTTTATGGGGCTTCACTATGTAGGAATGATTGATTAAATCATTGGCCATTGGGGGTTAACTTGATCTTTAGCCCCTCTCCTCTTCCTGGAGGTTGGGGGATGTGGCTGAAATTTCCAAGCCTCTAATCAATGCTTGTTCTTTCTGGCAACCAGCCTCCATCTGAAGCTATGTAGGGACCCACCAAGAGTTACCTCATGAGAACACAACATATCAGTCCCCTCAATCACAGAGGACTCCTAGGGTTTTGGGAGCTCCATGCCAGGAACCAGAGCCACAGACCAAATATCTTTCCGTATTATGAAGGTCACATGGGATCAATGAGCAATGGCGCCCTCTGGGGTGGACTATGACTTATGGGTGACAAGGTGTAATGTCTTTTAATTTCCTTCCTTCAAATGGTTGGTGCATTAACACAGCCACTTTGTATGGCCTCTCTGAAGATGTCCAGTGAGACTAAGTGATCAACTCATCCAAAAACTGTTGCTGGCCTGGTGATGCACTTTCTTATATCTGCCTTCCCTTTAGCCCTGCCTCAATCTTTTCCCTCACTCCTGCTGCCCTGGTATTGCACTCTCAAATAAACTGCTAACACATAATGTTTTTGCTTTCCTCCGTTTTCTGGGGAACTTAAGCTCTAGCACTGAAGTGACAGTTTTAGTGACTTGCAGCATCATATAATGTTACTTTTTACCAAAGGAATAATAAATTACATAGGTAGCAAAAACTAATAATAAGATGATATGTAAGAGTCTATAAAGTAACTATGTTTTTAAAAAAAGAACAAAAGCAATGAAAGACTAAAAATGATGTTGGAATGATAAGTATAAAAAGAAGGCTGATTTGGAAAAGAAACAAATAGTATGTATAGAAACAGGAAAACAGTTTTCAAAATTAAATAATTGTATGAATGTAAAAGGTTAGACTTAGTTGAAGAGAGAATAGATAAAGTAGAAGATAGATCTGGGAAGTTACACAGAATGTGTGTATTGGGGAGGGAGGTAGGGAAAGTGGAAGGGAGGTAGGGAGAGAGAATGAATAAAAGTTGAAAGAAGGTCCATTTGGAAGAGTTCCCAAAATAGACAATAGAGTGAATGAGACAAAAGTAGTAATTGAAGAGATGAAAAAGTATTTAAAAAGGAAAAAAAAAAAAAAGTCATATATAAACAAGGCTGAATGCACACTTCTCACTAATAGATCACATAGATCATATAGTTCAGATGGTAATTTTTTTCAAAATGCTGAAAGGGAAAAATAATTTAGAATTAGAATTATAATTATATAACCAGCTAAAATATTATTCAAGAGCAAAGACAAAACAAATATATTTTCAAAGATTTCAAAACGAATATATTTCAAAGTTGCCCACTCAAAACTCTCACTACTGTAAGAGGTATTAAAAGAAGAAAAATATTGACCTCCAGAAGGAGGGAGTGATATGCAAATATTAGTGATGAGCAATAAAGTTGGCAAACAATTCTGCTGGTTAAAATACATCATTGAGAACAAAAACCTCACCAATTTTGGATTTCAAGAACAAGGTGCAACAAATACTGGACAATAATCACAAGGGAAAGAGGCAAAGCATGATTAGAATGTGAACATTTGAATTTTTTTTTGAAAGATGGCTGGAGATATTTACTTAGAGTATAAGTCCCATACTTATTTACACTAAAAATTTAAGAGTAACCATGTAAACAATAAAATTAGAATATATACCTTCTTTTCCAGTAAAGAGGGAGCCAGGGTAAATATAATGAAGGAGGGAAAAGAAGGAGGATAAAGAATTAAGCAAAACCACTGGAGTAAGTAGAGAATAATAAAATGGTGATAACTGTAATCACAGGTAACGGAAGTGAATTAATGTATGTGACAAAAGAAAAGAGATTCTTAGACTGGATTAAAAAATCTGGTATATGGTATTTATAAGAGACATGTTAAGTGCAGTGACACAGAGAAATTTGAAAATAAAGGAATGAAAAATAGATATTCTAGATACATAGATGAATCTAGATATTCCAGATGAATAGCTGCTGTATCAAGCAATATCAGAAAAAGAAACATTCATTTTAAGGTTAAGGGTACTGTGGCAGATAATGAGTAGCATTATGCAATGATACAAAAAGTAGTTTACCAAGATGTACTAACCAATGACCTGTATGAACTAACATAGACTCCAAACATGGAACTAGAAAGCTGAGAGAGCTTGACAATATTTCATCCATAGTGGATGCTGTTGATATCCTGCTCAAGTTCCCTTGACTTAACCCCTCGTGGGTACAATTACCCTCCATGTCTCTCTGCTCGAGGGTCTTCTTTGGCTTTGAGTGTGTTCAGAGCCCAAGGGGGGGCGGCTGGCCGTGAGGAAGAGTTAGTGTCTTAGGAACAACTCCTAACTAAGAAGAGTTGGTGGATGGACACTCCAGCTTTTTTGGGGGGAGGGGTTTATTATTCAGTCCCAGTGGGACCGAGCTGCAGAGTAATAGATTTATTAATGCAAATTTACTGATAGTCCTCCATCTCTTGTCCCACTTCCCTACTTCCCCATAATGCTTCCTGGGATCACCTCCCAAATTAACCACTTGTACTTAATTCCTTGTTAGGTTTGCTTTTAGGAGAAAACAAGGCTAAGATAACATCCACAAAGAGTGATTTTAAAATACTTTTCTTAGTAATTGGTAAATCAAACAGATAAAACTTAATAAGCATAAAGAATATCTGAATGATTAAAAAACTTGATTTTGTGGATTTGTATAATAACATCTAACACTTATATAGCATCTAATATATGCTAGGCATTTAACAGATGTGCTAATTTGGGCACAGAGAGATTAAATGACTCATCCAAGATCACACAGCTGGTAAATAGGAGTTAGAGTTTGTGTCTTAACTATTTTGCTATATTGCTCTTGAAACCCCAGATCTCTGTACCCAGCAATTACTGTATGAAGAATCATTTCACAATGCAAGGGACATTTATAATGGTTGATTACCTACTAAGCCAAAATGAGGACCACCCCCCAATAAACTGCAAGACTCAATATCAAAAGACCATGTTCTGGAATCAAAATGAATTGTAGACACAATTTACAAATAGCCACAAAATCTCTTACAGTTTTAAGTGTACACATAAATAAAATCTCCATATTTCTCATTCACTTATGGGAAAAAAGATTCAATATATGTAATTAGAAAATGTTCATGACTGATAATGAAAACTTTACTTACCAAACTTTATGAGATGCTGCTGAATTGATATTTGTTTAGAAATTTAAATTTTTAAATATTCATAATAGGAAAGGAATCCGAGAAAGCAGGGGAAGATTCTGTGCTTTAGGTTTTTTTGGTAAGAGTTTACTTATTTTAGGGAGAGCACATGAGGGGAGGGCCAGAGGGCCAATCTTCAAGCCAATTCCCTGCTGAGTGCAGAGCATGACCCAGGGTGAGATCACGACCTGAGCGGTGAGCCGAAACCAAGAGTTGGACGCCCAACTGACTGAGCCACCCAGGCATGCCTGTGTTTTTGTTTTTATAAATAGAACTAGTAATACACAAAATGAAGAACTAGAAACAAAATTATACATTTGAGGATATGCAGGCCATCAATCCTGGCTGCCATGTGCAAAACTATACATATTAAAAGAGGAGGGTAGAAAGTTCCCTTGACGATATCGCTCTTGTCATTGGGTTAATTAGGAGCATTCAGAGGACAGGAAAGCGTCCTGTGTTGCGTGGAGTGTAAGGAGGAACATAAGCACTGGACAACATGTCAGAGCCTATTTTGAACCAGTGGAAAGAAGTACAGGAGACGATAGCGGGTGATTTTCCCCTACAGCTGTGGTGACCTGGCATGACCACCTGAGAGCTGGCTTGGCCTCTGGATGAAGAACCTGACAGTGCACATGCCAGAGACCATCAGTCTTGCTGACTGATTTCTAATTTTCCTGATACAGGTAACATTTCCAGAATAAATGAAACAAAAAGCTGAAGAACATTGGGGAGCAGGTAGTATTTTCTTGTATATTTCCAATTGCGGGTTGGGACTTTCGAAGAAGAACAGGGCATTAGAATTGATTTTTATATATTTAATATGGCTAGAGTTAATGGCTTATAGATTTTTGTACCATTAGGCTCAGTTAGAGTTGCTGGCTTTGAGCCAGTTTCAAAGGACTTGGGAAGGAAGAAAGACTTTTTTTTTTTTTTTAGTTGGACTGAGAAATCTCTTTGTAGAGGTTATTTTATTTTAGTTTACATGTATACCCCTGAAATTTTGAAGAACATGAATTTCAGATAATTGTCATAATTATTTTTGTATTTTTGGACAACTTATGGTGGTGTGCCTGGGATATTGGTGGTAGAAATACTAGTGAAATAGTCTACACTTGCCCCAGAAAAGTTCCTGTTCTCTAGTGCGTCAGATGAAGTATCCGTTTAATGGAGTATATTTACATAGAAGAGGTTGATTTGTGTTTACTTCAGTCTTTTTTATTCCAGATCATTTGTGTAACTATGTTGGGTTTTTCACGTTTGGGGATTTGGTCACCTCGGACTGCTGCCTCAAAATCCAGCTCCTCCTATTCTGACTCCTTCCCACCTAAACTCTAGGAAATGTTGAGAACTGAGGTTTTATTTTCTGAGGCAGTGTGTGGGATCTTGGGATGCTCAGTGTAAGCTTTGGAGAACTGTGAAGAGAGAGATGAATGATGAGGAGAGATGTGTGGCTAATCCAAAGGCTTTAAAACTGAAAATAGAGGGTCAATAAATATGACCCAAACTGCAAACCAAATGATATGGGAAACACTGAATAGGCTACGGACAAACAAAACCTCAAACAAAGGAAACGGTAACAATGAAAGGAATACTCCAGTCATTCACAGAACTGTTAGTTTAGACAGGAGTGTCCTTGTCATTTGAGACTTCAGACCTGTTCAAGCTGGAGTCTAGAGTGTGAATCAGACAAAGAGAACTAAACATTCTAGAAGTATGTTAATGGAGGAGGTACTTTGTTTCTTAGTTTAACATTATATAGTAATGTTTAATAAAATATATACAAATATTAGGTTATAGCTCTATGAATTTATACACACACACACACACACACATGCACACACACACACACACACACAAGCTTCAACCAACTCAAGATAGAGAGCATGTCCATCACTCTCAAAGGCTCCCTGATGTCTCTTCCCATTCATTGTCCAGACTTCTCATGTTGATAATCACTGTACTTATTTCTGTAACTATAGAATAGCTTTGCCTGTTCTGAACTCATGTAAGTGGGATTGTCCAGAATGTATTAGGTGGATGAACAGAGCCGCTATGAACACTCCTTTACATATCATTCGGCATTCATAGGCACTCATCTTTGTAGGCTATATACCTAGGAGTAGAATTGCTGGGTCAGGAAGTAGGCATATGGTTAGCCTTAGTAGATACTGCCAGTTTCCTGAAGTTCTTGAATCAATTTGTATTCCTGCCAGCAGCGTATGAGAACTCCAGTTGTTCAGTAGACTTGCCAGCACTTGATATTTTTGGTCTAGCATCTCACTGTGTTTTTAATTTACATTTACCTAACAAGAACCTTTTCATGTGAGTCGGTCATTTAGATATATTCTTTTGTGGAGCACCTGTTCAAGTCTTTCACCAATTTTAAAAACTAGATTTTCTTTTTCTTATTGATTGGTAGGTGGTATTTATATATTCCAGATGTGTTCTTTCTCAAATATAAGAATTGTGAGTTTCTCCAATACTTTGCCTATTTGTTGTAATGATATCTTTTGATAACCAGAAATTCTTCATTTTATTGGACTCAGGTTTATCAATTTTTTTTTCCTTTATGGTTAATACATATTTTATCTTTTAAGAAAATTTAACCTACCTCAAGTTCATGAAGATATTCTCCAAAACTTTCTTTTAGAAGTCTCAACATTTTAGCCTCACATTTGGATTAATGGTTCACTTCAAATTAATTTTTGCGTGTGTGAAGTAGAGATCAAGGCTTGTTTTCATTTTTTAAGAGATTATCCAATTTCTTGAGCACCATCTATTGAACAGGTCATCCTTTTCCACTGAATTACATTGTGCCCCTGTTATAAATCAATGTATAAATGTATTTATTTCTAGACACTGATTTGTTCCATTCGTCTATTTATGCTTTGTACCAATGTCACACTATTTTTGAGAGAGTTCTCCAGTAAATCTTGAAATCTAGAGGTGTATATTTTCTGATATTTACTTCTACTTCAAGATTTTCATGGTGATTCCAGATCCTTTGCATTTTCATGTAGTTTTAAAAGATTTATTAGAGATAAAGAGAGTGAGCATGCACATGTAAGTGAGGGGAGAGGCCGAGAAAGAGGGAGAGAGAGAATCTCAAGCAGACTCCCCACTGAGCACAGAGCCCGACACGGGCTCCAACCCTGGACCCTGAGATCAGGACCTGAGCCAAAACCAAGAGTCAGTTACTCAACTGACTGCCCCGCCCAGGTGCCCCTTCATGTAGTTTTTAGAATCAGTTGGTTAATCTCTATGCAAAACCTAATGAAATCTGATAGGAATTATGTTTATCAGTCAGCCTTGGAAGGATTTATATCTTAAGAGTATTATGGTTTTAATCCACGAACAGGGACTATTTGTTAAGTGTTCTTTAATTTTTCTCAGCAATGTACTGTACTTTTTATACGGAGGTCTTTCATATCTTGCCTTACATTTTTTTCCTCCCCACATTAGACATACGTGAAGTTAGTACAGGACATATCACTTTTTAGATTTCATTTTGTAGTGTCTGTTACTATCTGTCTATTGTAGAAAAATGCATTTGATATTTCCATATGGGCTTTGTATCTGGAGATTTTCCCAAATTCACTTGTTAATTCAAATAATTTTTGTAGACTCTTTTTTATTTTGGCGTTTTGAAGAAATTTCATGTGGTGATAATGTATTGTCTTTTTAAATATATTGCTAGGTTATATTTACTATTTTTTGAGGTTTGGTTGAGTTTATATCCATGAAGGTATTGTCATATAATCTATGTGCACAATCATGCTATTTGTGAAAAGACAATTTTACTTATTTCTTCCCAATTTTTGTACTTTTATTTTTTTCTTATCATATTGCACTAGTTGAGATCACCATTACTATGTTGTATAGGAGTGGTAAACACAGCATTCTGGTTTTGTGCCCAGCCTCAGAGGAAAAAAGTTCACTTTTTAAGATATTATCATTAGTTTTTCTTCTTGAAAATAATCTTATCAGATTAGGGGAGTTCTTTAGAGTTCTCTTTGCTGATATGTTTATTATAAATAAGTTATAATATATAATATATAATATTATATATATAATATATATAAATATAATAAATAATTGTTTTTCAAATAATTTTTTCTTCATCTGTTATGGCAATTGTATCATTTTTCTCATATATTTTGTCAATGTGGTCAATTACATTGATTCAATTTTCAAATGTAAAACAAAACTTGCCTTCTTGGGATAAATCTCACTTGGCCATGATGTGTGGGATTGTGTGTGTGTGTGTTGCTAGATTGTTTTTGCTATGTTTTTGAGATTTTGTTATTTTATATTCATGAAGTATTGGCATAATTTTTCTCTCTTGTAGTGCTCTTGTCAAGTTCTTATATTATGGTTATCCATGAAATGATTTGGCAAGTAGTCTCATTTTTTTTTTTTTGTTTTGTTTTCTGAAAGAATTTGTGCATTGTTTTTATTTCTTTATTGAAGGTTTGCTAAAATCCCCCAGTGAAGCTTTTGGGTCTTTGAATTTTCTTTATGATTAGATTTTTTAAGGGTCGATTCAATTTATTTAACAGGTACAACTATTGAAATTTTTTATTTTGTCTTCTATGTTGTGTGCTTCAAGGAATTCTTAAATTTATTTAAAATGTATTGACAGGCATACCACACTGGGTCATCATGGTTTCTCCTGATCCAGACTTCAGTATCTCTCCAGCTTTGTTCAAATTCCTTGGTCATGGCTCATTTACCAGCCTCCTGAAAAACTACTCTTCGATAGTTTTTCTGTTGTCTTGTCCCAAACTTCTGTAGCTCAAGAGTCAGCCAAAGACTAATAGAAATTGCCCTGTGGATTTCTGAGGTCCCTTCTCTGTGGTTCTACCCGCCCTCAAGTCCTAGCTGACGTCATAGTCCCAAACTTCGCTCTCTCTGTGGAGGACTTGGTCTTCTCTACACAGTGAGACTGATTTTCCAAGCTTAAGCTCCACTTCTTTGAGCCATGGCCTAGGAAAGTTACCCACAGGGAAAGTGTGGGTGAATGTGGGCATACCTCGAGTGCCTCTGCTTCTTCAGGGATTGCAACAGCCCTCCTTGACTGTCGTCCAATTCCTGGAAATAATTGTCATCTATTTTGTAGGCTTCACGGGTGTTTATGGTAGAAGGATGTCTGATACCAGCTAAACTGTAAGCCAGAGTTACTTTGTTTTTAGTTATGATTTTGCATTTTTTCAGCTTGTGTGCTATAGCTTTTTTTTTCTTTTTTTTTTCTCATTCGGTGTTATACCTTTCTTAAAATTGTTATCCACAGGAGTAAAGACCACCAATACTGAATAAAGGACCATGGTGGTTTTTGCCCTCTTCCTTATTAGAGCTAAAAGATTCTAGTAAAGGATTCTACTGGGACTGTATATTCTTGACCTGATAATATGCAGGTATTATTTCAGTACAGAGCTACATGTATAAAAAAGGAGGACTTGCTAGGAAAATATAAAGTTATGGGGAAAACATCAGTTGCAAAAGGCAGGGTCCTATGGGGATATATATGATTCTATATATTATTAGGGATATAGATATGTGCCCATGTGCCACACACATTACATGCTATAAAACTATAAGGAAATTCAGGCACATAATAAATGCTAACTATAAGTTACTTCCTTCTTTTCTGGGAAGTGAAGAAAGATAATGGGATCAGGGGAATCCAAGAAAGCAAATATTCATGGTATTTATTATATTTTATTACTTTAAAAAACTTCAAAGCAAATATGACAACATTTTGTTAAATATGGATAGGAATATATGAGTTTTATTAAATTATTGGGTGCACTTTATGTATATTTTAAGTATTTCATAGTTAAAAATTATTTTAAAATGTAGATGTGGTCTCATTTTCCCACTAGATGTAGACATCTATCCCTGGAACAGGAACAACAATGAGGAAACTTCGTGCAACTTTCAGCTACTAAAATAATATTGCAATGACAGCTGACTGAAACAGTAGGTGTCCAGGTCTCACATCGTGGTGAGCAGAGCCACATAAATCATGGTTTCTATCCTCAAAGATTCCTGTGCTTAGTAGAGGCTACACTTATTAGATGCTATCCCTCTTCTGCATACTTGGAGATATGAAATCAGGGGGGAGGAATGTGGACAGATTTAGAATCCCAGATGTATATACAAGCAAGAACAGTGAGTCAAATTTAATAAGATGACATTTTATAGCAATAAATGCAGTTCCATACCTGGATTCAGAATAAAACTTGCCTCCCAGCAGAATGGGGCATGGAGGTGAGGCTTCTTCTGGGAACTCGAGCAGGCTCATCTGGGGTCAGAAGTGGGAAGGAGAGCTAGGAAAACCAGTTCATCATATGAGCCCACCTGTAATAAGACATCTGTACTCACTCTTGTGTTCTCTGTCTGTTTACCTCAATTCGGGAAGTAGTGTGAGCTGCCTTCCTGAACGTCACCCGAAGTAGGGCTGGTGTGAGCACTGCAACACTGCTAAATGGGGCTTGGTTTTATCTCTAAGTCTACACTGGCGAGGATAAAGACTCTACTTTGTGCTTAAAGCACTATGAACATCACTTTGCCTTAAGCAATAAAAATGATTGATGTTTATAACTCTCAAGGAGAAACTGTTGGAAGCCATGTGATTATTTCGAAAGACAACGACTATATTAAAAAAGAAAGTACCAGAAAATTTCTTAGGGGGGAATTTTCTTTTGTTAAGATGATTCATGAAGGGATGTGGGAAGGTAAGAATATTAATATCATATTAAAGGTGACATTTAAAATGTTTTCAGGTGAGAGAATAACAGGTTAAAATTTACAGAGACATATATGTTATATAATGAAATATATACTATTTTGTAATATTTGTAATATTTTATAATATATAATTATAAATTATATAAAGATTTTATTTATTTTTATTTGGGAGACAGAGAGCAAGAGAGCAGGAGCAGGGGGGAGAGGAAGAAGCAGACTACCTGCTGAACAGGGAGCCCAATGTGGGGCTCGATCTCAGGACCCTGAGATCATGACCTGAGCTGAAGACAGATGCTTAACTGACTGAGCCACCCAGGCACCCGAATGAACTATATAATATGTTATGTAATTACATATATTATAATATATAACATATTATATAATATTATATAACAGAACATGTTATACAATATAACATATAAATTATAATACATAATTTATAAATATAAATTTTTAATATATATAAAAAATTTTTCATAAAACTCCCAACTCATTAGAAAAAAGCAATGTTTTTCAGATGAATTAAAGTGTTTGATACTACTGTTTTCTTGTGCATTTTGCATTAATAAAAAAGATAAGAATAGATTGGAATATGTATCCTAAGATAGACAAGGAATCATGTTTTTTAAAACTCTTTTCAGGTATGTGAATGTGTGTGTATGTGTGTGTATGTAAATGTGTGTGTACTAAGTCTTGAGACAAACTGTCTCCTTGTTGTGTTTATTGAGATATAATTTATATACAGTTAAAGGTATAAATATTAGAGGTACAATTCAATGATATGCATACACTTATGCAATCACCCCAGGCTAAATTAGCGAAAATTTCCATGTAATTCCAGAACCTTTCCAGCACCTCAGAAGAAAAGCTTATACTCATGAGCAATCATTCCACATTCCCCCCTCACCCAGCCCTGGTAATTACCCCCCTGCTTTCTGTCTTTATAGATTTGCTTATCTGGGACATTTCAAATAAGTGAAACCATGTAATTTGTGACCTTGGGAGCCTGGCTTATCACAGCATAATATTTTCAAGGTTTCTCCATGTCATAGTGTTCTTTTTAGAACCCACTGGTATCCCATTGTGTGCATATACTTTTTTATTGGTCTATTTATCAAGATTTTTGTGTTGTTTCCACTTTTTGGCTGTCACGAATAATGCTCCAATGAACATTCGTGTACAAGAGTTTGGGAGACGTATACCTAGGAGTGGAATTACTAGATGACGTGACAACTCTATATGACTTTTTGAGTAATCGCCAAACTGTTTTCCGAAGCACCATTTGCTATGAAGCGCTATGTCCTTGTGGTTTTGGTTTACGGTTCCTGAAACTAATACTGTGGAACATGTTTTCATGTGAAAGATTGTTTCCAAGTTTTGATTCATTTCCAGGGTTCTGACAAAGTTGACTTTGATAATTTTGCCGGTGTTTGCCTTGTTTTTAGGGAGATTTTTTGGAGGTTCTTACTATTCTACCATTCCCAGTGACATCTGTCTTTTTTTTTTTCTTCCCTCTCTCTTTACCTTCTTTTCTCTCTCTGTCTGTCTTGTCTAACTTAGCTCACACAAGAGATTAGTACTGTCTGGGCTCTTCTAAGTAACGAGTTACCTGCCATTTCACCAACACATACTAGGTGGTTACCTAAAACTGTGGGACTTGCTCAGCATCCCCTATTCTGTCCAAAAATTAATTAAGTGCTAAGCTGAATGTTGGAAAATGTTCAAATCACATTTTCTGTTTTGTTTTCTTGCCTCTAGCTTTGTTTAAAAAATATTTGGAGCTTATTAACTTAGTATATTTACATATGGAGATATATATTATACTATATATAATTTATGATTTATATATAATGTATAAAATAGCATATGTATAATACATTATATAATAATTATATTATTAAATTATATATAATATATTACATTTTAATATATAATTATTTTATATTATATTAATATATATAATTTCTTTCAAAATATAAGTTCAAGATAGAAATTTAAAATATTTTTCTTTAGTTTCTTTCCTTAACTGATTTTCAAGTTATTTGTAAGTGATAAATATGTTTTTATCCAACTCAGTCCTTTACTTTTTAAAAATTACTTCTAATATGGGGAGAAATTACTAGTTTAACATAGAAGCCTGTTATAATTGCTTATAATCATTTTTTGGCATTTTTTATTGTAGCAAAACATACATACCATAACACTTATCATTTTAAACATTGTTAGACGTACAGATCTGTGGCATTGAGGACATTTACAATGTTGTACAACCATAACCACCGTGTTTCCAGCACTTTTTCATCCTCTCAATCTGAAACTCTGTGTCCATGAAACACTAACCACCCATTCCAACCTCCTCCAGCCCTGGGAAACCATTCTACTTTCTGTCTCTAAGAATTGCTATTCTAGATACTTTGTATAAGGAGAATCATACAGAATTTATCCTTTTGTATCTGGCTTATTTCATTTAGCATGATGTCCTCAAGGTCCATCCATGTGGTAGTGTGCGTCAAAATTTCATTCTATAATGGCTTGTTTATATATGTCATTTTACTAGACAATATGTTCCTTGTGGGAAGGGTCCATATTTTTCATTTCCTTGTATCTCCAGTACAAATAAAAGTGTGATGAATGAGTACAGTAACACTGTTAAGTTTAGTTAATTTGGGGCAGTCATTTTGTTAGCATTAACAATTCTTTTTCAACAGTTTTTTTCCCCCTGAATTGTCAAGGGTTAAATTGTTCCTTGATTTGCCATCTCGGCATTTTGCTCAGTGTCATTTGGACATCAATTATTTGCTGTTAAAGCTTTTAACACTCTGGCTGACAGGACTATCTGCCCATCAGAGCAGAATTATTTTCCTGAGGTGATGAGATCTTAAGACGGAGGGATCATCACACTTACTCCAATGGCAACAAATTAAGAGATACCAATTACCATTCCATGTTTTAGATGACTCGCTTATTCCTTCCAATAGATAATTCAGGGTTGAGAGCAGTATTTCAAAATGAATACCAATGGTATTACAAATTATTTAATGACTCTTAAATTCATCATAGGCTCTTCACAGCCAAGATGTTATTTTCTTATTTTGAAAGCATGTGTTTCTCATGGAATTATCTTCTATAAATATTGCTTTTATGAATTTCTTATTTTTTTTGTTCTCTGGTAGAACCAACAGACAATCCCTCATGATTTGGACTGGCCTCATTTCTCTGTTTCAGCAAATCTGGTTGTGCCACTTGACAAGGTTAGAAGCAAGGGATCATTTCCCAGGTGGGGACTGGGTTAATATAAACCGGTCTGTTTGATAACTGCGCAGCGACCGAGGAATATTATTGATGTTCCTGATGATTTAATTAGATTTTCACTTTTTTTTACAATGTCTTCTAAATTCTTTTTTTGTACAGTTTTAACAGAAACTCTTTGACTTTTTCAGATCTTAGCATTAACTTGATTCTGAAAAGTCATAAAGAATATAAAATTACTTTTTTCAGTTCCTGTTGCACATTCCTTTATTGTCTCATTCCCGGCACACGTAACTTTCTACATTTTCACTCCTTTCTATTCTATCTGAAAACGTGTGATGTCTTCCTAAATACACTGCATTTCCATGTTTCTGTATCCCAAATCATTACGGGCTTAATTCTTGTCTGCAAAAAACAGAGAACCTCTCATGTTGGGGTTCAAGTGTGCTGTAATGCGTCTTCTGTTCATTAGTCTGTTAATTGTTAATTAGTGTTAATTAGCTGCTTCCTTTATATAAAATCTATGCTGTAGCCAAGGTAGTGTATTTTTTCTTCTGTAATTTCTTTTTTTTTTTTTTTTTAAGATGTATTTACTTTAGAGAGAGACAACATGGGGGGAAGGGGCTGAGGGAGAAGGAGAGAGAATCTCCAGCAGACTCTCCGCCCAGTGCAGATCCCAACGTGGAGCTTGATCTCATAACCCTGAGATCATGATCCGAGCTGAAATCAAGAGTCAGACGCTTAACTGACTGTGCCACCCAGACACCCCTTTTGTAATTTCTTATATAATAATACAATTTCTTTTTTTTTTTTTTTTAAAGATTTTATTTAGTTATTTGACAGAGACACAGCGAGAGAGGGAACGCAAGCAGGGGGAGTGGGAGAGGGAGAAGCAGGCTTACCCACTGAGCAGGGAGCCTGATGTGGGGCTCGATCCCAGGACCCTGGGATCATGACCTGAGCCGAAGGCAGACGCTTAACGACTGAGCCACCCAGGCGCCCCATAATAATACAATTTCTAATATAATAACATACCCACCTAAGACATCCTCCTCTGTTTATATGAATCCTGTCCACCAGCCATGTCATGGTTTTTCTGTTCCAGACCACAGTCCTAGGAAAAATACTGGCTTTGGAGTTAAAATAAACCTTGGTTTGGTCCTTTAATAGCTGTGGTGTTTTGGATAACTTACTGACATTGTTGAATCTCCAAAATAGTAACAATAATCTTTCCCATGAGATTTTTTTTTTAACTTTTAATTTTTACTTAATTATTTTTATTTATTTTTTATTTTTTTAGAGAGAGAGAGTGTGTACACACAAGCAGGATGGGAGGGGAAGAAGGAGAGGGGGAGAGAAAATCCCAAACAGACTCCACCCTCAGCACAGAGCTCTAGGCAGGGCTCCATCGCAAGACCCTGAGATCATGACCCCAGCCGAAATCAAGAGTTGGATGCCCAACTGACTGAGCCACCCAGACACCCCTAATTTTTATTTAATTTTTATTATTCTCCAATTCCCTTAACATGAGGTCTACACTCTCACAGACCGTTGTACAATACAGTATTGTTGGCTGTAGGTACAATATTGTACAGCTCGCCTCTAGAGCTAATTCATCTTCCTTGACTGAAACTTTATCTCCATTGATTAGCTTCCCCATTCTCCCTGCCTCCAGCCCTGCCAACCGCCATGGTGCTCTCTGTTTCCATGGGTTTGACTATTTTACAAAACCGTTATAAGTGGAATAATGCCATGTTGGCCCTTCTGTGACTGGCTTATTTCACTTCGTATAATGTCCTCAGGTTTCATCCATGTTGGTACATATTGCAAGATTTCCTTCTTTTTTAAGGCTGAATAATTTTCCATTGTAGTATTTTTTTTCCTTAAATCCATTCATTAATCAATGGGCATTTAGGTTGTTTCTATTGGCTATTGTGAATAGTGCTGCAGTGAACATGGGAGTATTATCTCTCTGATCCTGATTTAAATCCTTTTGGAAAAATACACAGACATGAGAGCATATGCTGGATCATGTGGTAGTTCTATATTTAATTTTTTGAGAAACCTCCATACTAGTTTCCACAGAGGCGGGACCGTGTTACCTTCTCAACGACAGTGTTCAAGGCTTCTGATTACTCTCCATGCCCTTGCCAATATTTGTTGTCTTTTTTGTTTTATAATATCTATCCCAACAAGTGTGAAGTGAGGTGTTTTGTTTTTTAAGATTTTATTTATTTATTTGACAGACAGAGAGAGAGAGCACAAGCAGGGGGAGTGGGAGAGGGAGAAGCAGGCTTCCCACTGAGCAGGGACCCTGGGATTATGATCTGAGCTGAAGGCAGACACTTAACCGACTGAACCACCCAGGTGCCCCGGTGATTTTTTTTTTAAGAATGAGTTAAGGGATTTTTAAAAAATATGCTTGATAAAATAAGTTACCTTTTGTTCCTTTCAATTTTAATAGAATTTAAAACATTCAAACTACACTTATCATTTTCCATTTTATGTTGTTAGATACATTTCTGTATCTTTCTCTTCAGAAATATGAATTACATGAGTGTAAGAATTGAGTTTCCTCGTACTTCAATTCTGTGCTCTATGTTATAGAGGGTAATATTGATGGATAATTACTCAGTAAATTTTAATTGTTTAGTAATAATCATGAAGTAATTCAGGAAAAAGCCATCAACTTTCAAAGTTTCCACCACGTAGTCACTTCGTATTAGTTTTTGTAGTGGATGTAAATTTTAGTTTTTATAGATTTAATTTATCACAATCATCGCTTTTGAGCTCTCATAGTTAGATTGTGAGATATTTTTCTATTTGTTAATGAGGTATTTCTATTTGTTTTCAAGAGAAAGGCCACACAATTCAAACTCTCAAAAATGCTTATTTTACTATGTTTTAAAAGAACAGCTACCTATGAGGTGCTGGCAAACAATGTAATCTACAGTGGAGAGTGTACTATATGTCAGTAGGGCTCGGTTCATTCAATAAAAATATATATATATATATATATATATATAAATTGATGTCCACTTGGGTGGACATGTCTTTTGACCAAAAATATAACAAAAATTTAAACTCAGTTTTTTCTTCTTCTGAAAGAATCATTGTTTGACAATTTTCTTATAGATGATAATGATCTAATAACTCTTTATATAGACATCTTATATGGACATAGTACCTCATAGTTTCAAAAATACTTTTATATATTTTAGTTATTTGGACACTCAATATAATTTTGCCACTTTAAAATGCTAGCTTTCAAAGTGCTTAAATCCCATTGACTAGGTGCATTATTCTCGGAGAAAACTTGAAGGTACATAACTTATGTGTCCCATAAATTTTAGTTTAGTTTGAACATTCTAAGTTCAAAGTATTAGAATGATCTTCAAAGTAAGTGTTTTTTGGCAATAAAGGTTAAGACAGGTATTTGGATCAGTCTTTGTGTGTTAAACTCTTAACCAAGTACTCATTCACTGAAGATATTTCCTTTTTTCTTTTTTTTATATTGTGGTAAGAACACAACATAAAATCTACCTTGTTAACAAATTGTTAAGTGCATAATACACTACTGTTAACTATAGGTACAATGTCTTACAGCAGCTGATTTCTAGAATTCATTTATGTTGCATAACTGAAACTTTTTATTTATTTATTTATTTATTTATTTATTTATTTATTTATTTATTATGTTCTGTTAGTCACCATATAGTACTTCCTTATTTTATTTTATTTTATTATGTTATGTTAATCACCATACATTACATCATTAGTTTTTGATGTAGTGTTCCCTGATTCATTGTTTGCATATAACACCCAGTGCTCCATGCAGAACGTGCCCTCTTTAATACCCATCACCAGGCTAACCCATCCCCCCACGCCCCCTCTGAAACCTCAGTTTGTTTCCATATGAAACTTTATTTTTTTTAAGATTTTATTTATTTGTTTGAGAGAGAGAGATAATGAGCAGGGGGAAGGGTAGAGGGAGAAGCAGACTCCCCACTGAGCAGGGAGTCCAGTGTGATGCGGGACTTGATCCCAGGACCCTGGGTTCGTGACCTGAGCTGAAGGCAGACAGTTAACTGGTGGAGCCACCCAGGCGCCCATAACTGACACTTTCTATCACTTGAACAGCAGCTCCCCATAGCCGCCTCCCCCAGGCGCTGGTAACAATCATTCTGTTCTCTGTTTCTATGAGTTTAACTGTTTCAGATGACTCCTCTAAATAGAAACATGCAGTATTTGTCTCTCTGTGACTGGCTAATTGCACTTAGCATAATGTCCTCAAGGTTCAACCATGTTATATCCAAAAGAATTGAAATTAGAGTCTCGAAGACATATTAGCATTCCCATGTTTATTGCAATATTATTCACAATAGCCAAGATTTGCAAATAACATAAATGCCCACCAACATATGAATAGGTATGAAAATGTGGTATGTACATGGAGTAGAATATTGTTCAGTCTTAAAAAAAGCATGAAACACTCTGGGTATCTTCTAACATTTGTGGACTTACTTTGCCAGTCTTCTCTGACTTATGTTGTACCATATGTATTAGTGTAAACTGTCTCAAAATATTTTTTGGAATGAGGCTGTGTACATATATAACTCTATATATACTTGGTTTCCAAAGTTGGTGTTAGATTGAGAGTGGTTGTTTTTCTAAAAGGACAAAACTTCTAAATAGTAGAAGATAACATACAAAGAGTAAAGAAAAGAGCTCAAGGCAAGAAAAAAGTACTCGTGTGCATGATATTGACAACCCATTTCTCAATGATGCCTTTCTCTAATGATACAATAATAGTAACATATCAACAACAACTGCATAACAGCTTCAAATTTTTCTCCTTAAGAAAATTATTGTCACTGATTGGACTTACCTTCTACCTGTAGCCCTTGTAATTAAAAAAAAATATATACATACAGTTAATATGGGCACAAAGTATAAACATTGATAAGTTACCAAAAAGTTACAGTGATTTTCTACCTACTTCTATTCCTGATGCTATGGGCAATCTAAGTTATCTGTTTCTTGTTGTCTTTTTATCCATGCTGTTTACCTTCAGAGACATTCTATGCAAATAAAGGCATATGTGTATATTCCCCCCTCTTTCCCTTTTTCTCTTATCAACATAGCTTTAAGATCATTCTAGAATTGCTTTTAGAGGCTGCACAGCATTTCTTTTTTTTTTAAAGATATATATTTTTATTTATTATTTTTACACCTCTTTTTAAATTTTATTAAGATTTAATTTACATAGATTATGCCTATTTTTTTAATTTTAATTCCAGTATAGTTAACATGCAGTGTTATATTAGTTTCAGGTGTACAATATAGCAATTCAACAATTATATATATTACTCAGTGTTCATTACAATAAAGGTACTCTTAATCCCCTACACCTATTTCACACATCCTCCCACCCACCTCTTCTCTGGTAACCATCTGTTTATTCCATATAATTGAGTCTGTGTTTTTGGTTTGTCTCTCTCTGTTCTTTGTTCATTTGTTTTGTTTCTTAAATTCCACACGTGAGTGAAGTCATATAGTATTTGTCTTTCTCTGGCTGACTTATTTCATTTAGCATTATACTCTCTAGATCTGTCCATGTTGTTGCAAATGGCAAGATTTCATTCTTTTTCCAGCTGAATAATATTCCATCATAAATATACACCACATATCTTCTTTATCCATTCATCTATTGATGGACACTTGGGATGCTTCCATAATTTGGCTATTGTAAATACTGTTACAGTAAACCTAGGGGTGCATATATCCTTTCAAATTACTATTTTCATATTTTTGGGGTAAATGCCCAGTAGTGAGATTACAGGATTGTAGGGTAGCTCTATTTTTAACTTTTTGCAGAACCTCCATACTGTTTTCCAGAATGGCTGCACCAGTTTGCATTCCCACCAACAGTTTTGTGGAAAACCCACAATTTTTCTATAATTCCCTAAATGAACTACACTTAAATAGTTTCTAATCTTTCCATATTACAAACAATGCTGCAACAAAGTCTTTTGTATTCATCGTTCTACATGCTGTGAAATTGTTAAGTTAGAGATTGCATTGGTTTATGCTTCTACTAACAAATATAGGACTGCCTGTCTCTATATACCTCTGCTACACATTTCCCCCAGTTTTATTGAGATATCATTGATGAATAAATATAGTATATATTTAAGTTATACATTGTGATGTTTTGATGTACATGTACATTGTGAAATGATTGCCACAGTCAACCTAATTAATATATCCATCACCCCACACTCCACATAGTTACCTTTGTGTGTGTGTGTGTGTGTGTGTGTGTGTGTGGTTGAGAACACTTGAGATTTAGTCTCTCAGCAAATTTCAAGTATACAATTCATTATTATTAACTATAGTCACTATACTGTACATTAGGTCTCCAGAAATTACTCACCTTATAACTGAAATTTTGTACCATTGACCAACATCTCCCCATTTCCAACACCACCTCCAACTGCTGGCAACCACCATTCCACTCTGATTTTAAGAGTGACATTTTTAGATTCAACATATAACTGAGATTATGCAGTATTTGTCTTTCTGTGTCTGCTTATTTTACTTAGTATGATGTTTCCAGTTTCATCCATGTTGTCATAAATGGAGACACTTCCTTTTCTTTAAGGCTGAATAATATTTTATTTTATTTATATATATAATATTTTCTTCATCCATTCATCCGTAGATAGCTATTTGTTCCCATATTTTGGGTACTGTGAATAATGCTGTGATGGACACAAGAATGCAGATATCTCTTCAAGATCCTGATTTTAGTTCTTTTGGATATATACCCGGAATTGGGATTGCTGGATCTATGATATTTCTATCTTAAAAATCTTGAGGAATTTCTATACTCTTTCATGGGAGCTGCACCATTTTGCACTTCCACCAACAGTGTGTAATGGTTCCCTTTTCTCCACATCCTCGCCAACATTTATCATTTGACTTCATGATAATAGCCATCCTGACAGGAGTGAGGTGGCATCTCACTGTGGTTTTGATTTGCATTTCTCTGATGATGAGTGAGGTTGAACACTTTTCATGTGTCTGTTGTCCATCTGGATGTCTTCTTTGGTAAAAAGTCTACTCAGGCCCTCTGCCCATTTTTAATTGGATTATTTTTTTTTAAGTGAGTTGTATAAGTTCCTTAAATATTTTGGATCTTTACCCCTATTGTATATATGGTTTGTAAATATTTTCTCCTATTCTTTAGGTTGCATTTTCACTCTGTTGATTGTTTCCTTGGCTTTGCAGAAACTTTAGTTTTGTATGGTCCCACTTATTTATTTTTGCTACTGTTTCCTGTTCTTTTGGTGTTACATCCATACTATCATTGCCAAGAGCAATGTGAAAGAGATCTCCCTCTATGATTACTTCTAAGGGTTTTGCAGTTTTAGGTCTTACATTTACCTCTTTAATCCATTTTGTGTTGACTTTTGTGTATGGTATAAGGGTTCAATTTTACTCTTTTGCATTGGATATCCAGTGTTCCCTATACCACACAGTAAGAAGACTCTCCTTTCCCCTTTTTGGTATTCTTGGTGTCTTTCTTGAAGAGTGGTGGATGGTATTTCAAGTGTATCCTTCAGCTCTCTATTCTGTTCCATTGGTCTATGTGTTTGCTTTTATGTCTGTATCTTACTGTTTTGATTACTATAGCTTTGAAATCAGGAAGTATGCTGCCTCCAGCTTTGTTCTTCTTGCTTTGGCCATTTAGAGTCTTTTGGGTTTCCATATAAATTTTAGGACTGTTTTTTCTATTTCTGTGAAAAATGCCATTGGAATTTTATAGGGATTGCATTGAATCTGTAGATAGCTTCGGTTAGTATAGCTATTTTAACAGTATTGATTTTTCTAGGTCACAAACATGGGATGTCTTTCCATTTCTTTGCATCTTCTTCAATTTCTCCCATGAGTGTTTTATAATTTTCAATGTATAGATCTTTTACCTCTTTGGTTAAATTCATTTCTGAATATGTATTCATTTAATGACATTATAAGTGAGATTATTTTCTTGATTTATTTTCCGGATAGTTTGTTGTTAGTGTATAAAAACACAACTGATTTTTGTATGTTGATTTTATATCCTGCAACTTTACTGAATTCATTTATTAGTTTAACTTTTTTTTTTTTGGTGGGATCTTTAGGGTTTTCTATATATAAATTTGTGTCATCTGCAAACAGAGACAGTCTTACTTCTTCCTTTCTCATTTGAATGCCTTTTATTCCCTTTTTCATGTCTATTTGCTCTGGCTAAGACTTCCAATACTATATTTAATAAAAGTGGTGAAAGTGACTTGTTCCCTGTGTTGTTCCTGATCTTAGAGGAGAGACTTTCAGCTTTTCACTATTGAGTATGATGTTGGTTGTGGACTTGTCATAATGGCCTTTATTATATTGAGGTACATTTCTTCTATAACTAATTTTTCAGAAGTTTTTATTATGAAAAGAGGTTGGATTTTGCTGAATAGATATTCTGCATCTACTGGGAAAAACACATAATTTTCTCCTTCATTCACATTTATTAATTGGGGTATGTTGAAATGTCCTTAGATCTCAGGCATAAATCAGTTATTTCTAATTCTTTGTTAGGCAATTCATCGATCTCCATTCTTTGGGATCAGTTATTGGGAAATTATTGCCCTCCTTTGGTGATGTTATGTTTCCTTGATTTTTTTGTTCCTTGAAGTCTCGTGTTGCTGTCTGCATGTTTGAGGAAGCTGTCACCTCCTCCTGTGCTTACTGACTTGGCTTCAGGAGAGAAATACCTTCACTAATCATCCCAACTAGCGAGCAGATCTATGTTCACACCTTTTCTATGGATACTCCTGTTCCACCTCTTTTGTTCCCTCGTGGGGGTGGGGGTCTTAAGACTATGTGCCTTCTCTTGGGGCACCTGGGTGCCTCAGTCAGTTAAGCAGCTGACTCTTGATTTCAGCTCAGGTCATGATCTCCGGGTCCTGGAATCGAGCCCCGCATCTGGCTCCCTGCTCAGCGGAGAGCCTACTTGAAGTTTCTTTATCTCCCTATGCCCCTCCCCCTACTCACACATGCTCTCTGTATCTCTAAAATAAATAAATAAATCTTAAAAAAAAAAAGACGGTGTGCCTTCTCTTGATCCTGAGAAGCCATGCTGAGCAATGAGAGCCTCTCTCTTGTTTTCCCTGTAGTCCTGAAATGCCTGAGTTTGTGTGCCTTCTCTTAATACCTCAGAGCCACTCACTGACCACAGGGCCTCGCATGGAGAGCCCACTCTGGGAGGGGAAGTAAGGTGCCCTGAGCATTGGCCGTGCCTGAGGGCCAGTTGGGTGGGTCTTTAGGCACCAGGCACAGAGGGCTTTGAGGCTCGCCGTTGGCAGTTTGGATTTTGTTCTGAAGAGAAGGGGAAGCTGCTGCAAGGTCTTCAGACAAGAATGGCTTGATGGGACTCACGTGTGTGGCATGTGTGGCGGTTGGATGGTGAGGAGATGGGGTGGAGCACGAGCGACGGTATCAGCTACGAGTGCCTGGGAAGCCGAGAAATATCAGGGGTTTTGTGATGTCCAGGGCAGAGACGGTGTCAGCCTAAACTAGGGTGGAGCCAATGGAAATAAAGAGAATTAGACAATTAAAAATATGCTCTGGGAATAAAAAAGATCAGGACTTACTGGAGAATTCAAATAGCAAAAATCAAGGGAAAAGTCTAGATTTGTATTTCAGCAACCAGATAGGTGATGCTACTGTATACTGAGAGGGGCAAAAACTGGCAGGCAGCAGTTTGTGAGGACAGACATCTTGTTACTCTCTCCCACATGTTAGGGCTTGAACTGAACTGTCGCCCTTTCTGGCTCAAATATAAAACAGGGCTTGATGCACTGGGGTATGCCCACACTCAGCCCTCGATGCAAGAGTGATGTGTTCCCCCTACCTAGGTACGCCAGACCCCTGAAAATCGATGCAGTCTCGCTTTCCACCTACAACCGTGCATAAAGTGAGATCTTGCTAGCTTCCACTGTGGTACTGGTTCCCAAATTCACACATTCTCCAGCGGTTTCCAGGAATGCAATTTTTCCTATAGTTTTCTCTCCTTATGAAATCACATTCTTCTCCTGAGAACTGTTTCGGGCAAATCCTTTGACCCCAGCTGAAGAAGACCAGCTGGAAAAGCAGGGAACCAAAAGGCATTTTGGAAGTCTGAGCTACGTGGTCGAGCGTGGGAGAATTCAGCTAGAACATACGGGAAAGGGGACAGACTTAACGAGGTTGCCAGTTGGTCAGCCCTGCTCTACATCTTTATCGCCAAACCTGAGAGTAAGAAGCCAATCTGTTTTCCTAAAAATCCACAGTACAGAGTTATTATTGCCCCAGATTTGTCTCTTTGCAGCTGGACTCCTAATTGGCTGTGCTATTTCTGTAACAGCTGCTGGAAATTCTGCCCTTTCTCAAGCTGCTCTGCTGTTTCCTCATCAGCAGCACATCAGATGTATTTAGGTTTTTGTCACTGGCCCAAAATTGTGGATGCGTGTGTAATTCATTGAGGAAACTTGCCTACTGGGGCACTCAGGAGACCAGGGGAGAATGAGCTGTCTGAGGGAGGTGGCTCTCAATAAAAGTTGAACAAAACTGCACTAAGCCTGGGGAGAGTCTTCATAGAGGTTGTTTAAGACTGGGGTCTGCCTAATAGGATATGGGCTTTACAGGAGTTAGTTATGAAGAAACAGTGAGAAGACTCAGTGCAGGTGAGCTGGGGCTTCTGTGAAATCAGGTGAAGCACCTCTGACTTTGCCTGGGAGGGGAAAGCCAATGCAAAACCTAAGTGACTTTAGTTGCCTCCTTAAGTGTGACGTCTCCAGGGTCTGGGCGTGGGGCTCGTTTCCTGGAATCAAATCTACTTAAAGAGATTCGAATAGGAAGACAAACCTAGCTGGCTTGTCCTGGTGGTCAGGGTTGCTGCTCTAGAATGCTTGCTAAAAACTCTCACGTCTGCCCCACTCTGCTTTTGCGAAGTGGCTGGAAATTCCTTGAATCCCGATTTAGAAAATGAGTGTTTGTGTTCTGGTTTTGTCCCTGCACTGGTCACTTGGTTTTCGGTAGATCATCTCCCCCATCTGGGGCCCCAGTGGTCTCCAAGGTGATGGTGTTGGGTGAGATTTTCTTCAAGATCCTTCCAGTCCTTATGTTCTCAGCTCCCTTGACTTCTTGGAAGTTTCCCCCACCAACCTTCAAAGTCAACACATTGTAAGAGTTCCCTGTGAAGAAGACCTCTCCGTGCAGGCGAGGGGACCACCCCGCTTCTCTGCTTCTGGCTTCAAAAGTAAGAATTGTGTGTTTACTTCTACTTTGGGACTAGTGCGAAGACGCCCAGTCAGAGGGTGCTGCAGAGCATCTACCTCGTCGTAGGTGCTGGGAAAACTTGGGAATTGTGGCTCATGAGGATGATTGTGTTTTGAAGCAAACATGTTTTCAGCAAACCTACATTCAATCAGTACTTCTCAAGTTTATTTTTAAAAATTGACCCTTTTGCTCAGTTATCCCTTAAAGGTCAATCAAATGCTTACTAACACTTGAACCTGTCCTAGAAGTTTAAATTATTTCCATGTCCTTACTAGTTTATTTATCTTGATCAAAATATACTTTTCTTTTTTCTCTTCTGTGAATTGGGTTTTCCCTACTATATTTTAAGACAGACTTTCTCCATTCTTCAAAAGATCATCCGTAATCTTTAATCTATAATTGAATCACAAAAAATCTAGGGCTTATTAAAAAACACAGACTAACTGGTATTTTTAGGAAACATTTTATCATTTGCAAGGAGGAATCCAGTCATTTTTATATCAGAGTATATATAATAGACAGCAGGGTCTAAGACCTGAAATGTAGAGAAGACAGAACTAAGCCATGAATCTGGTGGAGAATTTTATGGCAGATTCCAGTCAAGTGCTTAGGATACAGTGATGAACAGATGACAAGTATTAGTGCTTATGGGGTCTTTTCAAACATGACTTTTCCCAAATTATTTGAAAAGTGAACTCAAAACTATTAGAGTTCCAGCACATGAAAGGGAAGTATTGGTTGAAAGATCGGATCAAAGTAGTAATAAAAAGTCCTGAGCTACAGAAAAGAAAAGGAGAGCCCCCCCGCCCCCCAGGGCAGCAGCTAAGAGCCTATGCCTCTCCGTGTGAGCCCCAGCTTGCCTCACCAGTGGTTGTGGTGTTGGGGGGAGGGCGGCTTATCTGCCCTTTCTGTGCCTTGGTGTTCTCTTCTGTAATATGGGGAAATAATCCTAATACTTTTCTCATGGGCTTGTTGTGGAGATTAAAAACCTCTTAGAAAAAGTACTGGAAACAGTACCTGGTATATATTTAACATTCAGTGGGCTACAGCTAAGTTGAGGCAGGAATTGATGTTAAATATTTTCTAGGTTAACACAGCTTTAACAAAACCTTAGATAACGAAGATGGAATTTTAGGCCAGGGAGTTCATTTCCTACTGCTATGAGGAATCATCCATAAGAATTCCTGGTAGCATTTCAACCACTTCCATCCATTTTGTATTTATAAAATAGGATCATCTGGATGCACATGACAAGGTCTCTGAGGCCCTAGAAAGGGACGACTCCACAGTCCACAGACTTTTTTCTGCTGGGGGAGTCCAGGAATGCACTGAACCACTTCCCCCCTCCCCCACCGCCATGTGTCTGCCACTGGCTGGGCCTCTGCTCTGAGTGGGGAGGTGAGGGTGTGAAGACATGGTCTCCCTTGATAGGAAGCTTACAGTCTAACATGGAATAGGAGGGAGCAGGACAAAAGAGGAACAATTACATAGAACGTGGTCCTTTTATAATGTGGCAGCATGGACGATGCTCTAAGAAAGTCCACCCAGGAGGAGTGCCTAGCCTTGTGGGAGGTGGCCAGGGAACAATCTCCCAAGGGGGTGGTGTGGGGGCATGGCGAGCTGGGAGGGCACCACAGGCTGAGGGAGGAGCCGGGGGGCAGGAGGAAGTCTGGCCGGATCAGGTGGCTGGAGATGTCTCGTCTTCCCCTGAGCAGGGCTGCAGGCGTGAGCCTGAGACTGGGTAGAGATGAAGGGGCACAGAGTGGCCTGGTCTCGAGGTCCTCGTGCATCATTTTAAGGAAGCTTGAGCCTCAGTACTGCTGCAACGAGTTTTTTTTAACAGGTTTTAACCTGGAAAATGACACAGTGAAACTAATGTTTTGGGAAGATTCTTCTGCCAGCTGGGAGGAAAATGGTGGGAAGGGAATGTGGGGAGAGGGGTAGGGGTCCACCAGGAGTCTGCTGTCTCCACCAGTGAGAACTGACCTGGCCTTCATCTCGGGCACCGGTGGGGGTGGGAGGGAAGGGGGTGGATTCACAGGTGCTCAGGTGGTACAATGGACAGGACTGAGTGATGAACTGGAGGTGGAGCCCTTAAAGGATGTGGGATTCTTCTGTTTCCAGTCTGAACAACTGTCATCCCCTTGAAAGAGGGAGCAAGTTTTGGTGGGGGGAAAAAAAGACGTGTTTAGTCTTGAATATGTTGTGTTTGAGATACATCCCCGAGTGAAAGTGGTAAAACGTCCCAGGCAGGAACCACGTGAATGTGGAGTGGGGGGATGGTGAGTTAGCGCAGGTGGGGTTGGGTGGCCGGGGAGGACGTGGAGGGGCTCGGAGAGCCCTCCTTCAAGCCAGCACAGCCAGAGAACTGATTTGGGATGGGAGGAAAAGAACCTTACCAGAAGGAACCAGAGAGGGCAAAACAGAGTGAAACCTAAAGAAAAGGGAATGTGGAAAGAAATCATAAGCTCACATACTGAGGGAATATTGACAAGAGAGGGGTGTGTTTACTGGAGTTTAGAAAGATCTGTGACCCAAAAACCATGAACAATACTCTCCTCTCAGAAGAGCAAGTGGTAGGTACATGAGAAGACCCCGTATGTGGAAGACTTTGCTTCAGTGTTCCTTAGTTAGCCATGTGTTAATTAAGGATTAAGTGAGGGGAATGATGAAAGACATATTTGTTATTAATATAGCAAACGAATCACATCTAAAAAGTGCAGTGAGTTTCTTAGGTCTTCTGTGCCAAGAACTCCATGTGATGGTTCCAACCTAACTTGTAGTTTCCACAATGTCCCTAAATAAAACCTAAGAATCAGCCTAATGCAACTACTCATTGTTGTCTGGGTTTCCCACTATTTCCCAAGGCTGGGTGGTGACCTCTCTTCCAGGAAGCCTCTTCAGATTGCATTTAACTGGGTGTTCTTTCTTCCTTCTCCAAACCTTGGAGCATTCTCTAGGGTGCTCTCACATTCTTCTTTGTGTTGGGGGTTTGTGAACCTGTCATCACATTCACCCGATGACCATCCCTTAATGGTTGGCCATTTTTGATTTTCTGAGGTGTGACTAACACCATGCCTGGTTGCAGAACATCTCTCTAGTTGACAAGAGCCATTCCTTAAGTATGTGTTGCACTAAACTGATGGGTAGGTCAAGCATGAAATCAAGGACAGGATTAAGATTAGAAATGTAGGAAGAAAGATCCATTAGTGATTTGAATTAAAAAAGCTGATGCACATGAGGAAAAAATAGAAGGTAGAAGAATAGTTAATTTCTGCACAATCAGGCAACATCAGGTAATTATTTGGGAATTTGGATGTGCCCAGTGTGGCAGTCTTTTGAAATGCCAGGGGACACCTGCAGGGTGGAGCAGACAGGTGAAGCCTTTGGGCTCTGTCCCCTGAGCCACTTTGGGCCCCTCCATTCTGAGCCACAAAGATACCTTAGGAGGGCTTTGGCAAAGGCAAAAAAGAAACTCTCCTGGGCGCCTGGGTGGCTCAGTTGGTTAAGCGACTGCCTTCGGCTCAGGTCATGATCCTGGAGTCCTGGGATCGAGTCCCACATCGGGCTCCCTGCTCGGCAGGGAGTCTGCTTCTCCCTCTGACCCTCCCCTCTCTCATGTGCTCTCTCTCATTCTCTCTCTCAAATAAATAAATAAAATCTTTAAAAAAAAAAAAAGAAACTCTCCTACTAAAACTCGAAGGTCTCAAACCAGCAAGTCCGGTGAGTGACAACAAGTATAGATACGAAAGAAGGAAAAATAAGAGCTTTGTTTAGCTAAAGGGGAGCTTGTAAACAAGTAAATTTAGGGCAAACAATTTAACAGAGGCTGGTGGGAGTGAATAGAGAATCTGGAGTTCTTTCAAATGAAAGAAGGCTGGGTATTTAAAAACACGAGATGATTCAGAAAAGTCTGATATACAAAAATGGGCTTTGAACTTGTCCTGTTTTCACAAAGATTTTAAATTCCATTTCTCTGGCTTCTTGTGTTTTCCTCCTTGGGTATAAGTCCTGGATCACTCTGAGAATCTGCTGAAAGGGATGGAATTCTCCCTGGGGAAAACGTGCAAATGCATATACACACAATCAGAAAATGCATGTATGTATTTATTGTCAGTAGTGTGTGTGCGTATACTTCTGCATATATGTATATACGCTTCTGACTTGTGCAATTCAGGGTCTCCAGACACCTTTCCATGGACCTCCACGGCCCCCCTGTAGCCCAGGTGACAGCTCCTGGCTCTCCCCTGGGTGCTGAGCTGTCCCTCTGCAGAGGCTGGCCCCTTGGATGCCAGTCTGGGCACCATTCCAAGTGCCTGTGGTGCCCCCTGGCCTCCAGCCAGAAGCATTCACACTGTTCTGCACATTTCCTTGCCTAAAAAGGCAGCAAACAAGTGCTGAAAGGCTTAGGCAGAACTAAGTTCCTCTTTATTTTCTTCTCACACAATTTTTCAGTGTCCTCAATAAGCAAAGCTCCATCTCTGAGAATTTGAGAGCCTTGGCTAAGGATTATATGGGAACCAATCTGGAGTTTGGCATCTTGTGCCTGACTTTGGCCATCTTGAATCCATTTGGACAGAGAGCTCGAAGAGTCCTCTTGCTCACCAAGCTGTGGATTCGTTTATTTATTAATGAGGTGGTGCTGACAATTTATTTCCAAGAGCCAGTGTGTAAGCAATGTAATGTGAAGGCATTCCATAAAACTGTGAGGAGGAAGGCAACATCAGAACCCCACTGTTCAATGAGAGGGAGTGCTAGAAAACCAGACACCAGTGAGGTGTGGGAATGAACATTAACTGGACACCAACTGCATATTGTCACAGTATATGGGTCAACTGCAGGCCACTCGGCAACTCCATGAGGTAGAAATGGCCATCCCCATTTTACAGATGAGAATGTAGTTTAATAGAAGGTAAGCAGCCTTAGAAGGCACTAGGTTGCCCCTTATGGTGCTTGGTATGGTTGGGATTAAATCTGAGATGTGGTTTGGGAATGGAAACGGGGTGGTTGGGAATCCCACTCCTTATCTCTCTGGCCAGACTCCTGTTCTTATGCAGACACCCTATAGTAGCTTTGCTGCATACAGCTGGAACGTAGATCATATTTTAGGGCTCCTTGTAAGTTACCAAGTGTTGATGAGGACCTGTGCTATAGCTCGTACTATATAAATACCTCATCCAGTAATTGTGTAAGCACTGGCCTGTTAGAGCAAATGGAGTCCTAGTAACCATGATTACCCACATTTCACTCTTGCATGTTTTGTGTTCCTTTGGGCAATCTGTACCTGTGTGGTGGTGTCCTCCAGGATTTCCAAGAGGGCCTGGGGATATTCACATGGTTGTAGCTTCTTTGTGCTCTCCTTTCTCTCAGGCTCAATAAGGGGAACCATTCTAGATGAGATCGATATCTCTGTTGACCTGTCTCTATTGTGAGGGAGAATTAGCATGGGGCCCCCAGCCAACCCAGGAGGAAATGTAATTTGAGTGTTAAGTCGCTGAGATTTGGGGATGCTTGTTACTGCATCATAACCAAGCTGGTACTGACCGAAACTTCCTCTGAGGCTGGTTTTCAGTGAATACCCAATTTGAAATTTACTTCTATTTTGCACTGATGCTCTTACTTTTCTCTGTCACCCCACTGTGATGAACACCTGCCTTGCTCATGACCCTGCCTTAAAATCCTGCCATTTGAATTGATTTTCCTCCACTACTCTGTCCCACAGTGTGAATGGTTAGCTTCTTTAAAGTATACAAGCCTGTGTCTCCCTGGCTCTTAGTTTCTAGAGGATCAAGATTGCTAGTGTAGGAGGTGAAACAGGGCTTCTTTCACTCTCCCAGAGTCTTTTCTCCCCAGAGCACATGGATGCCACTAGGCACTCATGGGTGGGCTGAAGTAAAGCAGCCGTGCTACTTCACGCTTGTCTTTTCCTCTGGCCAGTTGCTCAGCCCCTTTATGGTCATTCCTTGCTTAGGAGGAATTTGCCTTTAGAAGCCTGGCCATTGCTCTTTGGTGTTTGTCCTCTGATCCTGCACATAACTACTGGAGGATATTTGCTTCATAGACACACGGAGGCTTTGAATTATTTTCCCAGGGGACTCCTCTGCTCCTATATAAATCAGATGAGGCAAAGAGAGCAGGAGAGCACAGAGGTGTCGTTCACTATCATGTGCCAGAGAATTTTTGACTGCTCAAAAAATGCCACTTGACGATTTGAAAATTCATTAGTATGAGGATGAAGCAGTTGGCTCCAAACAATGGGTTAATGTGTGTTGGCGTCCAAGGTTAATGGCCATTAATAATCAGGAAATGAACAGATTGTGCCCTCTCCAGGGAAAGACATGCTTCCCGTTTATGAATATTGTGTCTCCATAAGCCCAGAGGACTGACTTAATAGTCCTCCTCACACCCTGGGAACACCTGCTTTCAGACTTACTTTGGTTATTTTATTTAGGGCAGGGTACACATCTGGATGAGCAGCTTGAGGTTCTGAGGAGTGAAAGGAAAAAGGTGGGTTCTAGGGACCCTGGTCATTCCCATGGCCTCCCCTGAGCTGTGGTGGATTTCTCCCTGTCTCCTTCAGCATCACCAGCCCTACAACCAAAGACTTCATCTTAAGCCTTTTGGCAAGGTGAGGGGTGAAAGCAGGCTATGAATTGCTATAAATATTAAAAAGTTAAAAAATGCTGGAGATAATAAAAATTATGTAGTAGCTCCTCCTTAGTAAGCCTGTTAGTTATATCAGACATTTCTTACATATATAATCTTTAATAATTAAAACCTTGGAATATAAGTTATAATAAACCTCATTTTACAAATAGGGTAATAGAAGGTCAGAGTTTAACTTGTCAAAGGCCACACACAGTGAGTGTCTGAATTTACCCAGATAAATTCTCTCATGTCCAATTTTCCCCTCAAAATATTGGTGTACACGTTTCTTAAAATAACAATTTCATTATTTTTGGTTTAATCACAAAACCTTCTTTAGGTTTGCTACAGTTATATTGGTTACTCTTATTATGGAATCATCTGGAACTCCTTGCACTAGTTTCCAAGATTCTTGTATGATATCTCACCCTTACCCGGGTTTATCTCCACCAGGAACCAGAAGCAGGGACCAGGTCCTCACTAAACCTTTTCCTTCCTTCCCCACTTCCACCCAGAAACCTTCTCCCAACCCTGCATTTCCATGGAGGTGACTGTTTCCATGAGGTAACCACCACCTCTCTGCTTTCAACCCAGTTTTGTTCTTTTGCAAAGAGACAGAGAAGGGATTTCTTTGAATAACCAAGGATTCTAATTTACAGAACTTTAAGCTTGGAGGTGAATTTAGTCTCTGCAATGACAATGCAATTGCCTCATTCTTGTCTTTTGCCTCTGGGCTCCTTGCCCATTTTTACTATCTGTTCTTCTAATTCCTACCCACTGCTCTGCTGATGCTGCCCTCACCATGATCTAGGTCTTTCAGCTTGTTCAGTCTCATGCTCCTTGTGGATTCTCCTCCTCCATCTCCCCCTCTCTGGAGCGACTCTCCTCCCTGGACCAGCAGCATCAGCCCCAGCTGGCACCTGTTTAGTCTGTGGCTTGACAAGCTTTCCAGGTGATTTGGATGCACGTTAAAGCTTAAGAACCACAGTTCCAGGCCATCTGAAATTATTGAACAGGTGTTCCTCGAAAAATCTCTTCTGTTGATACTTTAAAACACACATGTCTTTATAGCTGTAAAGGACCTGTTTGTATTTCTCTAATAATTTTTCTGTTTTTACGTTAGGGTTTTCTCCTGCCTCTCTGACATCCCCCCCGCCCCGGCTCTTTTATAAGGACCTCAATCCTCCTTTTTTCTGTTTGTGAATTTCTCCTTCTGAGCCTCTGCCCTTGTCTTGTTCTTTCCTATTATCTCTCACTCTCAAATATTTTCAACGACCTCCTCCATGATTCACACTTCAGCATCATGGATCTGAACCTCTTAGAGTCTCCTATTTCCCAAAGCCTAAAGGTTGTTTCTCTTGTGTTTTCTTAACCTATTATTTCAAAGAATAAATCTTTATTCTGTAATAAGAAGGGCTGCCAGCCTCAGAACCAATTTAAGCGGAGTTCCTGGAAAACAGAAAATAAGTGTTTTCTATTAGAAAGAATGGGGATAGCAGGAAGGGAAGAATGAAGGGGGGGATATCGGAGGGGGAGATGAAACATGAGAGACTATGGACTCTGAGAAACAAACTGAGGGTTCTAGAGGGGAGGGGGTGGGGGGATGAGTTAGCCTGGTGATGGGTATTAAAGAGGGCACGTTCTGCATGGAGCACTGGGTGTTATGCACAAACAATGAATCATGGAACACTACATCAAAAACTGATGATGTAGTGTATGGTGATTAACATAACATAATAATAATAAAAAAAAGAAAGAATGGGATTGATAGGTTCAACAATACTATGGGTCAAAACACAAGCTGAAAAGGTGCTGTAACCCAGGAGTAAATCCAGAGAAATTCTCAGAAAAAGAAGAACAGGAGGTTGCCCCAGGATGATCTCCAGGGTACCTGAACACAGGTCAGGGGCCCAGAGGCCAGCCTTCTGTCGCTCCCTGTCCGCATGTGCACACCACACGTACGGTCTCGGCACGTGTGCACAGACCAAGCAGAGCAAACCGTTCGCTTCATGCTGAGTACGCTGGCTTCAGGGAACTGAGAGACCAGACATGGAGACGATTCAAGAGCTTCACAGAATATTATGGAAAGGTGAAAAAGAAGGCTCTATGTGTCATTTCTACCAAAAAGAAAAATTATTCCAGTCCTCAAAGTCTAGAGTAAAGATGTCATTCTTTTGGCCACTCAGAATCCCAAATGGGACGGACTTCCATCTGCATCCCCTGAGGGAAGTCTACCCACTGGCAGGCAGCGTTCTCGTTCCAGGAAGATGGCCGCTAAGACACGGGGAAGACTCTCCAAGTGCCTGTGTAAGTGATCCTAGGCCTTTATACTTAAAGTGGGCTGAGGGGGGAAGAAGGATCATCAAATTATTAAGGAAAATCAAGTCTTTTTTAATTGGATAATTAACATTCAGGTATATAACATAATGATTTAATATTTGTATATCTTGTGAAGTGATTACCACAATAAGTTCAGTTAGCAACCATCCTTGTACATAGTTACAACAATTTTTATTTCTTTTTTTTTGTAGATTTTATTTATTTATTTGACAGAGAGAGAGAGAGAGAGCAGGAACACAAGCAGGGGGAGCGGGAGAGGGAGAAGCAGGCTTCCCGTGGAGCAGGGAGCCCGATGCTGCAGGGCTCGATCCCAGGACCCTGGGATCATGACCTGAGCCAAAGGCAGACGCTTAACGACTGAGCCACCCAGGCGCCCTACAATTTTTATTTCTTATGATGAGGCCCTTTAAGAACTTTTTTAGCACCTTCCAAATATGCAATAGTGTTATGAACCATAGTCAGCCTGATGTACATTACATGGGTACCATGCTGTACAGAGTCTTAGGTAATAGGATCAAAGTGAAGCAAACTAATGATAGACCGATTCTAGATACAACAAAATTCAGGGAACAGAAGATAAGTAAATAATATTCCAAAGAATACTTTTAAAGATACTTGAGAGTACTGTGCTTCCATAAAATAATACCATTAAATAGTAATCAGAGAACAAGAATTAGTCTTGCAAATTAGCCATGCTATTTCCAAAAAAAAAAAAAAAAGGCAAAATAGATGTAACTGAAGACAAAAATAGTGGTGGGGAAAATACTGAGAAATTGCCTCAGGCTGTGGGGCAAAAGGAAAAAAAATAGGTTAAAAAAAGATTAAAGGTATGAAGGATGAATCTATGACTGTGTGTTTTCTACTAGGGGTTTTAGGTGGAGAGGATGGAGGTGGAAGAAAAAAAACCCAGTTTATATTCACAACCATATACATGTAAATGAGTTAAATTCCACAATAAAAGAGACTTTCTTACAAACTCAGGTGTAGTGTAAGAAATAAACTCACAATAAATGTTGGAGAACCCCTGCAAATAAAGAAATGAGACATTAAAAAAATGCAAAGGGGAAAACAAGTATGACAGTATATATATATATATATATATAAACCTCAAACCCCTTAACTGGGTAAAAGATATTTCATATTGGTAAAATATTTAATCTACTCTAAAAATGAGGCCTCAGCCTTTATTAAACTTCTTATACAGCTTTTAAATACATATAGCAGAAATAATTTAAAACAGAAAAAAGGACATAGGCACAGGATGAAAAACAAATCTTTACTCACAATCAACAGGGCAAGTATACAAACAACACAGTAATGATATGAATACTTCCATAAAACAGTGTGGTATCTATTTGTAACAACACATAATATATAGTCATTTTAAACACAATATTTACCAAAAATATTAAGAAAGGGAAGCTCAGGTTTTTAAAAGGGAAAAATCATATATACGACATTTACTTAAAACAACGCAATGCACTTAGCAATTACAACAAAGACAGGCAAAACAAACACCAAATGTCATTACCATGCTCAAACTGTCTTTTTGAGTTAACAAACAACAACAAACCAAAATCCTTAAAAATAACTAATGTTGAAGCGGGGGGGAAGTACTTTTCCAAATGAGTAACAGTGATGGAATTTCACATAGACACTTGTGGAGGAGCAGCCCTAAGTTCCTACTCAGAGGCAGAATGTTGAGTTGGCAAAGTACACAAACCCTGAAACCAAACCACCTGCTTTTTACTCCTGTCCTTTACTTGCCATTTATTTTCTTGTCTGAACTTGGAGAAGTTACATAGCTTCTCAGTGTTCTTCCTAAAATTTGGGTGGTAGTACATACCAGATCTTAAACGTATCTGCATACCATCTCCATTGACCCTTGAACAAGATGGGGGTTAGGGCCGACGATGTCTGCATATGTGAAAATATACATGTAATATTTAACGCCCTCAAAACTTTACTCATAGCATACTGTTGACTAGAAGCCTTGCTGATAACGTAAAGTCGATTAACACATTTTGTATGTTTTATGTATAACACACTGTATTCTTACAATAAAGTAAACTAGAGAAAAGAAAATGTTAAACTCATAAGGAAGAGAAAGTACATTTACAGTACTGTATTACATTTATTGGGGGGGAACACATACCCATGCAATTCAAACCTGGGGCATTCAAGTTCAACTGTGCATGCAAACACCCAGAAACAATCAGGAATAGTTCCTATAAAAGAGACAGCTTTGCGTTAGAATGGAGTATTTGTCTCAAAAAGATAAAGACTACCAAAACAAATCTAAATACAGTAAAGAAATTAAAGGTAAGAAATTACCAAAGTTAAAAGCAAAAAATAAAAACAGAAAACAAAAGGGTATTCTTGATCGATAAAACAAAAAACCTGGTAGTTTGAAAGAAACAATAATATGGGATCAAACTTTTTTAAGTTTATTAGGAAAAAAACCCATTTACACAAATAACATTAGAAATGAGTGGGAGTATAGACACTGTTTTTAAAAACTGACACTTTTGTGGCACCTGGGTGGCTTAGTGGGTTAAGCGTCTGCCTTTGGCTCAGGTCATGATCTCGGGGTCCTGGGATCGAGCCCCGTGTTGGGAGCCTGCTTTCACCTCTTTCTCCACCTGCCGCTCTGCCTAATTGTGCTCTCTCTCTCTGTGTCAAATGAAAAAAATCTAAAGAAATAAATAAAAATTGACATTTGTACCTGAACACACTTATTTTAGTAGCTAGTATTCTCTCCATTTAATAGATGAAAAAAATGAGGCACAGATAGCATGAGTAAGTTATCTAAGGTCACACAGCATTAAGTGGTAGAGCTGTGATCTCTACAAACACTCATACACTGAAATAAACCTAAATTATGATGTGAAGAAGCATGAAAAACTAGAAAGACATATCATGCTACCAAATAAAATCTTTTAAGGATTTTAACTTGATAACATTTTTCCCCCCAAATCAGCCTGTAAGGTCAACAGGATGCCAATAAAAACGCAGAAGAAAAAAAAATTTTTTTAAATGGATCCTCACAATCCACTTTTAAAGTTGATCTAGAAAAGTGAATAACTAAAAAACTAGGAAGGAAACTTTGAAAAAGAGAATCTCAATTTAAACTACTCTATTTATTTTTTTTAAAATTTTTTTTTCACTTTAAAATGTCTTGGGATTGTTTCATTGATCTGACTTCTTTTATTTAAATGGTTGTCTAGCAGAGTATTTCACTGTATGGCTGTACTGTAATTGATTTAACTGGTCTCCTGTTGGGAAATGGGTTATTTCTGATCTTTTGCTGCTGCAGACAATGCTGCAAATGAACAGCCCTCTACTTAAATCTTTTCACACATGTGCAATTAATATCAGCTGGTTAAATTCCTAGGCGTAGAATTAATGGCTCAAAGATGAAAAGTGCTTGCAGTTTTCCTGAGTACTGCCTGCATGGAGTTGTACCAATTTGCCTTCTCACCGCCCTGTTCCCCTTTGACCTCATCAGTGTATTACCAAACTTTTGGTACCTTTGTATGGGTTGTTGTATTAGATTTTCTTATGAATACAGTATTTTCCTTTCAACTATCTGCTCATCTCCTTTGCCCTTTTTCTATTGGATTAGATTATTGGTCTTTTCATTATCCATTTGTAGAAACACTTTATAAACTAGGGGCATTAGCTCTTTGTTTATGAATATCAAACTTTTGATCTTTGTCAATCTGATAGGTGAAAAATATAGTATCACTTTGTGGGGTCCTTGTCTCTGGGCAAGGATAGCATCTTATGTCTGAAATCCATTGGTATTTCCTTCTGTAAACTCGGTTCATGCTCTGTACAGCAGTGGTTCTTAACTGGGGTGGTGTATGAGGATCACCATGTTTGAAATACATGAATGCAGCCCCCAGCCCTGGGGATTCTGGTACAGTGTGTCAGGTACTTCTTCTTTTTTTTTTTCATTTTTTTAATTGTTATGTTAATCCCCATACATTACATCATTAGTTTTAGATATAGTGTTCCATGATTCATTGTTTGTGCATAACACCCAGTGCTCCATGCAGAACGTGCCCTCCTCAATACCCATCACCAGGCTAACCCATCCTCCCACCCCCCTCCCCTCTAGAACCCTCAGTTTGTTTTTCAGAGTCCATCATCTCTCATGGTTCTTCTCCCCCTCCGATTTCCCCCCCTTCATTCTCCCCCTCCTGCTACATTCTTCTTCTTCTTTTTTTCTTTTTTAACATATATTGCATTATTTGTTTCAGAGGTACAGATCTGAGATTCAACAGTCTTGCACAATTCACAGTGCTTACCAGAGCACATACCCTCCCCAGTGTCCATCACCCAATCACCCCATCCCTCCCACCCCACCCCCCACTCCACCAACCCTCAGTTTGTTTCCTGAGATTAAGAATTCCTCATATCAGTGAGGTCATATGATACATGTCTTTCTCTGTTTGACTTATTTCGCTCAGCATAATACCCTCCAGTTCCATCCACGTCGTTGCAAATGGCAAGATCTCATTCCTTTTGATGGCTGCATAATATTCCATTGTATATATATACCACCTCTTCTTTATCCATTCATCTGTTGATGGACATCTTGGCTCTTTCCACAGTTTGGCTATTGTGGACATTGCTGCTATAAACATCGGGGTGCACGTAGCCTTTTGGGTCCCTACTTTTGTATCTTTGGGGTAAATACCCAGTAGTGCAATTGCTGGATCATATGGTAGCTCTATTTTCAACTTTTTGAGGAACCTCCATACTGTTTTCCAGAGTGGCTGCACCAGCTTGCATTCCCACCAACAGTGGAGGAGGGTTCCCCTTTCTCCGCATCCCCGCCAACATCTGTCGTTTCCTGACTTGTTAATTTTAGCCATTCTGACTGGTGTGAGGTGGTATCTCATTGAGGTTTTGATTGGGATTTCCCTGATGCCGAGCGATATGGAACACTTTTTCATGTGTCTGTTGGCCGTTTGGATGTCTTCTTTGGAAAAATGTCTGTTCATGTCTTCTGCCCATTTCTTGATTGGATTCTTTGTTCTTTTGGTGTTGAGTTTGATGAGTTCTTTATAGATTTTGGATACTAGCCCTTTATCTGATATGTCATTTGCAAATATCTTCTCCCATTCTGTCGGTTGTCTTTTGGTTTTGTTGACTGTTTCCTTTGCTTTGCAAAAGCTTTTTATCTTGATGAAGTCCCAATAAAGTCATTTTTGCCCTTGCTTCCTTTGCCTTTGGCGATGTTTCTAGGAAGAAGTTGCTGCGGCTGAGGTCGAAGAGGTTGCTGCCTGTGTTCTCCTTTAGGATTTTGATGGACTCCTGCCTCACACTGAGGTCTTTCAACCATTTGGAGTCTATTTTTGTGTGTGGTGTAAGGAAATGGTCCAGTTTCATTCTTCTGCATGTGGCTGTCCAATTTTCCCAACACCATTTATTGAAGAGACTGTCTTGTTTCCATTGGACATTCTTTCCTGCTTTGTCAAAGATTAGTTGACCATAGAGTTGGGGGTCCATTTCTGGGCTCTCTATTCTGCTCCATTGATCTATGTGTCTGTTTTTGTGCCAGTACCATACTGTCTTGATGATGACAGCTTTGTAGTAGAGCTGGAAGTCCGGAATTGTGATGCCGCCAGCTTTGCTTTTCTTTTTCAACATTCCTCTGGCTATGCGGGGTCTTTTCTGGTTCCATACAAATTTTAGGATTATTTGTTCCATTTCTTTGAAGAAAGTGGATGGTATTTTGATGGGGATTGCATTGAATGTGTAGATTGCTCTAGGTAGGATTGACATCTTCACAATATTTGTTCTTCCAATCCATGAGCATGGAACGTTTTTCCATTTCTTTGTGTCTTCCTCAATTTCTTTCATGAGTATTTAGGCAATGCGGTATCAGCACAGGGAGAAATATGTTGAAAGAGGGTTGGGAGTTGGTAGCCTAGACTATCTGATGAGATCGTTCTTATAAAGTGATCTACGAATATTCACTCTATCCTACATCAACAGGAAAAAATAATATCCAATGTTGATGTAGGTGTGTTGATACCGTGTATATAAATTGGCTCAATCTTTTTTTTTTTTTAAAGATTTATTTATTTATTTGACAGAGAGAGACACCACGAGACAGGGGACGCAAGCAGGGGGAGTGGGAGAGGGAGAAGCAGGCTTCCCGCTGAGCAAGGAGCCCGATGTAGGACTCATTCCCAGGACCCTGGGATCATGACCTGAGCCGAAGGCAGATGCTTAACGACTGAGCCACCCAGGTGCCCCTGGCTCAATCTTTCTGAAGAGCAATTGGCAATATCAGTATTAAGATACATCCAATTCCATTTTCACCTTTCTATTATGGAAAAATGTTCACATATATATATATTTTTTTTTATTAGCACAATGTTCATTGTAGCCTAGTTTGAGATAGACCACTATTGGAGAGAAAATTAATGTTTATTCATAAGGGAATAGTTAAATAGTCATGGTTAATGGCTTTTAAAAAAAGGCTCATCTATCCTATGAAGTACTTTTCCTGGGGGCTTAGGCACACACTTGTGCATACATGAGCACACCTGTATTCTTCTATTCTCAGACATAAAACATCATCCCAAACATTAAAATGTTCTTCTTAAGGAACAAAAAAAGATTTCCAAGAAGTGTGTTAAGCTTAATCCCATTTTTATAAAAGAGAGAAGATTTGCAGATGTACAAATCCGCATGTAAACACATAGCAGGTGTTCTGGAAACATTTACATCAAAATCGTAACGGAATTTGCCTCTAGAGAAGGCAGCATGGGGAGTGGTGGATGGAGATTTTTATTTTTCATTTCCTTATTTTTGTATGAATTACTTGAGACTGTATTAGTATATTCTTTAGAGAATAGTCTTTTAAAATCCTAGGAAACTATGATCACCTATGAGACAGGTAAAATTAAAATTCTACATATTCATCAATACAGCTGATAAAATCATGAATTTAAATGGACACATTGAAAACCCGTGCAGAGCAAATGCAAATGTGTCTGCACACGGTTTGTATGTATCACAATCCACAGAAGGTATGTGTGGAGATCTGCAGGGTTGGGTGATTGAATTCTGGGGAGCTGGGCATGGACTCTGTAGAAATAGAATTTCCTTGAGAATTAATGAGGTAAACGAAATTAAAAATGCTAAATTTATGCTCAAACTGTAAGAATGAATGCAACTGCATTTTCCTGGTGAGAGATGCAGATGGCCGACCTCTGTGTCCTCCGAATATAGCAGAGCTGGGCTTTAGAATGCCACAAAAATAGCCTCAAAATATGAACCCCTTTAATGATACAAAATAAAGACAGTGTGAAGTCCAGTGAAATAGTTGGTGGCAGGAGGTGATCTTCTGTAAGACCCCCCAACAGGCCCACTATTCAAGCACTTTCTTAGTGGTTGACCGAAGCTGGTTGACCTTAAATCCCGCTTTGTGAGGATCTGTTCCTAATATCCGGGGACAAATTAATCTTCACCTATTGCTCAGCCATTCCCTGACTTTCCATCAGGAGAAAGGACAAGCCAGTGCCTGGAGCTCTGTCTTTGCAATAACTTTTCAAGTTATGAATATAACATGAAGGAAGGAGAGTGGGATATTGACTTAGCCTCCGCTAAAGACAAAGCCGCGTGCACAGCAATATGCCAGGCTGCCTGCATGGTATAGCGGAGAGGAGAAGATGCCTCCTTTCCCCTTTGGATTTCAGCGTTCCTGCACACCAGCTCCCGCCGCCTGAGCACTAACTCAGGCCACTCTCCCCCTGTTTTCTGTGTTACTCTAGATGAATGGGGATGTTTTGGGAACACTTCACCTGCTAGGAGCTCTCAGACTACAAGGTAACATCTTACGACCCTCATCACATTTGTTGTGAGATCTGAGGATAAATTTGTAATGATCTGTCCTGGAAGGCTTTGTTTACTTTGAAATTTATGGTGGCCAACCAGAAGTCCTGCCCAACCCAAACCAAAACTTTTCCTCGAGCCTGTTCTTGGGCCACACAAGACCGTACAGCACATGTGACCACGTGCTGTAATAGTGGTTCTCGAAGTCTGGTCCCTGGCCCAGTGGTATCCGTGTCACCTGCTTCGAGTGCAGTTGCTTGGGCCCCCCCAGACCCGCTGAATCAGACTGCAGGCGTCTAACCATCCCTCGAGGAGCCTCTCGTGGGTGCTCACGTCTGAGAGCAGGGTTGTATGTACCAGACCGTGGTGCATGTTGAATGATTGATCGCTCATCTGTCCTCTATTAAACACCATCTAGATCAGCATTGTGCAAAAGACATATAATGGGGCCACATAGGTAACTTTCAATTTTCTAGTAGTCCTAGTAGAAAGAGAAAGGAAAAAGTGAAATTCATTTTACTAATATATTTTACTTAACACGATAGACTATCATTTCAACATGTCATCGATATAAACGTATTTATAGATGTTTTACATTTTTTTCGGGACTACATCTTGGAAATTCAGTGTATTTTCCTCCTACAGCTTGTTGTATTTCTGTCCAGCAACATTGTGTGGCCTCAGTAGGCGCATGTGGTTGGTGGCAGCCGTAGGAGCCCTGGCCTGAGGGGGGCCTAGGTCTCTGTTACATACTGTGAACCACCAGTGTTGGGTTGAATGCAGAATTAGTTCTCATATTGGTTGAGGCCCAGATCCTCAGCCGTTGCTCCAGCAGCTCCTGAGAGCAGATAGAACCTCAAGAGCTAGTGTAGGGAGATGGGTACTATCCACTTTCCGTGTGTGCCCTCAGATTCCTACACTGAATCCGAACCCTCAGCGTGATAGTATAAGGAGGGGCACTTTGGGAGGTGAAGAGGCAATTTGGTGGCATCTTCAGGAGTGGGATCAGTGCCCTTAAAACAGAGACCCCAGAGAGCTCCCTCACCCTTCCACCGTGTGGGGACACAGGGCGAAAATGCCGTCCGTGAACCAGGAAGCGGCTTCTCACCTGACGCTGAATCTGCCAGCATCGTGATCTTGGACTTGCAGCCTCCAGAACTCTGAGAAATGAATGTGGTTTACAAGTCACCCAGGGTTCTGTTCTATCATCCCGAACAGACTGAGACGCTCCACCCTTTATTTGTGGAGTGTGGTACGTTTGGCCCCGTGGCATACATGGTAGATGACGCTTATTCCTGCCTAGTAGAAAATGTAGGGGATCTTTCCTCAGGCTCAGAGGGAATGGGAGAGAAGTGGCAAGTATCAGGGATTTGGTGCCAGATGCCAGCAACTGAAGCCAGGATCTGCTGCATATTTGCTGAGTCACCCTTTTATTTAGTCCACTAGGGGTGGTTGGTGATTGCCTCGCAGGGTTGTCAAAGATCAAATATATACTGTAGTTTTGTGAGAGCTACAGTACATCCAGGGGTGTCCAGAACTTCTACAGGTGTACCTTTGCCCAAATTTGTTTTAGGTCCTGTTCCTTATATCTCAACTTTTAAAACACTGTCTTGGAACCCACAAATCTCGACATCTCAGCAAGAGGCTTCTGGTGGCCCCAGGGTAGATGGTATAAGCAACTTCACTCTGAGATGCAGGCAATGCAAAATCCCTGTATTCTGAGACAGCTTCTTCCTGCTATTTACCAAAAATAGTATTGTCTATTGCTCTGTTTCTGTCCTTCTATCTGATCTCCATTCGTGGAGTTTGTCTTTTGTGTGAAAATGCAGAATTTTTAGTCTTTTAACTATCTTATTTGCCCTTCCCATCCCTTGACTCTTTCTGTTCATCATTAAATTTGTGGATTTGCAGTGAGACTTCTATCCATCTTTAAAATAAAATCCTGTATTTGTTTCATTGATTGCTACAGTTAATTATACTAATTAGCGATCTTTCCCTGCTTAGTTTTATTTACTTTTGGTCCCTATCTGGAATAGACCACCCACAACATTCATGACACTTTCGTTTCTCCAAATTGTGTAGTTGGTCTTACTCATTGCCCTCCGTGTGGTTCTGCACTCAGACACCTGCTCGCTTTCCCTGCTCAGTCTCCACTCACAGTTTGTGTATCGCCCTCCACCGATGCTCACAGAGCTCGCTCTGTCGAAGTGGGGCTCTCCCGTCTCAGCATGCACATCCTGCGCCTTCACAGAGAAGTGACAGCTGGGCTGGGTTCAATCCCTGGCATTCCTGGATCACTATCCTACCCGAATGTTCTCGTGTTAAAGATTTGTAATAAAGCCCAAAGCAATCCTGCTTTGAAAAAAAATTAAAAATCTCTCACTTTACGGGGCGCCTGGGTGGCTCAGTCGTTAAGCGTCTGCCTTTGCTCAGGTCATGATCTAAGGGTCCTGCTTCACAGGAGGCCTGCTTCTCCCTCCCCCACTTCCCCTGCTTGTGTTCCCTCTCTTGTTGTGTCTCTTTCTGTAAAATAAATAAAATCTAAAAACAAAACAAAACAAAAAAAACCTCTCACTTTCCTCCCTGCTCATTCTCTTTCCCCTCATCTTCTCTCTCTCTTGCATTTCAAAGAGCAGAATGTTTTGTGGGTTTTTTTTTTTTGAAGTATATATGCCATACCATATCCTGTTAGTTTCAAGTGTACATCATAATGGTTTAATGCTTTTATATGTTACAAAATGATCCCCATGATAAATCTAGTTACCATGAGTTATTACAATATTATTGAGTATATTCTCTGTACTATACAGTACATCCCCACGACTTACTTATTTTATAACTGGAAATTTCTACCTCTTCATCCCTTTTATCTATTTCACCCACTCCCCAACCCTTCCCCCGCTCTGATAACCAAGTTTTTTCTTGTATCCTGAGTCTGTTTCTGATTTATTTCATTTGTTTGTTTTTTAGCTTCCACCTATAAGTGAAATTATTAAGGTATTTGTCCTTCTCTGACTTATTTCACTCACCCTAATACCTCCCAGGTACATCCATGTTGTTGCAAATGGCAAGGTTTCTTTCTTTTTATGGCTGAAAGGGGGCCAGTGGTGCAACGGATAACGTGCCTGATATGGATCAGAGGATTCTTTTTGTGGCTGAGTAATACTTCAGTGTGTGTGTGTGTGTGTGTGTGTGTGTGTAAACACAGACACACCACATTTTCTTTATCCATTCAACCATAGATAGACATTTAATTTGTTCCCATATCTTGTTATTGTAAATAACTATTGTAATAACTATTGGCTATTGTAAATACTGCTGCATTGAACATAGGACTGCATAGATCTCTTTTTTTTATTATTATTAAAGATTTTATTTCTTTATTTGACAGAGAGAGACACAGCAAGAGAGGGAACATAAGCAGGGGGAGAGGGAGAGGGAGAAGCAGGCTTCCCGCGGAGCAGGGAGCCCAATGTGGGGCTCCATCCCAGGACCCTGGGATCATGACCTGAGCTGAAGGCAGACGCTTATCCACTGAGCCACCCAGGCGCCCCCATAGATCTCTTTCAAATGGTGCTTTTTATCTTCAGATAAATACCCAGGAGTGGAAGTGCTAGATAGGATGGTAGTTCTATTTTTAATTTCTTGAGAAAACTCCATGCTGTTTTCCACAATGGCTGCACTAGTTTGCGTTCCTGCCAACAGTGCATAAGGTTCCTTTTTCTCCACACTCTCGCCAATACTTGTTATTTTTTGTCTTTTTGATAATAGCCAATTCGACAGATGTGAGGCAATATTTCATTGTGATTTTGATTTGCATTTCCTGATGATTAGTGTTGTTGAGCACCATTTCATATGCCTTATGGCCATCTGTATGTCTTCTTTGGAAAAATGTCTAAGTCCTTTCCAAATTTTTAATAAGGTTTTTTTTTTTTTGGATATTAAGTTGTGTAAGTTCTTTATAGATTTTGGAAATTAACCCCTTATATATGATTTGCAAATGTCTTCTCCCATTCTATAGGTTGCCTTTTTATTTTCTTTTTGTCGATGGTTTCCTTTGCTGTGCAAAAGCGTTTTAATTGGTTGTAGTCCCATTTATTTTAGCTTTTGTTGCCCTTGCCTGAGGAGACTGGTCCAAAAAAAACATTGCTAAGACTGCTGTCAAAATGTTTACTGCCTATGTTTTCTTCTAGGATTTTTATGGCTTCAGGTCTCACATTTAGGACTTTAATCCATTTTGAGTTAATTTTTTGTGTATGGTGTAAGGTGTAAGAATGGTCCAGTTTCGTTCTTTTGCAGGTAGTTGCCCACTGAGGCTTTGTTTTGGCCTCACATGGCATCTGTCCTGGAGAATGTTCCAGGTGCACTGGAGAAGAATGTGTGTTCTCTTGCTTTTGGATAGAATATTCTATATATTATCTATTAGGTCCATCTGGTCTAATGTGTTGTTTAAGGCTGATGTTTCCTTACTGGTTTTTTTCAGTCTGGATGATCTATCCTTTGATATAAGTGGGGTATCAAAATCCTCTACTGATACTGTATTTCTATCAGTTTCTCTCTTTAGGTCTGTTAATATTTGTCTTATACTTTTAGGTGCTCCTGTGTTGGGTGCATAAATATTTACAAATGTTGTATCTTCTTGTTGGATTGACCCTTTTATCATTATGTAATGCCCATCTTTGTCTTTTATCACAGTCTTTGTTTTACAGTCTATTTTGTCCGTTAATGAGTATAGCTACCCCAGCTTTCTTTTTGTTTCCATTTGCATGGAATGTTTCATTTGCAGTCTGTGTGTGTCTTTGTACCTCCTTCTCTTGCTCTCTCTGTTGTATTTTGATGACTTTCTTTAGTGCTATGCTTAGATTCTTTTCTCATTATCTACTATAGGTTTTTGCTTTGTAATTTTATGAAGCTAGCATGTATTAGCCTGCATATATAACAGTCTACTTTCAGTTGATTGCAAGTTGAGTTTGAATGCATTCTAAAACTCTACATTATTACCCCCACAGCATTGTTTCTGATTTCATATTTTACATCTTTTTATTTTGTGTATCTCTTAACCATTGCAGTTTTTGTTAATTTTACAACTTTTGTCTTTTAACCTTCATACTATGTTTATAAATGATTAATTTACCACCTTTACCAGTGATTTTCTTTTCTTTTTTTTTCTTTTAAATGTTTTCTTGTAACTAATTAGTGCCCTTTCTTTTCAGCTTAAAGAAGTCCTTTAGCATTTCTTGTATGACTGGTTTAGTAGTGATGAATTCCTTTAGCTTTTGCTTATGTGGAACACTATCTTTTCTTCAATTCTGAATGACAACCATATCATGACACTCCCTTTGGGCCTGCAAAATTTCTGCTGAAAAATCTGCTCATAGTCTTAGGGGGATTCCCTTGTACATAAAAAGTTGTTTTTCTCTGGCTACTTTAAGATTCTTTATCTCTAACTTTTGATACTTTAATTATAATGTGTCTTGGTGTGGCTCTCTTTGGGTTTATCTTTTTTGGAACTCTCTAGACTTCCTGGACCTGAATGTGTGTTTCCTTTCCTACGTTAGGGAGGTTTTATGCCTCTTTCACTCTTCTTCTAGGATCCCTATACTATGAATGTTATTCCATTTGATGTTGTCCTATAGGACTTTTAAACTATCTTTATTTTTTTTAATTCTTTATTTTTTAAAATTCTTAAAAAAATTTTTTTTTTCCTTCTCTGTTTGGGTGAGTTCCACTGCTATGTCTTCCAGCTCTGATTTGTTCTTCTACATCATGTAGTCTGCTGTTGAGACCCTATAGTGTATTTTTAAATTCAGCTATTGTATTCTTTAGTTCTGTGACTTTTGTTAAGTACTCTCTTATATTTTCTATTTGTTGAAATTCTCATTGCATTCATTCATTCTTCTCCCAATTTTGGTAAGCATATTTATGACCCTGACTTTGAACTCTATCAGGTAGGTTACTTATCTCTACTTCATTAATGTCTTTTTCTGAGGTTTTGTCTTGTCCTTTTGTTTGGAACATATCCTCTATTTCCTCATTTTGCTTGACTCTGTGTTTGTTTGTATGTATTAGGCAAAACCTCTACCTCTCTCTGTCTTGAAGGAGTGCCCTCATGTGTCTTGAAGGAGTATCCTTGTGTAGGAGATTAATCTCATGATTCAACCTTACACGAGTTCTTGGTTGTCTGTTGAGCCTTTGTGATTATCTAAACTGCCTGATTTATTCTTCATAAGTTCCAACGGTTGTATTGGCCAAGACCTGTCTGTGCTCCAAAGGGAAGTATCTCAAGAATACCCAAAGTACAGTCCTATGAGGCCACATTTGTAAGCCCTGCTGGCCTCTAGACTGGGAAATCTGGAGGTATCCCCTGAGTGACAGTTGGAAAAATCAGGGCTCCAGTGTATAAGCTCTTTCTGGGAGGTATCCACAAGCTGTAGCAAGGCAAATGAGGGATGCAAAGATGGCGTACCTGGCCTAAATTCCTTGAGAGCACCTCCATAGCCTCTAGATGTGTGGTCATTCTGAAGCCTGCCCCTCATGCTGAAGTTGTGGGATAAGTAAATAAGCCTTTTATTTACAGGAACACTGGTAGTGTGTTTTAGTTTGCTGTCTGTGCCATGCCCTGGGAGGTGGTGCCTGCCAAGAACTGTCTCTTTTATTGTTTCAGTCCATGGGACCCTGAAGTACAAGCCCCCTGGTCACCAGAGCCAATGCCTAAGGGGTATGCCCTGTGTGGACTACACGTACCCACTGCTTTTAGCAAGGCAGCGGAGGAGTAGAGGGTCAGGGCACTCACTTTAGTGAGGCTGCAGAGGAGTGTGGGGTTGGAGCATGCCAGTGCTAGTGCTAGCAAGATAGATGGCACAAAAATGGTGTCTACCAGCACCTCCGTTCCTGGAGAGAGTCCCAATAAGCCCCTGCCTCTCCAGAAGATGCTTTAAGATTAGCAAATGAATCTTTTTTTTTTTTTTTCCTGCCTATGTTTCAGGTGCTTTTCCAACCTTTTTTTTTTTGTGTGTGTGTGCTGGGTCTTGGGGTTAGTGAGTCTGTGTGTGAGCCCTTTCAGAGTGGAATCTCAGTTCCCTAGGTCCTTGGGGTCTCCTGGATGTAAGCCATGTTGGTTTTCAAAGCCAGATGTTTTGGGGCTGTGTCTCTGGTTCAGGTCCCTAAAGTTGGGGTACTTGATGTGAGGCACAAACCCCTCACTTCTTAGGGAGGATCTCCAGATTGTGAAAACCCTCCCTGAGGGTTGCCTTGCTAGGGGTGGGGTGTTTGGTGAGACTGTATCTCTGTATCTTCTGTCTGCCCTGATGTGGCCCGTTTATCATTTGTTGTAGAGAAGCTGTTCTGCTTGTTTTCAGGTCTTTTTCGGACCCATATGTAGCTGTAGAGTTGTGTCCATGGGAAGAGGTGAGTTCAGGATCTTCCTATGCTGCCATCTTGAACTGCCTCTTCCACCTGTTGATTATTTGGCTCATTTATTCCAGCTCTTTGGTATACAGGTGGCATCTTATCTCAGCCTTTATAAGAAACTTAGGCTGGGACATAGAATAGGATACAGTTTGCTTCCACTCTTTTACTGTGCAATGGGTTCTTTGATCTGAGATAATACTGTTTGGGATATAATGCTAATAGATCAAGCATCATGAGGGTCCTCAGAGGGTGGCCTTGTTAGGGCATGGTAGGCATAGAAGCCAAGTACACATTGATTCCAGTGACAATAAATTTCCTACCTCCTCCAAGGTGAATAAAGTACAGGTAATGTACCTGCTCTCTGCCTGTGTAAGGCAGGTTCCTCAGAGGGTGGTGCCTTTTTAAGGACTCATTGTTTGTCTTTGCTGATAGCAGATTAGAAATTTGGCAGTGTTTGTCCCTATATTAGTTTTATCAAAGGGAGCTTGTGCTCTTGGCTCATAAATAGCCTCTTTACCACTAATGGTGACTTAGTTCATGGGCTCATTGCCTCAGTCCTGTGGAGACTAGGAAGAGAGATTTATATCTGTGATAGAAGTCATCCTTCCCACATGTTAAGAGTATCTTTGTAGTGAAAGCTCAGTGGTAGTCATGAACAAGTGTCAAAGCTCTTCCTATTCTATGCTTGTCCTATAGGTTCAATAATCTCTTTCCCATGCTTTCATGTCTTCAGTCTTCCTATTGTTTTTCTGTTTTGCTCCTAAACAAAAAGCTGAGGGAGTAATCTCTGCCTTGGAGTATATACCCCAGCCAGTTCTGTCTCCATTTAAAGTAGATCTCCAAGTTTACTGCTTCCAGCTCAATCCACTGAAAGCATTATTTTCACCACTGCCCTTTAAGGCCACTTCTGGAAGTGGCTGTAACGCAACAGCTTCTCATTTTCTGGTAGTAACCACATGATGCACTGCTCCATGTATGAATTAGGCACACATTCTTTATCCTTTCATCAATCTTTCATGAAGAATCCTTACATTATGTGAATTGACGGGAAGATGTCATTATGTCATGCATTTAATTTTCTCATACCTTCCAGATCTGCAAAGACTCTGCACAAAATATGCTACTCTTATCTCACAGCAGAGAGTTGATGGGCCAGTAAGAACCAGTTCCTCAGTGGCACTTATAATACCCACATTCTAATGGACAGCCACAGATACGTTGTCGCCTGTGTCTTGGAGTCTGGCCATCAGGGTCTATGTGGTAAGCCTCCTTTCAGGGATTGCCACAAGGTATTTTTACCCCCACTGATCTTCAGGGCTATATGGCTGTGTGGCTTGCTCAGAGTCTGAGCCTGCAGAAAATCTCTCTCTGGCTTTGGCTGAACTTAAACATGGAGCTTTCTAAGTTCCTCAATAAATGAGTCAGGTTGGATTTCCAAGTGTCATGTATGCTGCCTGCAAAATCCAAAGAGGCGATTGTGCTTTTAGTAGTATTTACCCAAATTAGTTGAAAACATATGCCCCCACAAAAACTGCACACAGATGCTTATAGCAGTTTTTATTCATAATTGCCCCAAATTGGAATCAATCAAAATGTTATTCAGTTTTTCCTGAGTTGATGTAGGGATGAAGATTCATAAAAATATTTGTTTTTTTTTTTCAAGGAAATTAACCACAGAATTATAAAATTTAGATAGGAGAAAAAATGGTCAAGAATGTGTAGGACACTTTTGAATGTACATTCATACAATGGAATGTTATTCAACAATAAAAATAAATGAGTTGTCAAGCTTAGGATACTAAGATAAACTGTAGTCCATCCAGACAATGAAATATTATTCAGTGCTAAAAAAAATGAGATATCAAGCCATGAAAAGACATTAAGGAGCTTTAAATCCATATTACTAAGTGAAAGAAGCCAATGTGAAAAGGCTTCATACTGTATGATTCCAACTTTGTGACAAAAGGCAACTATGTACACAGTAAAAAAAAAAAAAAAAAAAAAAAAAAAAAATTAGTAATTGCCAGGGGAGGGATAAGAGGATGAATAGGTGGGCACAGGGAATTTTTTAGGGCAGTGACACTATTCTTAATGTTACTGAAATGGTAGTTAAAATTACTGTGCACTTGTCAAAACACATAGAATGTACAACATCAAAAGTGAACCCTAATTTTAACTGGACTTTAGTTATTTTATGATATATAAATATTGGTTCATCAGTTGTAACAAATGGATGACACTAATGCAAGGTATTAATAATAGAAGAAATTGTGGGGGAGAGGGCACAGATGGGAACTCTCCGTACCCTCCATGTAATTTTTTTTGTAAACCTAAAACTGCTCTAAAAAATAAAGTCTATTAAAGAAAATCCAGAGAGGCCCACCAAATGACATTCTTTTTGAGTGGTAAGCTTTGGGAGATATAACAACTTGCCCTGGATCTTAGCAGGACTATTATGATATGTCCTAGAGCACCGGACCCTTAAAACTTTATTAATAAATGAACTCCTTGAATCTTAATGGCACCCTTTGGCACCAGGGTACTTACTACTTGTTGTTCTCCAGGTTCAGGCATAATGATTTGATCAATATATTGGATCAAAGTGATGTTCAAAAGCATGTTAAGATAAATGAGGTCTCTGTGAACTATATTATAGGAGAGAATAAGAGTTGGCATAGATTGAGTGCAAAACAGTGAATTTGCCCTCCCCATTATGTGAAGATAAACTGCTTTGTTTTCTTTCTCCTGAGAAGAAGGTTTTCACCAAATTATCAGCTGTCACATCAAGTGCCAGAGTCTGTGTCGATCTCCTGTGGTGATGATCCCAAATCTGACACAGTCGCTGCTATTGGGCTTTACTGGGTTACATTTATAGCTCTCGACCATCATCCATCACGAGCCACCTGAGTTTTGCAGGAGCCAGAGAGGCACCTTGAGAGGGACCTGCTAGGGAACTATATCCCTACATAAGTCTTGGATGACTCGGTCTCTGGAATTGCTCATGGGATACAGCATTGCTTATGTAGTATCTTGTCCACAGTGGGCAATAGTGTCAGAGTATAGTGGATACTAAGAAAAGCACCCAGATACCCCAAGCCTGCACCTCCTTTCAGGAGTTTGGGTACTTACACCTGCGGGTGCCCGCTACTGGGAGTGCTGTCTGCTGACCGCCAACATCTGAATCCCTCCCCTAGAATTTCTTTCTCTGAAGGAGCTTTCTCTTCCCAGATTTAGCCCCACCCCAGAGGTTCCCACCTCCGATTGTTTACATAGAAAACCTCAGAAAACCTATGGAATAATAATTAGAAATATAAGCACAGTAAATGTTTAATCATACAATTAGGCAAGCCAATTTATAATAGCATCTGATGATATCATGTATGTAGGAGTAAAACTAGACAATAGATGTATAAAATGTCTATGTAAAAGTCCTAAAATTTTATAAAGAGATCTAAAGTAATAAACAGGTGAACCAATTTGTAGTAATTCTTTTTATATTGTGATCCTAATTCTTTGTCCTGTGAATGCATAATAAGATTAATGTTGTGAAAATTTGGGACCCCTGGGTAGCTCCGTCAGTTAAGCATCTACCTTTGGCTCAGGTCATGATCCCAAGGTCCTGGGATTGAGTCCCGCAGTGGGCTCCCTGCTCAGTGGGGAGCCTGCTTCTCTCTCTGCCTGCCGCTCCCCCTGCTTGTGCTCGCTCTCTCTCTCTGACAAATAAATAAATAAAATCTTTAAAAAATGAAAATTTTAATTCTTCTCAAACAGATGTACAAATGCAGTGCAAATCTAATCGAAATGTTATGGGATCTCCCCCCTACCCCCATGAAACTCAGCAAGATGAATCTACATTTATATGGAGCAAAAATATGGCAAATGATGGTAGGGTACTTGTGAAGGAAAAGGGCAGAAAGAAGAGACTTGTCCTAATAGACTTTATTATGAATGTGTGATATTGGCTCAGGATCAGACAGTTGGCCAATGGACTAGTGTTTTTGTAAAAGACCCACACATGCCATGTCTGATCAGTCAGGAGAGGTGGTGGGATTCATAGAACTGGAGAATAGCTATATTTCTGAAGACAATGACCTTGAATTACCATCTCACATGATACTAATGACTTAACTGTAGAAGAATTAAGGAATTAAATGAAAAAACAAATTTTTATTTATTTTTTATTTAAATTCAATTAGCTCACATCATTAGTTTCAGATGTAGAGTTCAGTAATTCATCAGTTGCATATAACACCCAGTGCTCATCACATCATGTGCCCTCCTTAATACCTGTCACCCCATCCCCCCACCCACTGGCCCTCCAGCAACCCTCAGTTTGTTTCCTATAGTTAAGTCTCTCATGGTTTGTCTCCCTCTCTGATTTCTTCCCATCCAGTTTTCCCTCCCTCCCCCTATGATCCTCTGTGCTGTTTCTTATATTACACATATGATTGAAACCACATGATAATTGTCTTTCTCTGACTGACTTATTTTGCTCTACATAATATCATCCAGTTCCATCCATATTGATGTAAATGGTAAGATTTCATCCTTTCTGATGGCTGAGTAATATTCCATTGTATATATAAACCACACCTTCTTTATCCATTCATCTGTCGATGGACATCTTGGCTCTTTCCACAGTTTGGCTATTGTGGACATTGCTATGAACATTGGGGTGCATGTGACCCTTCTTTTTACTACATCTGTATCTTTGGGGTAAATACCCAGTAGTGCAATTGCTGGGTTGTAGGGTGCCTCTATTTTTAACTTCTTGAGGAACCTCCATACTGTTTTCCAGAGTGGCTGTACCAGCTTTCATTCCCACCAACAGTGTAAGAGGGTTCCCCTTTCCCTGCATCCTCGCCAATATTTGTTATTTACTGTCTTGTTAATTTTAGCCATTCTGACTGGTGTGAGGTGGTATCTCACTGTGGTTTTGATTTGTATTTCCCTGATGCCAAGTGATGTGGAGCATTTTTTCATGTGTCTGTTTGTCATTTGTATGTCTTTTTTGGAGAAATGTCTGTCCATGTCTTCTGCCCATTTCTTGACTCGATTATTTGTTTTTTAGGTGTTGAGTTTTATAAGTTCTTTATAGATCTTGGGTACAAATAAATACAATCTTGGATACAAATAAATTTTTAAATTATAGGTGAATGTCTTTGGACCTTGGAGTGAAAAAGTTGCCTTAAATAGGATACAAAATGCTTTATGAAAGAAAAAATGGTAAATATGACTATTAAAATTAAGCTCTCTTGTTCATCAACAGATATTTTAAAGTAAAAAGATATAAAAAATAAAGTAAAAAGATATAAGTGGATACAAAACACAAGATTTTCACAAACGCATTGAAAAGACCTATCAAGTATATATGCAGAATTTTTACAAAACAATAAGAAAAGCAATCTAATAAAAAAAAAAAAAACTTGGCAAAAGATAAACAGGCATTTGATAGAACAGAATATATTTTGGCCACTGAAACATAAAAAGATTTTTAATATCATTAGTGATCAGGAAAATGCAATTAAAGACCTCAGTGAGTTACAATTTTATATCCATTTGATTGTCAAAAATTAAAAACTTGACACTCTCAAGTTTTGTAGCAGATATGAATCCACAGGATCTTTTAGACATTACTGGTGATAGTCTCAATTGTCCTGGCTTCTTTACAAAACACATTAGTTTTAACTCTTTTTTTTTTTTTTTTAAAGATTTTGTTTATTTATTTGACAGAGACACAGTGAGAGAGGGAACACAAGCAGGGGGAGTGGGAGAGGGAGAAGCAGGCTTCCCGCGGAGCAGGGAGCCCAATGCGGGGCTCGATCCCAGGACCCCGGGATCATGACCTGAGCCGAAGGCAGACGCTCAACGACTGAGCCACCCAGGCGCCACCTAGTTTTAACTCTTAAAGTTAAATATTGGTTAAGCTTATGGCCCAGCAATCCCACCAAAGTGAAACTCTTACACATGTTCATCAAGAGATATGAACAAGAATATTTGTAGCAACACGTCATAAAAATAAACACCTGGCAACAACCCAATTGCCCATCCACAGGAAAATGAATGAATGAATAAATTGTATGTTTTATAATGGGATATTATCAGGTCAGATCTCAAACTGATTATAGTGGCTGAGAACTCCATGGATGATTTTTAGTAAGCAATATTAAGTGGAAAAATGAATCCCATTACATACATATATTTTCAAAGTCCAATCCACCTACATATATGATATATATGATATGATACATATGATATACATTGTGTATCATACATATGATATATATATGTTACATATGTATAGTACTTTTCAGGAATACATACAGATGCAGTTAAACTCTCTAAGAAAATAAAGTAACAGGGGCACCTGGGTGGCTCAGTCATTAAGCATCTGCCTTCGGCTCAGGTCATGATCCCAGGGTCCTGGGATCGAGCCCCGCATCTCCCTCTCCCACACCCACCCCCCCGCTTGTGTTCCCTCTCTCGCTGTGTCTCTCTCTGTCAAATAAATAAATAAAATCTTTAAAAAAAAAAAAGAAAGAAAATAAAGTAACAATGAATATGGTTTCAGGACAATGCTTAACTGGGGTGAGGGAAGGGCAAGAAGGTGGGAAGTGGGTGGCATATTATCTTCAAGGTCATAGCTTTTATTTTATTTTTTTATTTTATTTTTATTTCAGAGAGAGAGAGAACACATGAGCAGGGGTGAGGAGCAGAAGGAGAGGGAGAGAGGGAATCCCAAGTAGGCTCCCCACCCAGCATTGGAGCCTGATGCAAGGCCCAGTCTCACAACCTTGAGATCATGACCTGAGCCAAAATCAAGAGTCGGATGCTTAACCAACTGAGCCACCTAGGTGCCCAAGATGGAGTATTTGTAAATATGTTTTACATCATGTGAAAGAGCAATAATTAAATTAAAGGGTCATTTATGGACCAATGACGAAGCATGTCATGAACGAGTATTAAGGATAACCCTTTTCCCTGAGGTGCAAATGGGGAAAGATATAGTAACTCTCTTTGTACATACATTATTTCATACATGTGTGAGTCTCTCTATTCATCATTGCTAAAAGAATTTTCAGTCAAAGGATATTTGAATTTTAAATGTTGATAAACACTGCCCAATACTCTAGGTTGAACTTGCACTTCCTCCAGCAATCTATCTATTAACTCCTGTTTCTGTCAATACAAAATGCTATCATTAACTTGAAATTCTTCAGTCAGACAGGTGAAGCCTATCTCATTGGAATCATTGTGATGTTATTGTTGAGAATTATTCCTTTATTTAAGATATATTTGTATTTCTTTCTCTGTAAAATGTCTTTTCAGCTTTATTTTTTTGTCCAATTTCTTTTGGGTTATTTCTCATCAATGCTTAGATCATTATAAACTAAGAAGACTAACCCTTCCTTTATGGCAATGTTGGAAATACTTTTCCTTATTTGTTTTTTGTCTTTTTACCTTGAGTTGTTTTTAGTTATGCAGAAATTGTTTTTGTAGTCAGATTTGTCAATTTTTACTTTGATGACATCTGAATTTTATGCCTTAATCAGAAATGATTGCTCTCAAAGCATATAAACAACATTATTTCCCCCCTTTTAGTACTTTTTGTCTCACTTTTCAAGTTTAAAAATCTGTCCCACCGGCTATTTCTTGAATGCCATTGGGAGATGGACATTTTTCCACAAATGTCTCTCTTGTTGTCTTCACATCACCATTGACATTTTTTCCCTGCTGATATGAAACATCATCATTATTATTTACTAAAATTTTCTATGTGCATCTAATTTTGGACTTTCCATCTTGTTTCATTGATCTGTTTATCTAATCAGCAGTGCTACATTGTTTATTTTAGACACTATTTTGCCTTCTGGTAAGGAATAGTTTTTATTGTTATCTGTGTTTCCTAGATTTTACAGTTAATTTGTGTAGTGGGCTTTATTATCATTTTCACTTTATCTCATGTCCCCTTTCCCTTGAAGGGACATACAATTTTTACTCCTCTTGGGCTTCCTGTAGACTTTGGAATTGCCAATTGTGACTTGCTTGGGCCATCTGAGTAAGAGAGGTCATGGAATGCACTGAGTCCGACCAACATTTTCGAGGCATTCCAGTGTGCAGTTGTGTTACCTCCAGTCATGATAGGGACAGAGATTTCAAAGGTTTCTCTCTGCAGGAAAGCTTACTAATACAGTCTAGTTTATCCTCATAACTATCTTATAATTTAGCAGGCCCTACTTGCCTCTTTCTATGGATTCCTTTTCTCTAAACATAATTCTCTAATATACTTTATGGTATATAGCTTAGTTTTAAATTATTTTTATCCACAAATTTTCATCATATGCCTTTATCCGTATTGTTCTCAGCTATGCCAGTCTTCAATCTTAAATGATTATTTCCAAGGGTTGTAAAGGACTATTCAGTCAATTTTTATGAGTCCTTCTCTCCTTCCTTATGCAGGCTTCCTCACCTGTGAATGTTAAGCTCAGTGGCTGGGTGGGGAGGTGCATTGTGGAGGAAGGAGCACATGGCCTGGTGTTGGCTCTCCTCACGCATCCCCTCACCCCAGAGGGCACATCCACTCACTCATTGGGATCACCATAAAGAATAAACATCAGTGAACCAAAGACATAGTTCAGTAATTTATTTTCTCTAAGTGAAATTTATGTTTTCTTGTCTGCAATAGGTAGATAATGAAATTAATGTTCTAAAATGATGAGAGAGAGATCCCACTGGTTTCCATCTCTGCGCCCAATGAACTCCACCTGAGTCCCAGTCTGTTCTGGGTTCACCCAGCTGGTACTTCCCATGAGCTTGCAGAAGCTTGCAGAAACTGTCCTCTTGATCATCCTTGAAGACCTTATAGAACACTGTGGCTTCCTTCCTCTCCAGCTCTAGCTCCCTATATTGATTGGTATGTGCTGGTACTGTTGACTCTTTGATACGCACTTGTGCTGTTTTTCTGTCACGAGTGTAATCTGACCCCACTCACGGCTCAGGATACCTAGTCTGTTTGATGTCCCCACAGTC